>NC_137195.1:18651542-18691542 GCF_960531495.2 Zeus faber | reverse complement strand
CACCCAAACAAACAAACAAACTCACATACGTACTCTCATACAGACGGTCCCATCGAACATTTTGTCCACGGGAGATTTCCCCTGTGTCAGACCCACAGAACGGCATGACTTATTAATGCACATTATATCCCATCTGACTCGACTCTTGTGTTGCCACATGGCCAATTAAACCGCTGCCTCTTCAACTTCTCCGTTCTGCGCTCGCGAGCTACTCTGGCACCTACAAATATCGTGTTTAACAATGCCAACACCGGGGCCCACGCTCCTCGTCCTCGAGTGGCCGCGGGGAAAAGGCGTCTTCCCTGGACGGAGACGCTCGTCTGCCGGGAGGCGCTCCAGGTTTACTGTGCATAGCAGAGTGTTCACTACTATTTCTAAAAAAAAACAAAAACATACATATATTGGCACTACTACTACTGCTGCCGTGCCTTGGATCTTACGATCTCAACACAAGTAGGAAGCGGGACACAGCGAGCAGGCGAATTCACAAAGACTGGATTGTGGTCGCTCGTAGCGCCACGAATTGCGCATCAATTGCGGCCGCTTCCTGCGCCGTTTTAGCGTCCCACTCACAGAAGATGTTGCGCTCATGATATGCCGGCGCAAACACAGCCATTAAGTTTTGCTGCTCAGTGCAATTTGTGCTTGTTTTGTGTCTGAACGCAATGATCCATGTGGCTAAGTAAATAATCTGTGCGCCGGCAGGGATGGAGAGGGAGGGTCTCCACTGGAGAGTCATTACGCATTTACCCCACTGCTCTACACTGCATGTTCAACAAATGATCAGCTTTAAAGGATTATAAAACCTAAAATAATTGTTGGACAGTAGTTACTTTGGTTGTAAGTGTTTCATGAAAATGTCAAATTGTAAGGAAACCCTTGGAGGGGCTCCAAGGGTTTATTGAAACATTTAAATAGTATGACTAAATCGGTAATCAAACTTCCTCTTTACACACATAATAAGATGAATAAAATGTGGAGCCTACTGTATATATTAACATTTTTACTTAAGAAATTCTAGTACTCACTGAATCTTAATATGACAATGTAGAAATGATGACAGTTCATTTCATAGATTTTACTCTACCAGCCTGCGGAGCTGTCCATGGTCCTATGAGGTTGGATGCCATATGTGGTTCAATGCCAATTTTCACCTCTTTATATTTTTTCCCTATAACTATTAGTTGTTTTATCGATATCTTTTGAGTTTAATAGGAATTATGGAACCGTTTTTGTCAATGTTTGTAACGCCTTATTTGTACCAAAAAACATTCAAAGTTTCAACAAGTTGATCTCGGAGTGCCTTTTGAGAACCACCACGGACTGCTACTCGTTCAAGGCATCGCCATGGGAGTCTGGACCATAATAATAATTTAAATAATTATGGCAAAATATTATTTATAGGTCACTGGAAAGTCTGGGCGTGACACCCCTTATAAACGTGCTTCAGTTGCAGCAGCTCCATGAAGACAATCGCCCAGCGCTGCCTTTTTTTTTGCTCGTTTTTTTGCTCCGTGCAGTTACCACCAGGTCTCCGCAGATGGTTAGAACTTCACTCTAACAGTGTGTGGATATTAGCTCCGGAATTGGATTCTTTTTTGCAACGAAGCTCATTTGCATAGAAAGGAGGCAATTTTGCACCAAATCTATGAATAATACCTTATTTAAATAAGTGGTAATAGCACCGGCGCACCGACACGCTCTTTGCGTGGCAGCACCGTAAGTGGTGCATTTCACAGTTTGCGGGTGCTTTGAGAATAAGACGCTCGCTTTTGTGTTATTTGTGTTGGTTTGGCGGCCGGCTAATAACTATACCCTCACAAGGACAACAAAATTGCAATGCAAACTGTCTTTGTTACCTACACACACGATTTGCCAAATGTTCAAAAAATGATCCGATCTCGCTCCACCAATAGTTCCTGCAGAACAGCATCAGATCTTTTTCAGACGTCTGACTCATAGTGTTACCGCCGACTGCCCGGGTCACACTCAAAAAAGGCTTTACAAAGCCATTGATTTATTTTTATATTTTTTTTCCAGATTTAATAACATGAACTTGGCAAGAATAGCTGTTTAGCGGCAGTCGTTGTTGGATACAAGCCACCGCTCCGTCTCCGACTCAGGGGACACATTTGGAGTCACGCTGGATTGATCGCGGCTGTTTACACCGATCGGATTACAGTTTTATGTTGCCGGTGCCGTTCTCATGGTTTTTGTTGTTGTTTTAACAACATTAGCGAAGGGGAGCAGTTGCACGGCATTGTGGGATATAACTCGAAGGGAGTACCTGGCTGAGTGTTGGGCTCATAAATCTGACCCTCCGCCGCCCTTTTCCATTTGATATTGTTCAATAAAGCTTTTGGCACTAAAGTTTCGTCATTATCCGGCACCCGCCAGCGAGGATGAAGAGCGAGCTTCTCTCCGGACTGAATGGAGGGAACAGAAGAAAGAAAAAAAGCGGCAGATATGGCGCAGCGGTGCAGATGGAATGGGGCATGGCTGCGGCGTCTCCGTCTCTCACCCGTGGCGAGCGATAAATGGAAAGCTGCTTGGTGGGTCGGTCCAATGTGCGGTGCTTCCTCCACGCTGGGCCTGTGTGCGTGTATGTGTGTAAGAGGCTGTGCACGTGCCCATGCACGTGTGCCAAGTTGTGCCTGTGTCCGCATGGGAAAAAACACCAATAGGTGTCCACATTTTTGGCTTCTGCCTCCATGCGCATGCAAACGCGTGTGTGCGCGCGCGCGTGTGTGTGTGTGTGCACATGTAGGCTGTGTGTGGGGGTGTGCGTGGGTGGCGGGCGGGCTCCTCACACGGCTGGCGGTCCCAGCGGGGGCCCCCCCACGGGGGAGCCGGGTTACTCTGCAGCGGCTTCGGCGGCGGGCAGGAAGAGAGGGAAGAGCAGGAGGAGAAGGAGCAGCGGGAGGAGGAGAAGTGGGAAGAGGAAGCGGAGGAGGAGCTGGGGGAGGAAGAGGAGGAGAGGAAGGAAGGGGAGGAAGGAAATGGACAACCATGGTAATCATGGAAATCTGACATGTCTGGATGGAGATGACAAACAAATCAAAACGTTTCCTCAGAATCCCGCTCGGAGGCGCGACAGCTGCTCGAACCTCGAGGTTTGACGTTTTTTTTCAAGCTGAACCGGAATTATTCATGGGAACAGATTTGTGCGTTTACTGTAAGAAGAGAGGATTTTGATTGAAGGAGCTTTTAGAACTATCTACCGAGAATAGCAGGATCAAAAACAGATAAAAGCGACTCAGTAGTTAAGGTGGCAATTTATGGCTCTCCATCCCATTTAAAAAAAGTCATGTAGAAAAAATTAAATATATGGTGAAAGAATTGCCTAGGGAAGACACTAGACATGAATAAAACAATATAAATCGATATGAATGTATTTATTTCAGCTACAAATCTCTGCTCTCGGTAGATCATTTGAAATAAAGAACCTACGGTAGCCTACATTTTGCAAACTTATCAAATGTTTATTAATAATGTTTCATTAATTATTTGAACAAGTGGATGAGGCCATTTGACAAGGCTCTCATCTCGCTGTGTTACAATCTGAGATTAGTGAATGCAGTCGTCTCAAAAAACACACATTTAATGGCGTTAACATGTCTATTTGGATCTTAAAAACATCAACAGACCCTCCTTTTTCACAAGAGGGTGTATGGCTCATCCCGTTAAATAAATGACTAGTTGCTTTTTTTTTTTCCCCTCCCTCCCTTTATAGTGTTTCAAAACAGAAGTAATTATAAAATGCAAATTGCGGGGTGTGCACTGTCAAGCATGTGAAATACAACAAAGAGATGCTTAGCACCACATTTTTCAAGTTGACACTTTCAGCAGTACGGTGAGAAAACAACCCCCGTGCTGAGGAAAAAAAACAAAAACAAAACAGAAATGGAGGTGGTAGTCAATAATGCGAGAGGCCCGAAGCAACAAAACAAAACGGTTGATTTTCACAGATTAGCCCAATAACAATTTGAAATACCATCGGACTGTGCATGATGAATTAATTGCGATCAATAAATAAACTGTTATGTTCACCGAACGGCTACTTTCCTGACTGATTTCACAAATTAAGCAGAAGGAACGTGAATGGGCCGTGCATTCTCCGTGCGCTCTAATCAGCATTCCACACTTTATTACAATGCAGGGCGCGGCCGCGGATGTAGAAGCGACGCACACGTGCCCACAACTGTGAGGGAGCCGCTTCCGTCATGGCGAGCGAGATGGACGCTGGAATTTACTTCTGTCGGACCACACGTAACAGTGATTGCACGAATTAAAACGGGGACATCACGCTCACTTTTTTTTTTTTTTTTTTTTTAAGTCTACACACCAAAACAAAAGACAAACAAACAAAAAAAAAAAAAAGGCATTCTGTTTGGAAGTTTTGTGGATCCAAACACGATTTTATTCCATTTTGAAAAACAAAAACAAAACCAAAAATAAATTCTAACGGATTATGATGTTAAATCACAGGATGCATCTTCAATAGACGGGGGGGGGCCTAGGGGGTGGGGGCGGGGGAGGGGGGGGGGTGTCAGGGGGCGGGGGTGCAGGAGGGGCAGTTCAATCTCTTCCTCTGTGAAATGTGGAGGCACAAATGCAAGCCAAACCATTGAGTACTTGGTGTTTGACTAGTCAGACGCATTTTGTCTCTCGACCTCTAAACCTTTATTTAATTTTTAGAAGGTAAACATGAGCATCCGCCCTGACCGCTAAGACGCATACAAGGAAATGTCGACCTCCCGCCCTTATTGCAAAATACAGTGCTTTTACAACCATTTATTTATATATAGAGAGAGAGGGTGTGGGTGTTTGTTTACGTGTGTCAGAGTGTGTCTGTGAGTGTGTGGGTGTGTGTGTGTGTGTGCGTGTGCGTGCGTGTGTGTGAGTGTGCCAGGTTTCACTTGTGTGCATTCGCGTGAGCGTGTGACCAACACAGTTGTTGAACATCAAAACACAGGCGAGATCTCAGCGCGCGTCGATACGGGGTCTTTCGGCCGATCGATGGGAGGCGCTGAGGGAAGCCGGGACCGGGCTGAGCGGGGGCTGTCGGACGCTGGAATTTATGATTCCACTCGTCCCACGAGAGTCCGTGTACCTCCGGAGCGCGAGCCGTAGAAGGGTCGGTATCTCCGCAGTCAATTAGAGGTTCATTTTTTCTTACTTTTTAATCGTTCGCTTGATTATTGCTTTGGAAGGTATATTAACGCACGGGACATGCTAGAAGCCCCCGCTTTGACGAAAAGTTCCACTTTTCATTTGTGTTGTGTTATTGCACTGTCCCCTGAAAGGCTTCTACTGTACATACCATATACATAAATATATTTACATATATATATATATATGTGTATATACTGCATGTAAACATGTCGAGTCGTTTTTCTTCATTCATAGGACGTTATGTGCGGTGAGAATGGAAAGTAAAGGTGAATTCATGTGGCGTGAGTGGGACTAATCTTAAAGCACACCATTCCCAAGAGGTAAAAAGAAACAACTAATATATTTGTATGTTCTGGCAGTGTTACAAATATTTCTCTGCAATTACCCAACTCAGTTTCCAATTTTACTTTACAGAGACAAAAGAAAAAAAAAAAAAAAAAAGAAAAAAAGAAAAAGAAAAGAAAAGAAAAGAGAACAGAAACCCAGAATCAAAGGGGTGTTTTTTAGATCATCTCTGTTAAGAGTGCAACGTGTCCTGGCTTTCTCTTGCGGTCATTTGAGATGGTGGTTAAAGTCTAGCTTGGATCCGTGGTGACAGCAGAATTCCTCACGTTTCTTATCTCGTGGTCGCCATTGGGCCTAAATGAATAAATGCAAAGAGACCAACCCTTATCTTATTGTATATGTATAAAGTACTGTGATCATATAAAGCTTCTTGTCTACATGTCTGTATTGCTTTAGAGTGAGTTAGGTAAGATGCTATTAAATATACATTTAGAATAAATATATAATATATTGAGATAATTTTCAACCTACATCTTATTTGGTATTAGTATGGAGTTAATTCAATTAAATTAAAATGTAATTTAATTGGTTATTCAAGATGGTATGGCATGGCAAAAAAGGTTAAAAGTAAAAATATGTTCCTATGACATGAAAAGGGTTTTGTGTGACGTGCGATCTGGGCCGGGAGGTCTACGTGTGTTAGATAATGTTTGATAATGGGTGCGTATAAGAGGGGGGGGGGGGGGGGGGGGGGTGGGGACTCTTACCTTTTCGAGTTGTGCGTTCTGCTTGGACTTGTAGAGAAACTCCCCGACCGCCACGAACACGGAGAGGACGAGTCCGGCGGCCAGGACGATGAAGATCCCGCCGATGTTCTGCACCCCCAGGGCGCTGGCCTCCTTGCTCTCCTCCTCCGGGCAGCCGTTCCCCCTCCACCACTTCTCCTTCATCATGTGCAGCTTCCCTTCCTCCTGCAGCTGGAGGATGGCGATGGTGATCTTGTCCCTGTAGGGAGAGCCTGGGGGGGGGGGGGGGACCAGAAAGGACACGGAGTTGGAGACGGTCCACGGTGTGGAAGAACGTGGCGGACCTTGAGTCTGGAAGGACGAGCTGAAGACAGATGGTTCTGCCTGTTTCGAGAGACCTGTGTTTTTAATGTCAAATTTAACATATTCACATTCACCTCTTCAGGTCTTCCATCGTAGTCTCTACGTAACGTCTAGCTTGTGTTAGCATGTAGGCAGAGTGAAACAAGGTGGAGAGGTGGTTGCACGTGACAATGGTTATTATTAACAGACAGCGGTCATTATTCAGAAATAACTGACCGCTGATTGCCACTACTGACCAATCAGAATCAAGTTTGATAAAAAAATGTTTTGTTTTTTTTTAAGAGGGATTTTTGCAAGATCCACTAAAACAAGTTGTGTGTTGACAATGAAATGTATTATTTTTACATATTAATTTAGATTGTATTTTTTTTAATAATTTTAATTTAGTTGATTTCATTATTTTTATTATTATATTGTGTCACCACTTCAGCTTTTGGTAGAAATGTTTGCGACCCCTACATTTCTTGAGGTGGAAATGTTGATGCAAACACTATTCCTCTGCTAAGATATCGCGGCCTTTGGAGCTCATTGTCATATAAACATTACATAAAAAACATGCAGAGATTTTATCACAATACAAAATGGAATCGATTGATCCACTAAAAGTAAGATATATCTCTTCAGATGTCCTCACTGTTATTCTTCTACAAAGTTGGTCAGGGTTATCACATAAGCCTCACATCTGCTTCTTGAAATTAAAGTTATAATTGTAATAAAAATTGCTTTGCATATAACACAAACTCCACTTCACTCTTTTTTCAGATTTGGGTAGATTTGAGACGAACAGCTTTTTGGCCATAAAAGCCAGGAAAAGTATAGGCAGGTACAGGTAAGTATAAGCAATTTTACACACGCATTTATTTCAATACTTATCATTTCAACTTGACGAAGATCCTATATAGAATGATAGAGGAATGTGCAGAACACCTGCCCCTTTGCCCCTTAATGTCCATGGAGCCTTTTTTATCAGGTGCCCTTTATTGGTTTTTAGCATGAATGGGCATAAACAGTATATACAAACAGTTTCTATTGACTAAAACTAGTCTGCCAACCTTGGGTGAAATAGAATAATATAAACCCAATAAATAGTCATATTTAAGTGGGCACCACTGTGTGGTTCCACTGCGGAAAAAGAAGACAACTCATTTTACGACATTATTTTTAACTACTGAAGTGCATGCCCATTCAAAATTCAAGACTTTCTAAGAGACGGCACACTTAAACAAAATGTCAACGATTCAGTCCTGTGTGCCACAATGGAAGATGAAAGTGCCGGTTTAAGTCATACCCTCTTTGTGGGAAAGACTCTTTGTCACTCCGTCACAGAGCCCTGAAGCCCTGCCCCGCTCGAGTTCATTGAACGTTTATCAATATTAAACGTGTTGCGTGTCCAAATTACACAAAATTCGACACTGCACGTCCTTAAGTCCTCAGCAATACAACCGCCAAGTGTGAAGAAGATGGGATGAATGATTGTCGAGATAAT
The DNA here is from genome assembly GCF_960531495.2 of Zeus faber. NCBI lineage: Eukaryota > Metazoa > Chordata > Actinopteri > Zeiformes > Zeidae > Zeus > Zeus faber. Next base: position 18,683,487 of record NC_137195.1, on the reverse strand, counting down.
CAAAGGAGGTCCAGTAGAGGACTGGGGCGAGAAGTAGCCACAGGAACTGCCTGCAGCAAGCTGCTCTGCCCAGCAGCCACCACTGGGACCATCCAGCAGCCCAGCTGCCAGGCCACCCCTCCAAGCAGCCAAACACCTCCACCAACCAAGCCGCTACACCTCTGCCAACCAGCACAGCAGCCAGAGGCTCCACGCTCCAGAAGGGAGGAGGGGGCAGTCCGTTTTGTCGCCCTGGGGGAGGGTCACACATGGGCCACACTGCTCCGGGGTTCAAGGTCTACAGGAAAGGGGACTGTTTTTGTTGGACACTTATGGTTATTTATTGGTTATGTTTCAGAGTCCAGGCTTTCATTATGTTAGGTATGGGAAGCCTGTTTCAGAGTCCAGGCATTTTATTGTGTTAGTTATTGTGTTAGGTCTCCCTGGCCTCGGTTTGGTGTTGGGGGTATGTGGTGTGGGGGTGATGTGGTTTAGGTAATTGGGCCCGGAATTAAGGTGGCTGTACGCCTGTTGCTTGTCTGAGCAATCAACGAGCAACACCCATCCCGGCACACGGAGACGAAGAGAGCCTCTGTCATGACACGTTTCCATCTGCTCCCGGCTTGTTACATCTTGCCACTCTCGACAATAAACTGGTTAGTTTGCAACATCTCTGCCTGTGTTTTGTGTCAGGGAGGACCCTGAAAATACCACTTGGGTGGCGTGTGGCAGTTAGTAATGTGGAATTTATAGCTATTTTATAATTTTAATATTATACAAGCTGAAGCATTCATTGGAACATGATATCTAGTCCAGTCCAACAGACAATATAAAAATATATATATGTCCTCAAATTATTTATTTTAAAATTTTACATTGAAAATAGCTGTTTTGATTGCACTGAATACTTTGAATAGTTAACGAAAAATGGCCACAGAATGTGTTGGGCAAAAGAAACATGTTTTTTCAAGCCAAATTGTTTGCGTTCTCCAATCTTCTCCAAACTCATCTCCTGTGTTAATATAAGCTCCAATAAATTGTGCTGTGAGTTTAGAGAAAATTGGAGAACTCCAAAAATTTGCCTCGAAAAAACACACAGGCAATTTTTTGCCTAAATATTTACAGTTCTACAAACACACACCACTGTTTGTTCTCGCTCATATTAAGAAAGGAGGGAAGAACAGCAAACAACCTGGAGTGTTGATTTAAAAATTCTACTGTAGCGGGCAAGATTCAAACCTGCTAAATAGCACTCAGTAGGTGTCTCAACCGATCATCTGATGACATTACCTGAATTTTTCAATCGTGAACTACAATGAAAAAATTGAGCACATCTAATGACTGACATTTACAGATTTTCAGTCTTTTCTGCACACACACACATAACGATTGTCTTTGAGGGGCACAAATCGAAGAATTGACGGAGAACAGACGGACGCGGCTGTGCGGTATTCCAGCGCTCGGGAGAATGTATTTTCTCGCACGATTCTCTACCTGGACTACCACGACTCCGCCCGATCTCAAATCATCACGTAATGTGGCCCTCACTTAAAGGCAACTTGACGGTGAGTTGGAAACAAAAACCCCCTGTGACAGCAGCGCTGAAAGGCTGCACCTGTGCCCATCACACCCATCAGACTCCGATCAGGAACACACTCTGGTTCTGGATTCAAACCCATGGTCGGGTGCTCACTATTCATCAGCTCATCACACTGAACTAAAACTTGTACTATTGTCAGGAAACTTTCATGTCATCAGGTTGAGTTTCTCCACAAAAAACTATACTACAGAATATTTTGCCAGAAGAGGATCCATGGGGTCCCCAGCAAAATAATTACAAGTTCAAATGATTCTCTCGATTCAAGACACAAAATCTGATCAAATGGGGTATGGTGTCTATGTTTGTATGTAAATACAGTATGTATGTATACAGTATATGCCCATGCATGTATGTATGTTTGTATGCATGTAGAGTATGTGCAGTATGTTTGTATGTATGTATGTATGTATGTATGTATGTATGTATGTATGTATGTATGGATGTATGTATGTATGTATGTATGTATGTATGTATGCATGTACAGTATGCATGTACTGTATGTATATATGTATGTATTTACTGTATGTATGTAAGTATGTCCATTATGCATGTACTGTATGTATATATGTATGTATGTATTTACTATATGTATGTATGCATGTATGCATGTATGTATGTATGTATGTATGTATGTATGTATGTATGTATGTATGTATGTATGTATATATGTATGTACATACAGTATGTATGTTTATACTGTATGTACAGTATGCCTGTACAGTATGTATATATGTATGTATGTATGTACTATATGTATGCATGTACTGTGTGTACAGTATGTTTGTACTGTGTGTACAGTATATGTGTACTGTATGTATGTATGTATGCATGTATGTATGTACCGTGTGCATGTACTATATGTATGTATGTATGTATGTATGTATGTATGTATGTATGTATGTATGTATGTAGGTATGAGGCAGAAATGGAAGACAGGCTTTCAATAGCCTTTAGCATGTCACTGCAGTAGACGTCTGCATTGCTCGGTATGTTGCCATGTATCTGCTTGTACATTTCAGGTAACAATTGTCCCATGACGTGTCCCATAATGGTCTGTCTTGCAGGGTTTGCAAGGTTTTGCTACCAACCACTCCAACCCAAACACAACCAAAACACATCCAATTTCTTATTGTTCTATCTGCAAACTTTATTAAGCTAATTACAGCCGGTTGCCACGCTTTTATTTATGCTTGTTTTTTTGGTATGAGTTGTTTTGTTGCCTTAATAAGCGAAGGTGCTCCTGGAGTCCTTTGCTACCGGAAGGTAGACGATACGATACGACGATTTTTATCACTGGGCTTCTGAACTCATAAAATGAGGTACCCCTCATTGCATATCTGCTCACCTGCATGCCTGCTTGTCTACACTGTTTAGATAAAAAAAATTAAATAATGCACTATTCCACAGACTACTGCTTTTCAACCAGGACTGATTCAAACCTTCTGTGCAATACACTTGTCACTTTTATATACATAGATCTCACTTTACATTTGTATACTGCTCTTATATTCTATAAATATTCTATTTATATCTTATTTATATATATTTTTTTAGTTTATTTTAGTTTTAGTTAATATTAGTTTATTCCTTATTTCTCTCCCTATTCTTACTATAGTTTTTGATATTACTGTTAAAGGTTTTTTGATCTCATCCAGCACATTTTATGTTGCATATGACAAATATAACTGAGACTGAAGTGAACTCTGAGTACAGCTTGTATGTATTCCCTTCCCGCCACATGTGAGATGTATGCAGACGGAACGCTCGCAGCAGCAGCAGCAGCAGCGTTGGTATAGCGCCCGAGCCCTCTTATGTTTCCCCGGGAGCTCTGGGGCCTCCTCCCCCACGTAGGTGCCACACACTCCAGCACGTCACATCAAAACCAGTCGCACGCCAAGATCCCTGATTACACCTGAAGGGCGAAGCCTTGAGAGAAAAAAAATAAAAATAACACAACACAACACAACACAACTCCCAAAGGCCATATTTCCATATTTCCATTTGTGGAACCTCCCTGCAGGGTAGTTTATATGGTGCAATTAGGATGGTAATGTTGCATGAATTATTTGGGAAAAAAAACAAAAAAACAACTAATCACAACTATTATTGCATATGGTAGTAGTGCTCAGCGGAGGGGAAAAATATAGCTTGGATTAATAAACATTATCAAAGAATAGCTCATTTAGAGCGGCTCGCCATGTACAGTAGTTGTATATTGCCCCCTAAAGACCCTCAACCCTCACGGTAATAAGCTGCACATCCTGCTGCTACTGAGCTGCGAGCTGCTGTCGCCGTGTTTGAATACATCAGATCTCTCCTGTCCTTCATCTCTGCCCGGAGGCCTCTGGTGTCTGGCTCTTTATTTTAGAGCAGCCGGCCAGCACGTTTCAAAAAGGCATCTATCACCACGCTGATGGACCAATGTGAAAGTCGCTCCGTTCTCGCCCCGTTCATTCCCATTTAAACCTCTTCCCTTAGCACTCAGCTGCACCGCCAAAAAGGAGCGGGCTGCCTTGAAACTCCGCCAACTCGACTGTATCAAACAAATGAAAAGACCTCAACTCCAATATCCCTGTGAAAATGAACACAGGGATTCTTCTGATAGAGTAAAGGGCTGATGCTACATCATGGCAGACATGATTCTTTTGGCGAGGTGGAGAAACCACATTTCCAGCAGAATGGATGAAATTGTGTTACTCTACAATTTACAATAATTGAATGTGTGTGTGTGTGTGTGTGTGTGTGTGTGTGTGTGTGTGTGTGTGTGTGTGTGTGTGTGTGTGTGTGTGTGTGTGTGTGCTGAAATGCAAAGAGGTTGTGTCACGCTCTTGGAAAAGAACGGTCGGTGAAAGTCTGGCGATGTTGACGGGTCAGAGACTCAGGTCAACACAAAAGTCACTTAATTCTGTAGAAAAGATGTCCAGAACTGTGCAGAATTTGAACATATTAGTAAATAATCTGTCCAAATACTTTTGGTTACCTGAAAAAAAAATCGACTATGCATTATAAAGTTATGAAACCGATACTCGTGTAAAAACTCTCAAATCAAAGCCGGCAATATCATATTAATATATATATCATTAATATATATATCATATTATCTCAATTATTAATAAGCTCATATGGAGTCTAAGCGAGAGATCAGTCAGGAAGACTACAGAACATCACAACCCGGTAGTAGATGTCAGCCCCGCCATGCAACCACAACCAATCAGAGCCTGCCACTCCCTGCATGGAGCCAACCCCATGGCTTCCCGCCAGTATTTTTACAGCTGCTTGCTTCTCTCTCCTTGTGTCATTGCAGATGCTGCGCCCACACGCTCCCACCTCCATCTCATCTCCACCAGTAACCTCCAGAAGGAGATCTAACAGCACAGTCTCCATCACCACCAGCGCCAGGACTCCACCCCCGGGGGAAAGAGATCTGTCCAAGTGCCTCTCAGACATCCATCCTCCACTTACACACATACATATTCATTTATGTATTACCACTCATTCGTCATGGAACGCCAAAGCCTATTCTTGAAGTTATTGTCAAATTCGATAATTTATTGTATTTATTGTCAAATACATCTGCAGGTCGTGCTCTCTTATTCCTATACAGAGCCAAAACAACAGAAAATGTGTCACTCTCTAATGACTTATGGTCAGCAAGGTATGTCCATTTTATTTACACAGTGTGTAATTGGATGGAATAGATGGTGAAAAATTTGCATCACATGCAATATACAGTCTACAAAATGATATAGATACTGTTTCTATATACTGTTGATTGTATTTACATATTTATTTAGTCATCCACTAATAGTAATAAACAATGCCTGAACGTAACGGGGCGATGAGGCTGTCCACAATCATGTTGAAAATTGCAACACAGGTTACCGAATGCGGAAACTGTCGGATCTCACTGGGAATCAGTGAGTCGGGCCGGGCGATAGACGGAGGGAGAGGATTCGTCATGTTGTGTTTGTCATTGATAAACAGAATGTTCATTTCGAGAGGTGGGGGAGGAGAAAAAAACAAAAACGCAGGGCTTCTCGGCATGCGCACCCGCTAGAGAGACGGTTAATCCTCCAATCCAGGCATCAAGTGGATTGGGAAGTGACAGGCCACGGGAAATCCGAAAAAAATATATAATAAACATAGCTGTAATCTGCCAGATCAAAGCCAAGTAATGGCACACCGATCCCTAATGCATTGTCTTTCGACAAAAGATGGGGAGAAAAAGTGAAGAAAAAAAAGAAAGAAGAAAAAAAAAAAAAAAAGCTCCGGAAATTCAAATGGAGCTGCGATGCCTGGCACCCGGAACGTGTCATTTTTAGCACAGCGGAAGAAATTCCTCTCTCGTCTTTTGTGATACAGCTGAAGGTTTGTTTTGTGTGTTGGGTCTGGGGGACGAGCAAAAGGGAAGGAAAATGGATGCGGCGTGCCAGTGTTTACAATGATTAATTTTTTGGGAGCCAGAAGAGATTGAAACACCTTTTCATAAATGCGGTTTTATAAAACAAATACCAGGCGGGCTCTTGTCTTGGGACCGGGTCTCTCTCTCGCTCTCTCTCTCGCTCGCTCTCTCTCTCTCTCTCTCTCTCTCTCTCTCTCTCTCTCTCTCTCTCTCTCTCTCTCTCTCTCTCTCTCTCTCTCTCTCTCTCTCTCTCTCTCTCTCTCTCTCTCTCTCTCTCTCTCTCTCTCTCTCTCTCTCTCTCTCTCTCTCTCTCTCTCTCTCTCAGACTCCATCTTCATTCTCCACTCTGACTAATTTCTCCGTGCTGTCTCCAAATACACAGGTATTGGCAGGAAGGGATACGACATTCAGAAGGATGTTTGTCTGTGTGCGTGTGTGTGTGTGCGCGTGCGTGTGTGCGTGTGTGTGTGTGCGTGTGTGTGTGTGTGTGTGTGGAGGTTGTTGGGGCATGGCTTCAAAGATGCTCCATCGCCCGGAATTTTCCATATGGGAGCATCTCCCTTGTTTACAAGGCCGAATTAAACGATCCATAGTAGCACGTCCGCCCCGCTGACAAGCGACTCGGGCACTTCCACGTACACAAATGATTAATGCGTCCTAACGAAGCTAAATTAGGCTTTTGCGCGGCTTCCGGAGATACAGCTTGTGGGGTAAAAAGTAAAACCCGAGCTGGACATTGTCATAGATTTGATATAACGACCTCTATGGAAAGGACATGTGTGAGGGTGATGCATGTTAACATGGTCACACGCACGCATGCACACACAAAATCCATAATAATAGTAAGTGTGCAGTGCAGCACACTTAGTATGGTAAGTCATAATGACTTAAAAGCAAAACACGACTTTTAAAAGAAACAAATTACCACAAGGTATTTTTTGTATGAACATTTTAAAAGGCAAATATTCTTGTTGCACATGTCCTATGACTCGTCCTCTTGGACAGATTCAGTGCTGTACTTAAGATTTTTTTTTTTTCCAGTTGAGCACTTAGAACTGCAAACGTGCCTCTAGCACGGTCTACATCCAACAGCTGGGGGGTGAGAAGAGCCTGCCCATTACCGAGCTGAGAAACCTCGAGAGGGCAGCCAGCCGAGCAATAAGGCGCCATCAAGATCCAGGTATTAATGCAACCTGGCAACCACACTCTGTTAAAGTCAATGAGATATATGCTAAATGGCCTGGCTACAGGGGAATACAACCTGCATATGGTAGAGGCTGCTGGAATGGTAGGATTAGCAATTGAAATGCCTCGTGCTGACCACATGTGAATGGACCACAAGGAAGTACCGACGCTAAACACTCTTTTTATCCATCCAGCGTGAACAATCTGTGTAGAGCACGACCTGTGTGCTCCTCAGGTGAGTCTCCCTCCCACGTTTTAGAGAGAAATGTGCACACATTTAAAACCCGAACTGAGATTTGTGGCAGCTGTGCATGCACATAACGATGGATAAAAAAAAAAAAAAAAAAAAAAGTGGGAACAGTAAACATATTTAGAAACAAGTGATCCTGGAAATGTAGTCACCCAGAGCAAATATAACCCGCTTCAGGTGATTTCACAAACCCACAAAGATGACTTTCTGAGCACAAATGATGTAGCTGATTGCTATGGAAAATACAGTTGAATCCATTTTGGTTTAGACATGTTTGTTATACTAATTAATAATAATAAAAATAATAATCATCACCATCATCATCATCATCATCATCATCATCATAATAACCACCATAATAATAATAATATTTTTACACCTGCATGCTTCATGACAAGAAACACCTTTCAAGTGCCCAGTTATATTTAAGAGGCATGCATAATGAAATTCCAATCCCGGGACGCGCTAATAATGAAGACGACGCGGGGTGAGATCCGCCCTCGCCAGAGGTCGCGGCGCGTCGCCGTCTCTCAGCTTGTGCCTCGGAGTAATTCCTCCCCTCTCTCTTAAACTCAGGTACTTAACCAAAGGTTGGTTTTTATTTCTTTCCGTTTACAGTTGCTTGTCGGGGGCGCTGCGTGCATAACTGGATTATGACAATCTGCCGCTGAGCTCCATAATCAAATGCTTACACCTCCGCACGCACTCTGCAACGTGCCGTCCTCTCTTTCATTACTTTCTGCTTCTCAGTGGCTGCAGCCCCGAGGCGCGCGCGGCTGCGGCGCACGTTCCCCGCGCATGGAAATTCGCCACACGACTTAAAACAACTATTCTATTAGTGGCTTCCTGCTTCGAACAATCTCAACGGACAAATGTGTGTTAAATGCCAAAGGTATATTTTTTGTATATTAAGTGCGGTGGTATCCAGTTGTGTTTTTTAGTGAGCATACTTTAAGTCCATTTTTTGGTACTTCTATGTGTACTTGTGTTATGTACCAATTACAGCTTTAGTATATTATGAGTCATTAATGTGCTGTAAGTGCAGTGAAATTACACACATATTGACAGTAACACAACACAACCTAGCCTTAGGATGTACTGTACACTAGGTAAAAGTGTGCTATTTTGATTGTCAAAGGTAACCAAAAATACATGAAAATTGTATTTTAAATATATTGAAGCTCATCTTAAAGTCTTACACACTAAGTCTTACACTTACACACTAAGAACAACTTAACTGATTTCAATTCAACACAACGTTAGTATATAAATTGTAAATACATAAAAAGTATATGTAATATACTAAGTATACTGACAGATAACGAACTTAAGCTGCTTTCAAACATGAACTCAAGACAATGTCAGGATAATCAGGTTCCGGACATTGTCCAGAGTTGCCCTTTCACACATGTAGCATGCACACAGTAGATTGTCCGTGTCAGACATGTTTACACCTTCTGGAAATACTCAGTTTGGTTCAGACGAGGGGCGGAGCCTGGGTAGAGCGAGCAGGAGGCAGGATGTGACGCATGACGCGGCAGAGTTTTACATCACAGCCAAGATGGCGGACGAGGCTACCGGCATATCAGTAATTGTGACTTTTTTTTTTTTTTTTAACCTTGATACTCCATGTATTTGGATGTAACTGCAATATAATGCAGTGTCTCAATCGGACATTACGTGGATTGCACAGGGGTGCTGGTTGAGTGAAGTCCGCGTAATGACCGGTCCGACTGATTCGAACATTTGCGCTCAGACATACAGCTCCGCCGGGTAATCATTTCAGGTTTGCAGTGCATGTGTGAAAGCACATTTACTGTGATTATAGCTCACTTAAGTACACTTAAGATGTTTTTCCCTTGGGATGTATCGTCTAAAAGACACGAAAGTTTCCAAAGTTTCCAGACCGTCGGTGCTGATTGATCTGCTGCCGCATGGTGTGAGCGGCGGGAGCTCCATCACTTGGTTTCGTGTCAATACTTTGGGCGGCGGCGTGCGTACGTACCCATGGGGGTTCCCACTCCGTAGGCCTTGGAGTCGATGAGGCCCCCGATCTGGGTGAGGTTGCAGTTGCGCTGCGTGGCAAACTCGATGGTGGTGGACTCCATGAGGAAGGCGTAGTCCGAGGTGAGCACGCGGTGGACGCCCTCCTCGATGTTCTGCACCATCACCGAGTGCCTCCGACTGCTCATGAACTCCCACATCTTGTCGTACGTGGAGATCTTGGTTTTCTGGCGGGAGACACGGGAGAACATTTTCAGAAAATGACAAGCGCTACAATAGACCTCTCATTGTTTTTTTCTAAAAGCTATCCCACATTCAGCGGTGGAGGAAGAGATAAGAGCTTTTTCTTCACTTTGAGTACAAATGCCCTGACAATAAATTACTCTGGCAAAAGCTAAACTACCTCATTGATGTTTCCACTTAAGTTAAAGTATATAAGTATATGCTATTGAGTTTTAAAAATACTAAGTACTAAAAGTAAAAGTACATATATCATATCCAGTGCCTTGATTATACAACTTAGTCATCCTATTATTAATTGTATAATACTATTGTACTGCGTTTTTTTTCTGCCCATGAGTGCTCATAGAGATCCTGATTAAAATGTACAAAAAAATGCTATAAAAATGCTGTATGCTATTTATTCTTACTATAGGAAATTAATTTTGTTGGGATAGGATTTTTTTCCCTATACAATAGGAATCCTGTTAGATCATATTTATTTACTCTAGTATAATATTATACACTTAGTGTATACTATGTATACTAGTATATACTTTTAATATACAAACATATAAATACTATTTTAATAACATAAAGTAACACGTGTTAGAAATGTTAGAATTCAACAGGGAGTCATTTCAAAGAGATATTTACTTTGAAATGTAATGGAGCAAAAGTCAAAACCGAGTATACTTCAGTAAGATGTGAAACATGTTTTTAAGTACAGTAGCATTAGTGATTAGACAGGTACAAACACGGGATAATACAACATTAATTCTGTTATTGTAGATAGTCAATGTGAGAGGTTTACACCGCAAAGCACTTTCAGTTTCATCAAAGCGCGTGAAAAGCCTTCACTTAAACCGTATGCTAAATGTAATTCCAAAATGACATTTTACTACAAGCTTTGTTGTAATAAACAGTTTATAACCACATTTCCTCATTCCCTGTCTGGCTGAGGTGCTGCCACTCCGGGGGAGAATATGGATTAAACCAGAAGAACATGTTGCTTAATAGCAAAAGAGTGATTGTGTATGATTGGCCATTTACGCGATCTATGTCGCCGCTATCATGTAAGCAGAGGCAGAAGGAGGAGGAGAAGCAATCACCACCGCCGCCGCTCCATCTCTGCACCTGTAATCTAGGTGGAAAATCCAAGGGTGCATTACTCTCGACGGGGCCCCGATTTGAAGGTATTTTTGAGGCCATTCGAAACCTAATTAAGTCACATCTTCAAGGTCCCGACCGCCATTATTGTCTGTAATGACTTTTTGCGGCTGGGTCGATATTTTAGATCAACTGGGTGATTTGCGAAGTGTCTATAAGAATCTTTGGGAGTCACCCTTGACAAATCAGCCGATTGAGCATGCGAGCTACGGACTGCTGATAAGGTGGGAGAACGGTGGCCGTGAATACAGCAGCGAGACTCGAGATAACCACCCACGCTGCCGCCGGGACCGGGCAAGGGGAGGGGCCGAGGTGGGCTTCCCCTCAGACACGGGCATCCAGAGCTGATTAAAAACAACGGACGACAGATTTAGGAAACAGCAGCGGGCGCATGAAAAGCTGTCCAGTTGCAAAGCAATGCAATGCAGCCAAAATAATCCACGGCTTTGGGCAAACTGAATCCCTGTACCTCTCTCTGCTGCTTATTTCCTTTTCTTAGTGGAAAAGAATGGGACAAAAGCGCAGTGGGGTTTTTTTTCCTGCCCGATTCTCTCATGTTGTCACCTGTCAATGTTAGTGATGACGGTATTGATAAAGCTTTCGTCCATACGCCTCCGCGACGTCTTTTGCGGACGGCGTCGGGCCTGGGCGGGTGGCCAGGCCCGATTAGATTAGCAGACAGCGCCTGAAGTGGCCAGAGATGAGCGGCGCTTTACAATCTACCCCTGTATCAAGATCTGTGCAACGGATTTCAGTCGTGGATTGTAACGCTGCCGAGAGAACACAGTTAACGTTATTTTTGAAACGAGACACTTCGACATTAGAACAAACAGAGGGATGGATTTTTAGACCGCGAGTGGTCAAAACTACTGTGTTTGTATGGGTGGGCAGTGAATCTTCACATCTATTAACTTGCATATTTTAGACAACCTGTGACCCTCTCACACAATCCCGAATGATGGGATGTGTAACTGTATTGTCTAGTGAGTCCTTGATCCAGTCACAATACTTTTATACAACATTTATAGTCCTGGTAAGGGATTGAATCAGGCTGGAATAGAAACCCTATGTTTTGTGACGCTTCGCACGGAAAAAAAGCCTGTAACTGCTTATAAAACCAACGTTGCCTTGAGTTCACAGTATGTCTAGTGTTTATTTGAAATCATCCGGTGAGAATTTACTCCGCTGTGGTACTAGAAAAAAAAAAATAATAATAATAATAGTAATAAAACAAAAAATACATAGAAAATCCAGATATCAAAAATCTGGTGGGGCACGTGCCCCCCCAGCTTGAATGGGCCCGATGCCCCTGTTTTGCATCGCATTACAGTCCACACCTCGGACCCGCCTCCATACAGCCCCACTGAATAACGAGAGCGTGTAGTACAGCAAAGTGAGTTGTATCTGTTTGTTTGGTGGGTTGCGTTCTCACTGCAAACAAACTGGACCCCTGGAGCAATAGCAAGTGTGCCCAGACCACCCTCTCTAGGCAGTCCCAGAGAGGATGGTCAGGGTGAACAATCTTTTCTGTTCACATATAAGGCAAAAAAAAAAAAAGAGAAAAATGATTTGACCCACCGGTGGGTGAGGTTTGATTTGGTTTACTTCGTTGCAGAACGAAATCGAAGACATTTTTGGAAAGGTCTCATCGTGTATGTTAACATGGGTACGTTTCAGTGGACCCTAAACTGAGATATTGACCTTTGAACCCCGAGCAGAGGTCACCTTTGAAGACCTACATGTATGTCATTAATCAAAAAGCTACCAAAAGGAGGTCATCAGCTTTGGACAATGTACTTTTAGAGGGTAGTTACTTTAAGGGTAGCTTTTCATGGTGGTGTCAATAGGGGGCGCCACATAAAATGGCCAAATAACTCAGGGCTTTACATGTGTAAATCTGACAACGCAGGTATATTCACCAACCATATTAAGCACTAGTAACACATGCATGTTGTTTTGCACCCATACCTTATTCTCCTTTATAGGTTTATAATAATATAACCACTTTACCCATGAGGCAATTGCATTGAGATGCATAATAACATGGTGCAGAATTGTAGTTTTTAGGGTAAGGGTTACCGTTAGGGTTTCAAACAATTATAAATAATTGCTTAAATATTATGCAATGTATATAATAATTTGTTTTTGCTCCTGTAGAAGCTGGATGATATCAACCTTGTTTTAAGATAAACATGTTTTATTAACAATGTCATGGAGAAGCACTACACTACCCGCAATCCTCAGGTTAACAACGACATCCGTGATTGGTGGAGCTCGCTGTTATCGTGGAAATGTTTACCACACTGTCTGATGGGTACATGGGTAGATATACCTATTCTCGCTCGACCTTGAATTTAATAGACCATTCAGAGAAATAGCGAAACCAGTATCCTACTTTTATTTTGTGCTAGTTGGAAAGAAATATAAACCCATGCATTTAAAATTAAAAAAAAATAAAAAATTGTAGTTTTAGTGTACGTATCTGTGCACCTATCGTTTCCCATGCCCCCCCGCCCCCCAACACACACACACACACACACACACACACACACACACACACACACACACACACACACACACACACACACACACACACACACACACACACACACACACACACACACACACACACACACACACACACTTCTAAAGTCGAAGAAAACCTTGTCATTCAAATGAATTGGTTTAAATTTCATTATGTGTAGAACAAAAATAGTCTGAAACAAAAAACACAATTCAATAGATTAATTTTCATGACTATAAGCATGACAAAGTGTGAGACCGGGTTGTGACTCCAAATCCCGGTGTTGAAGTTTACTTTCTGAACCTGGATTTTCCATCTCTGGAAGGCATAATCAACATAGGACATTTAAAGCTAAATCAATGCACTTTTAAATCCATGAGATCTTCAGTGTTGGTCGGAACACTTTAAGTCCCAGGAACGTTCCCAGGAACGTTCTAAGATGGTCGAATTCTTTCCCACAAAGTTTGCCTTCTCCTCATTGATTGATTTAAAAAAAGAGTTCTGGGTCATTTGAGGTTGTGGGGATATTGCTCTTATAAGTATATAAGTATTTTGTCATCCATGTCAACAGTTTCCTGACAAGAGACCTTTGTACTGATACTTTTGGGGCTTTATAAAAGTCAAATATTGTCATGATTGCCATATATTTTCAATATACAGAAATCAATATTTAATATCGTTGGTACGCTGTCAAAACCAAATATATTTTTCCTTATGACCTGAAGAACCCTTACTATTTGAGATGCTTTGCCAAAAAACACTCAAACAAGTCAACGAATATAACAGGAGAAAAAAAACGTTGGCGCAGCTAAATATCAGACGGCTTCATCACTCATCAAATACTTCTCTTTATTGTTGTTCATTCTGAGCTCTGCCATTTCATAAATCACTTATGAATCTAAAGCAGCGTGAGAAACAAGGCAAAAAAGAAAAAATAAACACAAGACTCACACACATCAATTCATTCTCATTTACGATTCAGAGCACACGGTCCTGACACAGCTCTCTGCTCATTTTCCATTTTATGCACAATCTGCACATTTAAATCCCATCAAACAGCCAAAAGTCAATTGCGCCCCAAACCCCCGCCCCACCACACACACTCACACACCCCATTCCCCTTGCCGTGCCTCCGCCGGCCCTGTCAGAATGCTTGAAGTTTCTCAGGAAAGTTTAAACTTTTCCATTCTGCGCTTAACTCCTGAAGGCTGTGTATCGAGGAGAGAGTGTGTGTGTGTGTGTGTGTGTGTGCGTGTGTGTGTGTGTGTGTGTGTGTATGTGTGTGCGTGTGCGTGTGCGTGTGCGTGTGTGTGTGTGTGTGTGTGTGGAATAGGGGGGCAGGGGGTCCTAGGTCAGCAAGTCTTTAAAACACATTGATCAACTAACTGCTCACAATATCCGGCCAACACTGCAACGTTGACAAAATAAGAAATCAAACCAAACTTGGTGCCGGGCGAAGTTTGGCATCAAGGGGAAAAATCTGCACACTAATCATAATGTCTCAATCGGAATTAAATACTAAGAGCCGGCGTTGTCAACATCTTCCAATCTTCTGCCGGGGAAAAATAGATTTTATTTCAAAACAAAGTTTGGCCACAGTACTCATTCACAGACCATCGTTTATTTTAGTAATAATTGATACCTTATATATTATGATATAGACCAATATCATGTGCATAGATTGCAATTTGAATATTCTGTTTATTTTTTTCTATATTTGTCTATTTCTGTATATTTGTATTTTTATTATTTTATATAAAAAAAAAAAGGCAGACTGTTTAGCTTTTGTTATTCTCAATGTCTGTACAGAAAAGCACCAGCGTTCACTATGACAAATCCCTGGTGCATCCTCCGCAGCCTTAAACATATATACGAGGCCCATCCCCAAAAAAACAATCAATAGGATTGGAGAAAATCACTTATTTGAAAACCGAAATTAAATTGACTACATTTTAAAAACCCATAAATAATGAACTCTGCACATGCAAAAAGAAAAATCGTTCCTATCTAATCAAACCTGCTGCCGGTCCATTTTGCAATTAGCTTTTGTCTGGAGGCCACATTCTGCAACTGTTAATGAGCTGTGAGCAAATTTCAATCACCCCTAACATGTCATTAGCAGAGTTGGAAACACTGATTTGGCTAATTATGAGATGTAGAGGTTAGTGTCGACGTGAGGGTCATCTTATTACCTTTAGATTTTTACATGTGCATATGCGTATGTGTGTGTGTGTGTGTGTGTGTGCGTGCATGTGTGCATGCGTGCGTGCGTGCATGTTTGTGTGATTATTTCTGCATTGTTGGGTAATATGGCCTGATTTGCAGTGACACCACGTTCTCACCGTTAATCATTAATTAACTCCTGGGTCTGAACACAGATTATTCCGGTTAACATGCACCGCCTCTCCACCGCGACTTGCAAAGAAGAGAGAAGAATCCGGCTTCAACACTTTGGGCCCGAGCTATGGCTCGGACTCGACATCCATCCCAGAGGGCTGGACATCATTGAACATTAAGACCAAACCTCAAGAAGAGAAGGGAGGGAAAAGAAAAAACAACATAGAATAATTGGGCCTCGCTTAACATAGAAAAAAAAAACCTTTCTGTGTATGTACACGCACATTATTATTCTGTTTTCCTACCTAATATGACCCTTTATCAAACAAAAACAAAAACATTCTTGTGCTGGGATCAAAGTGGGGTCCAGGTAAATACACCTGGTAAGTGAGGACTCATGTTTGTGGTGCTCATCTAAAACAAAAGATAGTACATTGGGAGACTGATCTTCGAAAGTATAGTGAAACAGACATACACACACGCACACACACACACGCACCAAAAGATAATCAATTTGGAGACCAGTCCTCAAAAGTATAGTCAAAGAGACGCACATGCACGCACGCACCAAAATGTAGTCAATTTGGAGACCAGTCCTCAAAAGTATAGTAAAACAGACACACACACACACACACACACACACACACACACACACACACACACACACACACGCACACACACACACACACACACACACACACACACACACACACACACACACACACACACACACACACAAAGCCTTCCTCTTAACACTCTCTCTATTGTAATGCCTGTCAAGATGCCTTGCTCGCCCCGGTGTTTAGCATATTTTTCAAAGCGCCGCAATCAAAGGGAATCTAGGTGGTGCATGAAAAAAAAAAAAAAAAAAAACACCCGGCACACTGCGCTGTCAACACAAACAACTACTTTCTTTTTGTCTACAACATGTGCCACCGCCGAATTTGATAAGAGATTTCTTTACAACAATACGTTGTTGACAATAAACACGAGTGGCTATAAAAGGAAGACAAATGTGGCGCTTGTATTTGCATTATTCATTCACATACAGTACGTGTGTGTTTTCTTAGCGGGAAACAAAGGTGGGTAAGGGGACTCAAAAATTCTTGGAAAAAGTGTAATCAAAAAGTTAATGTAGGTTTTTAAACTTAATAATAAACAGCCTGTCAAGCTTTCGGTAATATACATTCAAATATCGAAATACATATCTAAATGCTTATTTCTCGCCAGTTTGTAGTATATTGCAAAATTTGTATATTTTATATTCTCATCACTTCATTATTACTGGATTATCTATCAATCCGTCCGTCCGTCCGTCTGTCCGTCTACTGTATATCGATCTACTGTATTTGTCTGTCCGTCCATCCGTCTCTATTGTTCTCATTCAAATGTCATTTATGATGGGAGGGCTATGAATGTGGCAAGATTGTGAGAGTGGAAAAACGGAGCGTGTTCATAAAGAGTGAGCGGTGCTGTACCGCCAGATAAAGCGCCTTGAAATTCGCTTGTAATAAAATAAATAAATAAAAATCTGACGCCTGATTCAAGGCTGTTCAGAGTGAAGGATAAGCAAAGAGGCGCTTCGGAAGAAATAGTCGTGAAAAATGTACATTAAGACAAAAAAAAAGAATATTGATTAAACTCCAACCATTTAATACGAGAACAGCTGTGTTTATTTTTTATTTTTTTTAATTTCGGTAATCTGCTTAAAGCGAGCCAATTCGCAGCTTGTCATGTTACGGTTTAATAACTGCAGATTTTTAAGTAACGTTCAAAAGCCTCAGAACTGTCTGCTAATGTAGCGTGTCTCGGACAGACATAGCTGGCGCATGGCTGAAAAACACATGGGAATTGGTTTGTATTATTGTACAGATTTTAAAAGAATGTCAAACCATATTTCGGATTCGTGAAAACGTTATTTTATTCACGTTTTTTCTTTCATAGAGACCGCTCAAGACCAGGTCGAGATTAAAAAGAACACTACTGTACTTATAGAAGTCAAACCTGGATTATATCTAAATGAATCAACCTAACTGTAAAGGAAGGAACCTCTGTCCGTCTCTCTGTCCTTCAGTTACCTCAACAACCGTCTATCTGATCTACTTTACACTGGGCGGGCGTATTCCTGGGGACCCAATGACGTGCACTGTCGATGTAATATCAATATGAATAAACTTTAAAGAAACAACCAACAGCGGGCTCTGCAACTGAGTCACAAAGAGAGTCTTTCCCCGGTGTATGACTTTAACCGGCAGCTGAATCTTCAGTTGTGGAACACAGGACTGAATCATTGACATTTTGTTAAACTGAGCCATTAAAATGTCTTGGAAAGTCGGCCATCCACTACAGTAGTTGCACCAATGGCAATAACGGGATCAATTGAGGACGGTTCAATTAAACCTGGTTATTAATGAGCTGCACTTAATATAACAACAAAAGCGCAGCGCCTCAGTCATACCCTGCACGTATATGTGACCCACCGCAGCAAAACCCGATTTGTCGCGCATTTCTAAAACCGCCACGAGCCGCCAAATAAGTTGAAAAGACCTTTCGAGAAGGAAAATTCGATTTTTCAAGTTTTGTGTTCCTTTGTTTTATTTTACTTTTTATCTCTCAACGTATTTTCAAAACCGAGTTTGATTTATAAATAGTAGATAAATGTTAAACCGCGGAGTTAAATGTTCACCATTATATTACGTGGGGAAACGCACTTCACTTACCGAGACGCTGAACAGCGCGAACGCCGATCGATCGTTTCCTCTAAGGCGAGCGTCCAGCGGAAGATCATTCCTCCGTATTCCATGTGATGTGAAGTCACAATGTGAAACCGTTTTGATAGAGTTCAACCTTTAAATCTTACGTGTTTTCACACACACACACACACGCCTGGATTTATTGTCGTGTCGCGAAGAAGAAAAGCTGATGTCACTTCCGCCAACAAGACGAGGAGCCTTCGGTTTCAATGGTCTGTGAAAACTTTCGTCTCCGTGTTGTTATGGACTGCGGGTGACGGAAGCTCTAGGTCATGTCGCGGACCTTAATCTGACCAGTTCGATAGATCCAAGACAGTGTAAGCAGCTCGTTCGGGACTTTTCCGCGATGATAGTTCTCCGACAGTGACGCCGAGAACGACAGCGATGCTGGATCTGATATCGCCGTTATCCCGGACTTGGAGAACATCTCAAACGGCGGATTTCGATCTGAATGTGACGATGAAACGAAAAAAAAGTAAAACTGCACCAAAAGTACCTCAAATCGGCGGTGGGTCACATATACCAAATTGGATGATGATGTCACAATGCGCGCCACTCAACTACTTCCGGTCCCTCCACATTTTGAATGGGCATGCACTAGTAATCATAAGAAACCTAAACAGCATTTCAAGCCCTATTTCAGATTCGTAAAGCCCTTATTCTATTTGTGAAAATAAGAAAAAGGTGGATTTCACTGTATTTTTACCGACACAGGCCAGTCACGCTCTGCGAATGGTCGAACAGAGCTAAACTAGCAGAAATAAATCTAAATCCAAAATAAAAACGCACAGGAACCATCATAACTGAGTATATGCATAGGTTAATAAGACATTATACATAGGTTATTACTGGCCAGGCTTAAAATGCAACACAGAATTGTATTGCTCTGCTCCCTGTCTCTATCTACCAAGTCTATGGACCTCCCACTCGGGCGGTGCACCAAGCTGCAGCCCATGCACGAGTCGTGAAAGTCACAAGGTCTAAACTCTCTGAAAATGGTCGAAGCCCCGATATTCCGAAATGAGGAAAATCACTGTTTTGGCTACGATTCTCAGCAGCTTTATCCATCCCTCCTTTGCCTCGAACAACAGGTCGTCTCCATTATGTGACGCTGCATGGATGTCGTATGGGAGCTGCTTATTCCCGTGCCCGGGCGCCATTGAAAAAACTATCTGCATGGGCGTATCGCTAAAATGGGAAAAAACTAAAATGTGAAGACATAAGTCTGCAGAGTCCAATGTGGATCCATATATTTGTATTTTTTTTTTAATCCATAATGTGCACATACTGTTCAGCCGTTCCTTTTATCACAGTGTGACTGAATACACATGTTGGATAAGCCCAAACATCACAAGGCGGCAGATTCAACAGAAATGTCCAGTCTTACGTTTGCTCCACCCCCTTTTCCCTTTCTCATCTCTTTTCCCTCTCTCTGCCCCGCCACCACCACCACCACATCCACCACCTCTCGGTATCAAGCTCATCATCTCAATAAGCTTCACCCGCTCTCCATCGTTATTCTGGAGATGGCGCGCTGACCATCTCATCTCGGCTCATGCAAAACAACTCAGCATCCCGTCCTGGGGAGATGCTCAGTTGGCGCCGCGGAGACGCGAGGGCCCGTCTGAGATCGTACACACACACACACACACACACACACACACACACACGCACACACACGCACGCGCACGCGCACGCACGCACACACATCCCACACACGCCGGAAAAATAGCACTGCCAGGGTCCTTAATAAGACGTGATTTTATTAGATAATAAGAGAGACACGGTGTGTATGCTTATTGAATTATTCAGTGTTATTGTAAAGTCAGTCCATAGGGAATGTCAACATCGCAAAAAAAAACAAGGAGAGGAAGAGCGAGATGGAGAGAGAGAGAGAGAGAGAGAGAGAGAGAGAGGGAGAGCGGCGCGCCTTTAAATGTTCCAGAGTATCTCACGCTGACATTTACATAATTAGCCGCTGACAGTCACATACTTTTAACAGAAGAAATCTATGTCAATAATTACTCAAATGGCAGGATTTTTTCCTCTCTCGTCTCTTTCTTTCATTTTTTTTTTCCTTTGGTCAATTCGGGGGAGTGCGGCGCGGAATCAATGGAAACCAATGATGAGTCTGATCAAAACACCCATCCATCACGGGAGCAGTATCTTCTCCCCGGACATGCGGCGGGACCCAATATGTTTATTCACTGGAGGATGAAACGCCCTTTGCATTTACCCACACTCATTACTTATCTACTCCAGAGTTATGATCCCGACACATGAAACGCTACGAAACACAAAGAGAACAAAGAGGAGGTACACAAACACTTCAGTTTATAAACCGCCAATCATTAGGTGGGATGTTGTTTCGTGTTGGTTAGTTTTATGGTTTTTTTAGGATTTGAGGTTATTTGTTTTGTCGTTAACTGTAGTGGCGGATTATCCGTGCCATTTATTCACATGTCGATAATATTTTTTTTCCCCTCTGATATGTGCCCGTCTGACCAGTCAAGAAAAAGTTTGACGACAAAAAAAAAAAAAAAAGAAAAAGCAAAATGCTGCTCAGAACAATGTCCATTATCACAAAACAGTGGAATTTTCAATGTTCTCTGTTCCTTCTAAGAACTGGATGTTCCCAAATATCCCCCTCCACTTATTTCATTCAACAAAAGCAGGACCAGGTCAGCGTCACTTGATGATGAATTTTTCAATAGATCTATATAATTTAATCTTGCGGTAGGTGGATAAATTATAAATTAATAAATCAAATCATATTGCTGTAAATGTATTGGCTGCATCATGTTTGGCTGTCAATTATTCATTTAATTGCATTGCTCTTGGCGTAAAGCCCTTTAGTTGAATGAGGTAACCTAAATGAAAGGATATTCCTATTATAATGTATTAAATATTTATATATAATATGCAGTATTAATTTACAAATAGAATGTTGACTTGGCGTCTAAAACACAGCTGTGTCCTTTAAAGAAAACAGGTAGATTTGATTTGTTTGGCCTATTCTCATATATATGCATGACATACTGTATATGAGTCTCGAAATTTAGTGGATCAACTTTTTCTTCAGTATATTTTTGGCAGAAAGATAATCCGTAATTTAATGGAGTCAGATTCATTACTGTAGCATGACACACAAGAATATTTTGGGACGATTATTACCAAAACATATCCATTAAAAATGACAACTGTGATGAATATTAATACTTTGTAATTATAATTATCAATACCCAGTTCTCTAAGTATGCAAAGGTAGTTAATTAAAGGTGTGTGCAAGTGTGCATGTCTAAAATGAGTAAACAACATAAGATAACAAGTTTTGCCATGCATTTAGGTTTTATAGGCTTAATCATTTGCAAGATTCAAGATTCAAGTGGTTTATTTGTCACATACATATACATTCTTTCATACATATATGCAGTGAAATGTCAGTGCAACGCACCCAGTGATTACACACAATATGTGCACTAGTCATTATTAAAAGAATATAGTATTATCATGATAATAGTAATAGTAGTTGTTTTATGAATCATCTACAGATAAATGTCAACTTGAATATATGTCGATTTTTATTATTTCTGGGGGTTATTCCATGTTATCAGATTATTATTATTATTGTTATTGTTAATAGGTTTGTCTCATATGTTGGTATAGATCGTATTACGGTTATATTTAGCTGCAAGTCTGGTTTGGGGTCCTAAATGGTCCTTCAGTAATTCATTCAGTAAATCACTTGATAAAACACATGTTGCTGTGCCTTATTGAGTATATTTTATTTAGTAGTAGGTCATATGGAATAAGAATATTTAGGCATAAAAAATAATTGATTGCCTCTCCCACATTCTGATTATACTGTAATATAATTTACCATTGTGATTGAAGGTGATTGAGTGTGCTATCAAACAGTGTCATCAAATGGACTTTCAGGATACATCTAGTTGGTCCAAAGTGAAATTCATAAAGTAAAATTATCGCTGCTAAACGCGCCTCTGTGCGGGGGAGATTAATTAACGTGCCATATGAAATCGCTCGCGCCGACTGTTGTTTTCCATTTATTCATATAGTGAAAGGATACGGAGACTGGGAGAGGTGTGTGAAGGTTTGAGGGTGTGCAAAAGAAATGGAGCGAAACGCTGCATATTTTATGTCACAGAGGATCTGTTCATAAACACACATTCACGTACACACACACACACTTTTGTCGGAAAGGTATCTCATGTATACAGTATGTGTGTGTGTGTGTGTGTGTGTGTGTGTGTGTGTGTGTGTGTACAGTGGCACAGCGATGAAAATGAAATGTGGGGAAAAAAAAAAAAGAAGGATTTCAAGGCTGCAGGATCTACCGCAGCAGCCCGGGAGTCATTTTCCAGATTTTGCCGTCCATTTGGCAGAGGGCCATTGTTTACGGCGGCATGCATGTGCAAGACAAACAGAAGAGCAATCTCGGCTTCGCAGGTCTGGGTCCGCATGGATAATGAAGATGGTTGCCTCCACCGGCTTTATAAATGATCCTTGATGAGCAGGGGGGAATCTATATGATCATACGGCGAAGAGATTACAGCAGACATCTGTGGCGTCGGCTGCAGCGTGTATGTTACAGCTACATGCTTGAAGGCACTTTTTCACTGGCAGAGCTACAGTCAAAGGCTTATCTGTATTTAACGATACTCCAGTTAGTTATTAGACTTATTGGTTTTCCGGAGGCAAAATTCGGTTCATTTTTTTTTCAAGGCTGCACTCAAATTTTTAATATGTGTCCAGTAACAAACCTGGTAAGCGCGACAGAGAAAAACTGAATTCCATTAAATCCTAGGATACTGTTCTCACACTGACTAAATGGGTACGACCTGGCTTTTTTTATGTGCTCTGCAACCGGTGCTTAGCCACTTCACGCTGAGCAAATGCCGGGCGACCGTTCCCTATGGGCGCCATTCACACCCGGCCAAAGTGGTTTGTTAAGTGGGCCAGGCATAACTTTGGTTTTTGCAACCGCATTTCTAACTCTTGCCTCTTACTTGCGTATGGATTTATCCTTCCCCGGCATGAAACGCCATCATTATTCTTCCTTCCCTACTTCTGTAAGTAGTGTGACAGTTATGCAGCACACTGTGTCATGGGCATATAAAGGAACTTTGTAACGATGGGGCTTTGGGGGACTTAACGGTTGTCGGCTGTTTAATGGTTATCTGACTGTTTCGATTCCCTGTTAAAATGCATTGGGTAGCCACCTTTGACGCCATCCGACTAACCCAGTAGTAAACTGAGAACTGGGTCAGTGTGACAGGAGCTTGAGTCGTCATATCTCTTTCCTGACCACCGACTCACCATCACACTATTTTTCGCTCTTTCTTAATAAGAAAGCACAAGTTGTGATTATTTAAAAGTTAAACTTTAATTAGGTCTGCATTTGATCTATGAATTCTAACTTATCCTTAAACCCTTACGCTATTGTAAATACATGTCCATTAAGTCGCAACATACATTCATAAGTATGAACGCCCAAGTTACAGAACAGTGTTGCTAAATATTGTTTTATTATACAGGCTGTAAGTTCTGCGATTCCTTAGCTTGGGTACAGGTACTAACATTAAATGAACACATTTGACAATATTTTACACCTATCAGCAACAGCCTTCTATCAGCAGGCGCGTCACAATGAAGAGAAGCTCAGAAGAGCCGACCCACCTTAAAGAAGGTCATGGTGGAGCCGTCCTCCACCACGCCGTACTCGATCTTGGTCTGCTTGGCCAGGTCGTCGGCCGAGTCAATGGGCGACTCCATCCTCTCCACGGTGAGGAAGGCCGCCAGGTTGGCCGTGTAGGAGGATATGATGATGAGAGTGAAAAACCACCAGATACCTCCTACAATTCTGGTGGAGAGGGCTTTCGGCATGAGCTCAGAGCCTGAACAAGAGGAGCAGAGGGGGAGTGGGTGAGCCCCACGCTCGGGTGTAGGAGTTGGAGAGGAGCACCACCGGGGAGCTAGGGCCGCCAGGCCTCTGAGCCCGCCGCCTGGATCCAGCACACTCGCAATACACACACACACACACACACACACACACCCAAACACACCCAAACACACACACACACACAAACACTTGTACGCATACTAGCAGTGACTAAACATACATACATATTTACTGTTACACATGCATGCAAACCCTCAGTTTTACACACACACACACACACACACACACACAGACACACACAAACACCCAATTACCTATTCATACACACACTCAGTTATGCACACATGCACACACATACACACTATTACCTATTCATAAACACACTCAGTTATGCACACACACACACACGCACACACACACACACACACACACACACACACACACACACACACACACACACACACACACACACACACACACACACACACACTACAACAATTACCATACATATACACACTCAGTGATGCACAGGCACGCAGGCACACACACACATACAAACACAAACTCTAACTCAGAAATGCACATACTCAGTTACATATGCGCACACATGTAAACACTTGCCACACACAAACATACATACACACAAATACCCCCAACACACACGCACACACACATGGACAGCGTGGGTAGCTGCTAGTAGACGAGCCTGCTGTTATGTACTGTATCTACTTCCATGGTGTCTGGTGGTGTAGACTAAATGTTGCTCACAGCATGATCTGTGTTCTCCGTCCCGGATGGACTTGCCAAAGTACTCGTGCTATGCCGAGCATGGTCAGCTCGTATTGAGTGCTCGGTGAGACAGTGGGGTTTGCTGAAGAAAAAAAAAAAGGAAAAAAAAGATGTGCCTGGGTCATATCGGGACTATTCCACTCAAGCAGCTTAAGCAATTGAAAGCTGGGATTTTGTACATTCACTGAGAAGCAAAGCCGATAAATGTGTCAGAACGATAGGGGGGTTAAGAACTGGGTGCTCTGAACTCTTTGTGCGTATGAGACTGAATCTGCGCTCTCACTTTGCCCTAAAACTTTCTTTTATTTCACTTCTCAGGGAAGAGAGATAGGGAGAGAATGAGGCGGAGCACAGTAGGATTGGAGCAAGGTGTCCTATCCAATTCTAGCATTCCACCGTGACTTCAGCTACACTGAGGGAAACGGGTGGGGTGGGGAAATGAACCTCCAACCGAACCAACCGTTCCCCTTCACCCAGACAGTCCCAGAGTGGCCACCAGCAACCCACTTTGCCCATTCATCAAACCAACACTCCAACACATCACCAAAACATGTATTCATCAGAATTAAGACATTCGCAGACATTGTGATTCTGTTTTAGAGAGCGATGGCCAGCAACGGAGGGAGAGATTGGAACACTGTACCAGCTCACAGCCTCTTATCCTTTTCTACCTCAGAACCACAGTGGAAGGATAAGAGGAGAACCAACGAGCTCCGAGAGTCCAGTTGGATCTCCAAACAGAACCTGGTTGGGGCTGACTGTCATGTACCCAAGGTAACGTCATGACCAAACAGCACATCCCACAGTTTTCTGGGGGCAGGGCAAGCCGCCGGGCACGGGGAGCCTCTCTGCAGTATAGACCAACGTGGTGACCCTTGGCTACGGTATGCTGCCATGCAGGCTAAAGCTCTGTTCCTCCTGTAGAACCTCTGATAGCCTCGTGATCCTCAGCCATATCTTCTCAAGCTCTACAACCTACCAGTCTGAAACTATTGCTACTTCTACCATGGCAACAGCTTATCAACTAATCTGACTCAGTCGTAATGAGCTGAGCTTCTTGTGGGTGGTGAATAGTGTACTGTATATACAGTATGGTGTATATGTATGGAATATATACAAATAAAACCGGTTGATATTGAGCGTTTGTAGAATTTCTGGGAAGATTTTTTTCTTCATCCTGGGGGATCAGGGTGGTGTGCTAGGAACCAACATTGATAACGATCTCACCAATAAGTTTTATTTAAGATTGTGGCTTATCTACGGTACATTAAGTGCCAAATGTATCAAAACCTGTGAAAGAAAATAACTCAATCACTAATTATTGCATGCAGCGATTAAAAATAAACAACTGAAAGCATGCTACCAGCCAAAAAATAGGTTATTTTATTGGGTACTTTGTCTCTGTCAAACACCAAGGTCTCTGCACACTTGCAGCAGCATTATTGGCTAGGGTAAGTAAGTGTATCTTTGGCCCATTCCAAGGAATGGACGCGAGGCAGATGCAGACCATGCTCTTCAAACCCTAAAGTTATCACTATCCAATCCCAATATGTTGCATTGCCCGATGTTCAAGTCAAAAGTGCTAATTTTCCAAAATGCAACATATCTTACGTCGTCACATGCAATCGAGTCAAAGCAAAGTATTGGATAAATCGCATCGCGAAGTCTTTTGTGGATAAGAAACAGCATGAGACGCAAGGCCTTTTGTCGTTACGTTTCAGCCATCGTCCGTCTCAGCCTGAGGACGCCAACCCGTTGAGAAGATATGGCATCGGTACGGCGGAAGGAAACAAACCCGGACAGAGGCAGAGGAAGAGCTAGGACACGGTTGAGTTCTAATTCCGGCGTGACTATACACTTACCTGTCGAGGGGCGAAAAGGAGGGATGAAGAGGACAAGGAGAAGGGAGGGAGGAAGGGAGGGAAGGAAGGAGGGGGAGGGGTCGTTAGGGGCCAGGAGAAAGGAAGCATGCGGGAGCTCTTCACTCAACTAGTCCTCATTCACTGAAACTACACCTCATTCCCAAGACACCCTGAGTCCGCACTTCTGTCCCTTGGACCCGCGGCGTCCGGTAAGCGTCTAGCTACATGCACAGAGGCCCCCATGCAGGTTGACGGGCCTGTTAAAGAGCAAGGTTCACCCCCAGCAAAAGAGTGGGATGTTTGCTATTGAAAAGGGTGGGGCAGGCAGAGGCGTCTACCTTGCTGCATGAGAGCTCCAACTCCGAACCAGAAACTATTTAGCAGGGTGAAATTGTTTTCCACTACATCCGAGTCAGGGTTGCACGGGTGGGGGTTATACCACTCGTAGGGACTAAACCTGTGGCAATTGACAGAGAACAGACACACACACACACGCGTGAACATTTACTGCAGTTGCATTATGACACGAGAGAAGACATAAGGAGAGGCCGATTTCACCGGCTGTCCTACCTGGGTAAACAGGGAAGAGAACAGAAAGGTTAGTCGGTCGTAGCCACAGAAATGAGATGCATAATCTACTGTAAATCATGCCAGAAGAAACCACCAAGTCATCATTGCGATGCTATTTGTGCAGGCCCTCGCCCTGCTGTGAAGTTAATTGGATGAGTAAATTAGAGTGTGTTACATAATTTTTAATATTGGTTAGTTATTCTTATCCGAATATGCGGTTAGTGAGAAAAACAAAACACCAAAAATATGATCATGAAAAGGTGGATGAGAACATTGTTATGTTATTCTCATGTGTGCAGAGTGTTCTCTCTAAGTTTTGCATATACCCCATATTATTAAACAATCATACATTTCTTTTGTGAATGGACTCAAAACGTTATTGCGTACGGCACAGTTAAAGTCACTCTTCATGTGGGCATGCTCATATCAAAGGCAATTTCCCTACATAATTTAATCGACGGGGTCTGAAAATAACTCCATTGTCAGTTAAGAAAAGAGCTAATAATCCTTCTAATCTTGGCGGAGGAGCATTAATATTCAGCAGATGAAACGCTCGGTTCCCATCATGCCCACGCCAGCCTCAGTACTCCCCCTCTCCCTGCGCACGCTTCTCAAGCAAAGAGATTTCTCATTTATTCATGTTAAATAAAAGTGGCATTGCATTAGGAAAGGTTGATTGGTCTACAATTAAGCATCCTGACCTGATTTGGTTAGTGCTTGGGCAGGGGAATCGGTGGCCCTATCTTCACTTCAAGCTCTTCGAGCTTATATGTTTTGTTTTTTTTTATTTGACGAATGCAGTCATGATGCATAATGCAGACCGGGACAGAATGGGGCCTAAAATTGTGGAGTCCTTCAGTGCAGATGCAAAATATTGCGAGGAAGGCATGGATAAACATACTTGTGCATGCTTGCGACAAGGTCTCTGATCCAGTGTCCATTGTTGCTCTATTCAACAATCGCCGCATTTACTATTTCAACCGACAAGGCTGCATAGAATTTGAATTGGTGAATTGGAAGAACGACAGCGCCAAGACCGTGTCTTTGACATTGACCAATGGGCTTTGCCAGTATAATGGGGTTAGCGTGCAGCACTCCCTTTGACCTCCTCAGCGCTTCGGGGAATGTTCTTTAGTGTAGCTCAGCCACCCCTGAACCCCCCCCATCTCCCATCCTCTGACCTTAAATCAATCCGCCGGTTACCTCGCATTACTCCAGATTTACCCGCTTGTCAATTTACAACGCTAAATTGAGTTCCTGTGATCTGCGACCTTGCCAAGATGTATGTGACTGCTACCCCCCCGATCCATGTTCGGCGGTCTCGGAGGAGGGCTTCCCCGGGATCGTGTGCGGCGCAGGAAAAGCCAATTACACCGCGCCTTCCCGGGAACGCAGATGATGAGCGCAGTTGTCATCTGCACGGGGCCAGAGCTCGCGGGCGGAAGAGAGGAGGCCGAGGGATCGACGGTCGCCTATGGGGGAGGTTCATGGTCGTGGGGGCAACAGGTGCAAAGGGAATACTAAAACAATCCGACGCAAAGGGGACAACACAGCTTAACCTGCCTGTCAGTGTAGCTCTGTTCACCATTTTGTGATCCAATTATGTTGCCCTTCCACTATCTCAGGTCATCTGCCGCAGGCGCAGGAGGGGAACTTTAGGCAAGGTTGCCGTGGAGATAAGCCCGGGCCCGAGCGGAGGACTCAACAGCAGGGGGTGCGGACAAAGGCAGGCTTCTATCTTTCTTCTATTTTTTATTTTTATTTTTTTAAAGGGGGTTGGGATGTCCGGCGGAAAACATAACTAGCGATTACCCTTGATCAGGTCAACAGGGCGGATGAATCACCAGACACCGGAAACTCTGATGTTTACTTCCTGTTCATAGGTTGTTGTTTTTTTTTGAGCAATCAAGAGCTCGGAGAAGCTGCTGGGACTGATGGGGAGGTCAGAGGATTTTAATTAGCGTATATCCAGAACCTTCTGTCTGGTTACCAGCAGGGAGGGAGGATGGGGGGAGACCATGTGAAATGTGAGCAGAAAATCTGGATGTGCGTGTCTTCACAATGGGGCGGCGTGCGGTGGGGGATGTGCCTGCCATGTGAGCACGCCGTGAAGAGTGCCATCGACACTTTTCAAAGCCCGGCGGCAGAGTGCTTATCGCAACACTTTGATGTGGAGGGGTGGAAGGGACAGACTTTGTAATGGGAGATATTGTAATTTAGAGTGAGACAGCGAACTCTTGATGTCAATATCATGAGTCATAATTAGCTGCGGAGCGAATGGGCGAGTGCTCGTCGGGGAGCGCTCTGATCGTTGTCGTGCTGCGACGTCTCTGCTACTTGCCTCGAGAGATCTCATTCGATGAGGTGGATTTTGGTGAATTTGATTACCCAAAAAGTGTAACAAGGTGATAGTGCAGAGTTTTCTATGGAGGTGCATTGTACAACAGGTATTTTCAGCTGTTTCATCTCCTGCTTCACAGTTAGGGAGCAGAGGCAGGTAAGCCATTATAAACCAGCGATTCTAAATCACCCAGAAAAGAGCACGCGCTGTTTTGGCCTCACTATATTATGATTATTTGCTTTGTGAACATATATAGAGTAGAGAGGTGTGGAATACCCTGCTGACAGTTTCAGTCCATTTATATAAAACCTTTATTTAGGAGACATCACTGGACACCTGTGACCAGGGGTTGAACTGGGATTTATCTAGCGCTCTAGAACCCGTGATATTGACACTATCGCAATTACACTACTAGTCACGCAACTAAAACAATGATATTGCAAATTTTGCAAGCGAACCGCTAATCTTTTTTATTTCACAAGTTGACGGCATCCACCTGTATCCGAATTGAACCCAACCTGTGATGCTTCCTGAAGAAAGATCCTGTATCAAATGCTTCCATTGTCAAACGCGGTGATAACACTTGAGTGGCTGTCTACACAGAGAAATGCCACTTTTGCACTGGCTCTTGATGTTGTTTTCTACCGTGTGTACTTAAGTTTGTCTACTTACAGCAAAAGAAAAGCCGCCCTGTGTCTCTTAAACCAACAATTGAATCAGTCCAACATCCAGCCTCCAGCATCCTTCATCCCGTTCATTCAATCAATAAAGCTCATATGCTCAATCACACGATACAAAACGTTCTCAAGCGTACATTGATAAAATGTGGTATAATGTGAAAACACACACACACATACACATATATATATATATATATAAGTATACATATGCACAGTAAGCTAACCAATGTTGATTTGTGAGGTTTTGACTTTCATATTCGCGGTGATATGTTGTATAGTAAAAGCATGCAATTGGAGCCTGCCATGCATTTGTCTATACATCACAGGAGAGAAGAGGGGCGGAGTGAGGGTCGGGTGGGTGGGGGGGTGGGGGCATATACACTTACCCAAACACTGACTGATCGTGATAATAAGAAATAAGGTTAGGTGCATATTCTGAACCAACTTAGATGGCAGTTGTCGCTTTTTATTCTGTTGTGTGATCATATCGCCAGTAACATTCAGAAGAAAAACGCACGTGCGTTAACCGTAAAACTCTCGCGGGGGCCGCAGCTAGGGCGGAGCTGCCGTCTCCCAAAAGTTTTAGAGTTAACATGAGCTTTCCTTTCTATTTGTTCTCCTTCGGCATGCTTCAAACAAGTGAGCAGATCCGGCCCAAAAACAGGGGTTCCCGACCTGGGGCGCCAGACCCACTGAAGGGGGTCGCCAGAGAACGCAGATGGGTCGCGAGGCTTTGGAGGATTTGAGGCACGCGTTTTCTAATCATCAAATATCAGTTCAAACATCCACAGCGTGTTCAAATATACATGACGACAAAATCCATGACTATGTTATATTGTATTGGATGTCCTAAAACCTGCACTTTCTCTACCTAATAAACACTATAGATAATTCTATGTATATAAATACATACAATTCCACATACATGGTAAAAAAATGAATCGTCTTTTGATGTCTTTGAACTAGGGGGTGCCAGATTGAATCAGGTTTGATTTAGGGGTCCTCTGAGAAAAAAGGGTGGAGCACGCCGGCCCTCAAGAACTGAGCATCGGCAAGAACACAAAGCACACAGCGACAGACACACAGCAAAGTGTTCCCACTTCAGCAGCTAAAGCAGCGTTTTATTTTGCCTGAATCTGGCTCACTTAACCGAACTCCACATCCAAAGAGTAGATTAATACAAGAAGAGGAGAAAAGCGCGTGCAACCGAAAATTCATTTTGGCGATTATAACTGCTGACGAAAATCCGTCAAGTCGTAAACGAAGTGTTGACGCGCAATAGACGATCACCGAAGATGGGGAGTCTTTGATGCACACACAATGAACAGCTGAGCCCTCAACTCAATGCACACTCACAATC
>NC_137195.1:18591542-18644042 GCF_960531495.2 Zeus faber | reverse complement strand
TCAATCAAATGTAACAAACCCAATTATAGTCCGCCCTCCCCCCTCCTTCTGCGTGCTCGCAGCCATCAGAGATCTCCCCATGACTCAATCCTGATATGGCAATTACAGCCACGCAGCATCTTAACTAATAACAGCAATCCAATCACTTCGCAGCACGCATGGAAGGAAAGAGGGGCCCGGATAAATAATGACAACCAGCAATTTGGTTTATATTGTTATTTCACTTCTTTCTTTTTTTCCTTTTAGACATTGGCTTCTTAATACTGACGGTTTTCTTTCTCTCTTCGATCCAGACGTTTTGCAGTATTTGTGTAATGGCTTACCCTTGAGCAATCCCACCAGCACCACACACAAAACAGAGGCAAGCATTTTAAGAAAAGTCAGCATACAAGTAAATCCCATAAACATGCCAACTATATAGCGGAAATATAGCATTTTTAAATAGGGGTAAAAAATAGCACTGCTGCAGAATGACCTCTCTGGACCACTGGTGTGAGTGGATGGTCTTACTGGTTTTCCACTGAACCACTGATCCGCTGTTGAGGTTATTATGTCTTACAGTTAGAATAAAATATATCTATTTAACGCCATCCCCAGCAGGACTGGGGTAGATGAGCGCTTTGGACCGTCAGAGTCAGAGAACATCGTACTGGGAAACGGGTCTAGAAGGAACAGGGCCACAGCGGAGGTGATGCACCGGAGGATTTTTCAACGGGGGGCTTTTAAAGTAATGACACCCTTGAAGGGAATACAATCCAGACCGGGAGAGATGTACTCGGCCAACTGTAATTGCTAGCCACTTCTGATTGCATGGACCTTTTTTTAGTCTCTCGCAAGGGGAAAAAAAAAAAAAAAGGAAAATCAGTTCACCAGTATGGTGGAGACGACCAGGGATCTGTTGGACAGGGAGTCGGACACGTTGGTCGTCTTGCCCTTCTGGTTGTCCGTCATGTTCAGGCCGCTCGGAGGGTCCCATGTCCCGATCTGGAAACGCACAAAGAAGAGTTTCAGTACAGAAAAAAACACAGGTAGTCACATTCTAAATAAGGAAATACATACAGTACAGCACAGGCAGGAGCACTCGCTTGCACCGCCTCTCGACTGCAGCACCCTGAGGACATGGTTGACAGCCATGCGAACTCTTAACACCGACGGGTGCTTTGCTTGCATTATTATACTGAGACTCCTACACGGGAAAAAATGTAAGAGATAATCTTGAATCTAGATCGTCCCAACCCCCCTACCAGCTCTTTGCCATGTTTTGTACATAAACTCTTTGTGAGGGGGAGCACGGCTGACAATTAAAGGTCAGGTGAGAAGACAGGGGGGGACTATGCGTGGGTAGGTAAGAGTGCGTGTTTGGGGGGAGGGCGGGGGTGGGAGACGACCAGGCGAGGCGACACTGGGTATAAGAGGGGTGTCAGGACGCTCCTCCAGGAACTTAATGCGCTCTCCCGGCACCCCCCCACCCAAGCTCCATCCACCCCCACCCCATCCTACTAATCCACCACCCTCCTCCGAGCATGGCTACCAGCGACCACAAACACTGGCAACCACACCGACTAACAGGCCACGCCGGCGTCGGGCGCCCCTCCTCCGGGGGCTCCTCTTCACACCCAGAGATGGGGCTTTGTAATTGCAAATCAACTCTTTAATTCAGGCTTCATGAGGCTGGAGGGCTTCTGAAGGGGTTTTTTTATTAATAGGGTAAATTATTCATGGAGGTGCAGATGCCCACAGATTGGTGGAAAGACGGAGGTCAGGAGCTGCTGAGAGGCACACACTTGGGAGGACGCCGGCACGTGGAGTGTGTGCCGTTACGTGCAGAAGTGCGAGCCGTATCTGCGGCATTAAGCAGGAATCCACAAGTTCTTCCCATGAATCTTAAGTGACTGATAAACACCAGGGAAATACCATATCTGGCCAAAAGATATGTAATGTGCGCAATAGCCGCGCGTGTGTGTGTGTGTGTGTGTGTGTGTGTGTGTGTGTGTGTTGAGAAGCACGCACGGTTGAGCGAATTCCTACGCAGAAACATTGACATGTAGATGCACACAAAGGCAGACACGCCAATAGGCACGCACGCGCACACACACACATACACACACACACACACACACACACACACACACACACTCACTAGAGCATGCACACACACACACAAACAAGCAGTCGCCGACACACACCTTCTCCAGTCCCTCTTCCTTCAGACTGATGACATCCAGGTCAAAGTCTGTCCTCAAGCCATTGGTCCTGTTGAAAGTGATCCTCCCTGTCAGGCCATCCCAGTGAGCCTGAAGACACACAGCGAGAGAGAGAGATGGTAAAAGAGGGAAAGACGGGTGAGAGGGAATAAGTTGGGCGTCACAGTCTTTGAAAGTTTCACTGTAGCCACAACAAAGTACTTTCGCATTTAGCGTCCTTTCCCAGCCGAGAAGTGGCTATGTAGATCCTGCTTTTATGAAAGGGAGACGGCAATCACCCACTGTTCGCAGATTCCGAGGTGGGTTTTGATAGCTTACAATCTGCCATGAAAGTGGCTGAAAGCATTTTATTTTTATATATTTTTTGAGGCGCAGTGAATGTAGCGCTGTGTTACTCGGGGCGCACCGGGTCTATCTTTAGAGTGCGTGGGAGTCAGAGGTCTGGACATCAGAGCTTACTCTGTGTGGGGCGGGATCTGTTCATACATTTTCTGACACACTGACTAGATTGAGTAGCGCCCCAGAGATGCCAATTCATAAAAAACGAGGGGAGCTGAGAGACACTGATATCCACTTGTACAGCCCCTCACCTTGAATTAGTTTCAATGTTTACTTTTTTTATGATTTTTTTTTTCCAGTATGTGGTACAGGAAGACATTTTTGCACATTGATTTCGGTTTTTCTGTTGTTTGTTTTGTTCAATCAGTGAATCAACAGAAAAGACATACAAAGTTCAAGAGTTTTTAAAAAACAGAGTTCTACACCAATTGCACATACTTTCCGACCATTCAGGTCTATCTATAAATAACTATACATTTATCTACTTTTTTTTAGTGGGGTGTTAAATCAGCACACTGATGCAAACTCCTAACAACAAATGACCGATCCATATTGGAATCATCTGGAAAATCCCTTCCTTTTCTGTTAATAAAATATGCAGAAAAATGAACTTTAACTTTTAAAGACAAAGTGCTTTTTTATCCATTGAATTTACAACGGACACTTGGCAGCAATTGGAAAAGAAAGGATTTGTCCAGCCATGCAAAGTGTCTGGAAAATTGCACTTAATTGTGAGTGCTGTGACCTGGAGGCGAGAGGACACCACTCAAGGCCCAAAGTTCCGCCTCTCTGTCACGCGCACAAAACAATCACACAATCCCTTCCAGTGCCGCCCGAAAAAAACCCACAGGCTGCTTAGTCAACGGCAGCTCGTCTCAAATAGGCTTTTGGGTTCGGTATGTTCCTCCAGAGGGTTTGATCAGACAAATACAAACATTAATGTCTTACATGTGGTGGGTGTGCTATCTTTCAGTGAGGTGGAAACGTGGCGCAGGGAACCGAGCCTGCGACCAGATCCCTGCCGACAGTGCCGTCTGACAACACCATTAAACTGGCACATTAGTTGTCAGCGAGCCTTTTTGTTATCTCCCTTAATAAAGACCCCCGCCTGGGCAGAGTGTTCCTTAACCCGAACATGTGGGTGGAGTGTCCCACAACATGTATGATAGCCGGGGCTCGGCTGCAACGTGCTACAATTAGATCCTGCAGTTCTCACAATGTCATTTCTTGCAGCCTTTTTCCGGGTTCTAGCACCTGCGGCTGCATAGACGGATGCAGTTCATGGAAGCATCACAAATATAAGGCCTTGTGAGCCAAATCATCCCCGATTAGCACCGCCATTAACCAGCCTACAGAATGGCTGCTATCGAGTTACTGCAAACAGCCTCGTCTGCTTACTCCCAGTGCGACTCCATAGGCCAAGAGGCCACCAGGTCCCAGGGAAAAAATAACCCAGAAAAGAAATGCACAGTACATGAGACAAGACAAAGAAAAATACATGAGACAGAATAATACCCGTTGGAGAGGGAAATAAACTGGTAGGCAAATTATTTGCATGGTGAGCAACTGTGTACAATTGTGAAATATGAAATCCCTGTGGTTCTGTTTCCTCTCAGTCACCACCCCCTCCCCATCATCATCACCATCATCAGCCAGCACTCTTTTAGCCTACAGCGTGTGTCTCTGCAGGCTTCCCTGATCCCTGCAAGCGAACCGAGAGCGCTGAAGAGGTCCCTAAATATAGCCTGCCCAATCCTGCCCTTTTCTACCAACAGCGAGGTTCGGATTAGCCGTCCCAGTTTTGTGAATAGCGAGAGCACACCAAGGAATAATTATGAAAAAATGAAGACTCTCGCTCTCCTTCCAACTCCCCACCCCCAAACCCCGCTCTCTCTTCCTCCGTGGGTGTGTGTGCGAGCGATAAAAAGACGAAATACTGGAGATGTGTTAAAGCCCCCCGCCCCTGCCCCCGACCGTGGGAAGTAGGCATATTCAGTGAAATAGAAAATACGGTATTGCATATAAATTCATTTGAAACATGTGATTCCATTATCGTGGATTTCGCCTTGTCTATAGCTCTCTCTCTCTCTATATATATAATATATATATTTATAACATGTCAGAGACAGAGACAGGGACAGGGGGAGAAAGAGGAATGATCTCTCACCTCCTTGATAAGGGCCATGAAACGGTTGCCGAAGCGCCAGGGCTTGTGGCGGTTGCACTGCAGGGAGCTGACAGTGATCTGCTGAGACTGTTGCACGGCCACGGCCACCACGTGCACTGCGTCGTACATCAGGGCAGCGTCCGTCTGTGAAGAGAGAGAGAGAGAGAGAGAGAGAGAGAGAGAGAGAGAGAGAGAGAGAGAGAGAGAGAGAGAGAGCGAGAGAGAGGGAGATAGAGACGATTCTTACGATTGGAATGGCTGTAGAACACCTATATGTCTTCGGAAACCGTCAGCGAAATCGTCAAAAGCAGATCAGTGTGCGTGAATGTGGCTGTATGGATTTCAATAATACCGCAATGGGTGCTGCACAGTTTATGGTAATCTAGAGTTTATTTAGAGGCACAGAGGCTGGTAAAAGAAGAGACTTTCTAAGGATTAGTGTAGAGATCAGAAGCATAGGGGAGGGAGCGGGAGCGAGGGGGAGAGGGGGAGAGGGAGAGAGGGCAGGGGCCGGTTTTTTCGGTGTCAAGTAAAATACGGCATCGGAAATGGTCTCGTCGTTTCACAGCACGGCTCGCAGGAAATTAGACAAACAAAAATAAAAAAAAAGCTCTTAAAGCCTGACACGCCCAGGCGCCTTTTAAAATCCCCAACGTGTGACACAAAGTGCTTTCTCCCCCCTTCTCTCCCCCTCTCGCTCTCTCTGTCTGTCTTTCGCCCTAATAAAGCCCTGACAGTAAACAGTCGGCCAAGACGGACGACTATCAAGGCAGCTATCAGGGAAGTGCCAGTCATCCACGCTCCACAAAAGAAACCTCTAATTTCCAAAATCCCTCCCGAAAAAAAAAAAAAAAAAAAAAATCTAATTAGTGTTTGTCTCGCTTGATTGAAAAGCAATCACAACAGCTCTCCACCATTTGTTGTATGGAAATAGTTCCCCGGGGTGCGTCGGAAAAACGCTGTCCTGCGGAATGAATCATTCCCAAACATGTCATTTTCGCCCGTTTGAGGCCTGATTGGGTGCCTGAATTGCAGCGGCCCTTAAGAGGGCGTTTGGACAGTAATGGAGATGGCAAAAACACTCCAGTGGCGATCCAGTGCGCGGCAGGGCTGCTAGTGTTTGTATGTGTGTGTGCACTGTTGTTTTTGATTGAAATTATAATGTATTCAATGTTTTTCTAAATCACCGCCGACAAACCCGGCGTGGGCCCCCGTGCCAGACCGATTGCTCACAAAAGGGTTAGAAAAGTTGATGATACAGTAGAGCAAATCAAGAGTCCGCGTCGCTCAGTTTCCTGGCGATGCCGGTGCCATTTTCGCGGGGGGCTGAAGTGAGAGGCAGCGGGAGGGGGATGGCTGTTTGGGGAACAGCGATGCCAGTTTCTCCGATCTCCGATCTCACAAGTGTGCAGGCGCCAGGCCGAGAGGGGCCTGCACGCCACATACTGTAACAGCAATGCGGCACCCTGTCAGTCAGTCTGAGGGGCTGGCACTCTGAGCTTTGGCACACTGCGGCGTTTGACGGGATGCCACAAGGTCTACTGTATATTTGGAAGGGAGTTTCCGGGGAAGGTATCCAGTTCAGAAGGTGAAGGAGCTGACCCAATGTCTTCCAACGTCCCAATGTAAAAATAAATAGTATAAAGAAGAAAAGGTCGTGTTTTTTTTCAAGCGCATAATAAGTGTCTTTAATTAAAGCGCATCATCAAATTTATTTTCCGCTTTCTCCGGGAGCGAAAGAGGGAACCTGGAACGTAGGGTAGCGCGCGGGGGGGGGGGGGTTGCTGGCAGTGCAGGGCTGTGTACCGCTCCCTTCCTCCTCCCACTTGGTGCGGGCCTCAGAAGTACCCGTCAGGCAGACGGGCAAATGATTCAGCGACACCGGCACTTCACTCCATAAACATCTCATTAAAATCAATTATGTCACTCCTGAATGAAATTAAAGCTAAACACTTTAAAAAGCCGCTATTCCCCCGGTGTCAACCGGTGGGAGCATTACCCTCGACGCCATCATTTTTTTCCACCTCATTGTCGCCTCTCTCTCCCTCTCTCTCTCTCTCTCTCTCTCTCTCTCCCCCTCTCTCTCTGATAGGGGTTTATTAAATCTCAGAAGCTCACATTGATTTCAACACTTTATTTATGAATTGTTAAAAAAAAACGCCCGGGCCTGAGACGGTGGCTGCAAAAGCACCCCCCCCCCCCCCATCGCCATGGAAACAAAGTTGAAAGAAATGGCTTTTCTCGCGGCGAGGGAACAAGGTTATCATGTCAATTTCCTGACCGCGGTGTATTTTCTTTTAGTTTTATCCTCGGGTGGAGGAAGAGGAAGCAGAGCTGGGAGCAGCGGCTGCTCGGTACTTTCCCTTTTTGGGAAAAACTGATATATTTTCAAAACACTTTAGCGGAGGGTGGGCGAAACAGCAGATTTGCTCAGAATCCAGCCTCATAACACGTACTACACGCACGCAATAAAGGGGGGGTGGGGGGGGAGGGATGGGCGCGGCAGCAATTTTATGGCCGATTTCAGGGTCATGGCGGGTGGGGAGGGGGTGAGGGGGGAAGGGTTTAAGGTGCTGTGAGCCGGAGCTGAGTCGGTCACGCAGAAGGGCCCGCGGTCACACTGCAATGGCACTTTTGATTGAAACATAAACACCTTCAGAGAAAAGGGGGCAAGGTAGAAGAAATGGTGGGAGCATTCGGAGGGAGAGAGAGAGAGAGGGAGAGAGAGAGAGAGAGAGGGAGAGAGGGAGGGAGGGAGGGAGGGAGAGAGAGAGAGAGGGCGAGAGAGCAGGGGATGTTGGGGATCAGGACTAGTCACGGCCAAAGTGCCCTAAACCATTTTAATTACCACTCTCCTCCACTTCCAACCCCTCCACCCTCCAGCCCGCAGAGCGAAACCCACCCCCACCCCACCCCACCCCAAAGACACCACTCGCTCCCTGTACTCAGAGCCGTTGTCGGCTGGAAAAACCGCGGTGTCACGGCGAGACGCGACACCGCGTGACGCATCGCAGGTGTCCGCCCATGACACTATTCGACTGACGAGACCTCGCAAGGCCACCGGCGCTGCCCCGCCCCGCCCCGCCCCGCCCCGCCCCCGATCCACCGGCTCGCTCGCCACCTCCGGCCTTTAACTCTGTCTCGCTCCAGCTGCTCGCAGTGTTAGCGGTGGTCATGGCAGTGTTTGGCGAGCGTTGCAACCTGGTCAAAACATCTACAATCTACAGTCGAGTCCCTCGAAGGGGCGGCTGAGCTTCAGGGGCTGAGTTCTTCAGCCTGGAGAGGGGGGAGGGTGGCATTGCCATCAATGAAAAATAACCTGACATCCATATATACTGCTTTTTTATTTAGCTGGCCACAATGCAAGCATGCCGGTGGCCTCCTTAGCGTTGAGCCTTTTAGTCAGAAATGGAATGGGCAGGTGGCGAGTGTCAAATTTAACAGCAACGGCGACTTTGTCGTCGTACACTGTACCAAGCGGAGCAAGTCTTGAAATGGTTCGGAGAGGGATGTATGGCGGGAGTGAAAGCGGAGCGGTCTGCGGCCTTAGCTTTTCGTGGGCCATTTAAATGGCTCTGACACTGCCCCTGCCCAAATGTATTGATCGGACGGAACAAAGTGACTGTCCGATCAATAGGGACCAGCAGCACACGAGCGAGGACTCTGCCGCGGGGGACCGGCCTCACCTCCTGCCTCCACGGCGCACACCACAACCCCCCACCCCCCCCCCCCCC
Source organism: Zeus faber (assembly GCF_960531495.2). Classification (NCBI taxonomy): domain Eukaryota; kingdom Metazoa; phylum Chordata; class Actinopteri; order Zeiformes; family Zeidae; genus Zeus; species Zeus faber. The sequence goes on along the minus strand of NC_137195.1, from coordinate 18,635,598 downwards.
CTCCCCCGCCCCACCGTCGGTGTTGGCTAAATATGCTGCGGAATAGATGAGTCAGACAGAAAATATAAGACAAAACAAATCCGGCCGAGCTGCGATCCAGCTATAATACACGCACCCTGGAGGAAACAGGAATTATCCTTTATTTTTAACCAAAGCCGTCGCTGTGTCCATACGCGCTATTAGCACATTAGGCCCTTTGTTACCATTAGCCACATTTCTGCTAATTTCGCTTAACGGCGCACAACATGTCACCCACAGACCGACCTGTACACCCGCATATACGCACACACACACGTGCAGCCACACACACACACGTGCGCACACACACACACACCCACACACACACACACACACACACACACACACACACACACACACACACACACACACACACACACACACACACACACACACACACACACACACACACACACACACACACACACACACACACACACACACACACACACACACACACACACACACACAGGCCCTTCCATGGGTTCCTTCTGCACAGGCTCACCAGCAAGGGCCATTAAGGGAGAGACTGACGTGACAGTGAGGGGGAGAAGAGAGAACATGTCGCTTATTCCCTCCATTAGCTTCATTAGCGCGGGAGGATGAGGCAGATTAAGACCGCAGCGAGTCGGATGATGATGCGAGCTGGCAGGGTTATCTGTTATTTCAGGCCCCGGTCGCTTGGTGCCTCTATTGTTCGGGGGCCCGGCACGTAATGGGATGTGATGCCTCGGAAAGCCCCAGGGGGCCGGGGCTGCTGTTCCTCCCGCCCGTTCTGATTTAACAGCGCTCCACCCGCCAGCCCTCTGCGGGTGGAGCGGTCAGATTGAGCGACACCCACCCGAAGTTGGCTAGTGCCCTCACCTAAAAAAGAGAACCGTCGTGCTTCCTGTTTTTCCCTTTATCCTTCTATATCCTAAAAGAGTTTATTTTCTTGGCACTCCCCTCCCCTCTTGGTCTTATATCCACCCAACTCCGGTCTCGTTGAGTTTCGGTTGTTTATTGGATGGCAGTTGCGTGATTAAGATGCGCGTGTGATATGCATGTTGGGGGGGTTTGTGTGTGTGTATGTGTGTGTGTGTGTGTGTGTGTGTGTGTGTGTGTGTGCGTGAATGCATGCTTGATTGCATGGGGTGACATTCGGGAAAATACAAGTAACAAAGTACAAGAACTTTGCTGCTGTACTTAAGTACATTTTTCAGGCAACGGTGTTTACTTCAGTTATTCAGTTTGGGAGACGTTCGACTTTTACTCAGTGGTGGAAAGAGTACTGACAATGTGTACTTAAGTAGAAGTACTGAACTATTACTCAACTATAAGTAAAAACTACTGGTGTTAAAAAAAAATAAAACTTAAGTAAAAGTACAAAGTATTCTTATCAAAAACCACTCAGAGTATGAGTTACTTTTTAACCATTGTTGTTTAATGCATTATCAATGGCAAGCATTCGAATGCAAGGGGAGCTCCATGTAGACAAACAACAAAATGTGCTTTCAACAAAGCGCATTTCTCTGATAAATGATAAAAGGTATGAATGGATCAAACTAAGGACATTTGTTTTCTAAACAAATAAAAAAGATAAAGTAGGAACTTTGTCTGTAAAAAGGAGGCGGTGGCGTCCAAACTGTTGGACACTCTTGGTTTCCGAACCTTGGACCAGTTTCGGTAGGAGCTCATTTTCAGAGTTAACAGAGTCTGAGTTAACAGAGACCAGTGCGGCTCAGAAGCCGCTCACATGGCAGGGCGGAGCGGCGTTCGGCTTGAGGGAGGGCTCCCTAATGGCCGGGGAAGGAGCGCAGCAGCTCCGTGCCCCCTGTGACGCGAGCAAGACGGGGCTCAGCCAGATTTTGTGACGTTCTGGGGTCTGGTCCCCGGGAAGAGATCCTCGTCGTCAGATGACTCTCTTGTCGTTTCACAGATGTCTGGCCTGTAATTGCAAAGTAGACGACACCATTATGGTGCTTGAGCAAATGTTGTTATTTCAATTTCAGTGAATAATCCTGAGCACACAGACACACACAGACAAAAATTCAACTTTAGTATTAAAAGGAGCTCATCAATAAGTAACAAATTTTAGGCTTGCCACGACTAAGGAGTTACTGTATAAAGTATACACACGTATACATGTGTGCTCACAAGGCAACACAAACACAAATGGAGTCATGTGAATCCTTGACAATATTTGACTTTACCAGCCTCTATTACATCAGCTCTGTTAGTCCAGGAGGTGTTGAACTTGGGTAAGAGGACTGCAGCCACATTTGTGTTGAATGAGTAGGAACAGCGGAACTGCGTTTGCCTATAAAAGGTGAAACGAATTACGCAACTTACCTGTGTGGTAAAGAGTGCTGACAGGAGATATGAAGCCCAGCCGATAGTCATTGTGCAACCTGCCAACTGAATGGCGAATTTAAGCTACCTCTATTGGGTTCATATGTGCTTAAATCTGGCTCCGATACTTGCCAGCGGCTCCCCAGCCTCTGACCTCACCGCACGTCACTGGTGGTACAACGCTCCCTGAGGAATGCAACTTCTGCAGGACTCCTGTAAGATACAACACGTGCATGACATACAACAACTAAAGCATGACTGTAATCGGGACGGACTGCATACGTTTCACTCATATTTTCACCTTGTGCTCCTCACTCACCCTCCTGGCGACATCTTCCCCCGCCTCACCGATGATGCGTATTATTCTTTCCATGGCAAGGTAAGTTGAATTTCGCCGTGTTGCATTTGCGGTAAATGATCTGTAGCTCACGCTTCTCGTCTCCCACTTCACTAGCCAAATAAGGTCGCTCCAGGTTTTGCTCCAAATGTCCTGGCATTTTGCAAAGGTTGCACGGGAAAGCCTCTCGAAGGTGCCATTCATGCCTTCTGCCAGGGCAGCATCTGTTGTTGCCACAAGATTTAGTGGTGGTGACGTGCACATCATTGATCGGGGGGGTGTTTGATATTCCAGACCAGAGTCTTCATCAAGGAACGTACTTGCCCCAAGGTATTCAATATGGTCACTCGGGTCAAGAGCATCTGGATCTGCATCGTCATCATTCTGTGCCACAAACACGTGGAAAGGCTTTGATGAAGTTGGATCCACTATCAGTTGTGGTTCGTACAACTTTGCCTCTCATTTTGGATTGAAAACGGACATCGTCGACGGCACCAGCAAGCATGTCAGATGTGTGGGACCCATTCAACCTCTGCAAGCTAGCGCCACAGATCTTCTTTCCAGGGACTCTTCCTCTATCAATCAGCGGCAGTAGCGACAAATTGGACTTCACCCAAAGTCTGCGATCATGGTCTTCTTCATGTGATCGGCAGCTTCACAGATTCCAGTATGGACAGTGGGTCTGGAGATGACCTTGGCTGGAGGTTGCAATTGGAAACGGCTTCTTTGAAAGCTGGCTGTTCTGCCGCTGCAAACGGCTGTAGATTCTCACGTTTGAAATTGACGGCAAGCTTGTCAACAGTCGCCTGTGGGCCACGTTTGCCCGCAGCTGTCAGCATCATATCTGGTAACATCTTGCTTACTTGCCGAGAGCTCGTTTGGTGTGGCTGCGGCCTTTCGTTGAGGTCCTGCTATCCCAGCCATGTCATGGTACTGGTCAGTTTTTTCGATGGATGTTTCCTCTGTAAAAGTAAATATTATCTCAGTGCATGTTCAAACATGACCTCATCACATCACTGCTATTAACGCCAAAGAAGGAGTAATTACTTAGGTCATTAATTGTTCAGCATGATGTGGAAGTGTGGTACATTTGTTTAAATGACTACCGATTTATGCTATTGTAATGGAAATGCTAATATTTTAAGAAATGGAGAAAATAAAATACATCTACATTTAAAACACACTGTTTTCATTTGCTTTGTTTTCGCTCGGCGAAAATGCCCCGTGGCGGCGCGGTGGCCGGGAACCTCTGCCTTAAATATATCAAAGACAGAAACAATAAGATACAAAATAGCTGGAAGTCTTCTTACCTCAATGTGGTTTTTGAGATTAGAGGCTGAAGTCTTGTAAGCCGATATCACCCTAAGATGGGCGAAAAAAAAGTTTGCGTTGCATTTGCACCCCGTCCCCTTTTCCTCCCCCCGTGCGTGAAGAATTCCCGCGGGCGCAACCGCGGGAAGTCGTCCGTCGTCTTTTCTTCGTCAGTTTTCGCTGTTTTCAAAGTTGTCGTCCTCCGTCTCCGTTTGGTTTCTGTTTCTCCGAATCTTCAGTCCCTGAATGATTCCCAATCCCTGCACTGTTCAAGGTGGCCACCTGTCCAAGCCCGTGCCTGTGAGCGGTGACCCGTCGGAGCCGAAAGAGCCGGCTCTCACGGTTGAGCTGAGCCGTATGATCCGTCTCACTAAAAAGACACGGCCATCCCATCACTGGCGCCTGCTGCGGCGTTTCGTTTTCTCTGTCCCTATTTCACGGTTTTCATTGGCCCCTTTGCGATCCCTATATTGCCATAGTGAGTTATGATTTAGTAGATTACACAGTGTAATGCATACTTAAGTGAGAGTAAAATTACGGACTTGAGAAAATACTCATCAAAACACAAGTACCCCCCCAAAAAAAAGACTTTACTGTTTACAGTAGCGGGAGTAGTCATAATTTGTTACTTCCACTACATTTTGAATCAAATAACTGTACCTATTATTCTACTACATGGGGGGAAAAAAACAGCAAGAGAAACCAATCCACCCCAACCGATCAGATTGCGTAGTCGCTCCGACTTCAGATGAATTCCTTTCACCTCTTACGACCCATGATTGGTTTCCATTCAATCCTTTTATAATCATGGTCTAAGCTACTGTGTCTAAAAGATGTGCACTGGATATGACAAGTACTTTTAATATTTAGAATACATTTAAGAGCAAGTACTTTTCACTTATTCCAACGTTGAAAATCACCGGCAGTGGGGCGTGTCTTAATTCCCCCCCTCTTTTTCACGGCACCATACTCCTCAATAAACCCAACAACAGGGAGGACCATCATCGATAACTTAGTACACCTTAATAAAGCGGCTTTATGGGCGGCCAAATTAATCATAAAATTGGCCCGAGTGCGGATGGGGATTGTGTTCCCAGCGCGGTGGCTAACAAGATTTTAAGACCTGAGCGGCGGGGAGGGAGAGGGGTGGAGGAACGGGGGAGGCGGCAGCGGTGAGGGCGCCAGCAAACAGTCGTATAAGCACTGTCAATTACCTGGGTTGGAACGGCGGCACTGCATTCTGGGACGGTCACCGTACTAAAAAGTCTTATGTGTTGCAACAGAGTCATGATGCTTAAGAGTTATTATCTGTAGATGCATTATGTACTGTCTGGGTTTTTGCTATCGGGGCAACATGTTAGATTTTTAGCACATAATCAAACCTTGTGTAAAGGCTGAAATGGGACAAATATGGCAGCAGACTGCATATGGGAGCGGCGCGGACTGCCTTCAGGCTCTTGTTTATTTTTGCAACACTGCCTGCGGCAAGATTCCAGATGGGTTTTAGAGTCGTTCTCCTCACAGAAAATCAAATGTTTTCTCGTAAATCTTTCCCATGGCAACCACTAAAGATTTTTTTTCATTTTTTCTTTTTTCATTTTTTTTTTTTTTACTCAAAACCGCCTCCGGTGACCTCCTCCCCTTCAAATAGGGAAAGCTCTGTTAAAATTAAACACCATTTTCATGCCGGGAAAAAAAAAAAAGTTTAAAACAAGACCGGAGGGCTGACAATAGAAGACACGGAGGAATGACACCTCAACGCTTTTATTTTTTCAGTGCCGCCAAATTGTGTCACAATAATGTGCCTCAATAGGAGAGGAAATTGACTGTGTAACAGCAAATCATTACCATGACTGGCTCTCCTTTGTAATGACAATATGTGTGTCTCTCCACATCCCATCAGCTGAAATGATGGCAGGAAATGACTCCTGAAGATGACGTGCTGGCTGCCAATGAGAGTGATAGAGATGACAGCAGGAGGATGACTACAAGCTATTAGTGCACAGGGACGGGCGGGGCCTCACCCGCAGTCGGGGGCGCACGTCAAGCATCCGGGGTTTAAACCAGATTCAGGGCACAATTGAACAAATGGCAAATGGGATCATCTATGTAACATGCCCGCATAGATTAGTTGAACAAGTGTCAAGGCGTCAAATATTTAAAGGCTGCTCAGATGCCTGAGAGAGAGAGAGAGAGAGAGAGAGAGAGAGAGAGAGAGAGAGGGGAGGGGGGGTGGAGAGAGAGCGAGAGCGAGAGAGGCTAAGTGAGTTCTATACCAACCGGCCTCATGTAAATCTGTTGTCCCCAAATTGGAGCTGCAGTTACAGGGTGATGTTAAAGGTGTGATGAAACATATAGTATATATAATAGTCAAAAGTTTTGCTCCCCTTGCTCTCATCTCTCAACTCTCAAATCAAAAAGGAAAAAGCAAAAAATAAATAAAAAATGTAACCCGGCGTTGTATAGCTACTACTTTGCTGCATTAAAGCGACTCAATCTCGAAAAAACTTGCGTCGAACTGATGTAGACTTAAAACAGCACTCATTTATTTAATCATGAGAGTAAATCAGAATCTGCCGATCATATGTGACTTATAAATGCTTAAAACAGCCCTAAAGCCTTTCAGATGATAATCCACGTGTCCTGGTAATGCCGGTGGATATTCAGGTTTTCTTGTCCTTTTTCAAAAAAGCCCAAACGGCTGGAGCGTTTCAGTTATTTATTGATTGAAAAGCAAGCCAATGACCATCCAAAGGGCTTTCTTCCCTCGCTATGCAAAAACAACAACTAACAAAAGTTGAGAACAAAAAACAAACGAGCAAACAAAGTGAGCATCAACTCTTAAAACAAAGAAAAGACACACGCAGATCAACAGCCTTATTGATTATTGTCCGTCACAGCTCCGAGGGCCGGAGCATGTCACGTCTTGCTCGATTTTTCCCTACAGCAAAGTATTATCTGGCATTAGTGTGAGGCTACGTCGGGAGGTCGACCTCTCCGTCTCCCACTCGATGCGCCGCTCCGCCTGCGGCCGGAGTAAATCTAACCTGTTGACACAAACCGGGGAAAAGAAACGCGGGCAAACAGGACACGACCAAATCCAATCACACTGAACACTTTGCGATGATTGGCGTAAAGCGCGCTAGTGTGCGAGGCGAGGAAATCAAAGGCGCGAGGGGCCCGTGAAGTTCAAACAGCGGCGAAGGCGGCGCCAACATCGGGAGTAAACCACGACGCCCGGGGCCGCGGCTCCGGCGGCACCGGCTACGGGCGGCGCCGAGGAGCAGGCTTCCGACGCCCTGTTATCTCCTCCTCCAGCACATCTCCACCTCCGAGAGACGGATCTGTTGGTCTTTAAATTCATTAGCACGCCCCTAATAGATTTTCCTTACTTAATTATTGCTCTCCTCTTTCACTTTTCTCTACAACTTTCAGATTAGGAGTTTGTTCACGGGCTGGTGATATGCTATTATTGTTTTAATCCATTTCTCCCCCTCTCTTCTCTTTTTCCAGGCATTTTTTTCTTCGCGTGTGTGTGCGCGCGCGCGGGCGTGGTTTCAAACAAGCCCCCTGATGAAATAAGAGACAATGATGCAAGTTTCAATTCACAAATTGGAAAAGCTAATCCTCTGTCTAAGATTTCCTCGGGGGGGGGGGGGGGGGGAACGAAAAACCGTACGCCAGGAATGCTTCCGTCTGCGGGGCGGCGTTTACGCGAGGCGCGCGCGCTCGGCTGATCTAGGTCAAATCAGTTGCTGTTTGAGTGCCTGTGTGTGTGTGTGTGCGTGCGTTTACGTGTGCACATGGGGTTTGAGGTAATGGGGCGGGATAAAGGGGGAGGGGGGGGGGGGGGGGGGGGGGGCGCACGTACGTATATGCGCTTCCGGCGCGAGGGGAAAAATGGGAGCTTCCTATTTTCCTTCACCCGCGATCCTGGAACGAGTGATTTATGAACGGGGCGTAGCGTGACATTGCGGAAGGGCCCTTTCTCTCCCTCAATGTCAAAGCCCCGGTCGTCATCCCAGCGGCCGATCCCTCTCCCCCGCCTCCGCCGCTAAGCAGGCACGTTTAATTAGAGGCGGGCGGAGCGATCGCCGGGCGCCTCCGTAAAATCCGCCGCCGCGCCGGACCGCCGGAAGAACCCGCGGAGCAGGGCCGACTCCAACTGCGACCGTGAGGAGACGGCGGGTGGTTGGATGCAGCGTAAAAAAAAGGGTAGCCAGAGGATGGATGGAGGCAAGTCGGGAGCGACGGAGGCAAAGAAGAAAGCAGGAGTGAGAGCGAAACAATTAGCCCAGAGGTCCCCGGGATCATAAGTAATAATTTCAGCGAAAATTAAGTGGCAGCTTTAACGAGCAGGGATAATTTCACATTTCCTTTCTTCCTGGGGGAAATCTGGCCTCTTAATTGAGTTAGCGCTCTTTGTTTGGCAAACACTCCTGAAGTGGGCCACGAATTGCCGCTGTGTCTCCGGGACCCGCGCGCGCTTCGGCTCCTCCGACCATCTCCGACCATCTCTCCGTCTGGCTTCTATCCCACCCTTCAGTCTGCTCCTCCTCCCCTTCATCCTGGTGCCAGGTCCTGCCTGATAAGTTAGGTGCCTCAAGGGCACTGTAATATCTTGAATTTTTCTTTTTTAAGGGGGGGAATTAAAAAAGGGGAGAGCCAAACAGTCAGGTTCAAAGTGTGTAGGTTGGGAGGAACAAAATATCTCTTTTTCTCTCTCTCTCTCTCTCTCTCTCTCTCTCTCTCTGCGGGGCAGGGTACCGTGAGCCGCCGCTGTCAGAGGAAAAAGCTCTCGCCGGCGTCGCAGTGCCAGGACGCGGCATAACGGAGAAACCCAATGGAGTGTTAAATGGGAAATCATCTGTTTTTTTTGGCGGCAGATCTAATATCGTTGCCTCCCCTCCCTAACGCCGCGACGCTCCCTCTGTTTCCCTCTCCCCCGTGGAGTTCACACCCTGCCTTCACTTCTTATTATTTCTGCCCCCTCCTTCCCCTTCCCCTTCCCCAAGTTCCAGAATTTCCGGCGTTTCGCCGACTTCGACGCAATTCCTTCCTCTCGGCAGCCTCGGCTTTCTCCTGCTTGCCTTCCACGGTCTCTCTCTGCTCTGTCTCTCTGCCTTTCTTTTGCTTGACCTCTTTCTTCTCCAAAACATGGCTTCCCCACCCCCTACTCCAACCACACCCCTCACACCCCTCCTTCTCTCTCCCTTTTACTCCCGCAATCGTGGTAGTTGTCACGAGGGCCCCAAGGTGATCTAATTTACCGTGGGCAGTTTTCCCACCCTGGAGTCCGCAATGGGCCATTCGAGTGTGTAATGTGTGTGTGTGTGTGTGTGTGCCCCGTGTGCCCTCACACCAGCACCCCCCCCCCCCCCCCTCCATCCCACTCCCACCCTATTCTGCTGGAGGACTCTTGCCGTCTGTCAGCGGGGTGTCTCCATTAAGGGAACTGACAAGATCATCCAAGTACCGCCGCCACCCAACTCAACCCCTCCCCGATGCCGTTTTCGCTCTCCCGCACCCGGATCGACTCGACAATTTACAACCTCGGGCTAATGGCTTAACTCATCAAGCGTTATGGCTTTAAAACAGGCGGTCTGATTGAAAAACATTGGAGGTTTTTTGCGATTGTGTTTACACCGTGGCGGAGCCGCGGAGAGCTGTTAGGTGAGCGCCCCGCTTCCCCCAGCGCATGCCGGGGCCCAATGAGTTTGTTTTTGCTTCAGCTGGAGCCTGGCAGCGCCATTTGTCCTTCCAGGACAGCTAATCAATCCCTGATGGTCTCCCTTAGGTTGGTTGGGCTTCCCGTTGGAAAGAGGAAGGAATGGATATAGATATGTGGATGCATATTTTGAGCTTGAATAAGTGTGTGTGTGTGTGTGTGTGTGTGTGTGTGTGCGTGTGTTAAAGTAGTAATATACAGGGACCCAGATTGGCAGAGTTACAGACAAAAGGACAGAAAGCAGCTCCCAGAAGTCAAAATTAAACTCACAAGAACGAAAGGCTGGGGAGAGGAGCAGACGTACCAAAGAAAATTAAAACACAAACTCATTTAGGCGGTAGAAAATTGAACAATTGAATACTTAAATACAGTGTGAGGTGGAGAAATCTCCAAAAGGTTCCGGGCATGTGCTTCATCTTGTCACAGACGTTCAATCAGCGGAAGTTTGGCATCTGGATATTATCAACCTGGCATTACTAGCTCACCTCCAGACTATTATGCTTATGACATTGGGCTTAATGAAATCTGAAAACATCTGAATGTCAATGGCTTGCTTGATACGCTATTATAAAAAAATAATGAGTCCGTCATCCAGTTACTTGAGTTCAAGGTCTGCATAATAAATAAATAAATAAAATAGTGAATTCTTGTTTCGTCGAACATTTCCCCAATTCCTTTTTTTTTTTCTGGTAGCTCAAGGCATTTGCAGACCTGTCCCAAATCTCAACCCTTCACCATCCTCTACGCCAACAAAAACAACCCGGCAGTGGTGCAGCCGAGGGTGTGACCAGGTGTGACCAGTATTCTCAGCGGGGTCTGAGACTGGGCAGCACCGCCAAGGCACCTTGAAAAAGATCTGAACCCAAAGAGCCACTACCGCCCCATCAGTGGGAATTGCCTCAGGAGCATTTCAAAACCATTCATTTTTAATTTCACCAAAGGGTACAATATAAATCAATACATTGAAGAACTAAAAATAATCACTATTCCGTTAAGTATCCGGTGGAACGGACTGCCTGATTGAAGACCGCGGTGCATTGTCTCTTCCCTGCACCGGAAGAGTCATCAACATGCAAACATTAAATAGCTCATCTGCTAAAGTGGGTCCTACTTGGTGAAAGGGGTCCATTGGAGAAGATCTATGAAGTCATATTTAAACGCCCATCTTTCAACGTGACAGTTAACATCGTTTTGTCCACCCGGAGCCCTAGTGCTGTAAGTACAGTATAAGAATCTGACACAAACCCAAAATATATAAAAAATGCATTTTCAAGGGCCTTGTATTAAAATGCAAACCCAAAGCCATTAAACCCATTGGTTCTTCTTACGTAATACGAAGTGCTGTCGCCAAACCCGCCGGACCATTCTACAAACAGGGGCATCGGTAAGTCGCGAAATATCAACGCGAGGAAGCGGCACATGCGCCTGCATCTGCGTGAAGTCATCCTCTCCGACCAGATTTACGGCGACGATGGTTGCGGCAACTGCTCGAGCCGGTGTACAGACTTCCCCGCGTCGCTTATTCATCCCGCTCACGTGAGGGTCCTCCGGGGCCCCCCGGCTTCGGTCCCCGACGCTACGGCGCGACAGAGCTGCTATTCATCGGGCCCGGCGCGCGCACGTGAGGTAGCGCTTTGATGAGGGGCTCTCACGCTGCGAGGTGTGAATAGTGTTGTGTACAAAAAAAAAAAAAAAAGGAGAGGGATCACGCCCCTGGAAAACCCCGCTTTTGCTTGAAGCCTTTATTTTTCATCCCGCGGTATGCGAACCAGAGCCCCGAGGCGCTGTCGACTGAGCTTTCTTTGTGCGGGTGGTATGTCTGAACATATTTAGGTCTGACTGAGTCATCGCCGCTTGATCCGTCCCCTTGACGCTGCGCCGGGAAATGGGTGATAACGAGTGACATCACAGGCACCGATGACTTCACCTGTTATCCGAAAGAAAAAAAAAAGAAAAAAGAAAAGCCGCCTGTCGTCTACGCTGCCGCCGTGAGGGCTAGCACCGCCGCGCATTTATCTGCAAGGAAAGAGAAAAAGGGGAGAATTTGTTTTTTCGTGGGGCACCTCTGGACCAGGACCAAGTGCATGGACAATTCTGCCGCCAATTGTGGTGAAGAAAAATACACCGGCAAAGCTTCTGTGTGTTTCACTCACTGAGCAGGTTCCACTGAGCTCCGCACGGCTGGATGCTGATCCCACAGACTCATCGGTCGAATAATTGTGGATTCAAGTCGTTCGGCTACGGTGTTCTAATGGCCAAGAAAGACGAGTTTTACCGTTATTAAACAAAATCCCATTCAGAACGCCGCTCTGTCCCTCCCTCTGTTGTTGAATACCGACGATTCCACCGTTAGCCCGCCATGCCCCGCTCCCCGCGTGCGCTACGTCTCACCTCATTGGATCCTGGCCCGCATGGACACGGACTTTGAAGAATTTAAGGGGGTAGCTTTCGCTAATTAACGGGAGCCCCGCCGCACTTGTCAGGGCGGACGAAACGCACGGGCCTCGACCGGACCTCAGACCTGACGATGAGCGGAGCGCTGCCATATTGCTTAACTAGCACAACCCACTGCACCGTGACAAAGATCCACTGTCAGGGGGACTAATAGTCTTTAAACACTCAACTGAATCTGATGTTTTTTCCTCCTCGGCAAGCGGATAATGAGCAGAGAGAAAGCTGCAAAAACAAGCTGACAGAGCGATAATTTTTAAATGTGTGTGTATATATTCATAGTGTAACGGAACGTACAGTAGTTGATCCATACGGAGCCCCCACCCCCACACGGTTCGGCACGCATGCGAACCACAGATTAATTGTAAAATTTAACCATCATAGTGAAATACGGTTTAACTGCCGTCTCGATGCAGAGTTGCAGTGAGAAGAAGATAAGACAAGACAGATGGTGCTGTGTTTTACTCTGAAGCGTAATGATTGGTTTACGGTACGTCGCTCTGTAGCGCTGCTACTTTACGACATGTGGTGAATGAGCTGTGGATGCAGCCTATGTGGCCGCTGTGCGTCTGCTCGTCCGCCAGACGTGGTCAAGATCCGCAAGTAAACAAATAAAATGTGTATTGAGAGATGGAGACTTCTCCGCAAAACCGACTGTAACTCACTTAATTCTGAGCAGATTTTCTTGAAATTTAGTTTGTTATAAACATGAGAAATTGAACATGATACTGGAAGTAAATTCAGTTGCTGGGCGGATCTAATCATATTGTTTTATTCACTACCATTTTTAAAGGAAGACGGTATCATTCGTGCCTCATATTGCACTTTCATTTAACAATTGAGTATTTCATATTTTATGTTTATATTAATATATTCTTACATTATCTTATAATATAATATTATTATTGTTTTATGTTTGTATTAAGATAATATTTAAATATTTGACATCTTGAATGTTGTTTTAATTTAAGGCCATGGGCAAAAGTTCCTTACTTTAAGTGTTTTACAGAATAAATGAAAATCAAAGTTATATTAGTCCTGAGAAATGATCCGATCCCTGAGTTAAAACTGTGATACGATCCAAACCGTGAGTTTTGTAATCCGTTGCACAACTAGGGTTCACTTGCTGCCTCATACATACACACACAGATTTTGGCCTTGGAATTGGCTTGAACCGTTATGAAAAGCGACCAGTTTGAATTTGGTACTTTACAATAGCCAGCATTGAAAATTATCCGCACAATAAAATCTGAATAATACTGAGCCAGTGTAAAGAAACAAATCTTATTTTTTACAGAAACCAAGGTGACCTGGAGAAGGAGTAAATGTGCCCTGTGTTCGGGGAGGATAAAGGTTATTTATATCTATGAATGTGCACATAGTCGACAAAACAGCTATAGAAATGAAATTGAATATGTTTGAAATGTGTCCCTTCGATTGCGAAGGCGAGAAAGAAAACCAAAAAACCTCTCCTCCCTCTCTTTCTCTCTCTCTCTCTCCCGGTGTGTAAGTCTGAATGTGTTGGCGCTCTCTCGTCTCTGCTCAGGGGTGTCAGTACACCTCCACCGTATACCCTCCCATCTGAGGGCACAGCTGCAGCAGCCCCACTGGTGCGGGTGTGTGCTCAGCTGGGAGTGCTGCACTGTGGGTAACTGATCTAATGATGGCCCGTGGGCAGCGACTGGCGCCGAGCTGAAGAAATGCCTCATTATGGGCAGCGTGTCGCTCCCCGAATCAATCAAACGGGGGGAAAAGAAGACTCCTTCGGAGACGAGAGGGTTTGGCCCCTCTGAAAACCGCGTGCGCGGGGGGGCGAGGCACGGCGTCGCTTGTGAAGCTCTGAAAAATCAGTGCCCTGATTGATCACCACAGGCAGACACCGGGTTGTGTAGGTATATGATTATTTTCGGAGCGCGACAACAAGGCACTTTCGAGCGCTAATGGATATTGGCGGCTCTCGGAAGATGCTACGGCGGTAGCGCTGTTGGGATCGATGGGTGGCGGGGGGGCGGGGGGAGGGTTCGTTCCCCGTGCCAGATCTGTCTCCCCAAACCACGATTATCACGGTATCTGAAGTAAAGCCATCCCAGGGGAAACCTCGCTCAACAGAGGACCTGCTGGTGACACCGCGGGGGCCCACGGTCATTATTCCAACTGCTTACAAACGCACGCTGTGTGTGTGTGTGTGTGTGTGTGTGTGTGTGTGTGTGTGTGTGTGTGTGTGTGTGTGTGTGTGTGTGTGTGTGTGTCAGCATCACTCTGCGTTTGTTTCCCTCCCCCCCCCAGCCCCAAACCGTCAGCATCCTGACTGAACACCACGGCAACACGAGCAAAGCAAGCACACCGTGAGCGTCACCCCGACGCATTGTAAACCCTCGCAGGGTGCAGAGTCGTGCGCAAAACCCAGCATTAAAAAAATGTCTTTCAAGAAAAACATAATCTTTCTTTTAATCCTTAATGGAACATCGAATATTAAATCGCGGGGAAAAGCATCCAACGGGGATCGTTACGCTGTTTGAACGGAAGCCCTCGAGTCAGAGCGTCAGAGAGCTTCCCTCGCCCAATGTGACACGAGCGGACGCAGTGCTCCGGCTTTTGGTTGAACTCTGCAGCGCCCGAGTGGCCGGCCTTAACACGGCGGGCCCGGCAGCGCCGCCAGCGATCGCAGATGCCAACCCAGTTGCCGGAATAATGTCCCGGCGTGTCGTACTGCCAAATTCTGTCCCCAGCATGTGGACAATGCCAGAGCCAGATCCAGGAGAGAGAAAGGGGAAGAGAGAAAGAGCGGATACACAGAGCAAGAGAGCGAGAGGGAGAGAGAGAGAGAGAGAGAGAGAGAGGGAGAGAGAGAGAGAGAGAGAGAGAGGGATGGGGGAGGCTAGAGCGACAGTGTGATGCACGTAGAGAAGCAGATGGAGTGAGCCGAGCTGAGCGGGGCCAAATCTGAGAGGCGGACACAGGCGCGGTCCAACACCAAACGGAAGTCTGAAGGCCAATCTGTGGCAACAAACACAAATATTAGTCTAATTACAGCTCCAACAGGAAGCCACCAACAAAAGGCTTTGCAACCTCCACCAACATCTCTTTGATACGGCCACATCGCGTCCCATACCGGACACATCACATCTTACATTTTGCATCGCATGGTAAAATTGTCATTGTTTCCAAAAAATGTTAAAAGCGCCAATATCAAACTATGTTCAGACATTTAACCTGTTACACATCTTCGAGCTCCTTGCGTCCCTTTCACGCCCAACTCTAGGTAAACAACCAGACCAGCCTGAGTCCTAAGTTGAGGGCTGGCACAAAATCTAACCAAACTAACTCCCCTTAGCAGTTGTTCACAGCTAAGCAGTCCTCCCGATGAGTTTACTTTTGTTTTCATTTAAATCCATTTTTTTTATGGGCAGGGCACAACATCACTTTCCTATAATTGGTGCCCGCCACCAGTCCATCCACCACCAGCACTTTGAATTCGCTATTTACCAACCACAAGCGGTGTATCTGATGTTTCCGAGGTGGATTATTATTATTATTTTAATCTGTATTTTTTTGCTTTCAAAAGGCGGCTACTGTTATTTCTAAAATACACTTTCCCAGACCTTGCTTACGTCCTCAATAGATAGTGGACTAACAACTTTCTGATCATACATAATTAGGGAAATGCTTATGTCTACGGTATATGCCGCTCCGTCGTCTTGCATAATAGAACACCCGATTAGGATTCTGAACCTATTCATCTGGTGATATTTTCTCGTAGCATCAAAACATCACATCCCAAGGCCACATCTCAGGACGCAACATCCACAAGCTTGTTTTGGTTCCGAGGGGTGCACAACTGTACCGCCCGCCACAATTTGGCAGACCTCGCCTCTGCGTCTGAGCCTGTGTTCACATATCGTGCTTTTTAAACAAACCAGACTCGGTCCTTGTAAGTGGACCAACAGGAAAGGGACTCTTCATTTCTGATCGGGCCTAAGTCCTCGTTCTGTTCACACTAGAGTTCAGCTGGAGCTCAGACCTGCTTTGGATTGTGGGTAATTTCCACTTGGAAGAAGATGGCTGCTGCTATACCTGTCTTCCTGTGAGGCTTCAGACGAGGGGACGCCGTTAGTTTCTCTGTGAAACGTGGGTTTGTGAAGCACTTGAGACTGTTTTGTGATTAAGGACTGTACTATATAAATAGACTTGACCTGTGGCATTTGGTTAAATTAGCCCACAGAGATAAACCAAAGACAAAAACCAAAGTATAATTGTTCAGATCACATCGGAACACAAAAAGCGACCGAGGAGACTGCAAAGGAGCCAGGCATGGAGGCGAAGTTGTTGGACGGTCGCCGTTTGATGTGTTCTTCGTTCCATATCTGGAGAAGTGCAGTCGTTTCTGGCTCGGAGCAAACTACTCCTCGTCCACCAGTCTTTACCAGCCGCCATGGTTCCGTCATTTTGCTTTATTCGAGTGCGGTCTGTTTCAGCGAGTCTCAGTTCTTTTGGAGTGTTCAGCAAAAATTGCTGACCAATCGCTCGGAGTTTCCAACCCTCACCCTTCATGCCTAACTTTCATCCGTTTTGTTTTGTTTTTTTTGTTTTTTTTTCCTCTTGAACACCCCTCACCCCCATGTTCCCCGCCATAGAGGGAGGTCTCCGTGGAGAAAGGAATGAGTGGCAGATTGATTTGAAACCCGTACCGGAGGCAGGATCTACCTCTAAGTCCTCCACTTATTCCGCTCTGGAGTCATCACATTTTCAGTCCTTTCTCATCTCTCACTCAAGTGGAAACCTTTTTCACTCTGCTGTTACATTCCTTTCTTTTTAATGCATGTATTCATTAATTGTTTTGAGACACCGTATATACCTCATCTCCCTATCCTGTGGATATAATTCTGATAGCTTATCTAATGTCTGTCTATGCATAATATATATAAATATAGATGAAAGTGTATTTTTTACACTTCTGCGAATCCGTTTGTAAACGATATGTGTCAAAAGGGAAATTGCGTTCCATCATGCAGATCCCATTTTCCCATCACACATATTGACACACAGGTATGAGGCGTTTTGCAGCAGATGCAGGAGCCAAAATAGTTTTTGACGGCGTTCCCGTCCCAACGCCTGTGCGCTGAATATCAACGGCGTTCACAGCCTGAAACAGAACCCCGACCTTGACGGAGGAGAGGAGGAGAGAAGGAGAGGACGGGCATCCGTCCAACGGGGGTGGAGCTCTAATGTCCCCCCTCTCTCCTCTCGCCGGTTGGAGGGGGAAGCACGCGGCGGGCTGGTGCGGGAAGATCTCCTGAATGCGCCATTTTTATTTGTGTTTTCTTTCCGTAATCCGCTTGAGTTTCGCAGGCGAACAATGAGTCAGACGGCAGTTTGGCTAATTAACCGGGAGAGACATTATGATAATGAGAGAGTGGAGCTTGTTAGGTCACTCTCACCGCGCGTGTTAAGCCACGACTCAGGGCGGCGCCCCTCCAAAGCAAGATTAATTGAGGCTACCATAAAAGGAATGAGGTGTGGAATTAGCCGAGCTTTCATTACAAAAAGGCGGGGGAAAAAAACATTTTCCAGATTACATTTGGCCAGTTTATTCATTATTAATTTGGAAGGCAACAAGATAAACACTTAGGATTTTGAGCCGTGGTAACAAGGCTCCAGCGGGTTGGCCGCGTGGTGTAAGTCGACGGGCGTTCTTTGAAGATGGCAAATTAGAGACTTAAAGCAACTGAGGAAATAAGGAAAGCAAATTTGCAATTTTTTCATGAGAATGTACATGAATATGAACAGAATAATAGAATAAGTATAAATTTATATATTTAAGTATTATAATTCATACACATTGTACGTATAATTTGAACAGTTTAAAGGCAAAGGGGCAGTCAATTATTTCTTTCTTTCATCAAGCAAATCCATAAAAGCCTTCCTGCTAATTTTGTTAGCATTCACGCCTAGCACCGGCTGTTGCTTGTGCTGGGTGGGACTAACGAACAGGGGCGTAGTTCATTCTGATTACCACGTTGAGGTAAGCGTCTACCCATGCAGGGCTTAATTTGTGCCGGATCCTGCCGGAACATGATCTGGGACCTACCAGGCTGGGACCCGCATGTATTTGATTGGATCCGGCACCTCTGCAAAAGCTGCGAGCTCCGACCCGCCGGATCAGCAGTCTCTTTGTGTTCTGCCACCTCCTGATTGACAAATTAAGCGCTGCTTTTACCTCCATACGGAGCCTCTCTTTGGTAAGTTTATTAAGGGCAGACGCCGGTAGCTTTACCCCTCTACTTAGCCAATGTTTCACTGTCCAACACAATCTGTAACAAATTTACATATTTCCAATATGGCGTCCAAATACTCCCAAATATTTCAATCCCTTAAATTAATTTCAGTTCAATGTTATTGCCAGTACTACTGGGCAGTAAATGTACAGCGAAAAGCGGACTTGTAACCTCCCAATAGTGCAAATGGGACAGAAAAGAAAAAAGGATAAAAAGGTGAAAAGGATAGAAACAAAATGTAAAGAATACCAATAATGAATATCAAAGTAGCAATACATAAAGTATATAACAAATAAGATATAGAAACAGTACACGTTCCTGACATATCACCTGCAGCAAGTAAGCCCCAACTCATCAGACCCCTTGAAAAGAAATTTAAAAAAACAATTTGATACAATAAAAAGACCACTTCAAAACACATTCTAAATGTTATTGCAAGCGCACGATGGGAAAACAAGAGCGAGACAAGAGACGTCGAAGGAGAAAAGCGGTCCTCGCCCGGCCCTGGAAAAAAACAAAAAAAACGAGAAAAACAGAGCGGCCATTGTGGCGCTCACCCTGGCAATCCGTCATGATCTCTGCAAGGCCCGTGAGTTACGGCACATCAGCAGTTCACTACTTAAGCACATGGGACCGTAAATACGCCGCACAAATGAAGCCGTTAATCAAACGTTTACGGAACCTTTCACCATGTCAATATGCATTAGCCGCTGACTGATTGCCATTTGTCTAATTAATCAATCCCCCACCTTCAAACTCGTATGCCATTAATTCTCTGATGAGCAGGTTCACTGCACAGTTTCCCCCCCCAAACATAAATCTTTATCCTTCGCCATGATTCAGAAATAACCGGCCAGCAAACGTCAGACCGGAGATTTGATTTCAGACAGAGTGGGATGAATGGGGGGGGTGGACGGTGAGTCGGGTGAGCGCGATGTGATGGAGGAGCCCTCTGCGGCGAAAGTCTGAATGAGCGGCTCCCGATCCATACAGATCCTCGGTATCTCTGGGAACATGCGCCCTTGACACGAGGGCACCCGAGACTCTTGTTCGCTTGTCGATAAGGTCCGGTATTCACACATGGAGGCGGCCACCGGACTTCAATGGAAAACACCATTGATTAATTTTCAAATCCCACCAAAAGGGGGGCTCTCGACATGGGAGACAGAAACAGCAGGTCTAGGTGCTGCCATCCAAGAATGATTGAAGCCGTGGATACCTCCCCACACGCGCACACGCACACGCACACACACACATACACACACACACACACACACACACCGCCCAGCATGTCCAACTGGAAGCGGATCAGTCCGTTCGTACTGCTTTCGCCTTCAAAACACTTCTTCAAATGGATAAACTTTGACTCGTTCATTTAGTGCCTACTCCTCTCCTCTTTCCTCCAGTCCTCTCTTCTTTTAAACCCCCTCCTTCCATCCTCTTTTTTCGATTCCCCTTGCCATGTCTCTGGTGGGCTGATGCTGGCGCAGTTCCCAGATAAGAGAGAGAGGGTGTGTGTCTGTGTGTGTGTGTGTGTGTGTGTGTGTGCGTGTGGCGGGAGGGAATGTTGCGGGAACAGTTATTACAAGCCATGTGTTCCAATCAGAGCGGGTTCAAATCACAGTGACAGAGCCTCCCACCCGACACACACACACACACACACACACACACACACACACACACACACACACACACACACACACACACACACACACACACACACACACACACACACACACACACACACACACACACACACACACACACACACACACACACACACACACACAACCACTGTCCTTATCACACGCTACCCTCTGGGCTCCATGAACTATAGCAACCGCCCCTCCCCTCTCTCTCTCCTGAGAATAGTAGGGAGGTTAAACACTTCTTATCTATATTATGGCAAAAAAAAAATCATTTTTGAAATACTCACTGCTTACACTGATTTATAGCGAAAACCCCTCTACACTGGGAGCGCATAAAGATCTCGGTCCAAAAAAGCGATGTTTGTACAATCCAAACGATTGCACAGATGTATGGACGGGTGGATGGACGGATGGGCTGAGTGAGGATAGGACATACCGATGGTTATCATTTGTGTATCATACGTGGGTTTGTTTGTTTTTTTTGTGCAACCGCGACTTACGGTCATGAAGCCGTCCAGTAGACCAGAGTCAGGTTTGGGAGGGGCCTGCAGTCGTTCCATGGACCATTTCTCAATGATGGAAGCCACCTGGCTGTTCTCCGTGTTCAGGATCCTGAAGCCTGTCATGTTCACGCCGCTGTAGCGGTACGGCTCCACGTCCAGCGCAAACAGATCCTGAAGAGAAGGAGAAGTCATTTGCATACATTTTGATTAAACCACACAAAGGGAGTTTAGAGGGGGCTGGAAGTTTCCGCATCACAGCGCGTCTAAGCGTAAACATAAGAATCGTAATAAAAAAAAATGGGGGTAAACAAAACGTGCAGCACCAGCGATGGAAGTTAACCCTCGCGGAGAGTAAAAATCTGGCAGGTAATGGCCGCCATATGGGGCCTCAGTGTGGCGAGGTTGTTCACTCTGTTGGGCGAATTAGGGTGTCAGCGCACGGCTCCCTCTCGCTGCCAAACACAACACTGGGAAATGAGAGAGCGCTCCCTCCGTCTGCGCCTGCCTCTGCACGTTTACACAAGTTTGCATTATTGCTTTTCATCTGCTCGGAAACATCAGTAGGATATTTAATTATCTTGCATAAAATTGGGATGCAGTGAATTGGCTGTGAAGGAAGGGAAACCAAAATAGCGTGAAATGTATTTATTTCAAAGCAAAAATTATCTCAGTTTTCCCCCAGCACTATTAGAAAGCATGGAGAGTTGAGGGGATAAAGGGAGAGAGAGAGAGAGAGAGAAAGATAGAGAGAGAGAGAGAGAGAGAGAGAGCGAGAGAGAGAGAGAGAGAGCGCACAGGAGACAGATAGAAGAGGAAGAGACGGCTTTTTGTTCCAAACTCAAACAATGCAACCGGCTTCTAAAGACAGAGCTTCAACTGAAGCACGATGTGAGTGATACCATTGACCTGACGCAAGCAGTAAGAGTCATGGGGCGTGGACGGATGGAGATGGTGTTTACATGATGAGATGGGGATGGAGATGGTGAAGGAGATATTTTCAAATGACTTTTACCCTATTTCCTCAAACAGTGGCCAGGGCCTTTATGCACCTCCGTTGCAGAGGGTACCAGGCCTTTACTAGAAGCAGGCTTGTATTAGAGGCAGGCTTTTATATCTAATTCCCTCAGTTTAATAAGTATATTTGACCATATTTGTTTTGTTGCAACCTAACTCGAGAGGGCTGGCCCCTAGGGACATCAAATATCCGAGATGAAGCACAGGAGTGAGGCGGCAGATTCCACACAAAGGAACTTTATTCTGGCAAGAACTTCCCCTTTAACTTCGTCAAGTGGTGGGTTCATTACACACACAATACATCAGTTAAACACTGGAATTATTCATGAATTGAACTAGACAACACATGGAATTATCAAACTGATAAACATTAAAGAATAACTCACTTTAGATGCACTTCACAAGCATAAGGGGACACAGGTCTGGTTGGTGACAGAGCAAACAGCAATGGTTTCTCCTCCTAGTTATAAGAGCACCAACTCAGGGCAGATTGAGTTCACTTGTGTCTAGTTGACTCCAGACAGCACAGAGTTCCTCCCAGAGTTCAACAAGGTCATGGCAGACATTAAAGACTTTTAACTTGCGAGGGCGGCATGTCCATTATACATCATCATCTTTGAGCTCAGGCAATGGAACTAGCTGTGCAATGGTCTGATTCTGCTGTTCTGACCCGACCATCTGGTCCCGGGTGTGTTTGAGTCACTCTTCCGATGGGCAAGAGAAAATGGAGAAGCTGAAGGTCCACAATCAATATAACCTTACTACTTTCAAGGTTGCTGGTGCCCGCATGCCACTGAGGCCGTATTTGCAGATTGGGAAGATAATGGCGGATGGAGCTTACCCAGGAAATGGTCTGTAAGAATTTGACTATGGTGCCAAGGTCGCTTTCCAATGAGCTCATCATTGTGGTACACCACCTGAGAAGGTGAAGCATCCGACCCATAAGGAGCATATTTGGAGTGACGGTGTCAGGGTCTGCAATGTCAGATGAAACATATCCAGGTGGTATGGAGTTCAGGATGCCTTCAACTTATACTAGAAATGTGGACAGCTTCTGGAATGGATTCGCTTCCAAGAACTACACGCAGAGCATCCTTGACTGACCAAATCTCCCTTTCCCAGATGCCAGCAGTCAATGTGGCAAAAACCAAAACCAGGAGGATTGCAGCGAAAAATGACCTGGTAATCAAGAAGCTGTTCTTGCAAACTTGGTGCCATAGTGTTGAAACCCTCATCCAGCTCTGCTTGCCCTCCAAGGCAGTTAGTGCCTTGATCTGAGAAAAGTTAATGGGACCGACCTCTCTGAGAAACAAAGTGATGGAAGGCTAAAGTGAACGCACCGTGTTGTCATGCATTTTAAGACTATGCCCCAGATTTTCTCTGTCCAATGGCCAATCTTGATTGTGGTCCAAAGCAATCAACGAGCTGACCAGAATGCTGGCTTGAAGAGATGCAGTGGTGCTGGTGGCAGATCAGCCATTTTGGGTACATCTGGAGTGGCTTGCCATCTCTGATAATGCTGGCATGAGAGCTGATGCTGCCGGATGGCTGCTCTTCCTCTCAACAACCAGTACCTCCAGCTGATTTCAAGATTCTCTCTGGCCCTGGGTGCAGTAAATGCTCATCATGATCTTTGATAAGTAGCTGAAAGTTGTGGTGGTTGGGGTCCAGGACTATGGGATGGATCATCTCTGGGTCAAGATCAGTAGCTCTCCGGAACTGTTCTCCCACATGACTCTCCCACTAGACTTCTGTCAAACTCGGGAGCCAGAGACAATAACCTGTTGTTGGATGGGATACTCTTGCCGGATTGTAGAGCAGCAAGCTCAGCTGGAAAGTTGTCCTCCTGGGCCCTTCTGAGAGGAATAGCCTTGGCTGTCATTGTGTTGTTTTTTTCCATATTACAAAAATGTAAATGTTGAAGAACCCAATCGATATACTGTAATAAAAAACAGCCTTAGGATCACTAAATACTTATAGTTTGTCACCAAAGTAAGCTTGTTTTGGTCTCGGTCTGGGACGCATTGTGTGGGCCTGATTATCTATTTGCATCTTCGGTTTCACTTGCTATTGTTCGAGAGTTTTGTTTGAAACAACTCCCATAAACAAAACGCAACACAGCGTCATTGTCAACAGACACATGAATGTTTTCGATCTATGATGAATGAAAGTTTCATGAGTTCCACAAGTTGTTTTTTTAATCTCTCAATTTATTTTCAAACTGAGCTTTGAATTACTCACCCATTGTTGAACTCGGAACAACAGCACCAACGGCGATCTCACAGTTCCTTTCATGCACACATGCAGACCAAGATAATCCTTCGATATTCAGCATGATGTCAATTCAGAATGTGAAACTGTTTTGATAAAATTACGTGATGAATTAACTTGGACTACACCGGGTCTTCGCATGGTAAATAAAAATGTTGCGCCACAACACATCAGAGGACGACCTGATGTCACTTCCCTAAAAATGTTATAAAAAAACAACAGATAAACACCAGAAGCAAGACATTTCACTTCTCCATGAAAACATTTAATCTCTGTTGTGTTATGGATTATGAGAAGAGGGTGGCAGAAGCTCTTATTTATATCGCCAAACTGGCATCACAAGGAAGCGGGCGGTGGGGTGCTCCCAGAATTCAACAATTCCCAGAATGTACTGGTGAAAGGTTTGAAAAGTGAGTGCCACTTTCTTGATACTATCATTGTTATAAAACAATAAATGCAGGAAATGTTTAGAAGTTACAGAAAAATAGAGGGGTCAGGCTTATATAGTGAGCATGAACTTAGAACGGAAAAAAGTATTAACTTGAATTATGCATTTTCCAATATTTTCATCAATTAATTATTAAAATAAATATTAACAGAAAATAAACAAAATACTGAGGGAGAGTATCATATATTTTCACATGTGATTATTTTTATACTTTACACACTTTACACACTTTATTCCACTGACAATGGCAGGTAGTCTTGTGTGGGGGTGGATGGGGGTGGAGAACAGCTATTGTTCCCACCCATACCTGCCTCTGAAGTGTGGAAAAACTTCAGGATCTTTGAGGGGCATTTTCTCTGCTTGAGGAGATTAGGTGTACCAACATCCAAATAAGCATATCTCCTTAATATATTTTTAGATTTCCATGTTTCAATGCATGACATATCATTTGAAAGCTTACAACCTGCACTTTCATAATCTTTAAAAAACTGAAAAATGACTTAGGCCTACATGAGAACCAAAACACCAGTCGCTGTCACATACCGACATGAGTCAGACTTTAGCCATCACAACACTGTGGTAGAATCACTCAAAAGGGCGGTCCTTTGGATGGGTAATGTCATTTCCATCTGGATCAAGGAAGCAAGCTGGGCACCTAAGAGGGTGGCACACAACTTGAGTCGGGGCATCAAGATCTGTTTCCTAGGCCCTACCTTAGACTCTGCCTGGATAAAGGACACAGATGCCTGCCCCAGTTGATCATTGGAGCGGAAGTAGGCAACTGAACCATAGGCTCTTTCTCATATCACAAAAGATGTGAAACTCTTGTGTGGTGTTGGAGGTATGCAGACATGATGGTATGATGAAATTTCACTCTTCCATGCCTTCCATCTATCAATCAGACTGGCAGGTTCAATTGGATCATCCCAACCCCTCTCTGCCCTCCACAGCTCCTACACCAGTCTTTTAGCCCTGGTGGTGAAGGTAAGGATGTACCCAAAAGGGTCATACTGACATGCAAGTATATGGTAGATATATTGTAGTGTGGGTGCTGCAGAGCTGGGGGTGGCTGCAACTCTGTGCTCATATCCCAACAGGTTTCTGCAACAGCTCCACGCTCATCAGGTTAATCAGTGGAGTGGGAGAGCCAATGTTCACTGGATTCGGATTGTGCAGCAAGTGGGAAGTGCTCTATTACGGCGGTGAGATTACAAGATTAATGTAGTCAGGGCACTCTCCAGGCAGTTATCCACGTAAAAAGAGTCCTCTATGGACCTGCAAATCTCCTCATTTCCTTCCTGATGTACCTCGGCATGCTGCTGTAGCGCATATATGGCCCAACAAGGGCTGCAGGTTGTGCTAAATGCCAAGAGCTGCCCCTCATAGACATAAGGGTCCTCTCCCTTTTCAAGGTTCAGTTAAACTGGAGGAGGGGATGGTCCGTGGGTAAAAGGCGTACCTGGTGAAACATGCCCTTTATGTCACCAGTCACTGCCACTGGCTGTTGCCTGAGGCGGAGTTACACTACAAATGGGGAATGTCCAAGACTTGGACCAGCCAGTAAGTTGCCATTTAAGTTCTGCCCATGATGCTGGAAAGAACCGTTGAATCCAAGACGGTGCTTATCGCTATGTTGACTGAAGGCATGGTGTGGTACAAACCACAACTCTTGAGAATCCTCAGATTCAGGATCCACTTTGACGATATAGCCAGCATCCAAGAGCCTTTCCATCTCCCCTTTATACACGTTGGTGCCCTTTATGCACCGATCTCTTGAGAGTCTTTGTTCCATATTAAATGGTAAACACAGAACAGATTGTTTTGTAGTATGAAGATAAGGGAATCTAGGATGATGGAGCAATGGAGTTGCATATGTTAGTTGTCCATCAACTTCCACTTGCCTGGTCATTGTGCTCAGGAGCTGAAGGGCATACTTGTTAAGGTTTGACCTGGTCAGTACCTTTTCATCTTGATACGGGAAGGATTCTACTAGCCACAATTTTACAACATTCCTCATCAGTTCATTTGCATCCAACGAGGAAGGGGTAGAAGTGAAAAGGCATGTTTGCCGCCTGGCAGAATGTGCAACCAGACCAGACCAGTGGGTCCTTGGATGGTCCATCCCAGAACAGTGAGGACAGCTACAGGGGCTCCTGCCAGGCCAGTGCAGATTGGCTCCATGGGCACGATCAATTGAGCATAATCGGAGTAAATGAGGTTCTAAGGCTGGACCTTGTTGAGCTAAAGCAATGACAAACCCTGTAGATGAATATAACATCGTCGTAACACTTCAAGTGGACAAGAATGATCAGCTAAACTCAGGTCTTTAGCAGTAAAGGTATTGTGCACTTGGTAACTGGAGGACTGATCTCCTCATGGAGATATTCGGAAGGTCATGGAGGATACATGAACATGCAAAACACCCTGTCTGACTGTTTGGAGTCTTCAGGGTGACCCTCCAGACCAAGAAATTTGGCTGCAGCAGATAAGATGATGGACCGCTCTGATCCATTATCGAGAATAGCATGTTTCCAACGGTTTGTCGTTCTCATGGAGGACAATTGGAACTACCTTTAAGATGACATTAGGGGATCTGTTTGGGTGATTAAGGAGAGTTGGAGTTGGTGATGGTATACTGATCATCATGCAAGTGCTCTTTACTGCTGGCATGCGGTCATGTTAGATGGTTAAATGAATATTCTTATAGATAGATGGTTGGGATGGTCGAATCCTCTTTACATCCCTCTTGTCTTTGTCAGACAGATTTGCAATGGTCCCAGCATGGGCTTTTACCTGCAGCCAAGTTGAGAGGTCTAGCAGTGTGTACATAAAAGTAGTGTTTAGAATAGGGATGTGACGGTAGGAAATTGTCACAGTATCATAATCGTACTACTCAATATCACGATTTTCCGTATATCATTGCCTCAGGTTTTATGTCTCTGTCTGCATATACTGTAAATATATAGATGTTTAGAATATTTTTGATATTTTGGAGAGGGCTTTTGAAGATTCAAGATTCCTTTGAGTGTAGCTTTTGTTTGCACTTAATGGGCCATCGTTGTATGATCCCAACAGGTCACACAGAGCCCAAACATATGCAAACACAACTCAACTGTCGAAAAATTGAGTGAATGGAGAAATCAGCCCTCTTTCACTGAGAGCTGAAAATCCCCTCGATGGAGGATGGGAGTTCAAAAGTGTGGCAGTAGTCTACTCAAGGGGTTCTCAAACTTTTTGGCTGGCAACCCCTAAAAGAAAGTCCAGATAAGTAAAAAAATACTTTTATTTCATTTAATAATTTTAGTGTAATGGCAACTGTCCAGCCTGCAGACAAACAATCCTCTGGGTTACTTTATCAATGCATTGATATTACTTTGTTCCAATAAGTAACCAGTATCATGTTCGATTTTGCAAACCAAATTTCATGAAAATCGGTTCAGAATTATGCGAGATACAGTCGTATTAAGACCTATAGTTTATTTGTTCCGACTCAGGGAATAATATGTTACGATGTTGCACTTGCACCTTGGTTCACACTCTAACGCCTAAAAGCGGCCCAAAAGTTCTAAACAAACGCCACACCCTTGCAAACTGTCTTGTGATTGGTCAAAATTCCGGAAACCACTCAGCTACGTCCTGTGTCTGTTCCTCCACTGCGTTCCTCTCTCCTCGAGCCTTTGTATAGATTATTTCTTTTAACACGTATAACGTCGTTTTTAACTACTTTTAAAGCCCAAAGCCGTGTATATAAGCAGACTTTGCAACTCTGGCGTGTACCTGCTGCTGCGAACGTTATGACATAAGACATTACAATAATACATTTGGCTCATAATATAAAATTATTATAACCACATTATAAAAAAAATGGTACTAAAATAAAAAAAAATAAACATAATAAATATAAAGCAACTTATGCATTCTAATGATGTAAACCAAAATTAACAAACCAGACCACTTGACCTCCTGCCTCAATATGCATTAGGAGACACGGCTGTTCCATACAATATGAAGGCCCGGCACCAGGATGAAGTGACAGCGGGGGCAGTTAAATATGGTATAACTATTTATATAGTTAAACAGTATGTTATCATCCTGCTGTGCCTATTTCTGCTTTTTGTCATCCTGATTTTATCGGGGGAAAAAAAGAGAAGAGAATAACTCCTTCCCAGACATACATTTTTGTAATCACGACAGAAGAATAACAGAACATATATAGTGTTTTAATTAGTTGAATATTCCAGGATGAATTAATTTATTTAGCCGCGAGGAAAAAGAAGAGAAAGTCAAGATGAGCACGAACCAAATGTTTTCAGGTGATTAACCATCCTCTAACCTTTATATGGACAAAAGTATTTTTGTCTGGGATCATCACAGAGCCAGCAACAAACAAGTCACTATTTCTGACGGCAGCCGTGAGAATATAAGAAGGTCACACATTTCGGTGGTAACATTACGGCAAATACCGGAATAGATGGGGCAAGTAGGAGTCTGGAAGAAGTCACCCGGTGCGGCCCCGATCCTCACCCCGGAGCAGCAGCGACAGACGGAGCAGCAGCGACAGACAGACAAAGTTCATTCACTCACGCGTACAAAGAGGATGTATGTGGACGTAGCACGCAAATTAAAACAAATTTGCCTATGTAATAATCCTGAAATAAACAAACAAGGCAATAAATATATAACCATATAAATGACGAAATCAGGAAACATCTGTACATGGGACCCACACTTCATCTCACACCTGTTGTCTCCCTCCAGAGATTTCAGTAAGCCAATCAGGGGTATTGAGAATGCTGCTTATCTCACTTTGGATCAACTGATGAGGCTAGCCATACTTAGCCTCCAGTCCCCTCATGGCTATGGAATATGGCTGGTTATCATAGATGTAAGCTCTGGCTAGCTTCTAAGCACTTGGGTGTTTGAGATGGTCCAGAAGGAGCTGATACTTGTATTGCTCAAAGAGATGTGTCTGGTTACCAAGCAGATTATTAAAGGCCATCTTCTTTAAGAGGAAGTAACTTTCCTTTCCGACCCAAAGTAAGGCGGGGTTTGGGTATGCCATAAGTAGATGCAACAAGAAGCTCTATTAAGTTAGGTTGGATCATTAGTTGTTGAGGGAGTGGCTGTTGCTGGTATAGTGCCTGAGAGGCTTTTGCCACATACTGTAAGTTGATACCGAAGGGTGGTGACTTTGGGTGATGATCCGGTGGGAGGCAGAGGGCAGCCTGTGGTCTGGTTGGGTGAATGATGGACCATGAAAGTGATATGCAGCTGGATGGACCTCAGCAGCATCAGGTTGGAAGTAGGATGTACCTAAGGATGACGGTGAATGCTGATTGCCCAGTGATATAGTGCAGCTCTCTTTCACTCTGCAGCTCCGGACGAATTTCACCTGCAGAGTGCACATCCTTTCCAGGTGATGGGAGAAGCTGTCTAGCCATAGAGGAACCTCCTTCAGCGCCATTTATGGATGATCCATTGGTGTTATCTCCGTTCTGCTCAATATCTGTTTTCTCTTCCTGAAGCAAAGAAGATATTAGTTTTGCTTCTTCATATTCCCTTCCCACCTGCCTAAGATTCCTAGCTCTTGACAGCTTGGTTGTCAAAGCCTCTCGGGACTGGGGAGCCTCCCAAGCCTGGTCATCAAATGTCCTGTAAAAAGTTTCTGCCTGTTCTTCCTCCTGCTGCTGTTTATAGAGCTCATCCAGTTAAATACCTTTAAGTTTCTCCTCCAGCTTACAGTAGCTGTTTGGACAGTGTCCAAAGCCTCTTTCAGGAGCAGATTAGATCCTCTGCTCCGCAAAGAGGAGGAGGAGGAGCTATGCCTGGAACTCCTCTCCTCTGGTCTGTCTCTTCCAGTTAGTGAGTGGGCAGGCTGCCCTCTGCCTTTATGTTGCCACCCTGATAAATCTGTTATATAGTCCTTTAAGTAGGCAGGGGCTCATCTCTACCTTCCTCTCCCACGGCCTAATGGTGTTGTCTTAGGTCCGGCCCCTATGAAGTCACTATGGCTCCTCCAAGTTGGGAGTGTACAGTGGGCCAGTAGATCCAGGCACAGTATTATTAGGTCCACAGGCTAAGGTTATCCTCACTCATTTTTGTTGGAATGTCACTTTTTCCGGCTCGAAGGACCATTGTTTTAGGCGTAACCTAATTGGAGAGCACTCCCAAGAGAGGGAGATATAGGGACATCAAATATCTGACGTGAGGCACCGGAATTAGGGAGAGCAAGGCGGCAGCTTCCACACAAAGGAACTTTATTCCGGCATAAACCTCCGCTTTAACTTCTCAAGTGGTGGGTCTGTATTCATTACACAAAGAATACATCAGTTAAACACTGGAATTATTCATAAATGTAACAAAACACATGGCATTATCAAACTGATAAACAAAGAATAACTCACTTTAGATGCACTTCACAAGCATAAGGGGACACGGGTCTGGTTGGTGGGAGAGCAAACACAGCAATGGTTTCTCCTCCTAGTTATAAGAGCACCAACTCATGGCAGATTGAGTTCAGCTGTGTCTAGTTGACTCCAGACAGCACAGAACTCCTGCCAGAGCTCAACAGAGTCATGGCAGACATGAAAGGCTTTTAACAATATTTTAGTATGAATTTTAATTCAAACTTCAGCCTGGATGCCATGCCATGCAAACACATGTATGGTGAAAAAAGAGAGCGCTAGTAGCTACCCGTTTTCCGAGTTTGCCTTGAATGCACCACTTCCTGCTTGGAGTGCTGGAGAGCGAGAGCAGTAAGAGTAGTGCGGGGTAAATTAAATACCGTACAATAAAAACACACTTTTTTTATTTGCTCTATTTGGGAGCGGAGCTCCGCACCAGAACAAGATCCGGTTTTCATTTGACTACCGGTTTATATTTGAGGAAATACGGTATTTACTTTTACTTATATAATCCATACGCTTAATATAATATTCTTAAACAGTATGCTTTATACAGATGCAGCCGCCTAGAATTGCAGGATGGTCCATGACAGGCTTGTGACAGGTCCGTGCTTTTCTGAATAGATGTATGTAGCTAGCAGCTGGCGAGGGGCAGCAATTCTGAGTGGCTGGTAGTGTATAAGCAATATATACTACTCACAAAAAGTTAGGGATATTTGGCTTTCGGGTGAAATTTATGGAAAATGTAAAAAGTTCACGCTACAGTGATATTATATCATGAAAGTAGGGCATTTAAGTACAAGCATGCAATGGTGATTTCCTCATCTCAAACAATTGATTGAAACAAAAGCCAACAACAGTGGTGGGTTTACCACAACAAAAAATGTCTCAATAACTTGTCATGTGCCCTTGAGGATCAATTACAGCTTGACAACGACGTCTCATGCTGTTCACAAGTCGACTTATTGTCTGCTGAGGCCTGGCCCCCCACTCTTCTGGAAGGGCGGCCCTCAGGTCATTGAGGTTCTGGGGTACAGAGTTACGAGCCTCTACACGGCGACTCAGCTGATCCCATAGGTTTTCTATGGGATTCAGGCCTGGAGAAAGTGCAGGCCACTCCATTTGAGGTGCCCCAGTCTCCAGCAGCCGTTCCCTAATGATGTCACCTCCATGAGCTGGAGCATTGGCGTCCATGAAGATGAAATGATGCCTGTGTTGTTCATGCAGGGGCACAATGAATGGATGAATGATGTTATTCAGGTAGTATGGGCTTGTCACTGTACCATTCACAAAGTGTAGGGCAGTTCTATATTGACTAGACACACCTGCCCACACTGTAACACCACCACCACCAAAGGCTCGTCTGGTGACAACAGTGGCTGATGCATAGCGCTCTCCTTGACGTCTCCGACATCGTTGACGGCCATCATTTCTGCTCAACGTGAATCGACTTTCATCAGAGAACAGCACTGAGGCCACCGGTCCCTCTTCCAGCGTCAATGCTCCCTGGCCCGTGCAAGATGATGATGCCTGTGCCTGGTGGTGTGGTCAGGTATCCTTGCAGGTCGTCTAGCACGCAGACCACGCTGATGTCAATGGTTTTGAATGGTCTGTCGTGACACTTGGGTGCTTCTCACCTCCCTTAAATGTGCCTGCAGTTGAGTGGCATCATCATCTGGTTCCGCAGGGCACTGTTCACAATGAAGCGCTCATCAGTGTGGGATGTGGCCAAAGCACGTCCACTTCTATGCCTTACTGTGACTCTTCCAGTCTCTCTGTATCTCTGTTGCAAGCTGCTGATGACACTCTGTGACTCTCTAAGCTCAGTGGCCACTTCCCTCTGAGAACATCCTGTTTGAAGCCTCGCAACGGCGAGGTACTGTTGATCAGTTGTTAGGTGTCGTCTTGGTCTCATGATGTCAAAATGTGAACAGCATGATGAAGAGGACTGTTTAAATACCAATTCTAATTGAACCAGGACATTTGTTTTTCAATTCATGGCTCAAACACCTGTTTTGAATTTCGCCGTTCAGCTCCTTGTTAGAGAACAGCAAGTTGTGCAAAAAGTACTGAAGTACTGTTACGATAGTGGATTCAACAGACCACAGTTCCACTTCAGCAGCAGCCATCTTGGTGCGTCAGTGGCTCTCCTCTGCATCGTCATGGTATCAAACCCGCCCCATAATAGATAAACAATTGTGATTGGCACGACCCTGGCGGGGTTGGGTGGAAACCGGTTTGAATGGGAGGGTGGCAAGACTTAAACTTTGCCAGAGCAATGAAACATGAGCTGCAGATCCGTCTGGTTCCCAGGCTAACTTTTAGCACCGAAGTTGTGGGAAACACCCAGATATCTCTCTCTCCCTCTCCCTCTGACACACCTTCATGTTCAGTTATACGACTCTGCTGAAACAACGAGCACTTTCTATTCCTCTGGTGTGTGCTGCGGGGTGCACGTGGATATACAGGTACCCCTCACTTAACCACTGAGTTCCCTTCCTAGGAACAGGTGGTTAAGCGAACTGGTTGATATGCGAGGACCCGTGTTATTTCATGCTAAGGGGAGCGCGGCCATTGTGAACGCTAGTGTAGTGAATACTGACAGACTGCGGGAATGAGACTGATAGCGGGGATGAGATGAGATGTATATAGGGAACATAGAATATAAAGGGTGATGTGCGATGAGGTGCTTGACACTAAGACGCCGCGGTATTGTACGCAGCGTACAATACCAACTGGTTGGAGAGCTGGTCGTAAGTCTGAACGGTCATAAAACAGGTAGTTTGTTAAGTGAGTATTTAATAACAGCTGAGTAAGATACCCAGCTGTTATTAAAAAGCTATTTAAAGACATTTAAAGAGTCGTTACTTTGACTTATTTCTTTCGATTCATCCATGATCTCAGCCTAGCCCAGATGAAACCTTCCACAATTTGACAAGCCAGCCACGAGAGGGCACTCCCGATCCGATTTGAGGTGTCTCTGTTCGACTAAAAGTATCCACCAAACCGTCCGACTAGATCAAGGTAAGCAGTTGCTTATTTCTCTAAAAGACTGCATTAGTGTTGGATGTTTTGTGTCGAACAGTGGTATATTACTCTGGGGAAGGGTCAACCCACTATGTTTATAGGCTGAAAATTGTTTTAATCCTCGAAAAAATAATGATAAAATTATTATGGATGAGTAGAGACCAAATTAAAAGTACGACTAAGACAGGGGATCGGCCCGTTTGCACTCCTTGCCAGCGTGTTTGTGCTGAGGCCTGTTTGTGCCTAAAGTTATTAAAAAATGCACCAGGCAAAAAAGAAGGAGCGCTCTGTGCCCTCTTATAAAGATGAAAAAAGGATAACAAGGCCCATTCTTTATCATTTTTTCACAAGATGTAATCACAACTTGATACTGAATCAAGTAACTATCGATATACGGTATAAAACTTGATGCCAAATTTTAAGCTTTAATTTAGCAATACTGAGTATTAATTAATAACAAATAATTATGATATACACAATTAAATAAATAATTATTATAATCATAATTATTTAAAAGGTCTGAAGTAATTTGGAAATAACAGAAGAGACAAAGTCTGCACGCGTGGAAAATAATCAGATTGACCAATTTGTGTTTTTCTTTTTCGGCGATTTTTTCCCGACTAATGGGAGCTTTAGGTTAAAGCTTAAAAATAAAAGTCGTAATGGCACTCATCAGATGATTAATGTCCCCTCCCTCTGTGCAGCCAGGGGCCCAGGAATTTCAGCTGCAGCCCCCAGCCTTTAACGGCAAAGCCCAGCAACTCCCACCCCCACCCTTATCCCTTCATCTAATCTGTGTTCTCCCAGTCGCAACCCCCAACTAGGACACGGACAGTGGTGTAGTGCAGGGTATACACAGGGACCTGCTACTTTTTCAGTTGGTGTTGCATATACCCACTTATAAATCCCCTCTGATGCGCATCATTCAGTAGTGTCCTCAATAGACAAATCCTGAGAGACAGTCCGAGCACATATTCCCTTAAACACACCCACTAAAGGGATTATCTTCACATAAACAGTGGCTAATTATGTAGTTGTCTTACCCTATAGTCTGTGAGCCAGTATTGATTGATTGCTCTTCTGTGGCTAATGTTAATTCCATAATGATCCTTGTGTGGCGAAATGCATGTGAGTATATTGATGTGGAGACCTTGACTAAATTTAGATACATCATGTTGGGTTCCAGCATTTTATTTCATGAAGCGGCAGTGGAACCAAATTGTAAACTGTGAAATAAAAATGAGATTTATATATGACTGCGTCAACTCTCTGGAAACGTTGTAGCGTCAGCAAACCCGGCAGTGATTACGTCAATTCTTTCAATGCACTTTACTGTGGTAGACCTCTGCTCCTCATTCTTCTATATTGATGGCTGCATCGTACATGATCAGTTTAACCCCAGGGTTTCACCGAGTTACTACACAAGTTACTACAGTGTATTATACTGTATGCAACAGAGTATGACCCGAAGGACATTCCTATCTGACTGGTAACCCGTTGAATGACACTCTACTCCTGCAAGGCCGAGAAGGTCTGTAAAGACCTTGTCTACAAAGATCCAGTTCGGTGAAAACCAGGTCGATAATAACCTGGGACATTTTTTGAACAATGAACAATAGCTCTGATGTTTGATAGAAAAAGCAAGCACCAACTTCTGCAGCTCCTCCACCAATGGAACACGAAGTGTTTGGTTTCTAAGTGTTGCCAAACTATTACAGGGTATAACAAACTATGCTGTTCTGGACCTTCCATTCTGTGATGTCACTGCATCACACAATCCCAACGGACTGAAGGGCTCCGACGGGCGTATCCACAAAGCGATTGAGTGGCTTTTGCGGCCGCTAAACCACCGCAAATAACAGAAGAAGCGAGCATCTAATTCACAAAGCATCCACAAGGGTTGAAATGCACCGCTGGCTGCGCTGCTCCTTAAACAGCATCTTGGTGCACCGGTGCTACAATATTTGCACGTTTTTAAATTAGGTAATATGCATGCATGTGGCCCCATTCTGTGGAAATGAGCCTCGTTGAAAATTGCGTCCAATTCATAATTCGCTAATAGCCACACGCACATAGAGTGAAGTTAATACCGTCTGCAGAGACCTGGTGGTAACTGCGCGAGACCAAAAAAAAGGTTCCACTGCGTGATCGCTTTCAGAGAGCTGGTGCAACTGAAGCGCATTTCTAAGTGGTGTCAGGCCCAGACTTTCCAGTGACCTATAAATTATATTTTGACATTATTATTATCATCATCATTATTATTATAATTCTTATTATAATTATTATTATAATATCTTATTATAAATCCGTAGGTTGCGGGACTCGCAGCAGTCCGGTCGTTTTGAAAACGCACTCCAAAAGCAACTTGTTGAAACTGTGAATACATTTTTGTACAAATACGGTGTCACAACCGTTGACAAACACGGTTCTATAATTCCTGCGAAACTCAAAAGAGATCAAAAAAACAGTTAAAAGGGAATAGTGATAAAGTGGTCAAAACTGGCATTGAACCACAGATGGCCTCAAACCTGCAGGACCATGGACAGCTCCGCAGGCCACGGCCTTTCCCGTGCAGCGGCCCAGAACTCGATAGAGTAAAATATGATAAATCAAATGTCATCAATTCTACACTGTAATATTAAGATTCAGTGACAACTAGAATTTCTTATGTAAAAAAAAATATATATATATATATATATATATAAATTATAGATTTACTCTTACTATTTAAATATTTTACAGTCACAAAATGCAACACAAAATGCATTTTGGGGTTGTAAACGAGTTTGGGATGTTAGATTATGTCCATTTATTAAAGGTTCGGTAACACAAATTGAACATGAGATAACGGATGGTTGATCAATTGTTATTGATCAACGAGTTAGTCCGCATAAACTAAAAGAAAATAAACAAATGAGGAATACTGTTAAACACTAAACTTTTAAATGTACTTGTTATGTGAATCACATAACCTCTTTTCTTACATAACCTCTCTTTTCCAAACCTCTCTAGTTGCTTAAGTTGTGAATAATTTTGTCTACTGTCTGCTATGTTTCAGAAATAGTGCTGATGATGGAACGAGCACAGGAGATTAGAGGTGATGGCTGTGGTGTTGTGAATGGTTTCAGAGGGTGTTTGAGAGGACACATGGTCATCTCTCAAAAATGGGGGGATGAAGGCTAAAGATCATTCGGCTGAATAATTTGTTTTGATTTCCTTCAATCTATGTCAGTGGATTTTGGATGCATCTCTGTAATAATTAACTGTGATAACTGTGGAAGTGATGTAATTGTGTGATCTTGAAAGACCTTTGCAATGTAAGCCGGACAATATTGTGACAGAGATTTAAAAAGGTTCACAGCAAAATGTGAAAGACGAAGAGGACACCACGCAGGTGCAACACATGGTCGCCAGACCAACGTGACTGGGCTCGGGGCAGCCCTACCTGTCCCACTCGAAGGACCACTACACAGCCTCCGACCAAGAGCCTGGCTGGTAATCTGTGACTTCTGGAGAAAAAAGCTAGAACTCGGCCCGATCCCTGGGCCCGCTCCAAACCCACCGCACCACCGCGGCAGCAGTTAAGGTAGCGAAATGATCAACGACGCCCTGACGGCGTCTATTTGATTACCTTCCTCTTCGCCATCGCCATTGTCCTGCTCATCGGCCCAACCCTGGAGCACCGTCCAGCGGCGGGACTTAAATAACGCACTGCACCCAGAATACGTTTGCGATGTTTCCAGTGTCTAATCGTTGCTTTTATCATGTCAGACTTAAGGTGTTTGTTCCATTATAACCAATGCTCAAATGCTTTGACACTGATGATTCTTCTATTCCTATCATGTTGTATTATACCTATTTTCAAAGCTTTGGTGAGCGGGTTGGTCTCCACAAAGATGGGACAATATATGAAAATAGATACAAATGAAATCAATGATAGGTGAACTATGGCTTCCCATTTCCATTTTTAGTGGTGCTTCAACAATAATCGATTAATCATTAGGTCGCTTGTAATTGTTTTGCTTGTAAACGTTTTTTTCAGTTGTCTTGCTGAGGAAGGGGAGATTGGAGATTTCCACCATTTACGCTCAGCCACCCTGCCCTCTGTTTTATACCTTCTGCCCATTTGAATGTTTTGGGTTTGTTTCTTTTTTTGTTTTGTTTTCAACAATGCATTTAAATGTTTTGAGCTAAGTGACCAATGGAGTCACACTTTTGTAAGACTGAGTGAGTCTTAAAGGGGGGAATGAAGGAGATATTTTCTAATGACTTTTATCAACTTTTACTTATATACAGGTACTCCTCACT
Organism: Zeus faber; assembly: GCF_960531495.2. Classification (NCBI taxonomy): domain Eukaryota; kingdom Metazoa; phylum Chordata; class Actinopteri; order Zeiformes; family Zeidae; genus Zeus; species Zeus faber. The sequence continues at coordinate 18,597,523 of NC_137195.1, read as the reverse complement.
ATTCAGTTTCAGTATCGTTCCCGCAGTCTGTCAGTATCTACTACACTAGCGTTGGCACCAATTCACTTAACCACCTGGTCCTAGGAACGGAACTCGGTCATTAAGTGAGGAGTACCCTGAATCCATACGCTTCATATAATATTCCAATATGCTTTATAAAATGTATATATTGTATGTTTGTGTTCATATGCTCCCTCCTCAATGTCTTTCTGAACCAGGCATTGCTGGGCTTCTTCTCTCACCAGATGTCTATTCTTTGTGGCTGTGACTTTTGTCTGTCAGATAGCAGAACATTATGGAGAGGAATCACACACATTCTCTGACACGCACCCGTACATGACCCTGAAACCATGAACCCTTTGTATTCTTCTGGTGGGAAGGAAAAAACCCAGCTGTTATCAAATTAACTTAAAGCTTGAAGCGTCATTACTTTGACTTGTTTCTCTCCATTCTTCCGTGATCTCAGCAGAGCCCGGATCAAATCTGTGTTTACAAGTGTGCGCATGTGCACACTCTAACTCAATATGTGCATTTCTGAGTTAGAGTGTGTGTGCATGTGCCTGTGCATAACTGTGTGTTTATGAATAGGTAACTGTGTGTGTGTGTGTGTGTGTGTGTGTGCGGGTGTGTGCGTGTGTGCGATTGTGCGTGTGTGTAAATGCATATGTATGTCTTTGTAAACACGTGTATCAGTTTCCGTATTTGTGTATGTAGATATGTGCAGTCCTGTGTCTGTATGTGAGAGAGGAAGAAAGAGAGAGAGAGAGAGAGAGAGAGAGAGAGAGAGAGAGAGAGAGAGAGAGAGAGAGAGAGCAACTCCAGTTGCAAAGCCAATGCGCGTCAGAGGAGCTGGGCACTGCTGTCCTCTCTCTTTCAGCAGTAGAATGAGAGCTGACACGCTCTTCTCACGTCCAATTTGAGCTCCTCCAGGAGAAGCCGAGCGGCTGTCCCTCATGCATCTATTTGGCTGAACCGTGTGGGGGGCTGTGCTACCTGGTGAAACACTCTCATTCTGAAGCAGAATGAGGGACATGCTCACTAAAAGAGGTTTCTCCCCGCGTGATCCTTTCAGTAAGAAGGATTAAGACTTTCTTTGTGACTTAGATGTTCATTGTTGCATTGCGGCCAATTGGATTTGCTTATTTCTGCTTTAATTTAAGTATACATGCTCTTTTTCTGTGGGCAACATTTTGGCACACAAAGGGCAATATCTCCTGCACAGCTGGTGGAAACCATCCACAAAGTGAGAGCACAACTGTCGGGACCGAGCCTGTGATTTTGCTATATCTCTCGTGTATGTGGCTTAAAACTATGGGAGGAGTTGCACAGCCAAATCTGGCTACGCTAACAATAAAATGTGCAATAATAGTAAGCCAGCACTCAGCAATGAAAAAAAATGGACAGAGAAAGGGAATACATTTTATGTTTAGGGTAAATGTAAGGTGTGTGTGTGTGTGTGTGTGTGTGTGTGTGTGTGTGTGTGTGTGTGTGTGTGTGTGTGTGTGTGTGTGTGTGTGTGTGTGTGTGTGTGTGTGTGTGTGTGTGTGTGTGTGTGTGTGTGTGTGTGTGTGAGATATAAAGGCTATTCAGATGAAACAAGATCAAAAACAACTTTTTCCTCCATCCATCCATCCATTCATAAACTCACCCAAATGACAGAGAAGCACTCGCTCTGCTAAATGCTATGTGCTCTGCCTATGATGGACTGTGGAACTCACTATAAAATAAAATGAAACTCCATGATGATGTAAATGGCAATACAATTCCAGCAGATTTGTTTGTGTATTTTTATTATAAAGTGTTTATAATAATAATAATAATACACAAAGAATCTGCTATAGAATTCCAAAAGTCAACATAAGACATAGGATGAGGCACAAAGAGGTAACAAAAGGAGGGCTGAGAAGAAGCAACGCCTCATTTCTTCGAACGGCAACAAGTATTGAAAGTGGACATGGAGATGAGAGCGAGGTCTGGTAACAAAACGACTCCTGAACTTACCAGTGTGGTGAATATATAGTGGTAATACTCCGTCATCATCCCCATGGCAAGAGCCTATGAGAGAGATAGCGAGAGGGGTGGAAAGGAAAAGAGAGATGAGGGGAGTAAAAGATTTGTAATTGAAAGGAGCTTGAAATAAAATGGACAGCGAAAGGGAATACATTTTCTGTTCATGGCAAATGTAACGTACGTGTGTGTGTGTGTGTGTGTGTGTGTGTGTGTGTGATATAAAGGCTATTCCGATGAAACAAGATCAAAAACAACAACTTTCTCCTCCATCCATCCATCCATTCATAAATTCACCCAAATGACAGAGAAGCACGCCTATGATGTACTGTGGAACTCACTATAAAATAAAATGAAACCTCATATGATGTCATATTTTTTTTAATATTGGATTCAAACCTCCTTTGTATGGGCTAGTAAATGGCAATACAATTCCAATAAATCCGAACACACAGGTGTGCTATTTGCCACCAAAACGATCGATCCATATCATAGTCTAGAGTCATCGTGGCCATGTGACAATGAAAAGGTTAACACTGACTGGATAATGCGACGGCAAAAAACAAAGCCCAGAATTTGAGCTCCCTTCTCCGGATCTCCCAGCTCTGAGTTCCGCCTCCGGGTTCCGCCTTTGAAGCTCAGGGTATCGATCTAGAAAAGCATATTCAGCTCTCTAGGCTCCATGTTTGGCCTTTGTCATTCACCTGCGTGACTCTGTCAACCTCACAGACGTTGCCGTGATACGACCTGTTATGGAAGGTGAATGAGACGCGGACCACGTCATTTTAACATCGCTGACAAAGATGGTAATTCCACTGATAAAATAGGCATCAGACATCCACCCTGTAGAGTAAAAAGGGGCCTGTGTGGCTGTGTGGGGACGGCGAGTTTTTGGATCCGGATTCCCAGCTGTGATTGTGTCATCGTCCATTGTGTGTGTGTGGGGGGGGGGGGGGTGCGTGTGGTTGGCCGGCTGCCTGCCACCCCTATTTAAGCACTATAGTGTTGTTGTCAGAACCAGCTGTGCTGGGGGCGAGTGGGTGAAACCTCGCCCACCGTTCCCTGGGGCGGCTTGAGCCGTTATGAATCACAGATCACGATCGTCCCGGGCAAATGGAGAGGACAGTTAAACAGGGAAGGGAGGCTAAATGGCACCCGGCGGTTAGCAAAGGGCTTCTGTCAGAGCACAGGTGGGAGGCCAGATTGGAATCTGAGGACCCACCTATCGACGAGACGGCTCTGATCGTTGTTCTCGCAGGAACCCGACGTTACGTTAAACCGTCGGCGTAGGAAACCTGTGTTAAACCTGTGTTCACTCGTCCAATTTGACCTATTCCAATGCACGATCATAAGCCATCAAATTGGCCTGGATCGGAAGCAAGTGTCGCGTCGGAGAAAATATGGAGATGTTTCCCGTTGTTTCTGTCGAGGGCTTGTGGGGGGGGGGGCGTACTGAAGTGTTTCCATCGATGGGACGAGGCATATTTTAAAATCCCTTAACCGAGCGGCGTCTCACCCGCTGAGAATAATATCAGAGCAGAGCAGTCTGGTCCTTCATTACCTCCCATTAGCAGGGTGTCTCTCTGACATTACTAATGATGGGAGTCCTTGACCTTCCTCAGCAATTCGACACTCCGCCATTGATTAAAAACCCTGGGAGAGGGACAGATCGCCGGGCCGAATCATGTTGTCTTTAATATTTGATGAATTCCCCAAAGCAGGCGGAATATGAAGGCTTTTTTAATGGAGTCACTGTGCTCCGTTCTTACACCCGATGACATCATGTGACAGTTTAGATCGCGAGCCGCTCGAAAAGCCTCTCGCCTCCAAATCATACATGCCGCTTGCAAACTGCTCCCTAATGCGAAGCCAAATGCGAGTTAAACTCCTCCGTGCACACAAAACCTACACGCGCACATACAAATACACACAGAGACACAAACACAAATACACACACACAGATGGGCCATATTTAAATGACATTGGAGTACACAATGACACACAGTACACAATTACTTTGGAGTATAGTAGAATTTGAATTTGACCAGAGTGAGTAAATACATTTGTAATTCATAAAAATACTTTTGAGGTTATTTGATTGAATATTAAAGAAAAGTGAAATGGTTTGGATTTAGAAATGATTTGGATAGATTGAATGGCCGTGTGTTTTCGTATCGAGATAAACCTGCAGGCGCGCACGCAGGAAACCTACCTGCTTGAGGATTCCGGCAGCCATCTCATGGCCGCAGTCGAAGATGATGTGAAACTCCTTCCCCCTCTTCATCTCCTTCAACAGTGGCTTGGCATCCTTTGTGTCCACTGGCAACTGACGAATCTTTAACCGGATGTTGTAGCGCGACGGCGCCTTGATGAGCTCCTGCAGGCGAATCAGCCCTGTGGGGGGACGACAGAGGGGTGGAGAGGGGGAGGGAGGGAGGGAGGGGGGACACGATTCTAAATGTTTCCAGACATTATGCAATCTGTTGAGACCTATCGACTCCGGCTCCTTTGGGGACAAGTTTCAATTTTTCGCTCAAATAAAGAAATTACATATCTCCGTGAAGGTAACAACCGCTCTGCGTTCATTGGTAGGACTTTAATTAGAGGGACGATAAGGAAGCTGCAGGACGATGTGTCGCCCGTTATTTCATTTCTAATGAACGGCATTTATCCTTTTCGCCTCCCTCCACCTCCCCCTAACCTCTCTCTCTCCTTCTCTTCTCCTCCTTGCCCGTGAAGCGAGGGGTTCCTTTCTTTCTTTCCCCCTCTCTGTGTCTTGCTCATATTCTTCGTCAATTTTATTTTCATCCCTCTCAGTCATTCAGCCTCACCAGGGATTGGACCTTGGACCTTGACTCTGCCCTGCGTGCGCTTTCGCCTCTGTGTGAGAAACAGAGGAATAGAGACGTATATCAAGTTGTGCCCCGCTGTTCATCAGTCATCATGGATCTCATTGATTCAGCGCTCGCGTTCGATCCCTTCTCCTCCTCCAAAGGCCAATCAGTGTTGCGTGCAGGACGCGGAGCCGAGCGGAGCCCGGCGCGGGAATTGAACGGGATCCTCAAGCAATGTGCAAAAAGAAGCGTCTTAATTCTGATAGATGCGCTGGTATTCAGAGAAATTGTTCTTTTCTCCTCCGAGACTTCAATACCGCGATCAATCGGCCGCTGTGGCGTAGCGAGGCCTGGCCGTACAGCAAAACCCTTCTGTTTCTCCTGGGAGTCCCCAGCCGTTAGGTCCAAGTTATTATTCCTCCACTCCCCGTTTCTGGACTAGAGTGCTCCGGACCGCTGGGATTTATTTAATGAGCCCGCGCTTGGTCTTCCTTAAGTCAAAACACCCTGTCACACCATCGCTGATGATACTTTCCAGTATTAACCAGTTGTAGTCCTGCAGTGTTGCTTTGCCCATAATGACGGCACCCTCAGATAATGCCATGGACACACCACACCACTTTCAAAGGCGTCAGATCGCCGTGCTGTTCACGCTACACAACTTTCTGTCTCGCGATCGGGAATCTTGAAGTCCTTGCGGTTTCACGCGACATGACAGATCGGCGACAGCGGGCCACGCGTCACAAGATCTTGCACCGGGGAGGAATCCACGGCCAATCTTCCTGGTCTCCAAGCGACGTTTTGTGTCACAAAAACGCGCGGGAGAAGTGACACCGGGAAATGACGCGACACCATGCACGGGACAGGGTGCGCCCCCGTCTCTCCGTCTCTCCTTCTCGACTCCTCCTCTCCCCCTCACTCCGGGTCTGCTCTCATTGGCTGTAGCTCGTTGTGTCACTCCTCACCGGAGCGTCACTCACCGGAGCCCCACACGACCAGATATTAAGGTTGCTTGATGTCTCACAGGTGCCTGCAAGCCATCGGCGCTGTGAGCAGTTCACACCACATGCTCGTCGCTCTTTGCGCTATTATTTGCCTCCGGTCTGGGGCTTTGCTCGGCGATTTCCAGAAACCTGTCGG
>NC_137195.1:18564042-18586542 GCF_960531495.2 Zeus faber | reverse complement strand
CCACTCGCTGTGAATTGTGTGCTTTTAGCTTTTAGGGGTGCGTGTGTGTGTGTGTGTGTGTGTGTGTGTGTGTGTGTGTGTGTGTGTGTAGGGCCGGCGCTTCCTATAGGCGGCCTCATCAGTCACTCCCCTGCCTAATGTGCGCTACACTTAAATGTGCTCACCCTAACATTCCCAGATGGTATTCTCCCTGGTTGTTTATCTGTTTTTTTGGTACTTTAAGCGCCACAGGTAAACGTGGAATCAAGGTAACCACAGTTCGTCACCAAACCAAACGTATTCACGGGGCCGGCCCGCGTCGATACGTGGGCCACATTGTGGCCCGCGGGACGCCAGTTGATGAGGCCCGGTGTACAGTATATCTCAGGCTGCAGACTCCGCCGCGGAGCGAGGAGGAGCGCTCCTTTCAGATTGATTCTTCGTGCAGCCGGCGAGTTCCTCCCTCGCGACCTAATCAAAGTTTTCCGGCGACAGCGGCGGCGTTCCTTCCCAGCTGCGTGAGGATGTGTGTGTGTGTGTGTGTGTGTGTGTGTGTGTGTGGGTTGGGGGGGGGGTGGCGAGGAACACATGCTCCCGCCGCCGCAGTTCTTGTCATTATAAAGTTGAGCCGTTAGAGGAGTCCCACTATGGTTATTGATTTGCTCATCTGGTCCCCTGGTTGGTGGGAAAACAGCACAACGTGAGGCTGCCTGGGTCCTTTTTCCTTTTTTTTTTTTTTTCCCCCCTCTCAAGTGTATCCAGCCCCCGTTCTCTGAAAAAGCAGACAATGCTGAAAACGGCGCAGGACGACGAGGGGGGGCCCATGAGAATTATATCGTAATAAAGACGTTCTGGTACGCTGGCTTTTCCAATATGTTGGCCAACAGCATGCCGTCTTGCCAAATACGAGAGAAGAAACCATGCACATCATTTCTTTGCGAAACGCAATTCTTGAACCGAGCGGGTGGCGGGGGGACGCGAGTCAGCTCCGCCGCCCGCGGTCGAGTTTTTTTTTTATCCCCGAGTGTTCGCCATCGCCGCTATCTTCCCCCTCGCTGTGGGGTCACCGGTGTAAACAGAGGGTAAAAGGAAGGTGAAGCCGCTTGCGGGTCAATCCGGCATCTCATTTCCTATCGCAGAGACAGAAAATCAAGCCACTATTAACCCCTATAGTGAACCAGCTATGTCCACTTTACGCCTTAATTATATGGGGTGGCGGGATCAGCCGCAAATCAATTCCTCCTTAAAGAGGCCGAGGGAACCGGCGGTGAAGAGATGCACGCAATAGCCGCACACATGCGCACGCTTCTCTGGATATTGATTCTGTGAAAAGTCAACAGCTTTCGCTTGACGTGATCCATTTCAGAATGCCGTTTAAAAAACAAACCGATGATTAATACAGGGCCACATTTGATAAAGTGACCAATCTATTCAACCGGATCTATATGATTGTCTATTTTCTGGGATGGGTTTCTTGCTCGTTCAATGCCGCTTTTGCCCTCAAATGCCCTGTATACATAAACCGCGCAACCGGTGTTGGGAAAAGCACACGCACACACACACATAACCTATACTTAAAGTAGAAATACCCTTGGAAAACCGGACCCTGTCGTGACGTGATGGGTTGAATCAAACCGTCCAGGGCATATGCAGTAGTATGGACATGACAGCGGAATCTCAATTCTTACTTGAGAAGCTGGAAAACCGAACATGTGTATGTGTGCGTGGATGTGAATACTAATAAAATAAGTACGAGGAAGGTCCTCCGGGCCAAAGCGGAGGGTGCGTGTAGGCTGGAGAGCGCTCGGGGACACCTGGCAGCGCGTGCACAGGCCCACGCCCAAACAGACCCTTGGCATACGGAACATGCTGGGTCGTTTGCTGCCTGCCGTCCTGACACTGAGCGCATGAACGAGCAGGAGGGGGGGGGGCTTTGTGCGCGCTCCTCCCCTCCCCTCCTCAGTATCAAGCAACATATCTTTAATGAAGCCTCATTAGAAGCCTCTCAGCCACACACTTCAATTCAGGGAGTTGTTGAAAATATTTTCTACGGCGTTTTGGGGATTTTTAGATTAAATTAGGAACCCAGGTGTTGTTCGATGTAGGATTACCCCCGGAGCTGTGACTAAATTGTTTTGTTTGTGGCTTTGTACGGGGAAGTTGTTTTTCTGGCAAAAAAGATCTTGATCTCCATTCGGCTAGATGACTAATTAAAGCTTAGAGCATGCTCCTTTCTGATTGGCTGGCGAGTGTCATATATCGGTAAAACAGGTCTCTACCCCTGCTTGCAAATGCAGTAGTGTGGGATGCATCGGAGAATACAAAGTGGTTACCAACACGACAAAGACTTTGTTTGCTGTTTTACATTAGCGTTTTCAATTTTCAGTGCAAAATAGTTCAAGTTCAAGTTCAAGAGTTTAAATATAAACACAGCCCGTCTTGGATGGAAGTATAGACGTGACAATGCACCCCAATGCATTGTAGGAACCCTCCAGTATCGGCACCAATACACACAGGGTAGAGAAGAGGAACTACCACACTGCAAGTCGAGTTATCGGGCTACATGGCTTAATTTACCTATTATTGGGACACCTTGGAGTGCATCATCGCTTACATATTTATCTAATGTTCTCCTCATTGCTGGGAAGGGGAAGTGCGCGGGGCGGGCGGACTGAGTGTAAATGAAGCACAATGGAAAAAGTCTGCGGCCTTACCTGTGCTGTCGTCATAAACCACCGTGACTGTTTTCCACTTGAAGAAGTGTACGAGGTCCAGGATGGCGCGACTGAGAGAGGAGAAGTCCGGGTAGAGGCTGACGTAGAAGACGTCCCGGTTGTCGGACACTTGGTGCTTCCATTTGGTCTGGATGTGGGGCACGCCCAGGGCATTGCAAATGGACTGGACCGCGTTGGCTGAGGAACTGTGCGAAGGACCAAAGATGGCCGCCACCCCCAAAGAGAGCTGATCGCAAGCTGTGGAAGAACATTTTACCCACATTTAAAGGTTATCGCATCATTTATACGAAACAGCTTTTTTCCCTTAACAGTTCTCTACATTTACAGTATAACACTGTGCTAAGCCTGATGAAACAGATTAAAAAAACAAAAAAAAACCAAGCAAAAGAAGCTCTCTCCCATTAAACTGCACAATATAGGGCTGAGCGAATGGAAAAGCTGCTCCATCCGTGGGCTCCACCTGGGCAGGGGTGGCGCGAGGGGGGAGCTCGGGGGGAGTTTAAGCCCCTCCAAGAAATTTCGTAACATCTTCACAAATGTCATTTTCCTTCAATGAATAAAATAGATATTGTGTTTTTCGACCAACAGCGGTGCATGACGTTTCCATCTCGCTCTGTGTGCGTGTGCGTGTGCGTGTGTGTGTGTGTGTGTGCGTGAGGCTGCGGATGCTAGTTCTGAGCGAGAGTCCGATTCTGTCGTACTTTTCTATCGCTCAGTATGTCTTAACACGCTCTGGTAAAACCCACGGTTCCGTTGCAACCCTAATTAATAGTCGAGCTCCTCCTCGGCACCCCCAAATATGAATCCGCTGGCGCCGCCGCTGCATCTGGGTTTGCTAGATTCCTTCTTAAATTCTGGACAAACCGACCGATATCACCTTATTTCATATAAGGGAGTTGCCGCAACCACTGGGACAGGACGTAATGACCCATAATTGATAAGAGACTTGAAATGTCAGCCCGATGCGCCCACAAAACTGGTAGTTTATAGGACTTTATAGGCTGTCTCCGGGGGGCAGACGGGTCTTTGAATTACTGCCGCCGAGTCATTACCTGAAACCAATCAATTCCCTCTGTTTACATTCAAAGTGGTGCAGCCATTTCTCCCTCGCGTGATTATAATTGTCCCAATCTGAGCCACCGCAGCTCAGGGCCCACAAACAGGGAAGGCATTTGCAATGCAAAACGGGAGCAGCATAGCAAACGAGCCGCGCCACGCGCCGGAGAGGCGCCGCGCACGCGCGCGCACGTTCGCGCGAGCAGCCCTTTCACCGAAAAAGCATGTTTACGCCGGAAGGCGAATTTCTGCAGCCGCGACGGATCCCACCTTTTCTGGAGGCTTCAAAGCTGTCGTAGATGTTTATCCTCTGGATGTCGTAGGTTAGCGTGGTGTTGGGCAGCAGGGTTCTGTTCCTGTTGATTGTGTTCAAAGCAAATTTAAAGGCTAGTTCTTCGGCGCCGGACGGGCTGCTTTCGATGGACTCGAATATTCCGCCTGTCGAGGGAGAGAGAGACAGTTGATTAACGGAGGATACATTTATGAGTTAACGGATGTCAAATAAACAAACCACATAACCCTCTCTGTGGCTTTGTTCCAAATCCAATACTCTCAGCAGAATCTCAGTTTAAACCCTGTAAATTAAAACTGCTCCACGATCCATGAGCATTGAGAAGCAGTTCTTTAATATCCTGATGCACAAATAAACCGCGAGCCACGGAAGGACGTGCGCTCGTATTTCAGAAGCCCGTTCCGGGGAGGATACAACAGAAATATTGGTTAAATACGCCGCACTGTGAGCTATTGTCTTTAGAAATCTGTGAAAGTGTGTTTAAAAGTGTTGGCTGCGCCGCTACAGCCCTCCAGTGAATACTTTTGACAGGCAGCAGATGAATGGACGGAGAGGAAGCCCGGAGAGTGGAGTCGAGAGCGTGCGCGGGCGTATGTCTGTGGGGCGGGGGGTTCTCAGATCAATGTCCTCCGATTGGCCGGCGGATCAATCAATCAAGCCCTTGGGGAGCGCCGGAGTGCAGCGGCGAGAGATTGAAGTGTTTTGTTTGGGCGGGCCCCGTCGGGCCCCGGCCCTGCCAGCTCAGTGTCTGTCGGCGAGGCGCGGTTCTTCATTTACCGCTGCCGCGCCGCTCCACTGAGGGCGCGGCCCGACGTCTAGACGCGAAAACGATCCGCCGCACGCCGCAAATATCATTTCTTCAACCGCCGAGTGTGTTTGGAAAAAGCGCAAATACACGCAAACGCAAATCACTGCCCGCTTTGCACTTGGACACAGGTTCATTACGGAATTACAAAAAACTCTGAGATATCTTGGTATTGTTGAGATATCCTGGCATTGTTGTGTGGACCATGATCCCACCTCAAAGCAAACAAAACACAAAGACCATCGGCAGCGGCAGTCGCGGAACCCACAAAAGTATTTTTGTATTATTTTTTTTTTCATTAGTATTCATCTCATGGGAAATCCCTATTTTGCATGCCATAATGAGTTTGAAGGAATTAATAAGCATCAGTTAAGCGGGATGTTCTATAATTGGAAGCTGAGCGTTCGGAAACGGTCCGTTCACACGCAGGGAAGCAGAGTATCCTGCTGAGAATGTCTGGATGGTTTGACGGAGGGAAAAGAAAAATAACGGGCTGATGAGCGCGCTGATGAATGAGCCTGGATGTAAACGCCGGAAAGGTGACAGACTGAGCGAGAGGCTTGAATAGGAATGTGGTCGAAAACACAAGTTCCGTAAAAGTTCCATAAATGAATTAGAAAATCTAAAGTCGTCTTTCGGACTTTTTTCTCGCACGTCTCAAAAATCAAATGAGGTCAGAATGGAATTCGAGGCACAAAAGGGGGTCAAAGGGGTCCCAAATGGCTGAATAATTTCCCCCGTGCCTCCACGTTTGGTGCACGCAGGCGCGGAGTGAATGTGTCCTTATGGGTCTGAGTGAAGATCCGGACGCACGCTCGCCCACCGTAGAGCAAAACTAAAAGCAAAAACCACGTTCCGGGACCTGCAGCCAGCGATCGGCCGAGAGAGAATTCCATCACCGCCACTTCATCAAAACTGATCAAATCAAATCTCCAGTCAGACCAGAGCGCTCGCCGTCAGGGACATAGCAGAGGGTAAACGATTCCAAATACAATTAACTCACCTCTTTTATTTGCAGGATAGAGTTCACCCTGCTATAATATCTAATTTTATATTGTGCATCATAGCAATAAGTATTCAGCAGGCACACGGCTGAGGAAGCATGAATAAGGATATGATATTTGAGGATGGAAAAAGCATTATTTCTTCCCTTGTTTTAAAGGTTTGTTGAGTTAACATTTATACCACAAGCAATCGAAGGGAATATTACATACAACCACACTGAACCCCTTCAGAAATGCATCTTGCATCTAGATATATCTTTAGATTTGGTTATAATATACGTCTTAACATTTGTCCCCAGTAGCCACCTTAGATCAAACATCTCTGTCGAATGTGCAAATAACCATGCTGCTGTCGTTCATCTAAGCCACCCTTGAGTTTTCTGTACCATTGCCGCCAAGACCAACTTCATCCAGCCATTTTCCTGCAGCAGTTTTGGGATCCTCCCTATATGAAACCCGGTTGAGACAGGAATCGTCAGCTTTCAGGAAATGATCGTTGAGCTGGTCTTGAACTAAGACCAAAGACGAGAGCCGTTATGGAAATTGTTCAGCGGAGTCGGCACCCTGATTCCTGTGAACGAACACGAGGCCAGCACAAGGCCGACATGGTGGCTTCATGCGTTCCTGACCTGACCCACCCCAGTAAGCCCTGAGTCGCGTGTTCACTCGTCAGTAAAAACAGTCAAGTGTGAACCCATGTCTACTGTTATCTCTGATCGCGTTCATCACATGAGGTGGTTTGCACAACTGTCCAGTTACAGACTGTCAACGTTTCCTGACTTCCCCCCTCCCGGGGATTAATGTAGTCTTATCTTATCTCGACTCGAAACGGTCCTAATTAATTCATCTGTCCGTAAAGGCCTCGCCGGAGTCCTTTGATTTCGTAATGCCTGAGTGCGAGAAACGCAGACACGTGTTAGTGTGAACCTCCTCCTCGGAAATGTAGATGACGTTCCCAAACAGAATATGCGGGGAAACGGTTACCGGGTATCAATGCAGGCTTGCAGGCCTAAATTGTACGGTGAAGAGATCACTCACGTAACGTATACCAACAATAGTCGTGTTCGATAGCTTTTCGTAACGGAGGTTTATAAGCACAGGCGCGTTCAAGCGAGCTTAATGAATAACAAACGACCTCTGTTGTGTCTTGTCCCGGACGACACCAAAGCTCCACACAGACCACCAAGACTAGCTTGATGAAATAAAAGCGCCCTCCCTTTCTGCGGGTGTCCTAATCGGGCCATACATCAAACACCTCTCCCGCCCAATCAATTGATGCTGCGAATCATTAATTATGACTCTGATACTAACATTGTGGTCGATAGGATGGACAGGAACCAGAAGGGCAGATCTTGGCGAAGGTGAGCCTTGGCGTGAGGTCAGAAGTCTTTTATTTTATCTCAACAGAGAAATAGACACGGGTGAATTTCTCGTGGGTAAGCGCTGTGAAACGAATAAACTGGGAAAAACATTGTGATCGATCCTTGAGCTCAACCTCAACCTCAATCACATCCCGTCCCATCGTAGTCATAGTCATTAGATAAGAGCCGCGAAACCCGACGAGACCAGTGTGCACTGTACCGTCAGGACAGCCGACACCATGCCTGAATGTAAATACGTATCGGATGAACCTTCCCTGCCGGAGCTATCTTCTTCTTACAGCCAAACATTATTATCACACTGGCAGTGTCATAAAGGGAGTACTACATACCGCTGGTCTTGCAAGTTGAGCGGAATTTCAATTACAATCCAAAGGTTTGGTTAAGAATGACTAATGAGCAAACTATCAAAACAAGCATCAGTTGAGTTGAGCTGAAAAGAAAAAAAAAACACATTACTTGATAAAAGTAATGGTCTATTGGCTCTGATAACCATAATGGAAGCGGAATGTATTGGTGTAAAGTTCTTTAATCAGTTGGTATACTTGGGCGTACTTACTTGCGTCCCTCGCCACAAAGACCTGGGAATTCCTAATCTGATCAATGTGCTTAGTTGCACAAATGTTGTTTGATTTACTAAAATAACTGTTTTGGCCTTATCCTGCGGTGGGTATGGGTTGGGGATAAGGTACCGAGCTTATAAACACAGGTTGGTTCCTAATTAAAGGTGATTTTTATCACAAGGACCGGAGCAAATCTGTCTATGAAAGACACCAAAAAATGGTCCAAAAGTGCAACAGTTCCCCCGGAGTGCAATCCGGGCACTTAAACTAAAGGGAGTACGCGCATCTAAATCTGCTGTACAATTAGAATTGGTGAGAAAAGGCCTGAGGAGCACCAACCACCTATGTTGACAGTGATTGGCTTAGAGAGTGTTAGACATGCAGGTGACTTCAGCCTTCCCCCTGATCCTTCCATTGAGTTCATGAGCAATGTGTCAGTTTAATCCTCCTCCATGAAGTGAATAAAGGCCCTGTATCTAATCCTCCCTCACCGGGCCGTGACTGACTCAACCCAGGACCTGTGCGGATAGCTGTAGGCCGGGCGTCGCCGTCAGCGATGACACCAGACATCATCCATCTCAATCCACCCCTCACCCTCCGACATAAAAAAGACGGAAATTAATAGGAAACCCCGCTATGGCTCATCGTTTCTGTTGAGTGAAAAATTATTTATGAAGAAAAATAAGGCGGCTCCCTCCCTGAATCTCCCCGCCCCTCTTTCCGCTGCCCGTGGTTGACAGCTTGATAGTGATCAGCGTCAGAGCGGGCGGCGCAGCAGAACGGGGAGCGGGGGGGGGCGACGCACTCCATGCACATGTTCCATCTTTATCAATGCTCAGGCTGTGCCGCAGCAGCCGGCAGGGATAGACAGAGGGATGAGACGGGCGGGGTAGCGGGGACAGGTGTGATAAAGGGGAAACGTGAAGGAAGGAAGAAAGAAAGAACGAAGGGCAGAACGCAGCGGAGGAAATGCAATGGAGGCGGTCGCCAGAGGAGTGGATCATGGTGGGGGTGAGGGGGAGGAATGCTGATGAAATAAAAAAAACTCCAAAGTAGAGATAGACTTAAGAGCAGCAGAGACTGGAGAAAAGGTTTGAAAAGAAAAAGTGAGGACTTGGAACTTCATGAAAAAAACATGCAAGACTTTCAGAAGTGAGGGCCCGACTGTGTAGAGTTTCGGGTTCTACTGGCCTCAGCTCACTGCAAGGCGTTCTGCTCGTACCATTAACTTTATTTAAGCTAGGTGGAAATCTGTTATCATTTTTAGTTAAAAAATCCAATATGAAATTGTTTTTTTCAGACGGCACTTCTTAAGAAACCGTCTCCCCTGTTGGCGGGATGGGGGTTCCGCCACCAACGGAAAAAAAACAAAAAAGAAAAACACCACCTCAACTGACAAATTAACAATCGACAAGAACAAAACCCAAGGCAGCCGTTTCGGAAGAGGGCAATCTTTGGAGAAAAGAACGCGACCGTCTTAGAGTGAAGACGAGGGCGAACCTGGACGGTGAAAAAAAACCCAAAAAAAACGTTGACATTTTGAATGGAATGCCACTTTAAAATAAGGATTGCTGTGTTAAACGCAGGCGGTGGTTAACAGAACAATCCTGCTCCCGCCCCAGTCACTATACAGTACATTTCCACATTTCCACACTTTGCGGATTTTTTTTTTTTTTTTTTTTCCCCTGCACAAAGTTGTTATTATTCAGCGGTCTTGTTTGTTGAGAGTAGTCTGCACCTTTTTTTTTTTCCAAAGCGAGATCAACAGCGGGAGGGTTCGGAGCGGCGCTGCCTGCCGCAGTCGAGGGAGGCTTGGAGGGAAAAGATTGAAGGCACTTCAGACCGGGTGCCGCCGGAGAATTGCAACAAGGTTGTTGTATTTATTTTATCACGTTGGCACTTCATCCAATGCCTTTTTTTCTTATGCCTCTTACTCAGTTTCTTCATTCCATTTCGGTATTACTGCAATTTACCTGTCCTCCTCTCTCTCTCTCTCTCTCTCTCTCTCTCTCTCTCTCTCTCTCTCTCTCTCTCTCTCTCTCTCTCTCTCTCTGTCTCTCTCACAAGGAGTTATTTTGCCGCCTGCTTCTTTTGTGTCCGGTTAACCAAGTGACCTGTCTCGGAGCGTCGTCTTGTCGTGCAGCGGCTTTGATTACATTTGCCGTATGCATACTTCAAAACTTCAAATGAATCGACATAATCATCTAGTTGTGTGTGATTTTTGGGGCGAGGCAAAGTGGCAGTTATGTCGTGTTCTAAGGGTGAAGCTAAGTAACAACTACACTCCGTTAACCAACAAAACAAAATGTTCGCTCCAAAAATGACTCCTGACAAACTGCATTTAAACACGGCACCAGTTATAGTTATAAACAGAATGTGGCTCTGGACACATTTCAGATTGAGACGGTCGGACATAGCACGGACAGCGCAGGATTAGGATTATTTTAGATTGTATTCAACTAATTGCCATTGTCACATAGTACTGAGTCAACAAAATGCATTTCTACATCCTAGTAACTGACGTAGCTAGGAGCCGCAGGCTGCCATATAGCGGCGCCCGGGGAGCAGTTAGGGGGTTAACTCATCTTGCCCAAGGACACAACAGCACACAACCAGGAGGAGCCGGGGATCGAACCGGCAAGCTTCCGATTACTAGGCGACCCGCTCTCCCTCCTGAGCCACGGCCAAACACGATCTCCCAGCCTCTTCTCATCTCCTGCCATTTCGCCTGATACCTCACGGTGCCGAAAGCCATAACTGCTATAGCCGGCTGTGCAATTTCTCCTTCTCGTGATAGGAAGTCACGGGAGGGTGTTGGCCGGCACTTCCGCAAATGTCAGTGCTTCGCAGCCATTGTCAAGCGCTCCCTGAGACAAAATGCCAGCCCTCCCGCCCCAGCATCACAGCCGTCGCGAGCCGCTCTCAGATCTGGAAATGTCAGCGGTTCCCTCGACAAACCACAACAAGAAGAGAGCGGATTCTTGGAAGTCGGAGAGCTCGGTCCAGTCCAATTCCAAGGATCTTACCAAACAGCGAGCAACCGGTCAAGTCACCTAGGCAACGCATTTCGACCCAGCCGCGACGAAATCCCACGACCCGCGTCGACGCTTTCATGGGATGAAAATCCGAGAGAGATTCGATCCCAGTAAACCTGTATTACACCTTGTAAAACCACCGACCCCGGATTATCAGCATTTGTACGGAAGGAAACACCCCCAACACACCTCCCACACGATGGGAGCCAATAACTATTGTCTCAAATGGAGCGGTCAAAAAAAGATGAGGACGGTTTATTCAGAATCGCGAAAAAGCGGAAATCTTGGCAAGAGAAGAAGAGATGCGCAAGATGGGCACAGCCATTGAGGGGCAGCCGTTGCTTTCGCCAAAATTGCATTTGTGTAATGACGTCGCTTTCATGGCAACGATCCGATCACAATGGGAAAAATCCAGCAACGCACGGAAGCTGCACTTTCCGTGGGGTCAATTCCATTGACTGTAAAGACCCTTCAGTTGATTTCATTGGAGACTTTGAATTGCTGAGTTAGAATAAAGTTGATGCGTAATGTAACTACACAAAATAAAGTAGAAATACCGAGGGATTACAAATATGTACAAAAGTACAAATAAGCTTCGTCCTCGCCTTCACGTGCTCAGTACGTGCACCCGGTTGGCGGTTAATGCACGGCTCTGTGCAACCACACACACGATGAATGAGGACCCTCGGTGCTGGGTGCACAGTTGCACTTTCTGGTGACTTTATCACGCTGAGTAGAGACGTTTCCGCACACAAGGCGCAGACGAGGCAGACGGTCTCCGACAGTCAAATAGGACACTTCGTCTGCAATTGATCCTCAACTTTGCATTAACCGTGAGCTAATTCCCTGTGTGCTGAGGTGGGCATCCGTGCTCCCAAGGGGCCGACACACACACACACACACACACGCACGCCCGCGCGCGCATGCACGCCCACGCACACACACACACGTCACTCTCCTCGAAGATACAGTTCGCTAATAGCGCAGAGAGCAAATCTTATTATTTCTCTCCTTCCATCGCTCCCTCTCCCTCTGTATTTGCTTAACAATGATAACAATCCCCACAGCTTAACTCTCCCACGTCGGGATGATACTCGGAGCAGCAGGCTCGCTCCTGCTCTCGTTTTAATGAATGGCTTTCTTTTTGAACTTAGCTGAGGCATATTGATTTACTGTGCTCAGGCAAGTGTGCCATATTATCTCCAGCATAGGGGAAACAAACTAAGGAGGGGGGGGGTGGGGGCGGCGAGGCGAGGTGGAGGCTGGCGGGAATTTGTGTGCAAGGGTTTGGCGGCAAGTGAAGAAATTCTCTCATTTTGCTGCGACCCCCACCCACACCGACCCCGACAATGCGTAATCCCAGTCCGTTTAAAAGATCAGCCGGGGCCCTGATGAGATATGAGGAAGTCTCGACAAAACCCATTGAGTCAGGCCAAAAATCACACCCTGCATACACACGTATGCGCACGTGCTCCTTTTCTCCTGCTTTGTCTACCTCGCTCTCTCTCTCTCTCTTTCTCTCTCTCTCTCTCTCTCTCTCTCTCTCTCTCTCTCCCTCTATCTCTCTCGCTCCCTCATGCAGATTAATTAGGAGATACAGGTCCCAGCGCCTCCGGTCCAGCGTTGTCTCCAGGCTGTAATGGGATCGATGGTGGATCTTTAATGTCCTGAGAAGAGGTTCCCTGGGTCAGATGACATGTGCATATAACGTCGCCGCCGTTTCCACTCGGCGCGATTCCACCAGTGTGCTGTGGGTAATACTGTGTATATATACAGCATATAACCAAGAGACAACATAGTGTAACAGTTTGTTGACAAACTGTGGACAACAAAACAGCAACACACACAGACACACACACACACACACACACACACACACACACACACACACACACACACAAACATACACTTTACCCCAACAGCAATGTATGGGAAATCCATTATTTTCCGCTGGAGTAAAGTGCATGGGGTAGTACGGGCTCCACCTCCACAGACTGCTAGATATATATAATCTCTCATGTCTCTAAAAGATAGAGTGAGAGAGAGAGAGCGAGAGCGAGAGAGAGAGCGAGAGAGAGAGAGAGCGAGGGAGAGAGAGAGAGAGAGAGAGAGCGAGGGAGAGAGAGAGAGAGAGAGAGAGCGAGGGAGAGAGAGAGAGAGAGAGAGAGAGAGAGGGAGCATCCCACTGCAAATCGCTAAGAAGTTTCCCCACTCGATGTTTATCATCCAGGGAAATTATTCAGCGCACATTTGTCATCATGTTCCGGATTCATTTTGCAGTGAATTGCGGCCAGGACCTATTCATTAATTTTTATTTTTATTTTTTTTACTTTTTGAAAAGAGCAGAGAAAATAAAAATCAAATCAAATGGAACCCAGGGGTATGGCTTTCTGTCAACAATCTGGGATTTTTTTTTCCTCCCCTTAATACGGTGGACCGTGGTGAAAAAAGGGGGAGCGGGGGAGGGAGAGCAGCATGTCGTGTTTTGCAAATAATGAGAAAACATAATGGGAGAGCAAACCAAATTCGTAGCAATTCCGCGTTCGGCGCACAGAAACCTACACCTCCGGGTGTAACGTGAACTTCCTGTTTCGAGGCGGCGCGCTCGTTTAGCGAGGGACCGGCTCGGAGCTCTCCAGCTCCGGCTTGGTGAGCACATCGTCTGCCCTCTCCGTCGCTAATGAACTCTGGCTCCGCCGCAAGGTCACGGCCAGGTGGGCTCCATGGCAACGGCGGAGCCTTTATCGCAAAAAAAAAAAAAAGTGCCAAGCGCTGAGGATGGGAGATGAGGCTGAGGCCGAGCCCGTCTCCTGGACTCCAGAAAATGGTCTTTTTGCTTTGTATTTCTTTCGGGGAGAGACCTTTGAGACGGAACAAAGGCTGATGGATGCAGCGGAACGAGCAGGCTTGTCTGCGTAATGAACTCGTTCAATGGGATTCGCAGAAGGCAGAACACGGAGAGACGTTAACCCTGCGGTGTCCGCCGGGGTGATGGAGGTGTGCGGGGGATGATAATAAATATAGCGTGTGTTGGAATTCAATATCGTACGAAAATACTGTGTTTATCGCTCTGTGCTATATCACTGATGACAAGAAAATATATGGCTGCGTCATTTTACTCCGATTGCAAATCTAAAATCTAAAATTGTATTTATCTTTCTTTCCCTCCCGCATGCTGACGTAGGCCGGTCTCGTTTTTTCGGTCAAAACATGTTTTTTCGCCTCAACAGCGAGGAGCTTCACTGGCATCCTGTTAATGGCACTGGTAAACCGGGAATGTCACGCTTTAAAGTATTAGTCCTCGGCCTCCGCCTGGATGTCGGGATCAAAGGGCTCGGCGAACGAGTCCTCTGTGGATACAGATAATGGAATCATCTACAGGTGATTTGTTCCAGACCCGCGGCCTCGCCATTACTCTCCGTTACCACGGTGATCACTGAACCTCTCTCTCTCTCTCTCTCGCGCGCGGGCGCGCTCTCGTCTCTTCTGTTGTGTTTTCCCTCCGACTCCGTCCCGCTCTCGCCTCCTTTCCTCCCTCCGGGAAGGGAAGGAAAGGAAAAAAATAAAAGGAAAAGGGAAGGAAAAAAAAAATGGCAGAGACCCCTGTCTGCAGGTAGACGCCTGGGGAGCTGTTAAGGCTGCTCTGACACGCTAAAGGATGTCTGAAACCGAATCACAGACAGGTGCGGAGCGGAGTCGCTCCCGCGGGCACGGCTCCGGCATCTGTTATGACAAGCAAAACCGCATTTGCCACGGCAGCCCCCCCCCCCATCCCCCCAAATGAATCAGCGATCGACCCCTCGTTGCCTCGTCGACGCCTCGATGCCGACCGTGCGTCACCTGCAGCTGCACCTATATTATCTTTCCTCCATTACACTAAATATTTTGCAAACTAGAACTGAAAAACAAAGTTTGGAGAAAAGGAAGGATTTGATGTGTGCCTTTGCACGTGTGAATGAGTGATGTGCGTGCGTGCGTGTGCGTGCGTGCGTGTGTGCGCGTGTGTGTGTGTGTGTGTGAAACCAAAAAAGACGGATATATACACAGAAGCGAGAAACGCCTCAGGCAGAAATGTTAAGATAATGGTTTCATTTGCAGATGTCGCTACTCACCCTTACGGGAGGGGGGAGAAGGGGGGAACGATTTGCTTTTCTTTCTCTCTCTCTCTCTCGCTCTACATTGTTCAACCCTTAGATTGGTTTGTCCTTCACGTTCCTGGAACAGCAGACCACTTGCCTTTAACTAACCCCGACAATCACAGCCACGTTGGGGGAGGGTGCAGCCTTGAACCTGCAGGCTGTGTTAAAACCCAATTCTCAAACACACACACACACACACACACACACACACACACACACACACACACACACACACACACACACACACACACACACACACACACACACACACACACGAGCACAGCAACCACACAAAAAAGAAACAAAGGTAAATTGTCTAAATTGAGCATTCATGATGGTTATGTCCTTTTCCAAACTGTGAGTGCTGAGAGGAAGGGCGTGGAGAGAGAGAGAGAGAGAGAAAGAGAAAGAGCGAGGCGGAGAGGGCGCAAGAGAGAGCGAGAGAGAGAGAGAGAGAGAGAGAGAGAGAGAGGGGTAAGGGAGCGTGAGAGAGAGGGGGGGAGAGAGAGAGAGAGAGAGAGAGAGAAAGAGAAAGAGCGAGGCAGAGAGGGCGCAAGAGAGAGAGCGAGAGAGAGAGAGAGAGAGAGAGAGAGAGAGAGAGGGGTAAGGGAGCGTGAGAGAGAGAGGGGGGGGGAAGAGAGAGAGAGAGAGAGAGAGAGAGAGAGAAAGAGAGATAGGGAGCACTTGCAGTGGAATATCCAAAAAGCCTGGCAAATAAGTGGTGACACAAACACTTTATAAATATTCATAAAGGCTTTTAAAAGCGGGTAATGATTTTCCTTTTATGCATAATGGAGTTTATTTATTTCAAATGTAACCGTGCCTTTGGAGGAAATTGCTCTCCGTTTGAGGGGACGTATCTCTGACTGCAGTTTGGGGGCCCTGAGCGTCGACTTGCACGTCCACGGGAACTTGTAATGATGTGGGTGGCGAGTGAGTGCGTGTGTGTGTGTGTGTGTGTGTGTGTGTGTGTGTGTGTGTGTGTGGGCGAAAGAGGGTGTGTGTGTGTGCGCGCGCATGCCCGCTTGTGTTACTATACTTGTGGAGACTGGAAATGACTATCTTTTGGATTTAAAGTGTACTCGTTACTCTGACCTCACTTTGATACCAGTACAAGAATATCCGTGTGTGTGTGTGTGTGTGTGTGTGTGTGTGTGTGTGTGTATGAGAGCGAGAGAGAGTGAGAGAGAAAGAGAAAGAGAGAGAGAGAGAGAGAGAGAGAGACAGAGAGAGGGGGGGGGGGGTGGGAGAGAAAAAGAGATGTCGTCCTCCATGATGTTCACGATGAGAGTGTACGGGTGCGTGTCAGAGAATGTGTGTGTTTGTGTGTGTGTGTGTGTGTGTGTGTGTGTGTGTGTGCCAGCTCAGAACAACGATGGAGGTACTTAAGGTGTGTTATGTTATGGAGCTTATATTTCAAGACAACTCCGCCGTGCTGCTCCCACAAAAATGATGAATCAGACCGATCACACCGTTTATAGCTCCTTCACACATAACCCCCCCCCCCCCCACACACATACACACACACACACAAACCCAACCACACACACACGCACAAGCACATAAACACTTGCACTCAGTTGCGTAGCAAAGCACAATGCTACTTCACCCACAAGAGGACAGATGTTTTGAATTGAAAAAAATACAAGGCAAATGAAACAACAACAACATTATAACTAGTCTTGATTCAATTAGGAGCCTCCCGCAGGTTGAACAACCAAACCTCCCCCCTTGTGCCACGTAGCGAACTCCCACTCCCCTGAGCGCCCACCGCGCCCGCTGGGGAGCAAGGCGCCTCACCCACGGCTGCTCCACATGCATGCTTACACCCACACAGCCACCCACGGTCACACTCGCCTTCTCCTCTTCTCTAATTCACACACACACACACACACACACACACACACACACACACACGGTAATACACACACGGGCGCATACACCGGCGGGCTGTACATGCACGCGCGCAGA
This sequence comes from Zeus faber, assembly GCF_960531495.2. Classification (NCBI taxonomy): domain Eukaryota; kingdom Metazoa; phylum Chordata; class Actinopteri; order Zeiformes; family Zeidae; genus Zeus; species Zeus faber. Next base: position 18,569,584 of record NC_137195.1, on the reverse strand, counting down.
CTCACACGCTCTTAATAGACAAATTAACACCGACAGTGTGCACAAACCTCTCAAGAAAAAGGGAAAAAACAGAGCATGTGTGAAGGTGTACCGACACATTGGGATGGTGTAAATGTTACGTTTGCTGGGGGTGGTAATTCGCCAGGAATATTTATCGCTTTTTCGTTTGAACAGGAGGATTGTGGTGCAAGGATCCACAGGTATTCTAATCAGAGCGAGTGAAGCCCAGAGGCTGAGAAAGAGGGGGAGAGAGAGAGAGAGAGAGCGAGAGAGAGAGAGAGAGAGTTACACCTGGGGAAAAAGGTGTGGGCAGACAGAGCGGGGGGGGGATTACTGGTTTAAGGGAAAAGAAAAAAGAACAAAAAAAAATAAGGCACCAGTGGAGCTTCTGTCAACAGCGGGGAGATAGGTGGGGGCGGCGAGTGGGGGGCGGCGTGGGGGGACGGTGCCCGTCAGCTGAATGGGGACCTCACATAAAGGAGGCAGCCATCCCTTTAAACTGCTCTCCTCCCTAATCCACTCACCGCCTCACTTCCTCACTCGCCGGAGCTTCCTTTTTTTTTTTTTTTTTTCTTTCGTCTTCTTCTTTTTTTTTTTTGTTCGACAGAGCGGCGTCTCTGCGTTTCTCCCCACTCCCGCCCCCGCCCCCACCCCCACCCTCTGCTCCGCTCAGACTCCGCGACACTCAGCAGTATCAGCCAGGAGTCAGAGCGGCGTCCGCCAGGCCCCAAACGCACCCGCGTCAGTCGCGTCAGACAGGCATGTCCTGACCCCGAGGAATCAATCAATCTTGGGTGAGACCCCCTCCACACCTGTGATAGATCAGCCAATCCTCAGCCCATAATCAATCGCCACATCAAATGTAAGCAATAAAATACAATTTTATTATATTTTTAGCTCGGAATTGGTTTCACTGCCACTTAGCATATCAAAGGGCGAGAGAGAGAGAGAGAGAGACGTTCCTCTCCATGATGTTCTTCCATCTGACCTCATCACGAGGCGCCGACAGAAAGAGAGCAAAGAAGCTTTTTAGCGACAAAGGACTCCCGGGAGACCAAAGTCGGCGCTTTGCCCGAGACATATGTAGGACAGAGGAACGATTATAAATAGAGGAGGATAAAAATAATCGACGTAAGAGCAGTGACATTACGCAGACACGACTCCCACTCTTTTCTTCCTCGCTCGGATGAGCTACAGCGCCTGAAGCGGGGAGACGGGCGGGGCGCGCGGCTGTTTACTTTTCGGGCACGTTTTGCTCCGGCGTCTGACAGCGGAATGAAAGGGGAGAAAAGGAAGGTGGTTCATTTTCGGCACATGATGAGACTGATTTCGAGCTAAACGTGAACCGGAGCCCTACTCACGATCTTGATCACTTCATGGCGCCTCCCGATTGACATGTTTTTATTTTAATCAATGCGATGGATCTGCTTCCGTTTGATGTCTATATTCTGTACTGGCGTGGGGCTAAATCCTGGAATGTTGAAAGCGACTGGGTTTCTGGGCCTAAACTCGCTGAGCTGCCCTGAAACCTGTGGGGAGCGGTTACTCTCCTCAGCACTACCAGAGAAAGTCAATAAGGCAGATTCATTATTTAGTAAATCTTGTTTGTGAGTTTGTGTGAATATTCCATATTTACATTTAATCAATACTTTGAGCAGTTAACCATCAATGGTATTTAACATGTAGGGGGCAAACACTCACACAGACACACACACACACACACACACGCGTACACACACACACACACACGACTCTCAGTGTTTTGGTGGTTCTCTGCTGGGCCCAAGGGTGAAGCGCGGAGGCTGCATCATCAACATTAGGCAATTATAATAATTCAGGTAGTAATTACAGGCTGAGGCATTTTATTACCAATTGATGTTTCTCCCCTGATCACCAGTTGAAGGAAACAGATGTGAGGAACTGGAACATTAACAAGGCAGGCTGGTAAATAATATCAACACATCTCGGGGTAAATGGAAAAACGCGGCGGGGCGCAGAGGTGAAGGTAGACATGCATGTGTGTGTGTGTGTGTGCGTGTGTGTGTGTGTGTGTGTGTGTGTGTGTGTGTGTGTGTGTTTGAGAGAGAGAAAGTAAACACCAGTGAAATGATAAGTACGAGACACCAGAGACTCTCTCCTGGCCCTCCCTCTCGGAACATTTAGTTCCCGATACCCGGTAGTGTGGATGCGTCGAAGCTTTCCCATTGATTCCGGGATCGGGGAACGAGGCGAGCAACCTGTCAACACGATGCTTAAAGCGTCCTCCACCTTTGTGCTCTTTGCCAGCCATGCTGTGTGTGATGCAGGCAGTATATTAGGAAGACAGCAGTGGTGGAAGAAGTACACTGAGCTTTTACTTACGTAAAAAATACAAATACCCTGACACAAATTTACTAAAAGTGAAAATATACCATTGACATTTCACTAGAAATGTAGTAAAAACATACTTGTCTTTTTTATAAGAAGATACTTACTAAAGTGTACTGTACTAAAGTACAATAACAACATACTTGTTCTTTATTACTTTCCAGCCCTGGAATACAGGACAATAGCAATGCTGGCAGGCAGCAGGGAACCATCTCTGGCCCATCTAACATTTTGGAGGTCCGAGGGACTGAATGAACAGTGTACTGTCGCCCCATCACCATCTTCTGCCACCTTCCCCTGTAAATTGCACGTTGAGACTCCAAGTGACCATTTACCCCAACCCCTTATGTATAGAACATTCCTGTATGTTTTATTCACACGGTTGAAAAATAGAGAGATCTGATGAGCACAAGCATGAGCAGAGGGGCTACGGCGGGTTCTGGGGATGGCTGAAATGAGGACCTTTTGATGAGAGACGGAGGGGGACGGAGGGCGACGGAGGGCGACGGAGGGGGGTGGATGTGGAACAGATGCTTAATGGTGAGAGGGTTGTAGGGGCTGCATGGGATAACGGAATACAGGGGATACCCTTCCCAACCGTGGCGGAGAGGAATTCTCTTTAACTGTGGTGAAGGAGCATGATCTATTATTGATAAAAGCCTGCGCAACACGTTCGGATCGAGCCCCAGCCTCTGGTGGGATGATGTCGAATCCCTCACGTTTGCAAGTTGATGTCTGGTGGCTCTGAAGTTGGACCCTCATATAATATGTATATAAATACTGCTCTGTTGTGCTGCAGCAGAGAAGTCTCAAAAACACGTATTATGATACTACTCAGGTACACACACATACTGAACATACACTGACTCTATGTTATTATATAACATTTACAGAAACAGCAGTGCCGCGTTGACAATAGGACTGTAAGCAAATCAAAATTGTAAATTACACAAAATGGAAAGCTAACCGGCACAGAGCAGGCAGAGTGGTATGAAAATAGACAATTCCGCTGAGCTGTTGGACTGATTTGAATAAGTGGTGCTTAATGCTGAATGGTGCGGTTGTGCGGCACTCAGAGCCCACGAGGCCACAAACAACACTTTAGCAGTGCTGAAAAAGTTCTGAAAAAAAAAAAAAGAAGTCATCCGATAATGGCTTTAAACACTTTATGCGGAGTTCAGACTACAAGATTTTAGCCTGATTTTCCACTCGCCGGCAGGTTTTTGGAGATTGCCGAGCAAAGCCCGAGATCGGAGGCAAGGTGTGAACGGATCACAACGCGATCTGACTGCTCGCCGAGTGCTCCCTGATGGCTTGCAGGCACCGGCAAGACATCAAGCAGGTTTAATATCTGGTCGTGTGGGGCTCGAGTCAGGAGTGACGAAACAAACAAGGGGAAGGGAGGAGCCGAGAGGGAGAGACGGGAGTGCAGCGGAGTAGCGGCCAGAAACACACAACATACCTATTTACCTTTACTTCTCAGGTTTTTAACATATTTCTTATTTAAATTCTGCGTTTTATTAAAAAAAAAAATGATAGTGGTCATAAATTGAATATAAAAGAAAAGTTGTGTAGTGTGAATAGTACAACGATCAAATTACTTTGAAAGTCGTACAGTGTGTCCATGGCATTAGTTGAACCACAAACCTCTCTCACACACACACACACACGTACACACACACACACACACACACACACACAGCCACACCCACATGCACACGCACACGCACACGCACACCCACCCACACCCACATCCACACCCACACCCACACACACACACAGTTTTAGCCGACAACTATCAATGAGAAACATTCTTTATTTTCTCTTTTTATTCAACCAGTTCAGAATCAATTCATTCATCCAGGTACATTCACATAAACAGAAGTTTAGTGCCACATACTATGATCCCAGTAAGTTGTATGTACTGCTTAAGTGTTTATTTCTCTCTCTCTCTCTCTCTCTCTCTCTCTCTCTCTCTCTCTCTCTCTCTCTCTCCGTCTAGGAAGAGCACAGAGGTGGACACAATGTGCTTCCTCAGCCGTTGCGACAGGCCTCCCGGACACTCACTCCCTGCTTATGGTAAAGTGCAGCCGGGCGTGGACGGCTTCCTCCATAAAGCCTGGTGGAGTGCGGGATAAAGGAAGAGAAACCCTACAGGTCTCTTCAATCTATAGCGCTGGCGTCAATATTCACCACCTCACTGCCCCGCAAACAACCTGCTGTTAACAAAGAGTCAGAACCCCCACTGTGCCACTGTGTGTGTGTATGTGTGTGTGTGTGTGTGTGTGTGTGTGTGTGTGTGTATGTGTGTGTGTGTGTGCGTGTGTGTGTGTGTGTGTGTCTGTCTGTATTTACTTTTGTATCTGTTCATATTGTGACTGTACTGTATATACCTGTACTGTATATAGTTTCTGTGTGCATGTGGATGCATGTGGATGCATGTGGATGTGTGTGTGTGTGTGTGTGTGTGTGTGTGTGTGTGTGTGCGTGCGTGTGTGTGTGTGTGTGCACGCTTATGCATGTGTCTAATGCCGAGTTCAGACCTCGTGGTTCTGGCGGGTTCTTCCCCTCGCAGACAGTTTTTTGGAGCTCGCCGACCAAAGCCCCAGATCCCAGTCAAATCGGCGCTCGCTCCTCTGAGCGACGTTCACTATGTGTGTACCGTTAAAGACGTGATCCGAGAGCTCTCCCAGAGCTCACCGATGCCTCGCAGACGCCTAAAAGACATCAAGCAGGCAAAATATCTGGTCCTGCCGAGGAGCCACGCAACAAGCTCCAGCCAACGAAAGCAGACACGGGGTGAGGGGGGGGGGGAGTCGGAGAGCCAAAGTGAGCGCTGGAAGTGCACCAGAGGAGCAGCCAGAACCACATGCAACACCACAACAACAACAGCAACTATAAAATCTTTCATAAATAAACAGTGACTGACATTTTATGGACCAAATAACAAATCGATTATTAATAATAAACCGACAACTAATAATAATAATACAAATTTGTATTATTTTATTTGTATTATATTATTATTAATAAATAATATTATAATGTATTTATTATTATTATTATTATTATTATTATTAATATTATTATTATAAAAAACATATCTAGCTAATCAAACAACTTGGACCGCTCGTTTCTTGCCGGCATCCATTTTGGAAGAAAAAGATCCTGTCCC
>NC_137195.1:18526542-18561542 GCF_960531495.2 Zeus faber | reverse complement strand
CTCTCTCTGTGTCTGGATTACAGACAGGCATGGCTACAGCATTTGAAACAGACTTTATCTCTCAATTCCCGCAGCAGTTAGCAGGAGCAAAATTGCCGAGACGCTCTTTTCCCTCCCCGCCTGCTTTTTTTCTGTCTCTCTTTCTTAGATTTCCTCTTTTTCACGCATTTCAATTTGTTTATTTCTTTCTTTCTTTCGTTCTTTCGCACTATACGGCCTGCTTTCCCCAAGAGCGAGCAGACATTATCTCAGTCTCAGTCAGAGGGCCAGAGGTCAGGCTTAACGCTTTCCGGCATCCATTATGGAGAGAAGTGAGAGAGGCAAGAGGGAGGGAGCGAGTTCAGCTTTGTGTCTGAATCGTGGGTCAAAATTAGACTGATGTAGTGAGGGCATTTAAACTGCCCCAGTCAGTGACGGAAGAAGTGAGAGGGAGAGAGAGAGAGAGAGGAGAGAAACGACTCGAGAGAATGCAACACCAGGTATGAAAGTGGGGCAAAAGACCCTTGGGAGATGAACCCTGGATTGTGTTATTTCGGAGGAAAAAAAACCCCAAAACACAATTAGCAGGATTCTGGAGCCCGACAGCCGGACAAAAAGCGGTTCGGCAAACACCTGCAGTTGCGTCCCTACAGATTAACACGGGGGTGGACTTTCTGTCTCCGTCTGAATGTCTTCACCTCTCTCCTTTTGTAGGTCTCTTTTCCTCCCTCTCTCTCTCTCTCTCTCTCTCTCTCTCTCTCTCTCTCCGGGGAAGAGCTGCTCATCATCCATATTTAGCCCTAATGGGAGGAGAACAGAATAGGGAGTATTACAAAGCTGCAGGGGACATTTTGTGCCCCGAAAACCCCCATTACACCTGATGAATCCCAGCCAAACCAAAAAAACGGCCCTCCACGGCGGAAAATGTTGCATGGTTAATGTACGTATCGTGGGACAGCACGTCGCATCGTCCCCACGGTGTAGAAGTGTGGTGCAGTGAAAATTAGAAACCGACTCGAGCTTTGAGTACGGTGTCCTGCTGTGACTCAATAATATAGCTGAAATCTGTTCGGGATTGCTCCTTAATTTGTGGTGTAGAGACAAAGCCCTGAGTAATTCTGCATTATGCCCTTACAACCATGGAGCCTGCTCTAGCTGCTCCTACCTCAGCGAGGGTGGAGATATGTGTCATTTACATACATACTTTCCACTTTCACTCCTGCCAGTGCCGCTACTTCTTTGCTGAGATTGCATTAGCCACGGGCAGCGTTAACCAGCTGTGCATCGAGCCGTTCAATACGTTTAATTGTGGACTTTTACCTTTAAGGAGTCAACGATTCGGCCACACAGACGCACAGAGCACATACACTCGCAACACTTTCCTAAGGCCCCCTTAGAATTCACAGCGTCAGTTTGATTTGCACCAGTGTGACCGATGTGCGGCATTCTGAAGACAATGGCTTGACAATCAGTCTCTTTACCTTAAAGGTTTGTAGTACGGCATGGTGAAAGACGACCAAAGCAGAGTGGGAAACACCCGGCGACGCCCGATGGGAAGCCTAGCGTGCCAGAGTCTGACGGCACTAACGACGAGTTCAGTGATGTCGACATCCTTCCTGTTCTTCCTGGCGAGAATCGGTCGCCACCAATCGCCGTTCCCTCCTCCCCCAAACATCAAACATATCGCGCGTCGCGCCCCGCAACCCAAGCACGCGACGAGCCGATCGTCTCATCTGATCTGTACAAATTTTAAGTGCCGCGCACATTATGCACCCTCCTTGTCAAAGCCAGCTTTCGGAAGAAAAAGAAGAAGAATCACTGGGGTGATCCCAGTGGGGAAATTTGTCCTCTGCATTTGACCCATCCTAACTGTTTAGAAGTAGTGTGCAGCCGTAGCACAGCGCCTGGGGACCAGCTCCAGCTGTAGAGCCATCGCCTTGGTCAAGGACACCTGCAGGAATGTGAATCTAATGTACACGTTATTTCAGGGTGGGAGGAAAACCGGAGCAGCAAGAGAAAAAACCCCACACGAACATGGAGAGAACATAAAGACCGCACGCAGAAAGGCCTGAGTAGGGTGAATAGAAACTGAGCGACCCTGCCGTGCGATGCAAAATTATCTGCTGAGCGGACAGGTAGAAGAGAGAGAATGTCCCGCTAACACTGTCGGTGCCAGGCTAGCTCATTCCTTCCACCGCAAAAACCGCCAGAGGGTCTGTAGGGGATGGGGGATAAGCAGACTGCTGGGCGTGACTTCATTAAGAATAGAGGAATGAATGGCTTGGGATCCAGGGGCTGACAAACCTCTGATGGTGTCAGACCCCCGGACGCCGTGAGTGGGTGGATGGGGGGTCAGGGTGACTGGAGGTAGGGATCTTTTTTTTTTGTGGGGAAAAGCTCAGGAACCATCTCTGAAAAGGAGCAGAAGTGCTGATTGATTGATGGTTTGATTCAAATGGAACCCTCAACGGAGCGTAGGTTTAGTATCGGTTCATATTCTGCGGCGAGCAGAGACACAAGGAGCCATAATCTACACAGCTACACTGCACACCGCAGCGGCAGCAGCAGCAGCAGCAGCAGCAGCAGGAGCTGAATGTCCTTCAGCTTCCGAGACAGCGGCAGCACATTGTTTCATATTTTCTTCTTCTTTGTCCCCGGCTTACAAATCAAGCACAAGTAATTTGATTTGGCCACAGGCGCTATCGATCGTCTGGGCCGGCCCGGCTCTCCGGTCAAGCGTTTGTCCAAACAGGAAGTGGGGGGCTGAACAACGTCCGAGGGGGGATCAAAGAGAAGGGGGAGGGAGAGATATCGAGGGGACAGAGTGAGGACAAAAAAATAAAAAAATAAAATACACGCGGGGAGGTGCGAGGACAGCGATGGCGAATGAAAAACAGCGCAAGAGGAGGGATGTCAAATCAAGTCAAAAGATGTGCTCCGCCAGTTACACATGGGCACTCATCCGTGGCGAGGCTTAACATCACAACACAATACCCCGCCTCAGATTGGACGGAGCTATCTGAGCTGCGACAAACAGATCCGTTCACCCGCACTGCTCATTCCTGATAGACTGACACCGGGCGTGTTTGCTCAGTCAGTAACGCAGATGGCCGCCGCCTCTCCGCCGCCGGCCCAGAGCGATAAGAGGAGTTGCGGAGGGCCGTCGGGCTCCCTTCTCCTTATTTTTCGGCACGCAGCGTTTCATCTTGTCACCCATTAGCCCAGTGGTTCCACCTTTTCAGGCCCACCTACATGGCCAAATGAACCCACCCCGCCCCGCTTTCTCCCCCTTCCTCCCTGCGGCTGCCTGCCCTGCTCCAGCCCTGCTGGTATCGGACGGACGACATCAAGGTGAACTCCTGCTCACTCCACTTGAAAAAAAACAAAAAAAACAGCCTATTTAAAGACTAGGAGAAGGGTGGGTGGGGGCAAAACGTCTGTTTTCTTTTTTTAGCCCTTCTCCCCCGAGGACCATTTGTCTCTTGCAGCAGCAAGAATTAAGGAGGTGTAGTTAAACCGAGAGAGGGGAGAGAGAATAAATAGGGAACTCTATTTTGATAGCCAAAATTAACTTTTTCCACGGGGTCTCATTTGTGTTTCTTCTCACGTTGGCGATTGCGTCGTTCGGGCGGGTTAAGCAAACTGTGGCGAGGTGTCGGAAAACACAAAGGCCTGTTTAAAGCGATTGTATTTACTCATAGAGTGGCAGTCTGTTGTACCGCACTGTAGGCAGACGTCTTTCCCCTCTTTACTGGTGAGTCATTTTTCTGGGCTGTGAGGCGGGGCCGTCTCACCCTCCAACGGCACGATGTCTGCCAACACTCACCTCTCTCCCCGCGGATTTACAGAGCCTATTTTCACCTCTTAATGAGAGAGCGTATTCTCGGCAGAGACACATAGAGAAATCTCTAGGTCATCTACAGACTGCTTTATTATGCTGCACAAGCACCGTGTGATACTGCCTATCACCACTTCAGCTCTATAATCGTCACTCAGCTCCTTTTTTTTATTTTTTTTTAACAGCGCTCGGTAGTAACTTGGGAGAAAAATAAGAGCAGAGGGAGCAAGATACGAGAGAGTCCCTCCATCCTTACAAGCCCAAGCTGAATTATTTAAGAGTCCAATTGTCTTCTGTGTTTCTGACGAATAAGTCAGGATCCCATGTGTAGCGACCTGTGTTACTACACCGTCTGGTTCATCCAAAAGATGAGCTGGGGGAGACAGGGTTATGGGGTCAGCATCCTTTTACAGTCATGAACTTTTTTAGCCCATTTTTTTGTTTTTTGGCCACCTTTTTACAGGCACCCCCACGGTTGTCTACCTACAGCAGAACCTGTACGTTTGGCTGAAGTTTGTGTTTTGTGAGAAATGGTGGGCATAGGGATTATAACACAGATAACTGCTGTATATACACACACGTACACACCACAGACACGGGAGCGAAAGGACACAGAGCCATGCCGCATTGTGCCAATGAGCTTAGTCACGCATGTGAGTAAACGCTCTCACCACAGCCCTGGCATGACAATTGGGTGCGAAAATATACAAACAAACCAGCTGGAAACCGCAGTGTGTGGAGTACCGCACACACTCAAACACACCGAGATACAGTACACACAGGGTGCAAACAGAAGGAAAACTAAAGATGGAGATGTACCATGCCATGTTGAGTGTAGCCTTTCCAGTGTCTGCAAGCATTATTGAACAAAGGGTTGATATTTGTTTTGTGCACGCTTGTAAAAGAGATCATTAATTAGGCTGCCAGTTCAATCCATGTCCAGCATTTTCAATTAGGATAATTGCATCGCCCACTGGGAAAAATCCCCACTTGTTCACAAAATTAGACCTCTTCTTCCTATGTTTCGGGCTACTGTTGTGCAGCCCTCGGGACTTGTCATGTCACTGAATGCATGTTGCGGTTTACAAAATCTAGGGTAAACATGACTTCCTTTTGGAATGCAATGCATTATCCCATGCCCTGGTCCTTTGAGCCAGTCTATTAAGCCTGGTTTTAGTGTACAGCCGTTTGCTTACAGTATACCTGGCAATCAGTCAAGACAAGCAACACCTATAGCTGGAAGCCCAACTGTGTGTGAAGAATAGTGCAACTGTGGCTCTAAACCTAGGGGTGTTGTAACATACTTCCACTACACCATTTCCTGTCATGGCCCCTGAAAAATGCTCTTAGGAATTTATTACGGATGCAGGGTGGATGGGAGGAGGGGATTTGAGAAGTCTTTGAAGTGATGCTTATGCAAAAGTGGAGCAGGGGTTTCTGTACGTAAAGTCATTGCCTGAACACCCACACACATAGGACCCTGGAGCCACCGCTGAGGGGAATAGGAGCTGACTCTGCTTACAGTACGGGTACGTGTGTGACTGCAACACAGCTTACAAAACACTGTTCACTTCTAACTATATACATAATAAAGAGAAGAAGGCTAATTCTGGGGAGTTCTTCTTGAAAACACGTTGGTGCTCTCCGAAAAGCTATTTTAAAGGTAAAGGTAATTCTCCATGAAGTAACTTGATCTCAAACAATTGTCCCACGATTCAAAGCAAAGACTCATTCAAAGATTCAAGCTCTTTTGTTCCTTCTTCTACATACATTCTTTTTGCTGTGTAAATGCTTGTAGGGAGACATATCTTGTTCATGTCTTCCAGGCAGTTACACGATATGTATCCATCTATGTCCATATTTGTGGCAGTTTTGCCTACCACACGCCATCCAAGTGGTGTTTTCAGGGACCTCCGGCACAGAGACACAGACGATGGGGTTGTAGACACACCAATTTATTGTAGAGAGTGGGCTGAATGGAATAAGCCCAGGAGCAGATGGACACGTGTCATGACAAGGGCCCCTCTCCTGAGTGTGTGTGGGGATGGGGGTTTTACCTGTTGCTGGATAGACCAACGAATGAGCAGCAGATATGCAGCCACTCTCATCCTGGATCCCAATTATCTAGATCCAGGTCAGGTGTGGCTGCTCAAACCACACCATCCCCACACCACATACCCCCGACACCAAACTGAGGCCAGGGAGAATATCTGAAGGAAGCCTACGCCCCAACACAAGCCCCTCCAGCATCAAGCAGAGAACCAAAAAGAAAAAAAAAGCCTGAAATATAGACTCTGATGCAGGGTTCCTACACCTTAAATAATAAAACGCCGGACTCTAAAACAGAGTTACCATACCTTAAACCAACAAATGTCCAAAAAAAATAAACTGGTCCCCTTCCAGGGGACCTAGTTCCCTGGAACAGCATGGCCCACTGGCTTCCTTCCCCCAGGGCGACGACAGACTGCCCCCTCCTCCCTTCCGGAGCATGGGGCCTCGGGCTGCTGTGCTGGCTAGTGAAGGCGTGACTGTTGTAGGGGCTGCTTGGAGGAGTGGCCTGGCTGCTCGGCTGCTGGATAGTCCCGGCAGTGGCTGCTGGGCAGAGTAAATAGCTGCCAGCGCTTACCTGTGGTGGTTGCTGCGGCTGCTTCTCCCCCGGTTCTCCGCCAGACACCATGGATGCTGCTGCTGCCAGTCGGGAGAGGGTTGCTGCTGTGTCCCTTCCCAGTGCCAGAGAGCCCTGTTCAGACGCCAGTGTCACAGTTTCGCCTACCGCACGCCACCCAAGTGACGCTTTTTTAGGGACCTCCGCCAGAGGGACACAGACGACAGGGTTGTAGACAAAGTTTTTGAGTTTATTGTGGAGAGTGGGCTGGATGGAATAAGCCCAGGAGCAGATGGAGATGTGTCATGACAAGGGCTCCTCTCCTGAGTGTGTGTGGGGACGAGGGTTTTACCTGTTACTTGTTAGACCAACCAATGAGCAACAGGTTTGCAGCCACTCTGATCCTGGGTCCCAGTTATCTAGATCCAGGTCAGGTGGCTGCTCAAACCACACAATCCCCACACCACAATATTCTAAACTGCTTATCCAAGACAGGGGGCAACAGGGCAAGCAGAGCACCTGGGCATCCCATTCCCCAGCCACTTGCTCCATCTCCAGCTGGGAGATCCCCAGCCATTCCCTGTGCCTGTGGAGCGATATCATCCTCTCACCACACCCTGCTCTGGTTCTGCACCCCATCGGAGAAGACCCTTGGGCAGTGAACCAGGCACTAAGTAACCTGTATGTCCTCTGGTGAGGGCACCAAGGGAGCTTCTTTCAATGTGGAGGAGATTCTGAATTTGTCCCCTATCATGAGGAGGGAGCCAAGCAACCCTGTTCGGCCGCTCGAATCCACATCGTCACTCCCTCTCCTTCCCTGTGTCTCCAGTTGGCGGAAGCACACCCATATTCCCCAACTTGTCATTTATTTTCTGCCATATGTTTCTGCCTCTTCTTTCACATTTGTGTATTTACACTCTCTGTCCTGCTTGTCAAACATGTCTTTGTGTTCAGACACCTAAATGATGAGCAATTTGGATGCCATGTTTTTTTTTACCATTGCGTGAACAGCAGCAAGTAGGTGGGAAAAAAATGCCAATGATTTTGGAGTGAGATAGAAAGAAAGACCCTGTACGGGAGATCCAGTGGTAGAACTACCAAGTTCACAAAGGTCTCCTTGCTTTCCAGATGCCATGAATTGTCAGCTGCCCTTTTGAATTATTCATTGTTCAAAAATGTGACCCTTGTACGTCGAAGTAGATACAGTAGCATACTCGACTATTTGGGATTAGACAGCCTGAAAACAATCACTACTTGTCCGTCCTGCATTCCCTTTTCGGATACCACACCCATTCAAGGCAGAAATGGCAAATTTTGTGGCCTCTTTCCCATGGTCTTTGATGAGCGTGACTATAATGACTTTTTGGATTGGGTTTGTTTAGGAATACAATGAAATCGACTATGTCTACTGAAATAATGTCATTGGCAAGCGCAGTGGTAGACTTGCCAGTGTACCAGCTTGCTCAAGAGGTTTTGGCGCTGCACAGTTTTGACTGGCTGAGGAAGTGAGCGTGAGGTCCCAATCCCCCTCTGCCATTTACCATCATGTTTAATTCAGAGGAAACAGCCTTTATTTATTTACTCATCGCGCTCCCAAAGGGTCTTACTGTTTTAATCTTTTTTTTTTTTTTTTTGTCATCTCATCATCTCTCTCGCTCTCACACAAATACACGCCCTCACACTCTTTTTTTCCTGTCTTTTTTCCCAGTCCCTCATCCCTCTATTTCAGCACTCCCTCAAGTGGAGATCACCATCTGAAATTGATGAATGCTGACCAAGACATCACGGGAAATCAAAGTGCTTCCTCTCCCACTGTACCACGACCCACACACACACACACACACACACACACACACGCACGCACGCACGCACATACACACACACACACACACACACACACACACGCATGCTCACACACCGGCAAACTTACTCACACAAACATACATGCACACGCGGTTACTTTGAGAAACACACTCACGCACAGCAACATCATAAAGCTTTGTTCAAATCGATGCCATGGTGGGAAATAAGGGTTCAAAGTGAGCTGATGGGAGCATTTTGGTGGCATGTGTTCTCCACGCCCCCCCTCCAGGATTACAAAGGACGCAGATCTGGGGAAATGCACCCCAGCGGAGGGGAACTCTCGAAACAACGGTCTGACGGGAAGGGAAAAAAAATACAAACACGTACCAAACCAAATCCCACACACAAAGTATTCAAAGAGAGAAAGATAAGATGGCATGATAGCGCACACGCGCAGCCTCCAGACGTACAGATAAAATACCCACCCACATTCCACTGATCCTGCGCTTTGTGATGTTGCAGCATTTCCAGGAAACGCCTAAAGAGTATCTTTATTCCCCACGCAGCAGTGTGCGAGAAGTTTCCTTATGTGGGAGAGCATCTGGGAATGAAGTCTATTTTCCCCCGATGCCGATAGAACTTGACTCCTCTCTCTCTCTCTCTCTCTCTGTCTAAAGACAGGAGACTCTCTTTGACTTCATTGACTTTTTATCAATGAAGCAATAGATGAAAATTGCCATGTTTTGCCTTTGTGGAATTGAATATACCGACATAATATTGATATTGTGATATGAGATTAAATGTTGTCTTTAAGCCTGCTTTTCAGTAAGGTAATACGATATTTGATCATAGACTGTTCCGACTGTTCAATGAATCGATGAATCTACATTCTTGGTTATATTATCCACATTAGTAATGATTCTCAAATGTTTCTCGTGTGTACAGATCATATGAAACCACGAGCAGTCACCCCAAAAAAATATAATCAATTCATCAATATTTTGGTATTTTTAAAAATATTGTGATATTCCTTTTTGTCAATATCGCTCAGCAAACTGATGAATTCTGTGCTTCTCTGCAGTGGCTCCGGAGAGCAAAGCGTTGACTTCTTAACCTCCGCCCCTTTAAAACCCATGCGACGCAGAGGGACGACGCCTCAGTAAGGGCTAAGGGTGCCAAGCCTTCAACCAACTGAGGAAACCGTTGTCATGCACTGTCACCCATTAAGGGTGAAGAGGAAATGTTCAGCTCATTCATAGATTTGGGGGGTGGAATGCATGTAAATCTCTCAATAAAACCACACTGGCTTTTTCAGCAAGCATGTGATTTTGTCAGGCTGTTTTAAAACTTTGAAAATAGGCTCTCTGCACATTCCGTCTCTCTCCCACCACTTCCGAGAGGTTAGAGTCACAGCAGTAACAACAGAGTAATGGCAGGGATAGACCAAAATACTTTCAAAAAAATTTTGAAAAACAGCATCACACTTTTAAATACTTTTCCCCCATCCCAGTAGTGCACACGTTATAGGATTTTGCGAGGACAAGTGATCACAGGGGATTAAGGATGCCACGGTGAGGTTTTTTCCCACCTGTTAATGGACTCATGACAACACCGTGGTACACGGGACATTTTTAAGTCAATGACGCTCAGTATCTGTAGACTCCACTGCGCATGTCTGCTGCGCAAACCTCCGGGTGCTGGACCCGGTAGACACCGTTTACTCTGGAATATCGATCGTATTTAATGGCTTAAATAAAAACTGTGGATTTTTATAAAAATAGTTTTTTCTATTTATTAATTGCATTGAGGCTGTTCGGTTGTTGTAGCAAGGAAGCAGATGGAGGATTTGGATGTGCTGGTCTCGCATGGCACGGTTTGTCTGGTGATTGCATCAGAGTTGCAGCTCCAGGTTATTACTTGTATAATTTCTAATATGTAATAACAGACACTAAATAATTTAGTGTTTTTTTTGTTTTTATGAGGGAGAGCAACACAGAGTATTTGTATGCCATTGCATCGAGGACAGAGTTAATTTGCAAGTGGAGTTCAACTTCTCAACCTTCCAATACCGCTCTTTATTCATTCTTTAATCATCAAGAACTGCTGCAACAGCTCTGTCCGATGGACGACCCATGGATGACAAGAGCACAGATTTTCGTTACACAAAACCGCCACCAGTCCCCCTCTCGGGAGAACAATCCCTTGCCATGTTTTGGTCTTTAAATAACTCATCATCACAACTTCACCAGGAGAGGGAGAATCACCACGGGTGAGACAAATAAACATACAAACAAACAACATGTACCTGGAAATCCATAAACATAGAAACATCAGACAACAACATGTATAGCTATGGCATTAAAGGAGGGAGAAAAGAAGAATAATGTGATCAGGAGGGTGTTAGGGTATGTGTGTGTGTGTGTGTGTGTGTGTGTGTGTGTGTGTGTGTGTGTGTGTGTGTGTGTGTGTGTGTGTGTGTGTGGGTGTGTGTGTGTGTGTGTGTGTGTGTTAGTGTGTGTGTGTGCGGGTGTGTGTGTGTGTGTGTGTGTGTGTGTGTATGTGTGTTTGTGTGTCTGTGTGTGTGTGTGTGATGTGTCCACCGGTGAATGTACACGACTCTACCCAAGTAGTTCTGGTGTATGAGCTTGGAGTTATATCGTAGTGACTCCAAGCAGCGAAAAAGGCCCCGCAGCCGTATAGACACTCCACAACCCCCAGAAAAATCAGAACACCATGCCCTGCACCCACAGAAGACCCCCCCCGGCCACCAGAAAAGCTGGGAGCCCGCGGAGGAACACCCACACATGGCGCATGTGAGCTTAAACCAGTCACAGAGAGCGCGGGAAGACCCTGCACTCCTGAAGTGGCACGGGTGGCACCGACCAGAGGCCCGGAGCCAGGTCCTAGGCCGACAGACCGACACTCCGCCAGAACCACCTGCCCTGCCAACTCCCACAGACAGCCAGATATGTGGCCCCTGCACCACCTGTGGAGCCCGGGACACCTGCCACAGAGAAGCCACGCAGCGGGAGGATGGCCGACACCCACAATGGCGAGCAGCCTCCAAGGGGCCCTGGAAAGCACCTGGCAGTGCCCCCCCGCCGCCCTGCCGGGTCGCAGCAGGCCAGAAACCACCTGGCACCAGGGGCAAGCCACCTGGATCCGAACACAGCCGGCAGGGGCCCCACCCAATCTCCCCCCGGCCAATCACACCCCCACACCAACCAACCAGCGCCCCGCCAACCCAGAAACCCCAGTGCTCAATGTGTGCTGTTGGTAAATGCAGTTAAAAATTACGGGGTGTTGGGGCCCGAGTTCACCAAGCATGTCAAACCCGAGTCACTCGCACCCCTCCTGCCATTGTGTGGTGTATGTAGTGAGTTCTGGCACTGGGAGAGATAGGTGAAGCACAAACAGATCAACGCAGGGGAGCAGTGGGCCAGGCAGCAGCCATGCGGACCCCACCCCGGACCCCACCATGACCCAGCACCCTCCCCTGCCCCGTACCATGAGGCATCCAGCCCACAGCAACCAGCCACAGGCCCAGAGCAGCCCGCCCGCGTCATTGCGTACCTCTCTTCGCCCCCAGCAGGCCCCTGATCAGCCCCCGGCCACCACACATGCAGACCACAGACAGACGACGGCAGATGGCCCCCACCCACAGCCCGGCCCCTCAGCAACAAGCGACGTGCCCCGTGCAAGTGCCAGAGAGTGCTAGAAATAATTTAGTATAATATATGTTGTTCTTTGCACATCGTCATAGCAACATATCATCACACTTGTTTCATACCTCCCCCTTGCTCCCACCATGCCCTTCAGAAAGTATTGATAACACGCAACAAGTATTTTACAAATTACAGTTTTTTTATTTAATGAATGTAGGCGCTGATACACGAAAATGAACTAATTTGTTTTATTTATATTAAAAGAAAGTAGTACTGTACTGTGGGAAAGTAATGTAATTGGTGTATGCCCAAAAACTGTGTTAAGACCGGTAACACCAGTAACCGCGGCAACCCTGCAGGGGATCACACATCTTGGTATTCTAGCACACACTATAAGTGCCGAGACTCAAGACTTAAGATAATGTACAGTAAATCCAACCTGATCACAAGAGTTTCTCACTGTCTCAAATCAAAGGACTACCGGTGACGGGAGCGTGCTCTCAATGACCCTTCAGACAAGAGGTCTCTCGAAGTCCTTTTGTGTACACTCGGCAGAAACCGTGGATACATGCGCAAAACGCTGTTGACATATCGTGGTCAACAACTCCGTGAAAGTGGAACAGATGAGAAACGAAATTAAGAAAACAAGTGTGTAACTTGGAGTACATACTGTGCAAAACATACACACGCATACAGTAGGGGTCGTGTCCCTCCCGAATGAGCACGCATATGCAAAGCACCACTGCACATAATACCAAGACTGTGGTAGATAACCGCAGCAGAGGCACTCATCGTATGGATGACACTTCAATCTTAATGCAAGCTAATGAAAGAACATCCCTGGCACTGGGGACATTATTGACACATAATCCAGGCCCCTGGAAGATTGCAGCCGTCATCCCCAACACACAACACAATCAAAGCGACCGTGAGATTTCAAGATGACATTTCAGGATTTGGATTTACGGTGCCTCAGCAGAAATTCCAACCTGATGTGACAGATAGGGCGCGCGCCACAGGATGGCTTCGCTCGCAGGTGTCCGTGCCCGTGGCTCTGCATTCTGCTATTGATTTTTTTTTTTTTTTTTTTTCCGACCAGATTATTATTCCAGCTTCTTGAGAGGCTTGAGGCAGGATACGGGACAGAGTCTACCTTCCCTTCAGCAAGATCATTCTAATTCATAACCCCTTCCAAATGAGTTATTGACTCGGAAAGGCACCCCTGCCATTCTCAATGAGAGGCTTTTACATCCATTTATATGGACTCTGGTCTATACACTTGTCTTCAAGGCAGTGAGACAGAAGACATAAGCCATACAACTGACAGGCAGATAGGCAGACTGGCAATCCTAGTGGCTGGTTTCCATACATTCTTACTGACAGACTGACTGACTGATGTACTTACTGACTGACTGACTGACTGAAAGCCTGACATTACTCACAGACAGCCATAAATAACAGTATCCCCCTGCGACATCATGGCACCAGTAAGGAGTTTGGTCGCAGATAATAACAGAGCAGGACAGAGACACAGTGGGCGCACAGGTACACGGCGGTCATAGCAGAGGACACTGTGCCTTCAGAAGTTATACTGTATTACCGACTCGTATTACGGTTAGAGGGCTGTACTGTAGGTAATAGCTCTTCACAGAGGCATGTCCTCACCCTGTCCCTAGAAAGGGATGAAAAAAAAAAAAACAGCACCGTCACCATGGCAGTCGGCTAAGTCACCTCTGCCTCCGATGTAGTCAGTCAGACAGCCATTGGACCTCTGAGAGACACCGGAGAGAGACCACTTTCTACCTGAAGACTAATGTGGCTTAACAGCGAGAACAAATATACCTTAATATACCTAATATACCTTAATAATAAAACCTTAAGGTGGCTGTAAGGGGTAAGAAATGTGGCTTTCACCCTAACCCATTCTGTGGAAGGCATCATTACACGTCTTGGCATGCGTCCGTGTCACAGGACGGCTATGGACATGGCAATCTCCCTCGCTCATCAGCCGGGAGAGCGGGGCATCGTAACATCCATCCAAATCACAAGGGCACACACTCCGCTGAGCACGGGAGTTTTAATGAACCGCTGCTCTCCAGCTCTCTCTGCTTTTTGTGGGTTTTTTTAATATGTGGTTCCTGAAAATCTGAAATAATGTGATATTTAAACCATTTCACCGATTTGCCCGTCAGAGATAGTTTCAAATATCTATAAAACTACGAGTGAGTGAAATAGGAATATTTTAAGCTGCTTACCACTGATTTAAATATATTTACAGGGAGCCTGTTGGCTGCTAGCCAGGATACAGTGTAATACTCACAAAGCTATCACTTCTCGACTGAATTTAAGAAAGCAGATAATTCAGACTGGCAGCACTAAGGCAAAGAAAGTCAATTAACTGGAATATTTATGGGTTGTTTTTTTTTCCGCCCTTTGTGAAAGCAATTTTAATACTGTGTGCCTGTGTGGAGTCTCGGGGTTTGGATGTCCACCTTGATGGAATGAAATGAAAATGGGAAATAGTGTAAAATGCTGTACAAAGTAGAACATCCAGTTATCACAAAGCATGAGAGACGGCTGACTATCTATTAACAACCTTATTAACACCTTCATTTTTCTAGCACTTGGCAAGTAGCTTGTATGTGTGTGCGTGCGTGTGTGTGTGTGTGTGTATGTGTGTGTGTGTGTGTGTGTGTGTGTGTGTGTGTGTGTGTGTGTGTGTGTGTGTGTGTGTGTGTGTGTGTATGTGTGTGTATGCGTGTGTGTGTTCGTGCATGCGTGTGTGTGTGTGTGTAGTGTGGAATAGAGTACAGGTGGCCTAGGGAGGAAGCAACTAATGAGCAAATAGTCATAACTGGGTGACTGAGTGGAGAGAACCGGCTTGCCGTGCAGCGCGGCCAAGGGCACAAGAACTCCAACCAGCACATCAGATAGTTGAGTTGCACTCACTGAAGGATGATATACCGATTGTTCCCATTCTGTGAAGCTCCATTTTGATAGCAGAAATCAAGCTGGGCACAAGCCAATGCATTCTTTATGTGGCTTGTGAATTCAATTGAATATAATGCATATAATGAGTGGATTTTTATTCAGTACAGTTTCCTACTATATAAATGTACTGCTGGAAATAAGAGGTAATAATAATAATTATTATTATTATTATTATTATTATTATTATTATTATTATTATTATGATTATTATTATTATATAGAATTTAAATAAAAAGTAACTTTTTTCTATTTTATTTTGATTTCAACTATTATTGTAATTTTTATTTTTATTTTTATTGCGATCAGCAGTTTAGAGGGGTATTATTTAATTGATTTGTGTGTGTTGAACCATTAAATGGCAAACCAGCAAATATTCGTCACAAATGCATGTGTGTGTGTGTGTGTGTGTGTGTGTGTGTGTGTGTGTGTGTGTGTGTGTGTGTGTGTGGGCATGAGCATGCGCGCTTGCCGATGCAGCGTGCGCATGTTCTTTCAGTCTGACCTTCTACCGCCTCACAATGTTGCGGCGGCTTAAGTTATTTATTGAGAGAATTCCTTTAGGGTAAAACAAAGCTATTGGAATGGCCACTTCATGGTTTGATAGGGCTCCACCCTCCTTTCGCTTTATCACCCTGTGGCATGTGATTTAAAGGCAATGGTGTTGGCTAAATGTTGCTCCTTTGGCAACAGATAAAGGTTTTATTGATGCCCTCATCTCAATGTCATAAACCAGCCATTGCCTGTGCCTCAAATTTGCTCGTACCAATAATTTACCTCGATGCAATCATAGTTGCATAGTGTGCATTGGCTTGTTCTAACACCAAATTTTACTATGCAATATTTGACTGGAGACTCTGTTTTACCAGCGGTTGATCAAAGCACTCCCGATCCTGATGGCAAATGATATGAACTGCATTTATATTGGAGGAATAGAATGAATAAAAATCCACTCGAGGGGAAGGACCGCTGATTTCCACTCCACATACAGAGGGACACATTCACAAAAGGATTGCCTGGCTTTGGCAGCCGTTAAACCCACCCAAATAACAGAAAAATAAAAGCGAAGTGAAATGCACCGCTTACTGCACTGCCATGCAAACAGCGTCTCAGTGCGCTGCTATTTGCGTGTATTTAAATGAGGTATTCTTCATACATTTGGGTGCAAAATTGGCCCCTTTCTATGCAAATGAGCTTCGTTGCAAAAAACGTCCAATTCACAAGCCCCTGTGCTAATAGCCCCACACTGTTAGAGTGAAGTTATTAACGTCCCTAGAGACCTGGTGGTAACTGCGCGGTCTCGTGACGGCGATTGGCGTTACGCACGGAGAGACCCCCAATGAGGTATACCTAATGTGCAACAGGGATTTTGCGACCAGACGCACGGGGATTCCCCCAATGGGGCCCCCCCGAGATGGTCTCCCAGTTACATGTCTTATCGCCAAATCCCCGTTGCGCGTTACGCGTTGGGAGGTCTCTCCGTGCGTCTGATCGCAAAGTGTGCACCAGCCTGTGCACAGGCACTGTGTTGGTTTTGCTTTTGCCGCATGTGTTCTACCTCTTATAGACAAATGAAAGACAGAAGACATTCCTGACACAGGGATATCGGTGATATCAAAACACAAATCAATGATAATAGTGATGTTAACGAAAGTCTGCAAGTTCACTGTGTAAGACTTCTCTCCATTCGTTTTCGAGTGATGTGTAAAGGCAACGTTTTGC
Organism: Zeus faber; assembly: GCF_960531495.2. Lineage (NCBI taxonomy): Eukaryota > Metazoa > Chordata > Actinopteri > Zeiformes > Zeidae > Zeus > Zeus faber. Next base: position 18,544,942 of record NC_137195.1, on the reverse strand, counting down.
CTCACTAATCAGATGTTTAAATAAAGTTGAATTGAATTGAATTCCCCTTCAGCAAGTTTTCATCATAGCAGCAGTCCCTCCAGCTCCTCTGTCAATCCCTTGAAACTCTGAAACGCAGAAAGACAGGATTTCTGTTCTATTTAAAGCGTTACCTCGTGTTCGCCGCACGTTCCCCTCAACACGCCTCCGTCAAATGAGATTAGTTTCCCCTAATAGGGGTCAAACGCAGCTCAGCAAGCAAGACGTTAGCATGCATGTAATTGATATGATGGCTTCCTTACTAGCTCCCCATCCACCCCGCTGCCGTAACCTTGACTCGCAACATATGCTCCACATGAAAGCCCCGGCTCCCTTTAAGTGGAGAAGGGGCGTGATCAGTAAACAAATGGCGGGGGGAAAGAAGGTTGTTGAGCACAGCCTGATGTATTCATCCCAGTGAGTGCCGCCCGCCTTGTGTCAAACACATACCAAATAACATTCATAAATGATGAATGACACGCACGTCGTACACACGTCCGTGTTCTAATATATGCGTCGCTTGTTCTTTGACCCGTGGGTCCCTCTCAACAATTATTGAACCGTGGGGGGCGATGGGGCGATGGGGCGTCGGGCGCGGGCGTCTGGTTTCAGGGGTTTGACCGTGCGCGGCTTGCAGGGGGGTCAGAGGTCGGACGGCTGACGAACACAGTTTAGGACGGGGTGAATAGACTGCCTGGACTCCAGCCACCCCACCCGCTCTGGGTAATCTGTACCGTATGCATTAACACCAAGACATTCGACGGAAATGGTGAATTTGTATTTATGTTATACGCATTCGCAACCAAGGAGTACATAATACCATTGATTTCACGTAAGTTCGAGTAACATCACATTCACCTTTAAAAAAGATCTGAATTAGATATCAGAATTGACTGTGCAGTATAACTGGGATGTGATGACTGATCGGTGTTCCAAATGCCAGTTCAATACTTTTTGTTAATTTCACGTTTTGGAGATTGATTTGAATTCAGTGACAATTAATCACATATCACTACCACGGCAGTATTGGCGATACGATGCCTCGATTAATCAATGGAATCTAATTAATCATAACCTAATGCGGTGGTATGTGAAAAGACGCTTTTCTCAACGTTAGTCTCTGGTCACAGAGCGCACACTGTAGATGGTGTCGTTCTGCCATTCATGTCGTTTTGACACCTACCGCGCTGCGTTTGTAGCTCCGCGGCCCCACCTCATTTCATGCAAAACCATCCGGCAGCCCATAAAGCCGTGAATGGAACAAAGACAAACGCGGTGCTTGCTCACTTCCACCTTTCAAGTGTGCGTACGTGATCTTCATAATCACCGACACCTCCCTGCGTTGCCGGCGGAGACGGGTTCACTATAACTTGAGCCGATAACACACAGGAGAAAAAAAAAGAAAGGAAATCAGAGGAAATTAGCTCGCTGGGTGAAGGATGTTTTGCTTATCGCCCCCTGATTCCATACCTAATGCTCCGCGTTGCTCGATGATCCGCTTAGGCACTCATTGTTTCCAACTTGCATTACTTTCTGGCAAATCTCCTTATTTGTAAGTTATTTCGCGAGGAGCAGGCGGGGTCCGAGGTTCTGCGTGCGCTCAGCATAATGTCAGGCTTTCAGGGTTATTGGCAGCCGGCTTTCCTTAAGACCGCGGCACAAGTTGTTCTGCCAGTGAGTGGGAGGTTTTCCTCCGCCCGACTCGCACGTTCCGGCTTGTCTGCTCGTCCGACATTGACCTTAACGCAGATGCCGAGACAGAGGAGCCGTAGCCCGAAAACATCTCATTCAACCTATCACTCCTGCTCCGCGGAAACAACTGACTGAGGAACGTTAAGTTCTGCCATTCATCAAGACCTTTGAGGTGTATTCTGTTCTCCGTTGACTTTTTGTTGCGTTTACAAAACAACTCGCAAAACTAAAAGCATTGTGAACATACGTCTATGAATCCTCGACAGATCGGTGAGAGAAAGAAATGAAAGTTGAAAAAGATGATAGTTCTGATAGAGGAATGTGGTGAAGACTCATTATTTGCTGCAGATCCACCGCTACGTCCCGCCACCCTCTGGGCCTCCTCTCTCTGCCAGCTCTCACGCTGTCACGCAGCTTCCCAACCGTTGGCCCGATAACGAACACAGGACGCCACCTTCCACAAACTGTACTCCCCTCGATGGACAAACCCAAAATCCTCAGAACAGAAGGGGTGCTCCGGGCTCCCACTGCCGTGGTGCTAATCCCACAAGGTCATACCCACAGGAACTCTGAGACAAATAGCTGCAGCTGAAAGTTTTTCTTCTCCTTCTTAAAGTATGGCCCTTGTCATTCTGCTCACAAAGGGTACAAAGTGTTTTAATAATGAATAAGAGCATGTTCATTAATATAGGATCGAAGAGCGAGGCCACAGGAAACCTGTCTGTATCAATGAAGCGTTCTACCCCGACATGAATAATACATTAAAACATGGGGATGATTTGTAATATATATTTAAAATATTCAAATATTATAAGCATATAGAAATACGTGTACGGATTTAATTTCGCTGCTAGCCAATGTCAGTGCACGTTAAGGTGCCAATAACAACCCTCTAGTCATGTGACCAACCATGGCAACTTAGTTTCCCTAACATTGTTCCCAATCCTTGTTTCAAACTATGAAAGTATGTATATGTATGTGACGAATAAACCTCTTGAATCTTGAATCTTGAATCTTGAAACATCAGGGGGGGCACTTCACATGCTCTGGGAAAGGGATTTTGGAATAATGTGGGAAAAGAAACGTCCTCCTCCCAGTCACTAATGTTGATTTTCATACCGTCACCAGGAATTAGAGGGGCCACACGCTAGTGTGTGTGTGTGTGTGTGTGTGTGTGTGTGTGTGTGTGTGTGTGTGTGTGCACGTGGGCCTGTGAGTGTGTGCGTGTATGTGTGTGTGTGTGTGTGTGTGTGTGTGTGTGTGTGTGTGTTTGTACTTCCTTGTGTGGTGTGTGTGTGTGAGAAGTGTCAACTGTAGATTTTACTCTGCTTTATTAAATACAAACAAAATTTAAAATATATACAGTATATGATCAAAACGCCAGAGTGTGCTTATACACACAATTTTTCTATGATATTATTCTTTTTTATTTTATTATTATTATTTTTATTTAACGCAATTTGAAATCCCTTTTATTACGGGATCAAAGAGGGGTAAAAAAGATCCTCCTGTGGTTCTATAAACAAGTACGTCACCTAAAATAGCAGATTAATAACATTATATATTTAAGTTGAGAGGGAGAGAGGGAGGGGAGAGGAGGAGAGAGGGAGGGAGAGGAGGAGGAGGAGGAGGGAGAGATTTTCTTCGGGTGAAACTCGGATCCAACCGCTTGTTATTATTTCAACACACGGGCTTCGTCGCAACAGGTGACACGCGTTGAAACCACTGTACCGCTGTGGTTATGTGGCAAAGCAATCCAAAACTGCAGCACTCAAAAAAAGTACCATCCATCCGCTTGGCACCGTAGTGCGGAGTCGGGAGGTTTTTTTTTGTTTGTTTTTCCGCGCCTCTCGTTATTTTCCACAGTTCCTCAACGCACTCTTACTTTTGGTGCGTTTTGTACACCGTAACCATCGACGCACCTGGTCGCTTTATAGCGGTGAGGGGGTCGCTAAAGGGTCGCACAACAGGCATCCACACACGCGCGATGGAAACAACCCACGGGGCTATAACTTTGCTGCAATCCGGCTCGGAAGAAGTAAAAACACACACACACACCAACACACAAACCAAAAAGAAAAGGAAAAACAAGCATCTTACCGAATCTCAGGACGTGCGGCATCCCGTGAGAATATCCCACACAGTGTAAGAGCAGCACCGGGATCCACGCGCTGCACCTTCTCTGCATGGTGCACGCTATTTATCCCCCCGCGGATCGGTATATTCCACCCGATTGTTGTTGTTTACTTGTTGTTGTTGTTTTCTTTTCTTTTTGTTGTTTGTTTTTTTTTTCCTTCCTCCTTCCTTCCTTTCCCCCCCCTCCCCTCTTGTTATGCTCGAGCAGGGCAGCGGCACGGCGGCATCACGGCATGGTGGTCACCCGTGGGGGCGGCGGAGGAGGAGGGTGCGGGCAGCGCTTCTCCGCGTCCATGGGGCGAGCAGCACGGTGCGACGGTTCCGCGGCTCACTGCGCCAAGAAGCAGCCTTCCGTGGGAGCGGACGGCGGCGCGTCCATGTTAAAGAGGGCGAGAAAGAGAGGAGGAGGAGGAGGAGGAGGAGGAGGTGGAGGAGGAGGAGGGGAGGGGAGAGGGAGGGAATCCACGCACCGGCAACCTGGAGGAGAGGGGTGGACGGAGAGGAGGAGATGCGTTGAGGATCCAGACTGAACGGGGCGGGTAAAAAAACAACAACAATAATAATAAAAATAGTAATAGAAAAACAACAACCCTGTAACGCTCCCACGGCACGGTGTCTATTCTGCTGCACTGTCGCGCAGCGTCTGACGTCGAGCCAGCCTCAGCGCTGGAGCGGAGAGAGGGGAGAGTGGACCGGAGTGGACACGCTTCCCGGGCACTTGCTGACCACGCTTCCCCCTGCCCATCTCCGGTCTATCTCGGCCGCAGAAACGGTCATGTTTTACCCACCCCCGACCCCCCCACCCTCCCACCCTCCCACCCGGCTCCTCCTCGGTTCGGCGCCGCCGGTGCAGCCGGAACTGAGAGAAAAGCGAAAAATCAATCTACGAATTAAAAAGAAAAAAAACAAAAGAAAGTAAGATTCGCTTCTGGTCCGATCGCGGCTGCTCAGGCTTTTGAGGCACGCGAGAGGCTTGCGTGAACCCCCCACCCCCCCCTCCACCCCTTCCAACCCCCACCCCCACCCCCACCCCCACCCACACACACACACACACACACACACTTTTCGAACTGAGATACCACACGTGAAGCGATTGAGTTGTGTTGGAGAGACAACGACGAAGCGCTGAACTTCGTGGGGCATTCACGGGCACATGTGGGGACGCTGGGTGAGAGACGCTCGCGGCATTGATCAAGCCAATGTGCGCAAATGCCGGGTTTGTTTGCAGGCCTGCGGTGTTTCAGGTCCGACAAATGCATAAACTGAACACGACCTTCACATTCTATTTGCATGTGCCCACATGCAACACGTGTGATTTCGATGTGCTGAGGAAAATACAATTTGGAAATGACCTATGAGAAGAAATGAAAAGTCAGCAGGTCACGGGCCTATAATACTTACACTGAAAAGGAAAATTGGGATTGGTGTGAGTGGATGAACTTCAAAAATGTAAACCTGTATTTATAAGGTCTCCTCAGCTTATAATGTACAGTTTAATACATCTCTTGATTTAAAGTCGAAAAAGAAAACTATAAAATAGGCCATGGATAGGTTGAACAAACTGAAGCTTTGAATTTTTGTAGAGCCTACTCATTTTTTTTCCCAGTGTACTCCTGGTCCTGAATCCAAAGAGGAGTAGATGTTTAGTCAGTTCTATGTCGGGTCCCCAAGTAACTCCTGAATCTGATGGCATTTCTATTTTCATTTTTATTTTTATGTTCAGAAGTCAGTAGCACACTGAGAGCCTGATCAGTGTGGGCTGTGATAAAACAGAAGCCTCGCCAGAGGTTGCAGCACCATGGACAGCGACGCTCGGTTCAAAACGCTCCCCCCTTTCCGAAAACCCCCCCCAAAAGATTTCACGTCATTATCCCGCCCCGCACCGTGCGGGGGAATTGTCTGAATTTTAGCAGTGAAATGACCTGCAATTCCTCGCAGAGCAGTGAAGCAGTCTCACTCCACTGAGAGACAAACGTCTCTGTTGACAAATAATTCAAGTGGACATCTGTGTTAACATATGGTGCGTGTGTAGTGATCCTTTAATAGAGCGTTTTGATAACATTTTTCTATCTAGCTCATCGCTATATTAACATGGGATCCCCTATGTTGTGGCCAGCATGTAGCTACTATTATACTACCATAACTACATGTCTTGCAACCTAGGCCTAGTTCACTTTAAATATAACAATGTCATAATGTGAAAAGGTAACCAGAATTGACCGAAATTGAGAAAATGACCATAACTATCTATTTAGGTTTGTCCGATAGGACAAAAAAAGGGAACCTACACGGTGAATTATGGGTTTATAAATTAGGCCCTTGTGTTGTATTTTAGACTCAAAGTCGGTTTATTCAACAACAGCACAACAAATTAATAGTCAAATATCTGAGGCGTTCAACAAAAAAGTCGTAATTAGCTCAGAACTGATAATCGCGAGAAATTGATGAATTTGGCCTTTGTAATAATATTAATCATAATAATAATAATATAAATAACCATAATAATAATAATCGTTATTGTAATAATAATAATAGTAATAACCATGATAATACTAATAATATTAATAATAACAATTCTAAAAATATATAATGAATTATAATAACAGCAATTAAAAATATCTCACCGTTCGGGTGCGGATGGTTGGAGTCATTTGTACGCTCTAATTTGGAAAATGTGTATATTACGAACTCTATTTTTATTATCATTTATTTTATTTATTTTTTTTTTACTCGTTTTGAAGCATTTTTTTTTTTTTTTTTTTTTTTCAAAGAAATATACCACCTCGGGAGCTCGATAAAAACCTCCCTTTTGAAACCACGACGACGACAACAACAACAACAACAACAACAACAAAAGGTGAAGCAAAAGCGCGCCACGTGAGAGCATGAGGTTGATTTAACGGCGCGGCGCGTTGTATTCACACGCGGTCGGTCTCCCGCCTCATCCACACGTCACCGGCAAAACCGCACCGTGCCACCGGCGCCGACAGCCGCGACGCGTGCGGCACAGTCGTTCGACGAAGCCACGAGCCGTTTTCCACCCCAACGCACAACACCACCCCACCCACCCACCCACCCACACACACCCACCCACCCACACACACCCACCCACCCAAAAAAAAACAAAAAACAAAAGTGACGGGCGCGTCTCAAACAGAGGTCACGGTCACGTCGTGCCCGGGGACCAGGTGGTCGGAGCCCTTTAAACCCAGAGCCCCAATTCTATTCAACACGTGTGCCGTTGACCCATGAAGGGACAATCCGCGATTTTCGACGTCAACGCCCGGATCAACTTTGAACTTTAGAACCGGGACGGTCGTCGGGGGGGGGGCACCGCACGGCTGGGGGGGGGGGGGGGGGGGGCTGCGGTCCTCCGCTCCCCGGCCGCGTCTCGTTCCACGCGCCTTTTTGGGTGGCCCGAGAAAAAACGGGACTAAGATGTCGATGAAATGGGGGAAAGAAAAAACAAACAAAAAAAAAAAGACAAGAAAGAATTAAAAATAAATAAAAAAATTAAAAAATAAAGCCCCTTACCTGGTGTGAGCGGGAGCGGCGGGAGCGGACGAGTCACCGGAACAGAACAGAATAGTTCATTTGCTCCCGCGGAGGAGGAGAGCCCGCTCCCTCAGACTCGCGTCTCGGTGCTCCGGTCGGGCCGTGGGGGAGACACGCCCCCTGTCGGAGGCTCGCTGGCGCTGCTTAAAGCAACAGTCCGTGGGTGGCGCGGGGGAACCGGGGTGGGGGGGTACCAGGTTGGAGTAGTGTGAACATTATGTCTTTACCTTAATGCTATACCGACCATTTACATTTTATGGGCTCATTTCCCACAGCAATAAATTGGATTTATGGACTATGCGAAACCGGATGGTGAAACCGGTTTTGTTTCGGAGCCCGAGTGGCCTTCGAAAGGGGGACATGCACGTGTCCGGCCCTGGAGGTGTTAGGGCAGGGGTTGCCAAACGGGGCAACCCCTGAGGGTTCCCCCGAGGGAATTGCAGGGGCCAGGCAACACCGTGATAGATTTTTTTTTTATATATCGATTTTTTTATATACCAACAAAGTATAGTTATCGGAGTTATAGCTGTGGTTTTTAATATAAGTTGAATTTATCGTTTTTATAAATTTCAATATGTTTTGTTATGTTCTATTTTCATAAATATATTGTGTATATTCTAGGCTCACTAATGATGGTGCGTTTTTGTGGTGGGAGATTTGCACTTTTTGTCAGCAAAGGAAAGAAAATGTAATCCCAAGGCAGTTTTTTTTTAAATTGTATTTCTTTTTTTTGTTAGACATGGGTCCGTGTTACAAGTGGGCCTTGCAAGTAAAGTACATTCCACTTGAGCAGTCTTTCAACAGCACATACTCAATGAAAGCTGCTTTGTCACAGTGCCACATCATTGCAACGACACAGTCATCAATAAACAACCCATATGTAGGCTGAGCGACTGGAATGACTGTTTTGTACCCGTCGGGAACAGCCTACAATTTCAGCGCTAAAAGAATGCTTCTTCCGTCCCAGTGCCAATCGATTCAGGGGCGGTCGGGGGCGTAGCGTGATCTGAAGCCGCTGAGTAGTGCTGAAATGAAAGAGATCTTTGATTCCACACCCCCAGCGTGCAGAATGAAAAGTTGAATTGTGGAGGGCTAACATAAATAGTCAATGACATCTCTGTCATCCAACAAAAAGCCCCACTATTACTCATCCACCAGCCCATAACTCATGTACTTGTTTGATGTCTTCATGTCTTCTTATTAAAGGCACAAATGAATTATTTACCCAAATCGTCATGAATGTCAAACTTAAATGCGCAGTGATGGAAAAACACAAAGGCCTAGGTACAGGATATGAGCCTTATTGTCGCATACATCAACAATGCATGTTGACTGAAATCTTGTTTTTCTCTGCTCGGTGCAACTGTTTTGCTTTTCCCATTAACCAAAATTATGTGTTTTGCACACACATAGCATATATTTACAGTGGCAAATTGCGGTGTCCACGCAGTCAAGTGCTCCTGTTCCATGCAGATGGAGCACATCTCTTATTCTCATGTCATTGCCATAATCAACAGGGCAGTTCTCTCCACCTGGCCAAGTGTCAAGCTTAAAAGGGGTCAGTTTAATATGTTCTGTTGCCCACCCGATTGTTCTGCAATCTGTCGAAGTACATCTAATAAATGCTTTTCAAAATCTCACTGACGGACGCTCTATCGAATTACGCCTGCACGGTGACAAATGTACCATTTCTCAAGCAATAATTAAGCCATTTTCTCTTGCCTGAAATGATGATGACTTTATTTTATTTACATATAACCTTAATGGTTGACTTATTCTTCTTTCTCAATTATTTTTTTCTTGTTACCGTTGTTTGTCTTCACTTATTTTAAGAGGTATAAACTCAAATTGAAAATACCTTCGCTGCTGATTGCCTCTTTTCTGTCTCTACGTCTTTGTATGATCCCGAACCACGGGTAGGGTTCATAATGGGACGCAGCATCCTGAGCCAAACAGGCAGAAGAAAAAGGCAAAAGGAAAAAAAGAAATAAAAAATATACAATATACTCATGTGAAACCGTCCGTTGTTGATTTTTTTTATATTGACAGACCAACGTATTTGCACCAGTCAGAAGGACTCCCGCATTCTGTGTCCTTTGATTTGGTCTCGAGTGACTTCCCTTCCCAGCGACGAATATGGCGTTCTGGACACAGAGAAACAAACAGCTGCTCTTGTCCTTGACGTCAACCCTGCCGCTCTGTCCCCAGAGAGCGTCCCAACATCCAACAGTAAACTCCAAATGACACTCACGTTAGTGCTCGGAGCGATGCAGTGCACTGTCTACAACACAAGGGCTTTTATAGCCCATCAGTGAGAGAACAAATAGCCTACTCACAGATCATACAAATCAGAACCAATACCTTGGTTAGTCGGATAAACAATCGTCTGGGTGTCGTTCCGTAGAGGTCTTCTCAATGTCACTGCAATTTCAGTGACGGGCCATCTATTGGCGAAAGCGATGTGGTGTATGCCCTTGGAGCCTACCGGACTTGATTTGGAGCACTTTCGTCTACTTAACATTGCGTTTACGCTTCGTTTATGTTTTTCTTATTAAAGTGATAATCCTCAAGGTTAAAAAACCCCTATTTAATATTTTTTGGAGAGGTGACTTTTTAAGAAACAGCCAATCAATGTATTTGTATTATATATGCTCCTCTATATGCTGTTGCCATTGCTGGCGGCGGGGTGCTCCATTTCCCAGCCGTAATGCGCTGATCAGGCATGCGCAAGTACTGTAGTGAAAGGTGGATTTGATGAACCGGTGTAGCTAATTATTCCCAGTAAAGAGTTGATATGGATGAACAATCACTAAAAATAACACAAACTTTAAAAAGTAAATGTCTCCACCGCCTTAAGTGAAAAAATAAATAAAAATCAGTCGATCAAATGACACAGCAACAACAGTGAGATTTCGGATGGAATTCTGGGACTTGTATTGTAATCAACCTCGGACAGACCATCGTGTGTGTTATGTTAAAGTGCCGTGAAGTTCCACTTTAGCATTATTAGCACCGATCTAAAACCTCCCTTTTACACGCGCTTTTCTCTTGAGTTACTGGTTCCGGTGAATGCCACACATCAGCACAAAAGCTTCATGAGAATTGCTTTTCGAAAAACTCTCTTCTCACTCTGTCTCAAGTTTTCTCTCTTTTATGAGTCTGAACATAGTGATTGGAACGGCGATAGTGGTGGCCGTGAACACCCTCGTCCAGAAATCGCTCGAGGGGGGAAAAAAAAACAACAAAAAAAACAACAACAAAAAAAAAACAAACACTTCCACACCCGGGCCTTGTTACCCAGAATAATCCCATCAAATTGCAGGCTGCAGGAATACAATTTTGTGGGTGATCGCAGACATTTTGGTTTCTGTGGGAACTTGATTCAAAGCAGGGTGAGCGAGGCAAGGCTGGCGAACAAGAGCGGCATCGGGAGTTGACTCCGTCTTCATAGGGAACGGCCTTCGAGAAGACGAACCTCTTTGCTTTCTCAGTATCTCTCTTTCCCCCGCTCGTCAAACCAAACAATCCCTTCGAGACGTTTTGGAAGGTGTGTAGGGGCTGGGAGATTGCATGTCGTGGCTGACGGGGTACGGGCAGCGAAAGACTAAGCTACTTTGACCACACGCTTGCGAGGCGTCACGCGGTGTCCATTACACATTGGAGAGAGACATATCGCCCGGCCTGGACACGAGGTGTTTGAGGGCTGTAAAAAAAGGGAGGGCTTTTCCTTTTGTCCGTCCCTCTCTGATCACCAATTACCGCTATGCACTCCAGCGAGGGGTCTCAACTGAGCAGCCAGCGCGCCCTTAATGAGCAAAGAGGGGCGCCGCTATGCGTCAGCCCTCGGAAATACCAGGCCGGCTCAGTCGCGCGGCCCGGGCTCTGCTCCCGTCTTCTGACAATGCCGAGGATGAATGAGGAAAGGAGGGAGATGGGGAGAGGGCAAGGAGAAAAGAGGGGAGCGCGGGTTAAGGAAAAGGCAACAGAAAGAAATTAGGGACGTGAGTGCGCGCAGTATTACCTGTCTCTCCGTCTTCCTTCCTCCTCCTTCACCTACTGTATGCCTCCTCTCTCTCTTCCCCCGTCAGTTGTGGGGAATCAAAGGTTTTCGGCTGATCTATAATTGGTTGACCCGGACACTAATTAGAAATGCACCGTGCACTGCCACTTCAGATTAGAGCGAGCGGAATATTTTCCTTCAATGTGGTCACCATTCCAATAAGGTGGGAGGTGGGGGATGAGACTCGGTTACGAGGCAGCTCTACAAATTCATCTAGATTCCACTGAGATAAATGATCTGAGGACCAGGGCTATCATGCCTAATTGGGGAATAGTCACGATACAGTAGCCCGGCGTTCTTGGATGGTTTGCGGTTCCTTGAAGTTTGTCTCGGGCGAAGGGGACCACTCTGCATTCCCATTTCCCAGGGAGTACGGCTTTCAAAAGACAACGGGGGCCGTGGTTAGATCTCCGGCACTTCTGCTTGGCGATAACCTCCCCCCATCACCACCGCCGTTGTACCGCTGTACACCACAACCTTTATCAAAATGTCAGAAAATAGCAGATTTTTCGCGAACATCTTCATTAGGGAGAATACGGGGGACGACAGAGACCTTTATTCAAAGTACTCTCGGTGAGGAGACGGTTATTATCTCCTGCCGCGGTGGTGAATCTAAAAGCCTCCGCCCTCGACCGTTTTCCCCAAGGCACGCCCGGGGAACGTGATGTTTATTTATCCCAACGTCGATGCGAAAACTCAAGAGCGCCGCTGTGTTTGAGCCGGAGTAAACATGGCCGCTGAAGGAGGCGAGCAGGGCCAGACCGCGGGTCAAGAAACCAAGCTGAAACTCCGCCGCTTGCCTCCGAGTGCCCTTCCCTTTCAGCTGGAGGCAATACATGACGGAGAGAAAGAGGACAGGACAAGGACTAAACAATCTTAAGCAGCCCGCCCGCCATAAGGAGGGCAAGACGACAGCGGAAAGTGCAAAGGAAAGAGTAGAAATGATGTCAAGAGAGAGTAGAAAAGGAGAACGGATGTCGGAGGGGGGAGTGGCAGTGTTTGGCCCGCGCTGAGCTGAGTGAGCGCTCGGAGGACACGAGAGCGGGGATGGCGTCTGGCCGGGGGGACTAAAATTGCGGAACGGGGATGAGAGTGTAGCGAGGAAAAAGGTATTAAAAGCCCATCGATCCGCCTCCGCAATCGCCCCTCGCATTCTATGAAGGCCATGTTTAATTCAGACCCACACGGCGGAGGCGGGTCGGGGCGGGGGGGGACGGAGAAGAGGGGGGGGGGTACGAGCGGCAGAGGCGGATGGAAGAAAAGGCGGAGAAATAGGGAGCGAGGCCGGAATGAGAGGCTTGTCCCGATCAATCGGGGCGCGCGTGCATCTATCCGACTTTCGCCGGACCCCGACGCGGGCCCTGCACCGCCCGCCCTCCTGTCCGAAGCCCTGCCTCCGGTTGCCAGGCTTGCCATCGCCGCCCCCGCCCTCCTTCCTGTATTGGTTCGAAGCGATTTTCCCCTTTTCTTCGCCACCAGTCCTCTCTCTCCTTCTCCCCGTGGTTTCATTCCTCCTTTTGCTTTTTTTTTTTATACTTATGTTATTTAGGGCCCTTCCGAGGGGATGAATCAGCGCGGCGCTGCCATGGAAATCCCTCTGACAGAAGCATAGCATGACACTGTGATTATCCTCTTGTGATTATGGCAATCGTGCCCTTAATGTTCTTCCGGAAATAGACACAATTTGAAATTTCCGCAAATATCCTGAGCGCCGCGCTGTGACAAGTAGAAAATGTCCTCTATTTTATTTTCTCAGCTGCCACTCTAGATAGTAACACTTCACGCCTCGAACGATTTGGGAAAACAAAAAAACAAAGCAAAACAAAAAAAACACTTTCATTACTTAACAAGCAAGAATGCAAATCAGTCCTTTACCGTTGTCCTTCAGTGTTGCTGCAACAAATATCCGGTCTCAGACAATACAGAATCTGCAAGTGACAATATCGGCTCATAAAGGCTGCAGTCTTTGAGTCAAATGAAGGTTGAAGCCATTTACAGCATTCTGTAAGACTGACTCGACTGCCCCCAACTGCTCGCACAAATAGAAAATTACTGCTGCTGAGACACACAGATGAAAACCCAGATTGAACCTGGATAAGTGCGGTCCCTGAGCTAGGTCGCAGCATTGCCAGGTTCTGGAGTCATTTCAAAAACTCGTTTCTAACTTTAATATGTGCCAGGTCTATGGTCTGTGACCCTGAGTGGTGCTCATTCAAAATTCCGAGCACAGGCCCTTCCCTTTTTGCTGCCCTGGCCAATCATCTACCTGCATATATAGGACTCACGCAGACGGGGGGACTGCAAATTGCTTAATTTTCCACTCCCTTAAACATTTTGGCACTAGAATGAGTCATTTGCAGTCTGATATTGTTTTTTTTATAACTGTGAGTTATACTCACAGCGGCCTTATCTTGAGGACCCAATGGCTTTTCTTTTTCTTTTTTGACATTTAAATGTTTAAATACTTCAGGTGAGAATTAGGGCAGTGAAGTCACTGAGGAGAACCTTGTTCCATCCATCTCAATTGGTGGAGACAGACAGATCAAAGTAATTTGACTGCATTTTAAATGAGTTGCCATTACAAACCAAAGTTCATACTTGTGGGTAGACCAACACACACACACACACACACACGCACGCACGCACGCACGCACGCACGCACGCACACACACACACACACACACACACACACACACACACACGCACACACACACACACACACACACACAAAGAAGAAGAAGAAAAATAGATATAATATAATAAAATATATCATCACTATACATAAGCATGTCACAATCAACAGAATCATCATACGATGATGAGAAAAGTTGTGATATTGATTCCATCTTTGAAGTATCTTGTGGAACCTTCAATTAAAATGTTCAATATGAATTTTGAATATCAATTTAACAGCATGGAACACTTGCGTGCAATACATTAAAACCCACCAGCCATTCTGAGAAGAATTCCAATATTTTATTTTTCTGGGAACAGCATGGTTTCACAGTGATGGCTGCAGGGAGGAATGCCAGTTGTCTATCTAATTGGCAATGGTATTTTGTTTATGCAGATGGAGTCTCACTGTGGCAACTGATGCATGACAGTTGCTACATGAAACTCTATTCATCGGAGATAAAGTCTAGATTCTTGTATTGACTCACACATAGTAAAAAGAAACGTTGCACAAAAAAATATATATCACTAAAGGCAAAAAAAAAACATGCTGAAATTGATAGCTTTATGATTTGACAGCTAAATTAGGCTCAAACGCAAAAAACAAAAACAAAGTGACTTTCTTCAAATAGCCAGCTCCGTCATCCACAAAATGCGAAAATACGAAGAGGACCAAAGAATACCAAAATAAATAGGGGTTTATTTTTATAGTGAACGCTTTTAAGCTTGTTCAGAGGGAGAAAAAAAAACACGCCAGAGTGTGTGTCTTTGACTGTGTTTGTGTACACGTTTACTGTCTCAAGACCACGTCATTCTTAGTTGGGAACAAAATAAAAAGAAGTGGTTATATTTGACATCACGGGTTGCCCCTTTGGTCTCAAGCAATAAAAAAAATAAAAAAAAAGTCAGACCTCGACTGAAGAAAGAACGATGATCCGAACTTGTTGGGATCGTGCTGTATGTTGGAAGGCGTCGTGCCTAAAGTAGAGACTGCAGCTCCGCAGCGTCTGAAGCAGTTCAAAACAATTCCGGGTAACTTCTATTGAGTCTCAGAGGTAATGACTAAAATGAAAATTTGACACCTGAAGTGCCCTCGATCCATATTGGAACGTCCGTGCGCGATATGAAGTCAATTGATATGAAATCCAGAGGATTCATTTAGACATTTATTGTGCAGTTATTTTGTTGTGTGTGTATGTCCCTGTGTACCCACACAAACCCATGCACACAAGAAACCTCAGCCAAGGACCGGACAATAACTAGGTACGGAGTTAATTGATGCCAGTCCTCCTCAGCGCTGGAGGCGATCGTCTTTTCCTACCTGCAACAAGTTTAAGAAAGCCGTTGTGTTTGCTGGTGGATGCAGTGACGTCCAACCTCCGGGGCAGTTCAAGTCAAACAGTTCATTTCGACCTCCGTCGACTTCACTGTTAAGAAGGGCAAACTGTTTCTCCCGGGAGAGCGCATCGCCATGGAATCACAAGTCCGAGGCCACGCTCTTCCTAGAGGAACTGCGGATAAAACACACGGTTCATGCGTGTAAGTCTGATCGAGGAAAAGGAAAAGAAACATTTAAAAGGCAGAAGGTCGTGCAATCCCTGCAAATATAGGCAGAGGTGTGCTTGCACTGTGCCCCAAATACGGGGCGATATGGGTCGTCGTACTGTTGGAAAGGAGGCGCTCCTGCTGTAGGAAATCCTGCAAACTATCAGTGGATCAACTTCAGAAATGCTGTATATCTGTTTTTTGGATCTCTACATTTTAAATTCAGACAAAAGGATGTACATTAAGGGTTGAGAGGACCCTAGAAATACTACAACTGCTATCAGTGTATCCAACTTTCACCGTGCCATAACTTAGAATATGAATAGTTGGTGACATTTATGAACAAGAACATCATGTAACAGAATAGAGATTTAATTCCATTATTATTATTTATTCATCTATTTTATTACACTGTATGTGATCTCATTTCTTAATTTAGTGGGTTTTTTTTCTTTCTTTTTAGGCGTCAAGGGCACAAACCCGCATACATTTTTCTTTTTCTTTCGTATTTTTCTTTTCTCCAACACACCAACATCATAATGGATTCCAGTTTGAATTGCTTATGTTAAGAGTTTCACGTACAGTATTGTTGGAATATCAGGTACACCCAAACTTGTTCCAGTTTTCTAACCGACAACAAAGAGTGGAAAAAAAAATGCGGAAAGTCATTTAGATCTCTTTCTTTAAAACAAGCAATGAACAAATAAATACGAGTTAGAAATGAGCAACCATATGTCACCCACACACCCACACACACACACGATGCACTAACACAAAAGATTTCCGTCCATATTTGGATGGAAATGCAAAGGATTCACTGTGACACCCACACACAAAGACACACACACACAAACACACACACACACACACACACACACACACACACACACACACACACAGACACATTCATGCATTTTCTCATAGTTGTTGGGAGCGCTTGGCAGATTGGATGCAGCTTTCAGGGGGGTGAGTTATTAAGATGTATCCGATGGTGGCTGTGCCGTGGGATAAGGTCTTCACCGTGGAGCACACTTCACTATGTGAATAATTAGGCTGGCTCTCCGACGCTGGGGAGAAGCAAGGCAGCAACCATCCTGAAACCGCATTAGCAGGGTGTTCAGCAGCATTCTGACAAAAACAAATGGCCATATACGCCACGGGAGATAGCAAGAAGTGATTTTTCTTTTTTTTTTTTTTATTCCTGTAAGGAGCTTGGAGTAGTTTTCAGTTAAACTCAGGCTGTTCCACAGAGTTCACTTCAATGTGCTCAGGAAGTCAGTATTTGAATACACAGAATGCCAAATGGCTATTGCTTCAACATGCAGGGGGCTTTGTTTCTTGTTCAAGAGAGGCGTAATGAGACGGCTAAATGTGAGATGGTACTGCCACAGTAGTGTTTTGCTTGAGTAAATATAATTTTATATATATATATATATATATATATATATATATATATATATATATATATATATATATATATATATGTGTGTGTGTGTGTGTGTATGTATATACTGTATATATATACTATATATGTATATATATATTATATTTATTTTACAATCCAAAATCCACTATATAAATTAATCAGCACTATGACAATAAAATAAAATAATAAATGTATTTTATTGCAAGTTTAATTTCGTTGGAGACATTGTTGCCTTTATTGGACATGCAATACATACACAAATTCCATTTAGTATGGCAAAGTTATATGGTTGAACTAAGCAAAAAAGTAATTGAATAAATACACAAATTCATTAACAAATGCACAAGTACATAAATTAATTAATGTACAAATGTTTGATGATTTCATGTCAATATTGCACGGTAATGTTTTGGTAAGAATGATAGGACGGTTTTCAATCACATTCATACTGGCCTATTTAACTTTGATCTCTTTAGATTTCGTCTTGGTATCTGTCTGAAAAATGAGACAGTTGCCATTTCATGCTTTTGGGGCTTTTGTGCTGTTTGCCTTGATATTATTTTGTCTTTGCCTATGGTAATGTCAAACACAGGCTTTTCACTTGGAACATGGTTTATGTTGGGTAAAACTCTCTAAAGGATGACAACTCATACATGAGAAATTCAGATAAATAAAAATCAAACTGATTCATTGTTTTCTACATCATCCCCTGCCCTTTAGCGTGGACTCGGGATGGGTGTTTGTGTGTGTGCGTGTGTGTGTGTGTATGTGTGTGTGTGTGTGTGCCTGTCTGTGTGTGTGGTGTGTGTGTGTGCGCGTCGTGTGTGTGTGTGTGCATCAGTGTTTGTGTGTACACATCCATGTGTGTGAGAGCAAGTGAATCATTCGCTCCTGCTCACTGTCTGCTGTGTTCTGCGGCGTAGCCTTCCCGACACATCAGCAGGCAGACTTCAGTGGACACCGCTCATGCATACGGCACATGAATTGGGGTGGGGTTGGGTGGTGGGTGGGGGTTCTCTCTCATGCATAATTTCCCAGGATCAGTGGCCTGGCCAAAGAGGAACAAATGATTCAGAGGGAGGTAAGAAATGAAGCGGAAAAATACACGAGACACCTTTTTCCAGAGGTGAGGTGAAATAACACAGAGGTGATTTATGAATTCTAATCAGGTGACATGAGCCGGCTCTCACACGGAAGGTTGCTTTTGCCCAAACGGTAATACCGAAGAGCTTAGGCCATATAACCTGAGACGGACTGCAACTCCCCCACTTGTAGAAGATGCAAACTGTTAAACT
>NC_137195.1:18371542-18521542 GCF_960531495.2 Zeus faber | reverse complement strand
CGGCTTTGTAAAGTGCACCCTGCAGCATCTTGGCAGGGCATTACTCAGTCGACACCTACAGTCCCGGAATGCACTACATAAAGTGTGTTCTTTGCCATCCATTACAACCTCCAGGGAGTCTGAAGTTACACTGTAGCTTGGACAACATTTCCTCCTCACAATACCATGAATTTAAGACGTACAGATACAATGTCTTTGGACCCAGTAAGTGTACCGAGTACTCACTCTTCGGTACTCGCTGATATTGGACACCGATGTAAAAGCGGAATTTTTTGATTCCTTTAAAACGATCAACAATGCTTTGCTTTAACTCTTCTGCCTTTAATCCTTCATGTTATGTTGCCATCGAGTTTAGCTTTCAAAAAACGTTTACTGTTCATCTCTGACAAGTTAGACTTACTTGGCAGAATGTATTTCATTTTGATAAACCCAGACCTGCCAACCTACACGCATTTTGTGTACCATCTGCGCAATTCTTAGTCAAAATACGCAAGTACGAAATGCCAGCTGAAAAGACGCAAAAGAGAAGGAAGTTTGAAATTGAAATGTAATGACGGAAATCAATCAATACAAAAGAAAACCGTACATTTATTGGGTATTTAAACTACAACCCTCGGATTGGATCCTACGACCTGTGATTCTGTAACCCCTCCCCTTCCACTCCTCTCACTCAACATCCACTGAGCGCAGCGCACTGAGTGGTACTTTATTAAGAAGAAGAAGAAAGAAGAAACAGTCTTTATTCGTCACGCAACACACCACACTACAACACATGCTTGCACACACACACACATGCACATGCTTTTGATGGTGGCCGGTGAAATGGATCCTCTGCTTTTGACCCATCCTGGCTTGTCCTTCCTCCGGGGGCACAGCCAGGAGCAGTGGGCAGCATACGTAGACGCGCCCGGGGACCAGGTGATAAGTGTCCATCGCTGGTCAGACGATGATGGGTGCATGTTTTTGGTGGGGGTCCTTACTGACGTGAGGTGGAGGAAACCCCATGTGAGCACGGGGAGAACATGCAAACTCCACACAGAAAGGCTCCTATTTGGGAGATAACCCGCCCAAATAGGAGCCTTTCTGTGTGGAGTTTGCATGTTCTCCACCGAGGTGTAACACTGCATTGTGAGGTAAAATTGGAAGTGGAAGAGTTATACTCAATCACAAAAATTTGACCGTAATGTTAACATATAAAACGTGAGATGCACCAAAAGATTGGCCGGTGACCTGAAATGGTGGGTTTTCACCGGCCGATCAGTGTCAGATATATTTTCCGATTTTGTGGCGGTCAAATTTTCACGGCCGATACCGTTCTCATGTACCGTACTGGTCAAAATGATCTAATACTCAAACCCGATACCAACGTATTGTAATGCAGTTGCGTAGTTGAGGCTAAAAAAGAGAGCGACAGAAAGAAAATGCCGGCTGTTTGGAGTTACTTCAAGGTAAACAAAGAAGATTAGATGAATTATTTATTCATCGCCTGACAATATTCCAACATTGTGCAGACTGCGTTTGTACTGCTGTGACAGCGGAGCGCCGCTTGTGATGGTTCCATTCTTTTTTTAAACTTGGATCTTGATGAGTCTTGGTTTTACTTGGTTTAATGCACGGTGAGGGAAGAAGGACTTCCAGTGAACGGGAGTGAGAAGAGTTGGTCATTTATTTTATTCGGTTTTTTTTTTTTGTATTATTCCAATTTATTTGGAAAGTACCATATAAATATAATATAAATGTATACTTGCACTTAACGTGAAAGAGACATTCATTTGAAGTTTGAACTGGACACTTCCATGTTAGTTATATGTTGTGTTCTACTAAAACTCAGTGAGAGTTTACATGTTGAATTATAGTGAAAATTGGTGACAGTCCCATATTCTATTTTATTGGAACTCAGTGACAGTTTCATGATCTATTATTGTTCCATAGTGAATAATGAACAATAAACACAGTGTCAAAATCAGCAATCTCACTATTGTGGTAACTGGAAATTGCAGTGGTAAATTGCAGTGTGTGCACCTGTCAAATCACGTGAGTGTGATCAGGTCACATGATGCATTTGTCATTGACGTACAGCAGATCGGAAATCAGAATCTGAAGGTCAGACTTAAAAAAAGGTTAAATCGGAGTCGGCCAAGAAAATTGCAATCCGTGCATTTCTAGTTTGTTAAACATGTTCGGTAACTTTACGAGATGATGCATTTCAAGGAGTATATCCTAATGATATAAATTGCTATATATATTCAGCCGTAGTAACTTGCATACAATGTGATTTGCCTTCTTACTAGACGGCTACAGTGTGAATAACTGATGGAATCTCCCTGTTACACTGTTGTGGTACTCAAAATATTTTCCCAAGGTCAATGGAAAAAGAGGAAACTTCTTGCTACAAATACACTTTTTTAGGGTTTAATAGCTAAACCAACTTCTACGCCTATTCCTGATTGGTGTCTTGGTGTTGATTTGAAGAATTACTGTTCCATGATGGGATATAATGGCTTAGAGAGGATTATATTTTGATATGTTTGAGAGTGGTGGGTGTGTTTCTTCCTTCCTCTGACTATTTGGGGGTTTCACTTGCCCCACCTCAGCACCCAAGACTCCACACTGCTGCCCAAACGTACAACATTTTGGTGCTGTCTTTTTCTACTTTTGTTTACATCCCTCCCAATTTTCATAGTCTAGTTCTCATAGCCTTCAACCTGTTCATTTCCCTGTGTTTCTTTTTTATTTTTGCAATATATGCAGTGTTGGGTTTCTATGTTTTTCCTCCTTTGTCATAACTGCTGTTCCTGACACTTGGATTTGGGACTGGTCTCAAGACTGCCGCCTCTGCCCTTTTCACCCTCTGTTAAATCCTTTGAGTGCAAAAACTGCTGCTCTGGGAAAAAGAGGGCCAGGGTTGCTCTAAGATAATCTCACAGCTTGTGGTTAAATGCTTAGTTTTAGAAGACATGGAAGTGCTGATTGTAATGGAGTCATTGTGCAGATACTTAACTACCCTGCATATGAACCTTTTGACATGATGAGATCTAATACCAGCTCCTCAAGGGAGGGACTCTGTTTGAAATCCTTTCACTATGCAGGCAGGTCTTATACTGCACATATAGACGATTGGCATGAAATGGTTGTGTGAGATAAATGTGATGTTTTGGTCTGATTTGGGCTGTGGCATGGCAGCATAAACATTGGAAAGTTTGCAGATTTTACATATCATTTTGGCTATGAAAGAGTACATAAGAAAATGTAAGACTTTATTAGTCCATAGGCGATATTAATTGATGTATTAAATGGTACAGAATATCTCCCAAAACAATAAACCGTCAAAACCCACAAGAAATGTGTTTTTTTTTTTTGTTTTGATTGTTCTAATCAAGTTCACTGAACTAGACCAAAACATAATTAGGAGTCACACTCCTCATTGTAAGAGTACTATTTTGAAATTAAACTGAAACCATACTGTTTGGCATTGAATCCCAACGAACAGGATATTTCCTCATATGGTATTAAATGTAATGGTATTTGAAAGATATACATTCAAGCTTGTCATGGGGGCTCAGTGCTAAGCACTGTTAACTTACGGCAAGACGGTTCTGGTTTCAAACCCCACTGGTGCCTCTCTGTGTGGAATTTGCATGTTTTCCCCATGTTCACATAGGTTTCCTGTGGGTGGGAGGAAACGAGCACCCTTAAGACATTTATGTTCATGTTGGGGTTAAACACTGATGCCCCTGACCAAAGTATTGGCTCTTGAACTGGAGTTGATTCTGGGGCACCATGCTGCAGCTATCCACTGCTCCTTAACAGTTAGGATGGGTCAAATGCGGAGGACACATTTTCCCATGGGGACCGAAAAAGTGTATATATCATTATAATAATGGATTCATATTTTTGTTATTCAGCAAAAATGTATAAATATTGAAAAATCTTATGCTGTCCAATACCAATTATTTTTCACAATATATATATTTTTAATTACTCGTACTTCTTTAAATGTAACGGTGCTCACATCATGTACACATCAGTCATTTGTGATAGCTGAACAGAAATCCTCTGGTAACAGTTTTACTCCTTATGCCTCGGACTTGTCTTCTCCACATTTACCTTTACTAATTTAACATTGCATTAAAAACAAGCAGGTAACCTGTTTTTAAGAGAATTGAGAGTGGCTTACTTGACTTAATTCAATAGGGTGGTTTTTCAGGTTCATCTAGTAAGAATAGTCAAATGGTGGACTTCATGAATGGTACAAACCAAATTGAAATTTACTCTTAGACTGAGCAGCACCCAAGAAACCCAAACTAGAAAAGACTGAGCATGTCACCTTCTCACTGTGAAATATTGTGGTTCAAATAGACCATTTTGTTGTTTTAAGAATATGGAGTTTTGCTAAATAATTGAAGTTAGATACATTGCCCTATTTTTGTACAAAATACCATTTTAGACATAAGCTAAAATCACATTGCATACTAAGTTAAAAATAAATACAAGTTTAATTTATATAATAATACTTTGATTGTATTTGTATATTGTAATTACTGGATGTATGTTGTGTTGTGAACATTGATTACTGAGGGGCAACAGGGGGGCAGGGAGACCTCAAGTTCAAGTTGAGCAGGCCTTTTTTGGGGTTTTCAGTCAGTGTCCATTACAATTACAGGATACAATATCACTGGCACACATCTTTGGTACAGTGAGAGAGGGAGACAGGTGCGCAATATGCACTCTAGTCACCCCCTCCCACAAATAGTCTTATATTCGCATTGAACAGCCGAATCTCATTCGACTGACAAAATTCTGAGTCGCAGCCCTAATAATACCTCATGTAAATATGCGCAAAAAGCACTCGTGCAACGAGAAGCTTTTTGTGTGGCAACGCAGTAAGCGGTGCATTTCACCCTTTGGGGGTTGCTTTTTCCTGTTTTTTGCACCGATTTAGTGGCTGCAAAAGCAGCTCAATCCTTTTGTGAATTTGCCCCTATGTGTGATCCATAACAATTGTGAACCGTAACTATTCATCAAAATCATGAAAATACAAATAAAATGTGGATAGAGATTTTTGGTATATATTTAGCAGTTCTAAACCTGCTTAAGGATATGGGATTGTATAACTTAATTGATTTTCTCTAAAAAGCAGATACATTTTTACAAACCGTTCATTTTTAGACAAAGCAAAAGCACAGAAACTTTCTTTAGGAAATTGCCTCTGCTCCTACTTTTTACTGAGAGGTGTCCATTAGTAGTCAGCTGTGTGGGGCTTGGGTTCTTATTAAATGAAGTTGTCCAGTCACAGTCAAGCGTGTGTGTGTTCGCGCGCACAAGTACTTTCACAAGCATGTCATTTTAAAGCCAAAGTGGTATTGTTTTTCCGTTGTACCCACTTTGTTTTTCCTCAACTCCAATTGTCTTTAGACAAAACGTCTGAAACGTCAGGAGTTATTTGCCAGAGAGGGCCTGACGTGGCAGAAGATTGTCCAGTTCTGCACACAGCACAGGGCCAAGGGGGAGCAGCAAGCTGCCTCCCATGAGCTGAAGAACATCCTTCTGGCAGCCAAACAGATTGGTAATTACATCCTCAGCCCATAACATATATTTAATTCATGTCACTCTTGTTTCCCTTTCATGAATGAATGACCAATTACTGTAAGTAAAGTAAATACTGTTGTTTCGTTTATGGACTGACTGTTTAAGATGAATGCATTTCACATTTCATTGTTCGTAAGTAAGTAAAACTTTATTTATGTGGCACCTTTTCGAACAGTAACATTCCAAAGTGTGCTGTAGCGCCAATATAGCAATAATTATTTTTAATAAATGCTATACATTCTTTATAAATCTTCATTTTTAGATAATCGATTGTAATAAAAACAAACAAATCAAAATCAAATCCCTATTTACATTTTTCTTTCCATTTTGTGTTTCACCCCAAAGCACCTAAGGACCTTACAAAGTTGTAGAAAAACAAATTTCACAAACCCTATGATTTTAATAATTAGACATACAACTTGCAAACATGGTTTCCTGGAGAATATGATATATGCATTTGTACATTCCCAACATCTGTAGTGACCCTCGTCTTCACTCTACGACAGTCTTTTCTCAAAAGTTTGCTTTTTTAAGATTTTTTTTTTTTCTTGATCAGCTGAGGTGTAGGGGACATTTCTTTCATCAAAGGATGCTGTTCTTTTTAGTGAATGCCCATGTCGACAGTTTGAGGACCGCTTAGTCCTTGATCTTTGCATTGTTGCCGGGAAAAGTGGAGCCCCCTAGCCTGGTATCGCCAGACCAATTCGCAAATGTGTAGTAGTCTGGAATCTCTCAGTTCATTTTCAATTTCAAAGGGGCCTTACCAACGGGCGCAGGCCAAAATGTCTCTGGACGAAATTGGATATCCGCAACATATCATGTGGATTACTACTTTAATATGAAGCAAGGTTTTTTCAATGAGGAGAGGAAGAGAGTTTATCCATATCATACTTTTCAGTTCTTACACCTTCTTGCAAGTCAGAAAGTGTCGTCTTCGACAACACACAGGCTGTGTTTAAATGTCCCCTACAGTATTTGGAATTTATATTTTTCTTGATCTAAATTCAGATAAATTTGATCCTAGGCCATAAGGTGGTGTTTTCAAATCCCTCTTCCGTTGCTTTTCTTGCTATTCTGGTGAAGTCTGGGAAGGTGGGGGCAGCTGGGCAGCGTCTTAAAGGGAGAGTGGGGATTGGCACATGGTAGGATTCCCGCTTCCTCTGAAATCCTGGATGAACAGGGAGCTCAGGAGGACAACCCCTCAGCTGAGCACAGCTCTGTAGGGTATGGTGGTGTGAAGGAATGAGGGGCTTCTTGGTTCTCCAAGATCGATTGATATCTATAATACATGTAAATGGCGTGTGCTGGATCAAGAGCTCAGGAAATGCCCGTTAAGGCTGGCAGAGCCCCTGCCTAAGAGTCCTGCCTATGCTTGAATATATTAACCTGTTTCCAGTTCAGACTTTCCTGAATGTTCGGGAGTGAACGGTATGAGGGCAATGGGGTGAAAAAGAAAATATTAGCAATCCACAAACAACTTCCAACCACCTAAAGTACAGAAAGACAAAGATATCTTGTGATTTCCATGCTGTACATGCTTGAACCAATTTACCCCCCGCTCATGTAAAGGGTTCTTTTTATGTACAGTTTATTAGACCAATTTCATGAAAACAAATCTCAAATCTCATTTAATTTTACTCTCTGTTGAGGGGAATATCATTCTTCTCATGCACTGGTCAATAATAGCTTAATATTTGTTGTTTTCATAATAATCACAACCACTTTATGTCTTAAGCTTGCCCTCGGTCTGTATGAATAGACCCAAATAAACAAGGAGCACCTAAGTGCACTCTGAAAAGGATGAAAGCAACCATTCTTGCACTGTTACATG
This sequence comes from Zeus faber, assembly GCF_960531495.2. Classification (NCBI taxonomy): domain Eukaryota; kingdom Metazoa; phylum Chordata; class Actinopteri; order Zeiformes; family Zeidae; genus Zeus; species Zeus faber. The sequence goes on along the minus strand of NC_137195.1, from coordinate 18,514,122 downwards.
CAGGGGAGACTGAGATGCTTTTAGACCATTTTAATTGGTTTAAATCCTTTCATCTGCACAGACACAGTCTTTGCCTCTCCTACGTCCTTGCCTGCACTCTCTTTATTTTTTCTGACATTTTTCCCCTAATTGGACAATTCCATATTCCTTTGTGTAGCCCATTTCCAGTTATGCATGAATTGTTTGGAATATTATTTAAACGAGGTACAGAGGCACATTTTAAATGGTGAGCTCTGGCTTAACCCTAAATTTGAAACTGATAAGCGCTGCTGTTTGGCTCTGGCACAGATCTAATATGAGACAGTGACACAAAATAACATTGTTATCTACATCTCACTGATGGGAGATATAAATGGTGATGGTCATTGTTGCAGCAATGATAATAATCATCATCATCATCATTTTAGTGATGACCAACACATCTCTGCTCTAATGGTTGTTTGAAATTCAATGTCTAATTTCTCCAACAGTGATTATGACATCCATGAGCTGAATTACTAAATACCTGGCCTGTTTTTGTCTCTTTCTGACAGTGGGGACAGAAAATGGTCAGGAGACCATTGAAAGTGCAGCTGTCTTTCTGTTCGAGACGTTCCACAACAAAGACCATGTGGGTACTGAGGAGACGCGGGCCATCAAGCAGATGTTTGGTCCATTTTCCGCCTCGGCAGCAGAAGATTCCTGTGCTGCGGTTTCACGGGTTGTGGCGCCACTCGGAGAGACCCAGGTGGAAGACTTTGTACGAGCCCAGAGCTCCAGTCGCAACCGGCAGCGCGGCAGCGCTTTTGGTCGCAACATTTCCTTCTCCTACGACTGCTACACCCTGGATCCCCTGGACCTTTCCTGGGAGGAGAGCCTGGAGGACAGCGTCGGCCTGGACTTTAACAGCTTCCTCAGCAGTCACCAGGTAGGAAGTGTTGGGGGCCAGATGGATGGCCCCAGTTCCAGAGCCCTTTCCCAGAGTCCAGCTGATGGCGCCATCCTGAGGGAGGAGGTTGAGAAGTACCTGGATGGAGGAAACATGATGTCCTCCAGCCCGGAGGACCTGTGCACCTCCCTGTTCGAGATGCTAGCCTCGCCTAAGAGTGATGACGAGCTGCAGAATGAGGTGTGTGATCCCGCCCTGTATTTCTTTACTTGAGATTCCAACTTAACACGTTTAGAGAAGAGCTACTTGAATTTGTTCTCTGGCTGCATTGCTGAGGCCATAAAAACCCAGATAGCCTCTGAAACTTCCGCTGGTTGTCTATTTAATTTTTATTTATTTATTTATCACACTATATGTTTAATATGATGCTACTATATTTAAGAATTACTGAGCTCTTCGGGGGTTGCACACATGCACAGTACATTTCAACTCCTCAGCTTTAAATTATTGATCACTCCTTTAGGGGAGATGATTGATTGAATCTTTAGTCAGAACTTTCTGAGAATATTATAACCTTTGTCATTTTGCACAAAAGGCCTGTCTGACTTGCACAATTCACTTTGCAGCCTTCCACAGCCGTGTCATAGACTAAATATTTCACACAACTAATTATTTTATATCAATTATTAATTGATAATTAATAATTGATAGTTGCTGTTATAGTTGATTTAAAAAAAAATATATATATATATGGTCTCTCTGGATTAAAGATATACATGTAGACATGTCTCCAATAACAAATGTTGAAACAAGGACTTCCAGAGATTATTGTGAAAACACACACAATCCTGTGATAAAGCTGCATTGAGTTTAGCTAGGTAAAATTGATTCATAGTCATCAATTTCTATTTGTAGCTTTTGTTTCATTCTATGTTCTTAAATGTATGTTGAATCATTAGAATTCATATTTTTCCCTACTATAATTTATTTAAAATATCATGGTTTGAGGCTTTAAGATCCAAAGGGACTCTACTATTAGGGTTGGGCTGGTGTAAACATTTTTAAACCGGTTTTATATGAAGCCAAACACCTGACTGGTGCTGAATGCTGAATTTTGCCACTAGGTAATGTGGAACCAAATTTCACAAGCACGAGTTCTACCCGGAAACCTTAAGCTGCGGAATCAAACTTCACAAGCGTGGGTCAAGTTCCACCTGGAAGCCGTTAGTAACATGCTTAGCAAGTTGATTGGGCCTCCGCAATCAATTTCATCACATTACTTGCATTACTCAAGATGAAGGCTACTGGTACAACCCCATGATCCTTAATTAACCTAAAAACAAATACAGCGATCAGCCGCAACATTAAAACCGCTGACAGGTGAAGTGAATAACATTGCTCAACTCGTTACAATGGCACCTGTCAAGGGGTGGGATATATTAGGAAGAAACTTAACAGTCAGCCCTTGAAGTTGTTGTGTTGCAAGCAGGAAATATGGGCAAGCGTAAGGATCTGAGCGACTTTGACCTGTAAAGGCTAGACAACTGGGTCAGAGCATCTCCAAAACAGTAGGTCTTGTTCCCACAGAACAGCTAGCTGTAGCACCGATTGCCGAAAAAGTTAATGCTGCTATGATAGAAAGGTCTCAGAACACACAGTGCATCAGAGCTTGCTGCGTATGGGACTGCGTAGCCGCAGACCGGTCAGAGTGCCCATGCTGACCCTTGTCCACCGCCGAAGCGCCTACAATGGGCACGTTTGTGTCAGAACTGAACCATGGAGCAGTGGAAGGAGGTGGCCTGGTCTGATGAATTGTGGATGGAATTGTGGATCATATGGATGGCTGGGGTTAGGGTCCAATCCGAGGGAGCATGTGTGGGATGTGCTGAAACAACAAGCCTGATCCATGGAGGCCCCACCTCGCAACTTACAGGAGTTAAAGGATCGTCTTGGTGCCAGACACCACAGGACACCTTCAGATCGACACAATATTAGTGGTTATTAGTGGTTAGAGGTGCAATGTATCACAAAACTCCCGGTTCAGATCGTATCACGGTTTTGAGTCACGGATCGGATCATTAAATCATCTTGCAAAATATTTTCAGATCAGCAAAAAAAGGAGACAAATATAACTTTGCTTTCCATTTATTCTGTAAAACACTTAAAGCAACAAAATGTTTTCCATAGTCTAAAGTTTAAATTGGATCTTAAAAAACAAATACATTTAATATTCAATTGTTAAATTAAAGTGCAGTATGAGGCATGGGAAGAATAGGAAGCAGGTATCATACCTTCTTCCCATGAACATGGTAGTGAATGAAAGAATATTATTAGATCCACCCACAGTAACTAAACTTAATTCCAATGATACCACTTTCCCAATGCGCCAAAAACCAGGTTACACCCACTTACATCTGGCATTTTTTATTAGTGGGAAAGGTTACATCCGCGTTTCAGACCCAGGACAATCTAATGGAAACACAACACCCACTACACGCTAATTTTCGGCCTTTTACTCGCGCGATGTGACGCACATTGAAGCTCCAGATGTTGACGTGTAAATAGACGGTAACATCCGCCTCTCATTCGATCATTTCATATCCGATTTAGAATACAAAATCTAAATCAGAGGTTATCCACTTTTTTCCCGCAAGTGGGATCATAAAATGTTTTGAGTGTGGGGATGTTCTACTGTTTTGTTCCCAATCACACTGAAACCATGACACGGCTCTTTTTCTGGCGTGTTTGTGACATCGAACCACCAGACCAGAGAGGAAAAAAAAAGAAAGGCATAGTTCTCTCCTGGCAATGGGAAAGGCGTCAATCGCCTATTTTGGGTAAACATACAAATGTTGCTGTAAAACGGTATAAGTAACCACTATCATGTTCATTTTCTTATGTTGATAACAAACCAAATTTCATGAAAATCTGTTCAGAATTAAGTGAGTTACAGTCGGTTTGGTAGAGAAGTCTCCATCTCCATCAAACATTTTATTTATTTACTTGCGGATCTTGACCACGTCTGGCGGAGGAGCAGACGAAGATTTAGGGAATTATTCCTTTAAAATGTAATAGCGGCAGAAAAACTGTGTATCACTATGATGGTTACATTTTTGTAATTAACATGACTGTTCAGATCCATGATCCGTACAGATCACGGATCAACTACGTTCCGTTACACCACTATTAGTGGTGGTTTTAATGTTGTGGCTGATCAGTGTATAAATAAACACCCAGAAGCTATTTATGCAGTCAAAGTCATTCATGGTAAAAAAACAACCGCATTTGTTTGTTCTGTACCATTCTAGGCAATAATAAGCCTGCTGATGTAATATATTCTATATCAGAGATCTAACAATTTGGATCAATGCGTCAGTTCTGAAGGCCAGAATTTTAATGAATTATACAATGTTCAACTGTGATACATGTCTTTAATGGCAAACAAACTGCAATCAAATTCATAGCAACAGTAGACCAATTGTTTTTCCGAGGCATTCAGGTGTACAGTTTCTAAAGACTACACCTACTTCCACTGCTTGACATTTTTCCCATTTGGCTCGGGTTTTGGTTGAAATTGAAATGAGGAAGGGGTGCTTTTTTCTTTTTCAGATTCAAACTTTTTTTTTTGTCATAATGTTATATAATAATACATATTAAATTTTGTATAACATGTCACAGTGAATTGAATTATATCACTGACCTGCCAACCTGCACACATTTTGTGTACGAACCATGCAATTCTTGGTCAAAATATGCAGGTACGAAATGCCAGCTGAAACTAAAAAATATTAATAATAAATATATATATATATATGTTTTGATTATCTACCATGGTGTAACGCTGCATTGTTAAAATGGGAAGTGGGGGAGAATTAACAAGCACAAAATTGTGACCATAATGTCGGCCGGTTTTCAGTTTGATCGGCCGTGACCGGTGACCGGCCGATCAGTGTCAGATACATTACCCGATTCTGTGTCGGTCAAATGTACACACCCGCTACGGTGCTCATGTACTGCACTCGGAAAAATGTTCTGATACTCAAACCCGATACCATCGTAATGTAACGTAGTTGCATATTTGATGCTCAAAGATAGTGAAGGAAAGAACATGTTGGCTGTTTGGAGGTACTTCAAGGCAAACAAAGAAGATTCGATAAATTATTTATCTATCGCTGTCACCACAGCGGCGCGTCTGCTCTGGGTGTTCGTAGTGCACGTCTGATGAAAGGTTCCACTCTTTTTGAGACTTGGTTCTTGACGAGTCACTTAGTAAAACGAGTCGTTTGATTTGATTCAGTTGGCTGAATGCACGGTGAGCGAAAGCGGACTTCCAGCGAATAAGAGTGAGAAGAGTTAGCCATTTATTATTATTATTTTTTGCAATGATTGCAATTTATTTTGCAATGGCAATAATTAAATAAATATTCTGTAATAGAAAGGTATATTTGCACTGAACAATGAAAGACTTTCATTTGAAGTTTAAACTGGACATTTCCATGTTAATTATATTTAGTGTCCTACTGAAATTCAGTGAGAGTTTCAGGTTGCATTGTACTGAAACTTGGTGACAGTCCCATATTCTAATTAGCTTGTGTTTTCTCTATTTGCGTGTGTTTTCTTAAGTTGCAGTGCGTCGAGCTGTTACGACCATCGTAGTATTCTGTTATATCAACAGAATTCGGCAAATCCAATCATGGTCTTAATCTAAATCAGTAGTAGTTGAGTGAATGTTTTGCTTTTAAAGAGAGGGGTATGATCCTGAACCCTTCAGGGCGTCTTTGACGGGGTCCCATGAGGAAGCTTTGTGTCTTTGCTTTCGTCTTTGTTCCACAACCTTGCCCTTCACCATGTGTTCGGTTCAGTGTTGAACGCTGAACGTTCCTTTGCCACGCTTGCTGTCCAGGTCAACCTTGGCCTTTAATCTTTTGATCTACGTCTTTTGTTCTCTTAACTGCTGGACGTTTGACCTTAACCACAACTGGATATGGTCCTGGATAAGCTCACCCGCCTTCCCCCGGGGAGTATTTACGATGTTTGACTTTAGATTTTAGCGCTCACAAAAACAAATCTTTTGTTCATTTTTAAAGCCTCTTCATCCCTAACACCACGTATCAACACTCCCCCAATAGAAGACCCGGGTGGAAATTTAAAATGCCACCGTGGTGCTGTAATGATAGAACTATAGCACAGACCGAAAAGAAGAAAAACCTCGGAGCCCACGTTGGCATTCTTTCTTGGGAGTAAGCGTTGAGGGGGATTGATGAGGTTCTGGGCTAAGTTCCCACATCCTTTTCGAAGGTGCTTAATTCCGGGGCGTCTTCCCACTTTCGCGCTTCCTCTCTCTATCTTCTTGGGGCACAAAAACCGGAACATGTTTTCTGCACCCATTTAATGTAATTTATTAAGGTGTTCAGTTGCGTGCGTGTGCGCGTGCGCTCATGTGAGAGCAGAAAGGAGGGTTGGGGTTATAAGAGTGTGAGAATATTCTGAAAGAAAAAGTTCAAGATTAGTGCGCCCTCTCTAGGCTGCTTGCTTGCGGCTTGCCCTGCTAAATCCTCAAGCAATTAGTCATCGTCCCCTACATTTACCTATGAATGCGGAAAGCAATGAATCCATCTTCCGCTGCTCATGCCCTTCTTCCGCTTGCCTTTGTTTTATTCTCCTTCACTTTCTTTCTCTCTGCTCACCTCACCACAGCAGAAATGAACTATTGTACTACCTGGGTTGGCTACATTCTCTTCCAATGTTCCTCACGTAGTTGACATTTGGAGGCGAACTCTCCCACTGACATCTTTAGATGTAGAATGCCCTTTGCGTGTGTGTGTATGTGCACACGTGTGTGTGTGTGTCTGTGTATGTGCACTCTCCATGCGTCTCCCTGTGTGAGTCCAGTCAAGTCAACAGTGAAGTTTAAAGGCTGTGCACTCAGTGCCATTAAACCCGACAGTAGGGAGAACCTGCTTGGTATTATTTTTCATTTGTGGCCCTGGGATGATGACATTTTCTGGCAGCATATGCGCTTGGAGTGCATAGGGGGCGGTGGGGGCGTTGGGGACGTTAACACAAAGAAAAGGCATTTGGTTATCTAGCCACTGTGAAAGGTAAATTGATGTGCTGGTGTGACAGCTCTGCCTCAACCAGAGGATGGGGAAACAAAGACAGAAGCTCCTTTTCAAAGGCATTGACGTGTTACGTATCAAATGCTAGCACCTAGGCGATGCCAGCATTCCATCTGCAAACTACTGTATATTGAAATGAATATCCCGAACACCAATGAATTTTTGACAGGAGGCCTGCAGGGCCGTCGAGGGCAAGGGAAACGTCAAAAAGGGAAGAGTGTATGTTTCGTCCCAGAGGAGTCCTCAACGCATCCTCACCTGTTCAATCAACTCCCAGGACAGAGTTCTAGAGAGCCCATCAAACTATTCTCTTTGGGCAGGTAAAACAGGTGCACACTATAAGCAAACTGTAATAAAAAACAGGCTAAAAACATCAACGACAGGCATTCACAGCAAGTGGTAGAACTTGGGAGCCGATACAAAAGCGACCACACAGAGAAACAAAGATAACACCAACAAAGGGAGTTGGGGGGTTTGGTAGCTGACCTGACATCAAAGTGCGTCTGTTTCAGTTCCCTGCAGTGACGAGACGATTGCGTCTCTCAGGAGATGGGCTGTGTGTGTGTGTGTGTGTGTGTGTGTGTGTGTGTGTGTGTGTGTGTGTGTGTGTGTGTGTGTGTGTGCGTGTGCGTGTGCGTGTCTTTGTGTAAAGACTGTGTGTGAAACACACTGTAACTCAGCGCATATTTCACACTGAAAAAAAAAAAGTGGATTTTGTTATGGTTGTTAATTGTCAGGGTCCTGTGGTCCTGTGGTCTACTGTACAGACAAAAAGAAAGCATGCCCCTCCTCTGGCGGGTCTGACAGTTAGCTTGCTGTGATATCTATTCACTCTGGGTTTTTTTCCTTTTCTCAGGACACACACTCACACGCACATACACACGCGCACAAACACACACGCATACGGTTGTAATATTGTAGTACTGCTGTATCGTCTGCCGCGATGTAGTGTACCCAGTTGTAGTGGCCAGGATTTTTCTTGCTTTTTTTCTGTTTTTGTTGTTGTTCTGTCACCAGCTAAGTGCCAGGTGGCTGTTTGGGAGGCTAAGCGACAGAGCATATTCTGAACCAGGCGGATGGTAATTACCAGGTGCTCGTTCTTGGCACTGGAGGCATGTTTAGAGGGGCGAACCATAGGATGTGTATGCTGTGTGAGTGTGTTGTGTTTTTGTGTGTGTGTGTGTGTGTGTGTGTGTGTGTGTGTGTGTGCGCAGTTTGTTTTTTTTCTTGGCTCACGGGTATTTCATCCCTCCCCTTGTTGCCTTCTCCCCCTTCTCTCTCTCTCTCTCTCTCTCCAGCTGTTTGAGCTTCTGGGCCCAGAGGGATTGGACATGATCTCCACCCTCCTCCAGCGAAGGGCAGCCATCGTCGACTTTCTCCTCTCCATCCCACCTGACAGGCTCGGCTACCCACCAGGTGAGACAGGCCTGTGGCAACCAGGTCATCTCCATAGCAACTCTTACTCCGCTTTTGCTCAAAGCAAAGTACCACAAATACCAGGCATGGCGTGGGGGGGCTAAAGAACAAACATTTAGCCGAGATGACAGATAAAATACATTAAACCGTAACGATGCAAAGACTAAAGGTCATATTACATATGTAATACTAGTGTGTTTTCTTTGTCCAATAAATGAATAATTTATGGCTGCTTCCACCAGCAGGGAGCATTTCCACTCACTATTCTCAGTCTTGGCATTCGCTCCCACCATACTTTTGGTCGATGGTGTACCTTTACAAGGTTCTTTCAGCTGTGCAGCCTAACTGTTTCAGATTTCAAAGTCAAACCTAATCCCATTATCTCCTTGTCCTCTTTCCACCCCGCTTGCATCTGGCAAATTTTTCCTGCCTCTCACGGGGAACAAGACTGTGTAATGTAAAATCTAGAGGTCACGGAGGTTCCTCTTCTGTCTGTGTAACCCCCCTTGCAGTGGGTCACAACCCATGGCTGCTGATCCATGTTAAGATGTTAATCACTGTGAAAGAAGCAGCCAATCGCAACTCCCAACACTGTCCATGGGTCCATCAGATGTCCTGATGTTGTAATCAATAATCATCTGTCAGACACTAGAAGCCTCAGAAATGATCTGCCATTATCGGCAGGGGGCGAAATATGACAAAAAGGTGAACAACCATATCAATGAATGTGCGTGTCAACTGTAAAAGAGGTCTCATAATTAGCATTTTGGTTTGTGAGTTTTCAAAGAAACATGAGCAAATGAACAGTTTCATAGAGCCCAAATAACATAGTGGTTGAATACCATGTTTCGCATGATCTGAACATTATCAATGCTTTATTGGAAGTTTTGGAGCTAATAGTAGGAAGTTGTCTTCCACCTCCTTCACCCCTCAAAGAACTATAGGATTTTCTTCTTGGAGAATTGTGCAGTAGCCCACTACACATGTTTCAGCATCTGTATGACAGTATTCTGTGAAGGATTGCGGCTGTTCTGAAAGGGTGGCCTGATTCCTTATTTGGCTGTGTTTCTGTTATTTTAGGAATAAAAAACGCTTTTCCCATCTTTGTCCATATATCCGGGAGATGGACAAAGATGGATAAAGTGTGTGTTTTATTCAGTCTACTTCTTACTTTTTGTAACTTTTCTAAAGCCAAAACACGGGCCCAATGTTTTTCCTACTTCATGCACATGCGCAAATGCCGCATATAATATTGCATGAGATTGTAGAAGTTCCACTATTTTTGTTGGAGTCTTGCTGGTAGAACGTCCAGGAATTCTGCTTTGAGGCGACATGGAATTAGGCTTATTTACCAGAATGGATGCAGACCTGAGTAAAGTCTCCCTCGCGGCTAAGCTTTCTGTCGCTGTCTTTGCTTTGACACATTGCATGAACAAGAAGAATGATAATGTGTGATCTTTCACTATTAGCTATGAGCTACAAAGAATTGCACCACCAGCACAAATAAATGTCATCGGTTGATATTGGACATACTTGTACCTCCCTGCTGGCATAAAGCTAAGGTAATTGATTTTGTATGAGATTGTATTTCAGGCAGTGATAGTGAGAGTGCTGTGGCAAATCTGCACTCTGTAGATTACCTGCCTTCTGTGCACATTTGTTATTTCAAACACTGTGCCCCATGCTGAGCCAGTTCTGTGACCCCCTCCCCCTTATCCTTCTTTGAGAGATTTCTATTTAATTCTTCTCACATGTGCACAGCATATCTGCAACTACTGCAAGTAGTTGCAGATATGGCAGAGAGATAAGGATGGATAATTCTTCATCACTGAAACCGTCCAACTGCGAGGCAAAGCATCAAAAGACCAGCATAAGAATAGAAGTGCGCAACGCTTCTATTACTGTCTGAAGCTTGCAAGCTCAGCTTTCAAGTTGTTTACTTTTTATTGTTATTATTTATTTAATTATTTTTGCCATTCTGAGCAAAAGAAATTGTATTACTGGATGTGATGCACCAAGTAAGCCTCCACATAATTAATGGAGGCTAGTTACTCTTTTTATCTGGTTGTGAGTAACTGATTGATTGAATAAATATTCAACAACTTAAGCTAAGTCAAATGTAATTAGGCATTCTAAATAAGTAATGAGTTTTAAAGTATTGCCATGTAGGCCAGACACGTCATTCACCCAATTATCAGATCCAGTGACATGGTGATGTTTTTCCAGACAATGTGGGGAACGTAATGGCACCGTGCTCTCGTTGTCCTCTCTAAATCTCCAGAAGGAAAGTGAGAAGGACAGGGAGAGTCAGGTGGAGAACTGACGCCTGGGTTGTGATACCATGTCACCATGGAACAAAAGTCTTTGCTCTTGTTGTCGGTCAGTGGCCGTGTAAAAGAGGTGATCTACATGTTCTAAAAGTTAACGTTTAATATTTAATCAGGTTTGATATATTAACTTCCTCCGACGGCGTTGAGGTGGTGTTTGTAAATCATTAAAGAGCTTATCAGGCTGGTTTCCACTCGGCCAGTCTGTCTTCCGCAGGTCTCAGTGGCAAGGCAATTAATTTGCAGAAATTGAATCATTGTGTTGTTGTCATTTTTTTTTTTGCTCTGCACTCAGGCTGGTTCCAAAACCTGCTTGTCATAGACGTGGCGTGGAAATTCTGCTGGGCTTTTTACCCGTCAAAAAGTTCACCTGCCAGGCAGCTTTTGAGATTAGCGTTGCCTTGACAACTGAGGGGTGAGGTCGGGAGGGGCTAGAAAAAGGCTGATTAAATTTCCTACTTTCTGCATGCCATCAGGAAGAGTGGGATTTAGCAGGGAAAGCCTGTCTCCTGATGATTAGCTTTTCAAATTGCAGTTTGCAGCTCGGCAGTTTGCATGTTTATCAACGTGCTGATACTCTTGGCGGAGCTTCTCCACATTTCAAATAGCTGATGAAAGGAGCGGTTTATAAATGGATAAATGCTTGAGCCCTCTCTCTTTGGTATCGTGGAAGGCCTGTAGACAGACTGCTTCTACAGACTTTGAAGACTAAAGTTGTCGATGGCTGATGCCGGTAGAGGTTGGGCGTAGCATTTTTCTTACAGCCTTTCAAGTTTGTTTTAAATGGGAGAGAATGGACACTGACAGGAAAAGTTGGATGGTGGAGATAATTGTCATTCAGGGATGTGCATCAAATGAACTTTGGTGAGTTTCATTTGAGCTTGGTGTAACTACATGCAACATCTTCAGGATTCTATTTCAGTTTGCCCTTTTGATTCCTCGTGAGAGAAGCTACCAATATATCGACAGCACGCTGCCTGCTGTAGTAACAGGCTAGGCATGGGTCGTACTGTATATACTTGGCAATACGTTGGGTTCTTAACCGCAATACAATATGGTTGTGATAAGGCAACAAGTATTTGGAGGTGTCACTAAATCTGCTACACAATCTGTTAACAACACATCTCTGTTATACACAATATTGTTTGTGTTGATTCATTCATAATGTTTCAATTGATGCATTGATCAAAATCAGTGTATTATTACGCTCCTTTTGCAGAAGATTTTGGAATTTTAGAAATCCAGATACAGTGGTACCTCGACTTACGACTGTAATCCGTTCTTTAAGAACGGTCGTATGTTAAAACAGTCGTATGTCGAAGCAATTTTTTCCATATACACCACGCTCATATTTTTCTATGATTTCCTTCTTAGTTTCAATGGGAATCATTTTTCTTTTTAGGAGTCATCATGCAGGGTGAAAATAAACAAAATACACAGCACAAACACAGTAAATATGAAAAAAATATCGATAAGCCACGAACTACGTGCACACACCATGTAGGTCGCCCGCTGACTGACTGCTGACTGGCCGCCGATGCGCCAAATGCAAATTTCCACGGTCGTTTCTTGGAGCAGTCGGTCGTAAGTCGATACAAATTTTCGCGACTATTGCTACTCGTGTCTTGGATTAGTCCTAAGTAGATGCAGTCATAAGTCGAGGTACCACTGTACTAGATATGAGCGATTGTTGCTTACTTTTCCCTGTGCGGCCTTACATTCATTCAAGACTGTATTTCAGTGGGTGCTGTCTATCTGTATACATTTGTTCAGAAAAGCACTATCTGCTAACAAAAAAGTTTATTCGAAACTAACACCCTGATCAAACCAAGTAAACGTAATAATTGGCAAAAGCTCCAGCGTTGCAGCAGCGGCAGCAAGTACGTTTTTGGGGAAAAGGGGAAGACAGGGCCAAGACCCGCATCAGCGAACAGGCAAAAAGAGAGAGAAGCGGAAGGCTGTGTACATAATCTCTGTCAGGAAAATTGGGAGGGGTGGAGGGCGGGTGGGTACTGATGTGACTGCATCCCAAATGTGACAGTGCCAAATAATAGTGGGAGGCCGCATCTGATCAGGCTTGAGAGGGCACCCGAGACATGATGAAGTCTCTCTATGAGGCTTTTGAAGCTTCATAGAGAACTGAGATGCAGAGTGAGAAAGACAATGTGTTGTGCTGTACAGAGCCTTCACGCAGTGGTTTACTAGCTCTTGCTCCTGGAGGTTCCTCTTCCACTTCTTGAGAAGAACGATCAGATATGGTCATCCTAACACAATTGTTAAGTAATAAAGCTGCCATATGTTGCTCCCTTTTGCTGCGAATAAGAACCTAATCATCCCACCACTTTAAGGTTTGCTGGTATTGGAGCGTGTAGAACAGGATCTGTTTTTATTTGACAGTTGTCGCCAGAGTGACTGTTTTTAACACTGTTGGCCAGGGTCCATTTATTTGGCATGGCACAAAGACGGGACAAAGGAAAAAGGCCCCTGGTGGACACTGCCCCTGAGAGTCCAGCTAATTTCACACTCCAACCAATCCTGTTAGGGTTGGCCAGAGTTCGAGGTTGGTCACTATGCCGACTGAAATGGGTTTGTTCAGAAGCTGATACCGTCAGTAAATTGCAGAAGAAAATAACATCTAGAGATAGACTGTGGGGAGGTGATGGGTAGGGGCTATTTAATGTATTATTCTAGTCAGTTATCATGCACTGTACTACACATGTAAACCCTCAAAAAAACAACCAATATCACAACTGCCAACAATTTTGTGAAACTGCATGTGTAAGAAATGGGGAAGGACATAAAATGATCGTACTATTTTATTATCAGAAACAAATAATTCACTTATATTTTACATACAGCTGGACTATGCTGGTCTATGCTTTCTTGTCTGCACGTAAACGAACGTGCACGGGTGACGTTAGGAGATGTTCGCAGGACTTTTGTCCTGAATTTGTGCAGAATTTGTGAATAACGTTACGTATCCACGGGTGGGCAGTGTGACAATTAGGAAATACAATGTACAGAAAAGATAGAAGAAATCTTTTTTTGTTGTTTGTTTTTTTTAACTTTATTTGAAAAATGTATAATCCAAAAATATGGACAATGCAAATAGAAATGCGCTTTTGAACCTCATCTGCAAGGTGTGCTTCTATCTGCTCCATTTCATTTTTCATTTCGAACCCGCCTCCTGACGGGAAGTTGGGCTATTCAACCAATGAGCGTTTTTGGACGCGTAAGACCGCACAATGCGTGGTTGCGATCTGGGAGGTGTTCATGCCACTGTGACCTATGCTTACACATAACTCCGTGGGATGCGTAGGCCTGCAGAGACATTTACGTGTACCTACACAGATGCATAAATCAGGCTTAACACCATTGTGACCATTACAAAATTGAGTTTGGCCAATGCATGCGGTCTTTCATATTCGCAAGACCGAACCAAAGATCTTCCTCTGTTCATTTAACGTGATTCATGTAATCCAGGGAGAGGGAGTTATGCTTGAAGTTGAATTTATCAAGGAATATATGATAAAGATGTATGAGAGCCAGGGAATGAAAAGTCATTAGACTGACACTTGAGGGGACCTTGAACTGCAAATTAATTTCTGCAGTTAAACACCTAATGGAGGTTTTCTTGATGAACCCTGAGCAAGACAATTACATTTTCCTTGCTCTGCCTCAATTTTCACAAAAAAAATATGTTTGCTACATTAATCCCAAATTATCACTCCAAGCATTTACTGTGGGACAAAATTAGAAACCTTTTTTTTAAAGGGGGGAAAAAAAAACATTTATGAACAACTGAAAATGGTATTTAAACCAATATTACATTTGACCATGCTTTGTTTTTTTTTTTCTAGGTTCATTCTATCCAAGGTGTCTGTATGTCTGGGTCAAATTAGAAGTAACAACAACGTTATTCTAGATCCTGATTTATGTTCTCAAATTAAGAGTGAGTGACCAGAACAGCTGGCCGAAGTCCTAGCCCAGAAAGATGCTGAAAAGCGAACTCATGCGTTCATTACATGTCGATTGGACTACTGCAATGCCCTTTTCGCTGGCCTTCCTAAAAAGTCCATTGAGAGACTTCAACTTATTCAGAGTTTGGCAGCTAGACTTTTAACAAAATCTTTGCCCCACTGCATTGGCTCCCAGTTTCATTTAATTTGTTCCTTTAAGTGTATTCAATTTATTAAGTCCTCTTACTTGTATACAAAGCTCGAAATTTCTTGGGACCGCCCAACATTACACTGGTCTTCTAGCTCCAAAAGCCCTCAGGTCTTCAGCTGCTGGCCTCTGAGAAGTACTCAGAAGAAGACTGGAAAAGCAGCCTCTTTTAACTATGCTTCCAAATGATGGACCAAGCTACCAAAGCTACCAAAGCTACCAAAGCTACCAAAGATTTTGTAGGTGCTTTCAAGCGAATGCTAAAACAACATATTTATTTATTTTATACTTATTAGTTGTTTTTAAATATTTAATTTTATACTCATTGAATGTTTGGAGTTCCCATTCCAACAGGGGAACTGAATGATTGTGTTTAATGGTTAATCTTGATTGCTTATTTAACAAGCTTGTTGTTGCCATAACAGTAAAATCCAAGATAATTCACTGAGGAACGATCGTGATCCTGCATGGTCTCAAATTACGAACTGAATCAGAAAATTTGTATTTACCCTTTTTATTTAATGCTGTTTTGTACATCTACTTTTATTAGCTTATTCTTGCCCTCTTTTTAATGTATTTCATTATAAAAAGTATTTTTATTATTCTACTTTGTTAACATTTTGCTTGCTTGCTTTGCTTTTATTATTACTATTTGATGGCCTTTTTATTAATGAAAAGCACTTTGAGTTACATTTCATGTATGAAAGGTGCTATACAAATCAAGGTTATTATTTTTATTATTATCATTGTTATTATGGCTACTTAACCTCCAGTAAGTGCAGCCAGGACTGCGTGACTTTCTTCTGGTAAGGACACGCCTGTTTTACTGTAAGTTGTAACTGCGACTGAAACCTCTGCCTCCGCTTTGCATAATTAACAATGTGGTAATAACAAGGAAGCGTCTAATTAGTGCACTCCTGATCTGTGACAAGGCGTCTGGCAGCCTGAGCCGTTTGGCCGGGTGAGAGGCGAGACAATGTCAAAGGTTGACCCGCCTGGGCCAGCTGTCCCCTCGACTGCCACAGCAGCACCGGCAGCAGGCGGACACACTGGGGATTTCAGCCAGCTGGGGAGCTGACAGCTCCAACCTGGTACAAACGGCCCGTGTCTTGCCTTGGTCTGTGTCTGTGTCTGTGAGCGAGTGTGCAGCTCTGACCGTGTGCTGATGTACAACAGTGCAAATGTGCATCGGCCTGTGCAAATGTCTTTGACTGGGTTATTAACTTTGAGCTTGTGAGTCTGATTACAAGGGGCGTTGGAAGACAGACTGGGGCCTGTTTACCAGATTTGATGTACTTTAGCAAATGGCTTCACTACGAATTTAACAAATGGAAGGCATGATTTCAATGTCTGCAGGACAAGTATTCAGAGTTTTCCCATGGTGCCAGGATCACAAGAGCAGACAGGGGACATCAAGATGACTACAGAGGAAGTGTTTGCCACAGTGTGTCATTTTTTAGGTGCAATTTCTTTTTTAATTCTTAGCTGTAACGACAGGAAATACGAGTATGTATTTGTGGGTCCATCTGATTCATGCAATTCTAGGTGGTAGTGTTGGTATTCCGTCTTGTTGACTGTCCAATGCTGGATGCAATGATAACAGATGTTTTTCAATAGGTAATATTGCCAAAATATCAATCTTCCATGTATGTTTGTAAACGCAGGACTTTAGTACATTGTACTACTTTATTAGCAATTTAGATAATAATTATAATTAATTTCATCAGTACTTTTACTTATAGTTGGGTACAGTATTTGCCAAATAATGGTACTTATCTTTCCCCCTCTGTGAAGCTCTCTGGATCTCTGGATCAACGCAGGAGGTGATAGTCCCCCAGATATAGAGGGGAAAGACTAGAGGGGAATCTGTGTTTGGGGGATGACAGAGTTAAGGCTATGCGGGGCGGGGAGCTGAGAGGTAAATTGGGAGAGGTAATGGGAGGGTGACTGGAGGGTGACTGGAAGGAACGCGTGTGGGAGGTGGAAAGGAAGATACAGAGAAAAGAGGCACACAGCAGGTAGAGCCTTTAGAGGAGATAAAGAAGAAATCATTCAGTCAATCAGCCCAGGCAGCAGTGCAATCATCAGATCTCATCTGTTTTCAAGAGCAATTCTGCCTTTTATTGAGCTGTTGGGGCGCTAACGGGGAGTCCGCTCTGGGAGGGGGTTTAACCCTGCCTGCACCACACACAAACAAAGCAAGTGGAATTCACAATGGGCTTTTGATCTGTCTTATTTATTTGAAATTATTTTTAGTTCTGTCTGTATGACGTGAGTCATTTATTTCTTTTTTTAAGGGGAAATAGACAACTTTTAAACTCCCCCCCCTCTAGCGTTTCCAAGTGGTATTATTGTTTGCACTGGTGTTGCAAATACAACTGGATCGCTTAGTGTTTTCCTCACAAACCAAAAACAAGTTTGGAAATATGAGAGAAGAAAGACGCATGTTCACTGAAGAGGTAAATTGAAATTTTCACAATTTTGTTTAAATTTTATTTATTTTGGTTGCGCAATCATATACATATTCATCCATCCACCACAACATTAAAACATTGCTCATCTCGTTACAATGGGACCTGTCAAGGGGTGGGATATATTAGGCAGCAAGTCAACAGTCAGTTCTGAAAAATGGCCTCGTCTAAGAATCTGAGTGCCTTTGACAATGGCCAAATTGTGACAATGGCCATTGTCAATGGCCAAAAGTGCTAGACCACTGGGTCAGAGCATGTCTTAAACAGCAGGTCTTGAGGGGTGTTCCCGGTATGCAGTGTACCTACAAAAAGTGGTCCAAGGAAGGACAACCTGTGAACTGGCAACAGGGTCATGGGCGCCCAAGCCTCATTGATGTGCATGGGGAACGAAGTCTAGCATGTCCGTTGCTATCCCACAGAAGAGCTACCAGAGCACAAATTGCTGAAAAAGGTAATGCTGGCTATGATCGAAAGGTGTCAGAACACACAGTGCATCGTAGCTTGTTGCGTATGGGGGTGCATAGCCGCAGATCGGTCAGAGTGTCCATGCTGACCCCTGTCCACCACCGAAAAGCGACCAAAATTTTTTTTTACGTCATGTGGATGGCCAGGTGCGTGTGTGGAGTTTACCTGGGTAAGAGATGGTACCAGGGTGCACCATGGGAAGAAGGCTAATCGGCGGAGGCAGTGTGATGCTCTGGGCAATGTTGTGCTGGGAAACCTGGCTTTTGTGTAACAAAGAGCTGTGCTTTTGTCATCCCACAGGTCGTCCGCAGGACAGAGTTATTGCAAGCAGTTCTTGATTATTAAAGACTGGCATTGCAGGTTGAGAAATTGGACTCCACTTGCTGACTAACTGCCCTAGATGTAATGGCATACAAATACTCTGTGTTGTATGCTATGCATGATATCAGCATACCAAGCATGCTGACAGCACAGGTAAAAAAAAAAAAAGAAAAGGAAACATATGCAGGGGTGGTCAAATCATTAAAGTATTTGGTTGTTCTCTGCGCAACAATGCCAAATTGGTGCACTTTTAAGTTGTTTTTCAACATTTCTCTGTGCTTCTACATTGAGATTATATAGTCTGTAATGATACAATGGGTGTCACAATTCTCCAAATCCACAATTCGATTTTACTTTTGATTTTAATGTCACGACTAGATTAGATTTTCCATTTAAAATCTTTTTTTTTCAGCACTGACGCCTACGCCATTGTCAGAATAGAGTATAGTCTTGATTTGTAAACACTTGAACTAACTTTTATCAAAATAATAACAATTATAAAGAACAAAAATATGAGAATATTTAAACAACACACCTAAACAGTTAAGTGCTTTAGCAAAACTAGACTTTGGAATAATGAAAAACTTGGTATTTATTACACTACCTTTGAATTACTCACCAAAATAAGCTCTGAAATACATGCTATTTTTGCAAGATGGCAAATTACTTCCCGCAGCTCAACAGCTCCAATCAGAGTGATCTTTCCTCCAAACAAAGCAAATAAAAACTCGATATGTATTTAATTTACTCTGTTTCCTGCTGCTGCTCTGCTGTGGAGCACATCGCAGATCGCTCCTGAAATAATCCTGTCCGTGTTATCACGGCCTGGTGGCAAATACCCCGCAACCCGGCAGGGTCAGTGAGCCGGTGGTTGGGAACCTCTGCACTAGAGGACATTCCCTCGATGATGGTCGGGTTTGTTTCCCATTTTCATCGTCAAATCTGTTGAATTTCTGGACATTCTGGTCAAAGGCGCACTCTCCCCTGTACACAGTGAAATACCAGAGGAGATGGGGACGCTCTGTGTGCTCATGTGTCTCCGCGGACGCGGACTTTGCACACCTTTACTGGGAATATTTCTCTCTTCTCTCATTTTTTTTTGTAAAATTCTAATTATATAAAATTTTGCCAGGTTGGCTGGGGCGTTGAGGGATGCAGCGCAGTGGACCCCTCGGCAGAGCTGACCACAGCTCTCCAAACTCTGAGCCAAACTTCATGAACGTCTGTTCGGAGCCAGGCGAGCCACAGTCGACACCCCCCAGCGCACACTGCATTTGCTTACCAGTGGCTCTTGACCGCCCTAATATGGCGACAATGTCGGACACTATTACCCACAAAAAATCGGGGAGAATCACGGACCTGCTTGTGATTTCGAAGTTCGAAATTGAACACTCATTTTGATAGATTTTCGATTCGGAAATGGAATTGTGACACCCCTAATAATACCACCAAAAAAATATATACACTACTCACAATATAGGATATTTGGCTTCAGGATGAAATTTCAGGATGAAGATAAAATGCACTATAACCTTTACAGGTGAACTAAATTTGACCTTCTCTAAACTTTTGAATGCACAACTGTTCAATGTTTCAGTACTTTTTGCACAACTTGCTGTTCTCTAACAAGGAGCTGAACGGCAAAATTCACAACAGGTGTTTGATCCATGAATCGACCAATAAATGTCCTGCTTCAATTAGAATTGGTATTTAAACAGTCCTCTTCATCACGCTGTTCACATTTTGACATCATGAGACCAAGACGACACCTAACAACTGATCAACAGTACCTCGCCGTTGCGAAGCTTCAAACAGGATGTTCTCAGAGGGAAGTGGCCACTGAGCTCAGAGTGTCACAGAGTTTCATCAGCAGCTTGCAACAGAGATACAGAGAGACTGGAAGAGTCACAGAAAGGCATCATCATCTTGCCCGGGCCAGGCAGCATTTAGGCTGGACGAGGGACCAGTGGCCTCAGTGCTGTTCTCTGATGAAAGTCGATTCACGTTGAGCAGAAATGATGGCCGCCAACGATGTCGGACATGTCGAGGAGAGCGCTATGCATCAGCCACTGTTGTCACCAGACGAGCCTTTGGTGGTGGTGTTACAGTGTGGGCAGGTGTGTCTAGTCAATACAGAACTGCCCTACACTTTGTGAATGGTACAGCGACAAGCCCATACTACCTGAAAACATCATTAATCCAGTCATTGTGCCCCTGTATGAACAACACAGGCATCATTTCATCTTCATGGACGACAATGCTCCAGCTCATGGAGGTGGCATCATTAGGGAACGGCTGCTGGAGACTGGGGCACCTCAAATGCAGTGGCCTGCACTTTCTCCAGACCTGAATCCCATAGAAAACCTATGGGATCAGCTGAGTGGCCGTGTAGAGGCTCGTAACTCTGTACCCCAGAACCTCAATGACCTGAGGGCCGCCCTTCAAGAAGAGTGGGGGGCCAGGCCTCAGCAGACAATAAGTCGACTTGTGAACAGCATGAGACGTCCTTGAAAAGCTGTAATTGATGCTCAAGGGCACATGACAAGTTATTGAGACATTGACATTTTTTGTTGTGGTAAACCCACCACTGTTGTTGGCTTTTGTTTCAATCAATTGTTTGAGATGAGGAAATCACCATTGCATGCTTGTACTTAAATGCCCTACTTTCATGATATAATATCACTGTAGGGTGAACTTTTTACATTTTCCATAAATTTCACCCTAAGGCCAAATATCCCTAACTTTTTGTGAGTAGTATATATATATAAATAAACAACTGCAATGTGTTGCACAATATACCAGATCATTAATCATGTTCTTAAAATTTTCGCGCCGCCTTCTAATATTCTTTCACATAATTGCTATTCCGTCTTACCACGTTTGAGAGATCAGTATCTCTCTGTACCGTTAACCTAAAGTTGTGCATCACCTATATAATCGACTCTATGGACAATGTGTATATATCAAAATCAAAATGCTCTAGAGTAGCCAATTAAAAGTAGTTATTCGGTTGACAACAAATTGTGTTTTGACATTTTGAGCCACAGCATTCATTTTCAACCAATTGTGTTTAATGTTGTGAGCAAAACGTTTAAACATGAGATACACTTAGCATTTTTTTCTGATGGAGAACTAGTTGTACAGATGCAGTTGTGCCAGGTTAAAAAGTGTTTGTCCCAGGTGTGGGGACACTTAAGTCCATCCATGTGTGATCCTTTTCAACCTGCCCTACACTTTCTGCCTGCGGAGAAGGAACGTTCTCCACCCGTTCTACCTCTCCCTGTCTGCTCGTTCCCCCTCCGACTCCAGTGCAGCCGGCCGGCAAGGGAAGTGCATGTGCCCGATGCACCCCTTACTCCTAAAGACATGTCTAGGATCCAAGTCACATTTTTAATTGGAAAAAGAATGTAATTGAGGAATTGAAAGACCTGTCTCCTGGACGTGTTTCAGTTTCTTGTCTCTGCAGCCGAAGGTCACAGTTCAGATAGGAATCTCTTTTTTTTTTTTTTTTTCAATTGTTTTTTTTTTTTTTTTTTTTGCTTCCTGAAAACAAAACAATACAAATACTTGAATAAAATAAAGTTTCATAAAAACCCACTATTTGTACTTTGCCGATACCGTATTTGGATTCAGCTCCACCCCTACTTTACGTGCTTGTTCCGGCAATGTTACTGCTTCCATTCACACACACTTCCATTCGCAGCCGTACCACATTTTCCCTGAAATATTACTAGGTCTTGAGGTGGGAAATTACCGGAACAGATTTATCAGTATATCAATCCCTGCTCCTATTCACACATGACCCCATGCAGTAAATGTTCCGGAACATTTCAGGGATAGACTGCATGTGTGAAAGGGGCTTAGTTTGTCTGGCCCTAATATGCCTCAAGTCGTCAAAGGCCTTGTGACCAATCTGTGGTGGCCCCCAAGGTTGGGAATCACTGGTTTAGAAGGCCACCATTTACAGAGCTTGAACTGTAAAAAGTAATTCTGTTACATGTACTGTATATAGTTGCCGTATTTCAATGCTGTGAAATGGCTTAGACTGAGATTGTATTTCAACCACTGATGAACCTTCCTTTGCATTCCCCTCCAGATGGTGGTCGTAAAGGAGGCACCAGCGAGGTGAGCAAGCCAGCCTATGGCTGCCAGGTGACTATCCAGTCGGAGCAGGAGAAGCAAATGATGAAGATGTGCCGCAGGGAGGAGAAGAGAGAGAAGAAACGTGGGAAGGGTGCAGACGATTACGACTCCTCAGACATGACCTTCAACTTCGACCCCAAAGAAATGAGACTTCAAAGGTAGACTGCTGTTTCTCAAGGTTTTCTTATTTGTTTTCTTTTTTCTGCTGATTTATTTGTGTTTTACTATGCTTAAATGTCCCATTCCTACAACCACATGCATTTTTTGCAATGCAACTTGGCCACAATAGTTTATTGAGAAAAAATATATATATTATATTGTGTTTGCAGCTCCTCGCATCCTTTTTTGGTTTAATTTAAGCGGATAAAAAAACAACCAGTGATCTGTTTAATTAAAAACATAGCATAGCCAAATCTGCTCAAGTGTGAAGGAAAAGATTAGCAGTGAGGTAAGTCACATCGGGACGAGAACGTTTATGCTTCACATCACAGTCTTTCCCCTAGGATGGAGTTGTAGTCAGGGAGGGTAGGCACACGTGCAAGCACGTGCGAAAAACAAAATTGCGCTGCTTGCGCATGTGTGCTATGCGAGGTGGCCCTCCTGCTTATTATTATTATTATTATCATTATTATTATTATTATTATTAGAGGTGTAAATCTTCACTGGCCATTTGATTATGATTCAGCTGTCAACGATTCTCAATGAATCTCAATGTATAGCATCCTGAATTTTCTAGATGGGCACCAAGGTCTGCGCCAGGGAGAGGATGAATATGATGGTGAACACTGGGGAAGCAGGTCGGCACAGGTCTTCAGATCACGTCTGGGGATGCCGTCTGGACCGGCTGCCTCCATGGTGTTCACCTGTCTGAGTCCTACTCACGTCGTGTTCTGAGATGCTGAATGTGCGCTCACCTCGGGCGGCGGAACTCGGTTCTGTTGTGCTAACCAGGGGGCTAATGCGAAAGGGTCAGCATTCACCGTGGTGGTAGCTCTGCCTCTGTAGTCCGTAATAGTCTGTAATCCCTGCCACATGTTTCCAGTTTCAGCTGGAACTGAGACTCCACTCTTTCCCTGTACTGATGCTTTGCCTCTTTCACAGCCCTCCTCAGTTGGTAAGATGCCGCTTTGTAATCGTCCATGTTCCCAGAACCGAGCCACAACGCGGCGTAAGCAGCGGTTCATGCCACCCAGGGTATCGCCCCGCAACCATCTTCCACTAGCTTAGCAATGAAGTTCGTCACCACTTCCGTAAACTCGCTGACATCACCGGGGATGGAGCGAAACACGGCCCATTCGACATCACTCAGCACGTCCTGCAGTGTGGCTTCTGATTGGCCGGTCCAGCACCTGATCTCCCTCGTCACCGGCGCTTCCGGAACGCAATGGCGATGAATACATTTTGTGGAGGCTGTTATTTTAATCACAACAAAATTTTTTCATGTAGGCCTAATTATATTTCCAATCTCACGATTATGTTCTATCACTGCATCGATGCAGAATCATCCACATCCGCATCGCGATGCATCTTAAAATCATGAAATTTGCACACCTCTAATTATTATTATTATTATTATTATTATTATTATTATAAACAGCACCTCCTGGACTGACTCTTCCCTCCGCTGACAGCTGGGACACGGGGACAGAGCCCCCATACCCGGACGCAATAACCCAAACCCCAAATTATTAAATCAGTGTGATCATTTTCAACCTGTCCTACACTCTCTGCCTCTGGAGAAGGAACATTCTCCATCCGTTCTCCCTGTCCACTCGTTCCCTCCCCGGCTCCGTGCTCCGGTGCAGCCGGCAGGCAAGCGAAACATTTGTACCGGATGTCCCCGCACCGCACTACTAACTCTAAAAGACCCGTCACGGTTCTGAGTGGCATTTTTAAGAAGAAAAATAATTACATTTAAGAATAAAAAGAGAAACAAACATATAACTTTTGAAATATTTGTACGAAATAAACATTCAAAAAAACCCACTGGGGTGTGTGGATGGGATGGTTTGAGCAGCCACTCCTGACCTGGATCTAGGTGATTGGGATCAGGGTGGCTGCATACCAGTTGCTCATTGGTTGGGCTAACGAGCGGCAGGTTAAAACCCCCATCCACACACACACTCAGGATAGGAGCCCAGTCATGACATGCTCGGCCTGCTCCTGGCTAATTCCACCTAGCCTCCTCTCTACCATAAACTGACATCTACAACCCATCGTTTTCTGTGTCTCTGTGCCAGGGGGCCCTGAAAATGCCACTTGGCTGGCTTGTGGCAGACAGAACTACCACACCCACTATCTGCTCCACATCTACGGAAATGTGATGCTTTCCCACACCATACCATTCAAAACTGTACCAGCAATTTCCAGTTAATTATACTACTTCGAGAGTGAGGAAATTTACGGAACAACTTTTACCGAACATTGACACCAGCTCCTGTTCCCACATGACGCCAATACAGAACATTGCCAATGGATTTACGGCTTTCAGTGCAGCTGAGTGAAGTGCTACACCTAGTGGTAGAATTCGGTATCCGGTCCTGCGTTTGGCTTTATAGCAAACCGGTTTGAACATTTTTACCTCGGCCCAACCCTACGTGTTACTGTGTGTTTACACTTAGCGCTTAGTGATTAGCACCTGCTCGCACTATACCTCCACAGCATGCAGTTTTCAGGTCTGTTTTGAGCGTTTCAGGTCATAACTTCTTTCTATTGACTGCCCCCTTGCCGGTACTGTGCCAACAGCACTCCGCGCGCAGCACAACTCATGTGAAGTTGTAGGACTGTTTTTCTTTCGGCGAATGATAATTCAAGAATGAGAATCTGTGATCACCATTGCTTGCTTCATTGTTGATATCTATATTAGATATTCGGTGCTTGTTGTTATAATTGTTGTGCTGACATTATCAGGTAAGCGCAAAGTTTCTTGTTTACATGATATGCTTTATTCACAGGTGTGTGAATTTACCTGGATATGAAGCGTTCATAGCGCAAAATAATATAATGTAAGTTTCTGAAGAGATAAGACGGAGCCCTCCTCTCCTCTCTTTTCCTCTCCCCTCCTCTCCTCATATAGGGTGCATATAGGGCAAACACTGAATAACATGCCTTTTTCTTGATTCACGCAGGGAGCAGGCCTTGCTGACCGCGCGGCGCGACCCGGTGCTGAGCAAGGATCGAGTTTATGAATGCATTCGCTACCCCAACGTCTATGACAGTTACGCAGAGGCTGCTAAGTCCACCGCATTTGTGGGAGGAGCCAAGGTGAAGCCCTAATAACTCATAAAACTGAACCCAAAATGCTATGCTCAAATGGAAATGAATCTGCTTCCTTTCCTCCTCTGGGGACACAGCCAGCTACTGTCCAATCCCTGGATTAGGTTTGGGTGTTACTATGTGTCCTGCTCAATGGAATCCACCCCATCCACAATATGCCCATTGCTCCATGCTACTTACTATAAGTAGTTACCTTTTGGAACATATGAATTTCATAACACGAGCTATCAAAGTTAGTGCGCTGAAAGTCCTATGACCGCGAGAAACAGCAACTCCCCAGGGTCAACTGCAGCAGTAATTTCTGAAAAAAGTTCTATACTGTTTAGAAACAGATGTGGCGCATTTGGACAAGATGTCTTTGTCAAAAGCCTGGACATTGTGGTGTTGACCGCTTAATGGCAGTTGTGGAGTGGGGCTGGGGGCTGAGTGAATCAATGCGCAGTGCGCAGCTCTACAATGTGATATGATTTTACCCATTGTAAACAGTAAAAAAAAATAGAAAATCAATATGTGGCGGTCAATGTTAATATTGTGTCGGGCAATGAATGGGAAACACTGCTATCAAATTGAGGATCCTTGATGTGGAAATAGGTTGATAACTAATATAAAAGATAGAAGTTTTATATCTCTCTATAAGTCTCACAGAAGTACCTAGAAGTAGAAGATGTCTCCAACAAGTACCAAGAAGAAGAAGTGGTCTCACAAAAGTAACTTCCTGTCTTTCCACAGAAATATCCTTACTGACATTTAGAGACTCTGCGGCCGCTCTCCAATTCACAGCTTCAGACCCGACATGTTCCCGCCTTGACACCTTTGTGGCAGCCTGCCCCCTCATTACACCCCTGCAGCCTTAGCTTTAATCCAGTTTTTAGGATCTCTAATTTTAATTCCTTCTTTGTCTCACCTAGTGCTAATTAGCATAGTCCTCACTCAGGTGAGCTTCCCCCTGCTGTGTACTTTTAAAGGGAGAAGCAAGATGTGGGAATTAAAGGAGATTTAGTTTGGCTGTTGGTTGATTGCCAAAATCTAAATATATATTCTAGTGGATGATTGGATGGTCTGCCATGTCTTTGAATATCTTTCCAAGGATCTTTTGAGTCATGGAGGTCAATTTTTGTGATTCCTCGGTTCTTGTCTTTAAATGTGTGTGTGTGTGTGTGTGTGTGTGTGTGTGTGTGTGTGTGTGTGTGTGTGTGTGTGTGTGTGTGTGTGTGTGTGTGTGTGTGTGTGTGTGTGTGTGTGTGTGTGTGTGTGTGTGTGTGCGCGCGTGTTTGTTTGTTTGTTTGTGCTGTTCAGATGTTGCTGCCAGAGGGGATCCGCAGGGAGAACAACAAGATGTACGAGGAAGTGGAGATCCCACCCAACGACCCGTTGTCTGTCGGCTTTGAGGAGAAACCTGTCTACATTTCCGAACTAGACGAGGCAAGAGGCAACGTGTGTGTGTGTGTGTGTGTGTGTGTGTGTGTGTGTGTGTGTGTGTGTGTGTGTGTGTGTGTGTGTGTGTGTGTGTGTGTGTGTGTGTGTGTGTGTGTGTGTGTGTGTGTGTGTGTGTGTTTTAAACTGAAAAATCACTCCAATTTACACCTCAGCCGACAGATGTGGCCCATCTGGAACAATGATGGAGGACGACAGTTTGTCGTTTTAAACCCATGTAGTTTCACTAAGGCTGGCACGGTCTTGAAAGTTTAGTTGTTTCATTGTCATACACATAATTGCGAAGAAACAATTGAATTGTGTTTTTTGTTCATTGTTTGTCACCATCATAGTATGAGATTATAGTAGTGTAATGATACACATCCACCATGAAGAAGGCAGACCGTTAATTTGCCTCAATGCAACCGAGTGAAACGCAGGTAATTCACATTTTGTTAGTTGCAACATTTCTAACATTGGCTTAAAATTCCCTGTAAATGAGAAATTAGAGATAGAAACACATAATTATTGAGTCTGGATGGTTATGCAAAATGTTTGCAATCCGCAATTATGTCATCCAGACAGCTCAGCATGACAGTATGACATGGGAAAAGATGAACGGCTCCAGTCTGTGATGCAACTGCCGGTGCCCCATCAGGAAGCTGGCAGGTCAGAATCTTTGGAGATTTGTTAAGCTGGTCTGAGAGTCACAAAGTTTGGTGACATTGACCAAGAGACCTCAGAAGCAGATGTATAGTCTGACCTGTGTTCATTTGAAGTAAAAGATTAGACCGCTCACTAGATTGACCATGTGCAAAAGGATGGAAAGTCCCGCCTCCATTATTACTGTAGAATCCGTCCAAATATCATCACCTTCCAGATACTCAGCATATCATGTGTTGGTATTACCCCCAAAAACACATGGTAACTATCTTCCTATTTTCCCTAATGCCCTTTTTGGGCTTGCTTGATCTCTATTGGTTGATCAACTGTGACGCACCACATGCTAACCCAGCGCATTTCGGGGCAGCCTAACTTTGGCCAGACATGAAAAACATTGGAAATTCCTTTTTTCGTCCAATATACGATTATAGAAGATTTTAAAAAGCATTACATTAAAAACATTAAAAAGTGGAGGCTACTTGGATCCACCGGCACAGTGGGGAAAAAAAAAAAAAAAAAATGTCACTCACCAACTCGCAAAACAGGGCAAACGGTGATCTTATGGCTCCTTTGGTTCAAACATGCAGATCAAGATCATCCGTCCATATTCCAAGTGATGTGAAGTCACAAAAAGGAAACCGTTTTGATGTAATAATGTATAAATGAACCTGGACAACACCGGTCTTCTTCGTGTTATAAAAAACTGTGGCGAAAGAGTTGAAGTCACTCCCGTAAGCAATGTTTTAACGCAACAACAAATAAACACCAGAAGCAAGAAATGTCACTTCTCTGTGAAAATCTAGTCTCCCTTTTGTTATGGAGTATGAGAAGAAGGCAGCAGGAGCTCAGTTTTATTGCAAAACTGGCAGCTGGAGGCAACGGGCGGCAGGGTGCTCCCAGAAATAACCAATTCCCAGAATGCTAATGGCTGGAAGGACCTCGCCAATTGCATTCTGGGAATATTTTCAATGGGTATGTTTTCATGTGCGAGATCTGAAATGGGCCACTTTCTTAAAAGCATCATTGTTTAAATCAATAATGCAGGAAATTGGACATTTTAGGAGTTACAGAATAATAGAGGCTCATGCTACTATAGTGAGCATGAACTTAGAATGAAAAAAAAACTAAAAAAACTTGAACTTAGAATGAAAGTATTAACTTCAATTATGCAATTTCCAATATTGTTTATAAATGATTCAAATATTATTTAAGAAAAACACATACAACATTATTTCATTTAATGTGTACAGCACTGTCCAAATGTGACCATTGAAAGCTCTAATTGTGTTTCCAAATGTGTATAGTATATAGTTAGTATATAGTAGTGTGTATAGTTCTGCAAAAATCTGGAAACGGTTCTAAAACTTAAAAGCCTTATTTCTCAGAACTTCTCTCTTCAAAACCTGAATCTTTAATAAGTCACAGCTTCCGAAATACTTGCCTGACTTCTACCCTTTGATACGATGCGATCATTAATGCAAATGGCCCGCACGTGTGTCAATTTGAGCGTGTCAGCACCGGGCTTTGTCAGGATGTCTGCATCCAGGCCGGGTTACGTGTACACACTATCGTCCCTCTCACTGGGAAGGAGAACACCAAGGCTGTAATGGCCACAGAGTGATGTTCCCCCTTAATGGAAGTGCTGTAGCACTCAGCCAGCTGTCAGTTGACACAATGACCTGTCACTTTGACTGACAAGTTGACCGACACACACTTGTGCAGAGACGCACGCACGCGCACACGCACACACACACACACACACACACACAAAGATCACACTATGTGCATACTTTTACACATACACACGTTCCCCCATCCTCCAGCAGCTTTCTCCCTGGTGGGGGTCAGCCGGATGGACAGACAGGTGTTCAATTCCCCCCTCGGTGGTTCGGGAGAGGTAAGGCCAGAGGACAGAGATGACTAAAGCAAAGTCCAGGCCCATCTTCGTCTTTGAAAGTCACCGCGCCCATTGCGTCCGGTACGGCGGGCTTTGTAATCCATCATCACAGCGGCACAAGTGAATATCCAGCGGTACAAAGGATGGCCCTTTCTCATGTAAACCTGGTCTTTTGTTGATGAAGTCCTTCCATTTGGATTCCTCGGCTGTTAAGAGAAGCCTTTTCCGACACACTCGATTTGTGTAACTGTTCACTACCCTTAACCTTCCTGTCACTCATCCTAATGGAAGTCGTCACAAACAAGGGTCACATAACCGTGGTTAGTATCCATTTGTTTACGTGGGCCTCCTTTGTGCTTGTATGTGTGTGGGCTTGCAGATGAGTCCCCCAGGACAGATTGATAGTTAATGGTTTGGTCTTGCCTCTGCAGTTGCTTTTGTAATTTTCACAGTTTTAAGATGGGATTCTGTATGTGTCTACGCATGTGTGCGCACGCAGGTGCAACCGGTGTGTCTCAGGACTCTCAGAGTGCAGCTCCCTTTGATGCCTGTCAATTGCAATTTTCATCAGTGGGGTCCTTCATTACTTGACTATTAATGTGTCCATTAGACACACAGTTATATGCGCGAGTGCAGGAGTGCAATTTTGTGGGAGAAGCATTGTGTATGAATGCAAGATGTTTACGCTTGGGCTTTTTTGCGTTGACAACAGCCTTGTTCCTCCTTAATGCAGTCCCTTGGCGTTTTGCTACTCAAGAACCAAGAATGAAACTAAATGCACTTTGAACACTTTTTCAAGGGATGTTGTAAGTAACTTGCTTTAATCTTAATTATGCCTGAAACACAGTTCCCAAACCGTAAGAATTGAAGAGGCTATGTTATTCATCCTCACATTCAACGTTGCCTGCGGAAACTTGCCTTGCAAATCAGTATTTCATGTTGTTTGTGGGTGTGGTGTACCAATACTGTGTGAGTGGCAATACTGTGACTACACACAAATGTAATGTGGTTGTGCATAGTGTCTAGCAAACTTCAGTATTAAGATCACTGTCTATCCCTGTGTACCAGCTATAAAAAATGAAGCAAGCTGCCTTTTGTAAGCTAAGCTTAGAGGTGGCCCAAACTGGGTAAGGATCACCTGGAGCAGTTCACAGTCGTTTGTGCTTGTTTACATTTTTTTGTTGTCTTGTTTCATTGATTTTGCAGGGATATGGCATCACTTTGTGAGATGATCATTTTTATATATTTTTTTAAATAATTTTTTTCTTGAGTGGTGCTCACCCTAAGTCAATTCACTGGCATTAAATTAAATCCACTTTTCACATACAACACTCAATATAATATAAGCCTATATATTTTCTCTTACAAAATAATTCTGGGAATGTGAAATTATAATTTGCTTATGTGAACCTTTTCGTAATGTCATCATGTATTACCCAATAACAACTGTAAAACCATTAAACAGAATATTTCCTCATATCATGTTACCATCAAAACCTCATACTGTGACATTCCTAGCTTCTGTATCTACACCATTAGTCGATTTTCCAGACATAGAAAAGCTTCAGCTCAAGTTAAGCGTGGTCACTTGGTCTTGTTCTTTTTCTTCAGCATGGAAAACTTTGCTGCATCTACAAACCCCAATTCCAATGAAGTTGGGACGTTGTGTAAAATGTAAATAAAAACAGAATACAATGATTTGCAAATCCTTTTCAACCTATATTCAATTGAATACGCTATAAAGACAAGATATTTAATGTTCAAACTGATAAACTTTATTTTTTATTTTTTTGCAAATATTCACTGATTTTGAATTTAATGCCTGCACATGTTCCAAAAAAGCTGGGACAGGGGCATGTTTACCACTGTGTTACGTCTAACTAAGGACACTAATTGTTGAAGCTTTGTAGGTAGAATTCATTCCAATTCTTGCTTGATGTACGACTTCAGTTGCTCAATTGTCCGGGGTCTCCGTTGTCGAATTTTGCGCTTCATAATGTACCACACATTTTCAATGGGAGACAGGTCTGGACTGCAGGCAGTCCAATCTAGTACCCGCACTCTTTTACCACAAAGCCACGCTGCTGTAACACATGCAGAATGTGGCTTGGCATTGTCTTGCTGAAATAAGCAGGGATGTACCTGACGAATACGTTGCTTGGATGGCAGCGTATGTTGCTCCAAAACCTGTATGTACCTGTCAGCATTAATGGTGCCTTCACAGATGTGCAAGTTACCATCACAGATTTTGAAGCTTTTGAACTTTGCACTGATAACAATCTGGATGGTCTTTATCCTCCAAAAACAATTTAAAATGTGGACTCGTCAGACCACAGCACACTTTTCCACTTTGCGTCGGTCCATCTCAGATGAGATTGGGCCCAGAGAAGCTGGCGGCGTTTCTGGGCGTTATTGATGTATGGCTTTCGCTTTGCATGGTCGAGTTTTAACTTGCACTTGTAGATGTAGCAACGAACTGTGTTAACTGACAATGGTTTTCCGAAGTGTTCCTGAGCCAACGTGGTTATATCCTCTACAGAATGATGTCGGTTTTTAATGCAGTGCCGCCTGAGGGATCGAAGGTCACGGGCATTTAATATTGGTTTTCAGCCTTGCCGCTTACGTGCAGAGATTTCTCCAGATTCTGTTGTATTATTATATACATGACATTATGGACTGTAGATGAAATCCCTAAATTCCTTGCAATTGTACGTTGAGAAACGTTCTTAAACTGTTGGACTATTTGCTCACACAGTTGTTCACAAAGTGGTGAACCTCGCTCCATCCTTGCTTGTGAACGACTGAGCCTTTCGGGGGTGCTTCTTCTATTCGCAGTCATGACACTCACCTGTTTCTAATTAACCTGTTCACCTGTGGAATGTTCCAAACAGGTGTTTTTTGAGCATTCCTCAACCTTCCCAGTCTTTTGTTGCCCCTGTCCCAGCTTTTTTGGAACGGGTTGCAGGCATCCAATTCAAAATGAGTGAATTAAATAAAGTTTATCAGTTTGAACATTGAATATCTTGTCTTTGTCCTGTATTCAATTAAATACAGGTTGAAAAGGATTTGCAAATCATTGTATTCTGTTTTTATTCACGTTTTACACAACGTCCCAACTTCATTGGAATTGGGGTTTGTAACACTTTGGATCGCAAACTTGATTGAAGTCTTTTACACAGGTGTTTTGCATGGATACACGGATGCAAAACACCTACAAATGAATTAAACTTTTTTTTTGGAAAAGGAAGATGGAGAACTTGATGGAAAAATAAGTGAAACGCTAAACTAGTTGGGGGTAAATAGGTCTCATCAATTTCCAGACTCTTCTGAATGTTCAGGTACCGGTTGGATTTTTCCTTTTTCCATTAAGTGGGATGAGTTGGATTGGAGTGAGGATGGATTGAGATAATTTATCTCCCTCCTGGGAGCTAATTTCCTGTAGAGGAGGAAACAATTAATTAAGGAACCCCACGGAGGAGGACGTTTTTGTGCGGTTCCGTTTTACAGCGCTTTAATCAATGAAGCCTGGGTTTTATTATTCTTGTTATTATTGTCCACTCTTTAGACCGATACAGACTATCCTGTTAAAGACTCATCCTATGTCACATGATAAGATGTTGAATCCTCTCAGGCACCATCTCTGTCTTCTCTCATCTTCTCAAAGAATTGTTTTTCTTTGCCCCCCCTCCTTTCCCCTTAGTTTTCTGCCTGTCTAGCAGGCAGACTTCCACCGTTCATCTCTGGAAAATGTCCCTGTGTAACTGATAGCTCCAGATTGATATGGAGCCTCTTCTGCTGAGTGGTGTGAATTAGTCCAGGTGATGTGGCGTCCCTATTCATTAACTTAAGCCCCACAACTCTGAAACAAAGTGCCTCGCCCATCTGAAGCGCCCGTGCACAATGGCTAATAAGTCTTTACTTTTACTTTCTATTAGGGAAGCCTTTGAAAGGCAGACTGAAAATCTGATGCTATTTTTTTTTTGTTTCCATTTCCTCCCTTTCCTTCCCTCCACACCCATCACCAC
Source organism: Zeus faber (assembly GCF_960531495.2). NCBI lineage: Eukaryota > Metazoa > Chordata > Actinopteri > Zeiformes > Zeidae > Zeus > Zeus faber. The sequence goes on along the minus strand of NC_137195.1, from coordinate 18,480,551 downwards.
CAAGCGCAGATTGTCATTTATTGAAAGCTGTAATGGGGGAAACGGGGCTGCGCCCGGACTGGTGTGCCTTTAATAGCTTTGTGAAACATTAAAAGTGGGGAATTTATTAGGGTGCTTTTTAACTAATGAATCAGGGCTTTGGCGTCCTTCTCTTGCCGGAGTGATAAAAGCCTTCCTAATTTATCTGAATAAATATGTTACGGAGTGTTGTGTGAGTGCAAGCAAATGTTGCAACTGTTGTAGTACTTACAGAACCAATCACACACACACACACACACATGCACACACACACACACACACACAAGTCAGTGTACTACTGCCTTCAAAAGCTAGTAGTGGTGGTAAAGCAGCAGTCGGAATGTAGACATAAATCTGAAAATACACACACATACACGCACACACAGTTTATCTGATGCGCTTCTAATTGATAGGAAACCTCTTTCAAAGTTTTATCACAGTCTGAGATGTGACAATTCCCAGAGGGGAGCAGTCTGCAGTGGGGAAGGATTTAAGAGTGCTGAGAGTTTGCCTCTGTACGGGGATCCCTGGTGGGGGGTTTTGAAAAACAGAACGATGAGCCGCTGTTTCCCGCCAAGCTCAAATTGTCCTTTTCCCTCCTGCTCACGAATAGTTATTTGACACTTCTCTGAGCCTCTCTAAGCTCTTTAATAGTTATGATTTATTTTCGGCCCTCATGCATAAAATGGTTGAGCAGTCATTTTTTCATTGTGGTAAGAGTCACTCAGAGGCATAAGGTGAATAACCAGAATAAGGTCATATTTTGTGTTAACATTATTTTGAAACACAAAAGTGTTTACATCTAAGTGTTAAATGTGTTGGCATTATTTTGATTTCTTCAACTAGTCAAGTTTACATGGCCCATTCATAAATGGAAATATTCAAATGGATTGGGAGCAGATAAAGTGAGGTGTCCATTCTAGCCTTCTAGAATTTCTTTCTAGAGACTTTCCTGACTTTCCTATTTGGAGCAGGCATTACAAAATGTGCTTACATGACAGTTTTATAATTCAAAATATTGTCCTATTCAAATTCCTAACTTAATTGTGCATGTAATCACACTTACTGAGAGCTGCTGGACATAATGCAGCACTAAGTTAGCTTTTTTTGAGAACAACATGTGATTTTCTGTTTGAAGATGGCTCTAGCCCGCTCAGTAAGCTCCCATCTCCACTCTTCCAACACACCTCCAGCTCAAAATACAATGCCAAAACATGTCAGACACCAAAGGCTGTCTGAGGTGTCAAGTGGAGAGGTGCCATTTTGCACTCACAGCCTTCCACAGGTGGAAGTAATGGGAGAATGCGCTCTACGGGAGCCGGTTGTTCAGGTATATTGGCTTACAGTCCCCCATCGTCATTTTCCTCTTTTAATATCCCTCCACTCTCCAAGTGGTTCTGACACAATGCGGTCCGCCGACCGATATGGTGAGGTAAAAAAAAGAAAATGGTGGAGCGATATACGATTCATAAATGATCCACCTTAATTGCATTTCTTAATTCAGTTTTGATGCAGTCCTTCCTGGAACACAGGGGTGTGTGTGTGTGCGTGTGTGTGCGTGTGTGTGCGTGTGTGTGCTTGCTTAAAGTTGCAACCTTGACACGAAAGAGATGGAGAAGGGAATAGGGGAACAACACCTTAAGCCTTAAAGGGACATGAAACTCCGAATTGTGAATTTGCAGTTGTGTGGTACCATTTCCGTCGACTTCCCGAAATGTTATCATTAAATCTCAAGTGATTCCCTCCTAAAAAACATCAGATTTTTGTAATCTGGATATAACAAAGCAAAAAGACAATATATGTTTTTATCTGAGTTTTCATTGCAGCAAAAGCCAACTAACAGTTCAAAATACGCCAAATAGTTGCTGTCTGAACTGCAGAATTATTTGACGCATCATGGGGAACAGTCTCAAAAACCATGACATCATGTGCTAAACATGGACAAACTGCATCAGCAAAAAGGCTCGGTGGTGACAAGTCAAAGCTCAGTGACTGGGATGGAGGGGCACTTACTGTAACAGGATATTGGATAAATACCTCAAAAGTACAGCCTCAAAAATGATTGAATCAACACCCCTGTGACCCAGTCTCAACAAATACTACACATCCTGAGCTTCATGAAGCCATATTTCCATCATATTTATGTTATGGTAGGGCTGCCATTTCGAAAATGCTTCTATTCAAAGCCAGCACACAAAGATGCATAACCTAGTGGAATGATTTTCCCACATTCAAGGATAATAATGCTCCCACACGCCAGCTGAATAAATTCAAGTGGTTTCATGAACTCCAGGACAGGTTGCTCAACCACCTACCATGGTGGTTGGCTCTACCACCTGATTTCAACATCACTGAACCTTTACGGGAAGTGCTGGAGTGAAGGGTGCGAGGAGATTTGAAAGTCTTTCATCCCTCGCAGAACTGCTGTAATATCCCACTACACTGTTCGCCAGCATTCCAAGAAGAGGGGGTGGTGTTATTCAAGGATTACATCTCTAAAGAAGACAAATTATTTTTACAAATATGTGTTTTTTTTAATGCTATGTTGGAAGATAGGTTGCTGGGTGTTGTGAGGGCTTTCTTGAGGCTCATTTGGGTCTACTGCTTTTTCAGCAGGTGCTTGTGGATTAAGTGATGGATTGCCCCCCCACCATCCAGCCTTCTCCCTCCCTTCCCCAAAACCACCCCCACCCCCGCTTCCTGCTGCTCCTCTGTGGGGAAATGAATGAGCCTCCTGTTTGCTGCATCTGCATCTCACTCTGTCAAACTCCACCATACATCTAGTGTGAGTGTGTATGCATGTGCGCTGTGAGTCTGTGTGCATTTTTGCATGTGAGGCTGTGCGTGTGCATGTTTGACCAGGTCATTTTCTACTCCGCGCACAGGCTTGGAGCAGGCTGATAAGCTATTTGCTAAAACTGGCAATTAAAAGTTGATCAGGCTGTCAATTCAAATGGAATGAAATGGAACCAGAAAGTAATTAAAAGGATAGCGTGAAAACGACAACAATTATATCTCTTAGCTTCCCATTACCGATGCACAGAGGAATTTAATTAGTTTAGCAGCTCCGACAGTGACTCATACAGTAAACATGTAGTAACAAACAGTGACCAAGTCACCAAAACACAGCAGCCCCTTCCTTCATTTCATAAGCAGACAGGGATGCCGCTAGAGAAGCAAATGGTCAGAGACTTAGGTTTAACATTTGGATATTGCTGTTTAATCATTTTTGCAATCTATGTGGGTCCAATTAGTGTGTTTTGGATGGTGTCTAGATCGTCAGGATATTCCCAGTCCCCCCAGTTTAACTATATGGCTGTAGACTATGTATCCGCTCTGTTAATGAGCATGTCAGCTTCCATCTCACTCGGCACAGGCTGGTCGGGAATTTTCTCTCGTACCAACTTACAGTATCCTACCATTCAGGATGCAGATACACAAAGAAATGGATTGCGGCAGCTAATAGCACCATGAACGCCCATAAAGTGTTGCTGCTGAGTGGAGTTGCCTGTTAAACTTATTATCAGTCTTAAATAAATATAAAACATGTGTATATGTACATATATGTATACAATATATATAAAATCTATAATCTATATTTTTACTTAAGAAATTGTAGTTCTCACTGAATTCTAATACTACAATTTAGAGATGATGACAGTTGAGAATGAATGATGACAGAGCTGTCCATGGTGCTGCGGGTTTGAAAGAAGAAGGAAGAAGAAACAGTCTTTATTCGTCACGCAACACACCACACTACAACACATGCTTGCACACACACACACACATGCACATGCTTTTGATGGTGGCCGGTGAAATGGATCCTCTGCCTTTGACCCATCCTGGCTTGTCCTTCCTCCGGGGGCACAGCCAGGAGCAGTGGGCAGCGTACGTAGACGCGCCCGGGGACCAGGTGATAATTGTCCATCGCTGGTCAGACGATGATGGGTGCATGTTTTTGAGGGGGGTCCTTACTGACGTGAGGTGGAGGATTCCCCATGTGAGCACGGGGAGAACATGCAAACTCCACACAGAAAGGCTCCTATTTGGGAGATAACCCAAAAACCCAAATTGATCCGTGGTTCAATGCCAATTTTGAACACGTTTGACCAACTTTTAGTTTTCTTTTTGATGTCTTTTGAGTTTAATAGGAATTGTAGAACCATTTTGTCAACGTTTGTAACGCCTTATTTGTACGAAAAATTATTCACAGTTTCAACAAATTGCTTTTGGAGTGCGTTTTCAAAACGACCACGGACTGCTGCGAGTCCTGAAACCTACAGATGCTGTGACAGTAATCTATCTCCACCACTAGGTCACGGCAGACGGTAATAACTTCACTGTAACCGGTGTGGCTTTTAGCACCAGTGTTTATGAATTGGACGCTATTTGCAACGAGGCTCATTTGCATCTAAAGGAGCCAATTTTGCACCAAACGCATGCATAATACCTACCGTTTGCAGGTGCTTTGTGAATTAGACCCTGCTTATTTTGTTTTCTGCACTGTTTTAGCGGTTGTAAAAGCCGCGCAATCGCTTTGAGTCTTCTCCGAGTTTCTGCACCTTTTTCTTCCCAAGTATTAGTTTCTAAAAGCAAGGCAACAGAATCAATTTAGAACGACCCGTGCATTCAAAATGCAGAATGACAAACTATAAACTTCCTCCATATGCCGTGCGCATATCCAGGATCTGAGGGCGCTTTATACCGCAAAAGGTGTGAGTCGCGATGGAGCCAGCTGGATTTAGAGATGGCTTCTGCCCTAAACTCGAGACAGCCGCTCTCATTAGAAACTTTATTTAACCCTGGTGCTGAAAGCTTGACCGTAGTGCATGCTTCTCTATTTGCCAGCACGGCTCGCCAGCATATTTGCTGCCGGGACTCATGTATGGGGGCTCTTGGTTGAACATAGACAGATGCCTGCTTGTTTTAATGATTTTGATTTATACACAACACAAATTTAGCAATCAATTCCTGGTCCAGCGTTTGAGCTGTTTTGGTAAAACTGGCAGCAGAGATCAGATTGTAAGAAAATAAAGTAAAACAATGACACTTAATTAATTGAGTTGAGTAGGTTTTTTTGTGGGGAGAAAAACAAAACCAGCCCATCCAGGCTCTGGATGTGTCCTTTTTTTTTGAATTTCGATGTGATAGAATCTTACCAACTCTTGTCGGCGTAATTGACTTGGCATCTCGCCTGCCGATGTCAATTAGATTTTCTGGCAAAAAGTGGAGCTTCAGTTTATATGAGTTAATGTGACAGTCACGAGGTCCACCCACTGACAGATTGATCTGAGATCGGTTCACAAGGTTAATGGGCATCTACTTGCTGGTAAAAAACAACACACAACTTGGGTATGATGATAGATTCTTTAGAGCAGCCTAGGTCATTTTACCTCGATAAGCACCACTCCCACTCTGCAGTGTGGTGGGTGCATATTTACTAAGAGCTTCTTGACATGTTTTTATTTTTTCAAATCTGAAAGAAAATATTTTCCTGTGTTAAGAAAATGAACGAGACGGAATATCTGATTTGTGTGTTCAAGAGAGAAGCATGTAGAAATTATTTTTCAGTGTGGATTCTTTCTTCAGTACATGTCAATGGTAAGAGATCTTAATATGGTTGATGCCTTTGTACTATTTGACAAGAGCAAAGGATCTTGAAAGGATCTTGAAATATTTCTGATTCAGGTGTGAGGAAGAAATTGCCCTCACTCACACAGTGCGTTGAGATCTGAAGGATCTATTTTTTTTCCAGGACTTGGAATCAATTTGTTGTTTCGATTCCAGTGCTTTCAGTACAGAATGATCAGCAGTGGGAGGACCACTCCAGTGGCGCTGCCGAGAGCTTCTGCAAAGCTTCCCAATTCCAGTTTAATCTCCAGAGCAGATCGACTCCATGTTAACAGCTGCATGATACCCATCGCAGTACAGTAACTACTTCTCCCGACGTAAATGTACAGCACACTCTAGAGACTGCATTTGGCAAGGACAGGCTGCATTTCCAGTTGGAAGAAGCATGCACATGTATTAGCATAACAATGAAGTCAGAAATGTTTTTGAGGAAAGATGGGCTGAATTAAAAAAAATCCTAAAACCATTAAATGATGGCAACTTCATATTTACAACATGTATACTTTACCGCAAGGTGAGCATTGGGGCAGGAATACATTTGCATGAATTAGCATGTTTAAGGAGTGCAGGGACACTGGCTCCTCGTTACCAACAGACAAAGTCGATAAATCAAAATGAGGGCCGAGCTGATTGCGGCTGAGCTTTTGCCTCACCACAGAGACATGGTGGACTGTCTAGAGTAGCTGAGCAGGAGAGCCTTTAAAACCCAGGAGGTCCATAATTCCAGAATGAATATTTATTAGTAGTCATTCTACGGACTTTGCCTTGGGGAAAATATTTGGGTGGATGGCTGTCGCTGTTCATACGGAAAGCAAGAGTTATTCAGACAGTCACTTAGACAAAAGTGGAACCAGACTAATGTCCATTCCTGTTCGTTGAGTCATTGAATTAGTGGGATGGTGCCTAAGTGAGGTTGATAATAGCCTAGTTGGTATTTGTTTGTTTCAAGTGTTAGCGGAACGAGCAGACAAATGATATAAAGCACTTATAAGGTCTAGGAGGGGGTGTTGATCTAAATCAACGTGACCGCTGCTTCTTGCACCTGTTTAGATAGATAAACGTTTGCCTCTCCTCTAATTGGGCTGCACTTCTGCAGCACTCTGTGATGTAAAACGCACAGGAACATCCTGTGTGCCATAGGGGCCTCAATGGCCCCTGTGCCAGACCCTTACGATGGTATCCTGCCTTAAAACCGCATTGCTCTGATAAATTTCCTTTTTAATGCATTAATAACGCCTTCCTCTCTGCTGTGCTGCGTAGTGAGCCGGAGCTGGGCCAGCCCGCGGGGGCCCACTCCCGACACCCTTCTCCCCCTCATGCGCACCACACCCACTTACTCCTTTGCCTGACATGCCCTCTTAAATTATTTATTTCTTTGAGTGTTGGAGCGAAAAGGAGGGGACGAGGAAAGTGATGACATACTTCTAATGAATCCTTGAATAAATTATATTGCTGTCTAAGCTCAAGGCATCTTCAACCACCTTTGAGTTTGGGGGAAAGGTGCAGAGTAGAAATGGAGTGCCAAGGAGCGTGAGAGGACAGTGGGAAAAGGAGAATCAGCCGCTGGATCATTAGCTACAACTAGCGTTTTAAGTAAGGGTGTTTTCTTGGCTGAAAGAAATGTTTCAGAGTGAATAGTCCTTTCAGAGGAGGAAATGTCTGGCCTTTGCTGTGGTTAATGTAAATGCATTCAGTCTTTGTACCTATGTGAAGCTTTTGAGCTTGCCTGTGTGTGTGTGTGTGTGTGTGTGTGTGTGTGGGTGTGGGTGTGTGGGTGGGTGTGTGTGGGGCCCTGGATGTCCTTCAAAGGGGGCATTTCTCTACTCCTCAGAGGTACTGCGAGATAGAGGGCTGCCACCCACGCAGTGTTGCCATAGTGAATAGCCCGGCAAACATGATTGACAACAGTTTCCACCACTCACATGTTCCTGTCGCTCCTGTGGTTCTGACATTTTTTCCTCTCCTGCAGCGGCCCACTTCAGCCGCCTGTAATGGATGGGTCACAAGAGCCAGCTTGTCGGTCATGCACACAAGATCGATGTCTGCTGATCTTACACTTCTTTGGCAGCCTCACCTAATTGGCTAAAATAGTTTTACTGTTCTTTCCCCAGGCCGTAATCTCGATTAAAAAGTAACAGCCGTTCAATCATTTCACATGTGTGTGATGCAGATTGGGCAGCTGGTATTCAAGGGAATGGAACGTCTGAACAGGATCCAGTCCATCGTCTTTGAGACGGCCTACAACACCAACGAGAACCTGCTGATCTGCGCCCCCACCGGCGCCGGGAAGACCAACATCGCCATGCTCACCGTTCTTCACGAGATCCGCCAGCACCTGCAGCCCGGCGGAGTCATCAAGAAGGACGAGTTCAAGGTTCTGCCATGCCCACAAACCTGAATCACACATCAAGCACGCACACAACTGCTTTGCCACCCGTGTAAAGCCTCGAAGACACAAGCGCACACTCTCGCAAACACACCCAACGTGCGTCCCGACATTAACGCCCAGCCAGTGACGATAGCCCACTTTTCATACATCACTATTAAACTTTCTCCATCCAAGTGGCTGGCATCATATTTCTCAATAAATAGTGATTTGTGCTGGTTGCCAGAGAACAAATGAGACCACATCGTTCGCTCATTTATCATCAGTGTGTCCTTCCACTCCCTCTCTTCACTCTCCTTCGCCCTGTATCCCCCCCCTCCCCGCCCCCCTCCTCTTCTCCCCCCATTTCACCACCTCTTCTGCCCTTCTCCCCGCTGTCGCGTTTTGTGTTTTCTGGTAGGTTGTGTACGTGGCCCCCATGAAGGCCTTGGCAGCGGAAATGACACGCTACTTCAGTAAGCGCTTGGAGCCACTGGGCATCGCCGTCAAAGAGCTCACTGGCGACATGCAGCTCACCAAAGGAGAGATCCTTCGAACGCAGGTAATGTCTGTGTGCCGCTGGTGCTGGTGGTTAGGAGACACACACACACACACACACACACACACACACACACACACACACACACACACACTATTTTCACTTCCACACAGGCCCTCATACCTAAGTCACTGTTTATGTTGTGTTTGTTCTCTGGCACCCCCAAGTGGCTCTGGTGGGGGGAGGTCTCTCTCTCGCTTTGCGTATAAAAGCTCCGCAGAGAGAGCTGACGGTGTTGGTTATTGTGAGCCTGACGCACAGTCCAGTAAACCTCTTTATTTCAGAACAGAAATGCACCAACTTAGATATTTCATCAGAAAAAGAAGAACGCCGGTGCGCAAACAGACACGAAACACACTATCAGCGCCCGAGCACTTTGAGTTGGCTTTGTCTGGGCGGTTCCTCTATCTGGCCGTCGCTCGCCCCCCGTTCTTGGAAACAGAGGACCACCACAGCAGCCGCAGTTCACACCGTGCGCGGAATTCACTGAGTCATCTACTGCAGTTCACTTTGCTCAGGCCTCCCCCTGAGTCATCCACAGGGTGACCCGCAGGTTAGAGGTGCTTCCTCACGGATGAAGATGAGAATAGTTTTTTGTTCTTTTTTCTTTCTGGCCGCAGGGGATTGGGTGTCTTTTTGTGACTTCAGTGGGTAATTGTTCAGGCGTTATCTAGTGTTTCCCTGCCACTGTGAAGTTATTGAACTACTATTTACTTTTGACATCATACTTTTTTTCCCCCTCACCCTCCCTTATCTCTAAATTTCCCCATGCCGCCAACTGTCTCCCTTTTACTTTTCGTCTCCTCTCCCCCTTATTTATCATCCTCAGTTCCCTGTTCTCATCTAAGCGGCGATTTGTCGACTCTTAACTGTTTAGTTGCCATGGTGACAGAGGTTGGCCGTTAAGTATAGACACGATATACGCAAATAATCTGATTTAAAACAGGCTGTATTAGTCCCTTTGGACTTTGGCACTTGTATTTAAGAGAGAGGGAGGGAAAATACAAAGTGTGAGCCGAAGAAAAATAAGTAGCACAATTTATTTGTTTTTTATTCCATCAAAGGAATTTAAAAAGAGTCACTTACGCTCAAAGTGTTGGTGAAACCTTGGAAAACAGCACTTTCATTCAAGTGATTGGAACAAAAGCTTTTCAGTCAGTCTACATCTTATTTTCTAATTGTTTTAACTTTTGTAATGCTTTTTACTAGCCTGGCATCACTAGAGCAATTCCCAAATGCGTATTAGTCTGGAATCTCTCAGTTCATTTTCAATTTCCAAGGGACATAACCAAGGGGCGCAGACCAAAATGTCTCTGGACGCAATTGGATAAACCTAAAACCAATTGGAGCAACTGAACGCGTGACGTAGCGCGGAGCCAGTTAGTTGGTAAATTAAACTTTTACCAAATCCTGCCCGAAGTACGGCAAACAAATATATTAAAATCAATTGAATCAAAGTTGATTTAATAACACAGGTTAATGCTGAAGACGATTGTGTGTCATCCGCATGTGGCATTTCGGGGTCAGCATTTTCTCACTTAATTTTATTTTTTCTCTCATTTGTTCCTGAACTAGGTTTGAAAGATACAATGTTAAACAAGACCAAATTGTTTGGTCACACAGAGACGGTGCTGAGAATAACTGTTGATGAGGCAATTACAATCTGTCTTCATGCTCAGTTTGTCAATCAATGACATGTTTTTTTTGGGGGTTTTTTTCCTCTCTCTGAGAAATCAATGGATTATTCAATCAGTTATCTTCCGGTAATCAGCAGCAGACAAAAAAAAAATAGGCAATTTGATTTTTTTTTGTCTCATTGAATTTTCTCAACTCCTAGCGTGGTGCGAAAGCCCCGCTGAATAGAAGCTTCCACTTGTAAGGGAGAGAGAGAGCGGGACCATTCTCAGACTTGGCATATATCTGGCATCCAGATTGTGTGTGGATACGATCGAGATGGATTGAATTCACACCTGCCGCTATCGTGCATCCCAACATGCGTCCCCAGTGTCCGCCCGAGATCCGTTCTTTTAATCGCGCTGTCTTGCCAAAGTAAGGTGTGCCCTTTTCACTTTTTTTTTTTCCTCGTTCTGCTTTGTTGCTGCTTTTTCGCAATGGAAACGTGACTAAAATCCTACACAGTACTTACATGAGTGAATGCTTTTTACTGCGCGTCACAAGCGCCGTATTCTGCCGAACTGTAGCACTCCTTCTGTCCTGAAGGTTTTCTGTCGTCCATGCTAGTTTTATCTGTTTTAACCAAACCCCCCCCTTCTCGCCTGCCGTGGGTGCAATCACACCGGTATTCCAGCTGTGTGGTTGTGACACATTTCAAGCCCATCTCCTGGCCCATTCTTCTGGTCTGACCCAGTGGCAGGGTCAGACCACCGACTGGCACTACTGTACACACGGGTCTGGACAGGCAGTTGAGGAGGGGCCTGTGTCAATCTAAGTGCTCTCCCTTTTCCCCCCTACAGTGTGTGGATATCTGTGTGCATGCTGTATGTCAGAGGGAAAAGAATGGGGATTATTGAAAGGAGACAGGGGAAGACGGACTTCACAACTCGACCTTCATTAGATGTGGCAAGTTTCCTCTCTTACCCACCCTGTGCAGAGTGGGTAAGATATTCCTATAATGCATTATAGGATGAAAGAACAGGAGACAGAGAGAAAGACAAAATGCAAAAAAAAATGAGACGAGCAAAAGAGGGAAAAAAAGAGGGTATCAAGTTTGAATCATTCTCACATCGTATAAAAATACAGACGTTACCTGATAGTTTTGCAACCGTAATACACCTCTCCAGATTAACTGGAGCTGGCCTCATTTTATAAGAATGAACCACCATTCAGTTTTCCCCCCATTTTTCCTTTGTAATATTAAGTCCCACAAGGCTTAGAAACTTAGAAAAGTCTAATCTGCGCAACCTCTCTAGAAAAAAAAAAAAAATCCAGTTCCTTTGGATTTATTAAATATGCCTGTTCCTGGCTGCCTTTTCTGTCTCACCCCTCATCGTTCAGTCTGTCAGGCTTGATTGAGAACCTCAACCTCCCTCTCAGATCAGAGTCGGCCTCTCTATCCCTCTCGTGGTCTCTCTCTCTCAGTTCAGATTTGGCATTAAAATTGAGATTTTTAAAACTGTACGAGGATCAGGTTGTGATAGCGTTAAGACTGGAGTGAATGAGAGGTTCATAGACACTTTAAAAGGGCTTTGGGGATAATTAGTGGGGGATAAATTTAAAGTGGTGACGCTACTATCAAGAGGAAAAATGGAGAGCTCGAGGATGAGGATGCTGGAGAAGTTGTTCGTAAAATGGGACACTTCTTATATTTAGGTTTATTTTTATATTTCCCCCTTCGCAAGATCTGTTTTCAAAACCTAAAGTTGGATGGACCTAAATGGATATGGACATTGTGATAATTGTTTAATTTATTTTGCAGGAATACAAGATAGTTTCACAATCATGTGTCAGCACGCATTTGGAACATGATTTTCTTCAGAAAAACATTATTAACTTCATTGGTATTCGTCTGAATTAATTAATAATACATTAATAATAATAAAGAAATAATAAATAATGTATAAATAATAATGTTAAATAATAAATAATAAACTACAAACCAACCACAAACTAACTTATTTTTATTTTCTTAAATCGACATGATCCTTTTGACCTAAATGACCATGTAATTTTCCATATTTTTGAAATATCAAATCCTTCTAACTCATATAACAAACTGTAACATTAAACATACAGCCAAATGGTAAATTGTTGCCTGTTAAATTTAAGGTTTAAATGTAAAGTTACAGCTACAGATTAACAGGCCAGGCCACAAATGATTTCGCTCCTACCCCACAGTATGAGCACGTAAGCAGGAACAGTGGAAACCACCATATGGAGAAACACGTTGAGTGGTATTATCAGTTTTAATTAACTAGCCTTTAATTCAATTAACCCAAAACATTTGAGAAAACAGTGCAGCCTGAATGTGTCCCTCTTATCTTATGCCCTCTTAATATTCACTCAACGCACACTGGAGCACAAATTGGCACACACACGGATACTTCCACATTCAAGACACATTGAGCTATTGGAAATGTTTTGATGTCAGACTGCTTTGACAAGCCATTAGTCTTATACATATCGGAAGACTGAACAAGTCTCTTCGACGTACCCCCTGCCGTCACCACCCCACCGTCCCTTCCTCCCTCACCAACCTCTTCCTCCTACACCCTTCTCTTGTCATGGCTGCGATAGTTACCATGGAAACAGCAGAAGGAGGCTTGGAGTGCTGCTGGCATGTGCATTGCAGTGTTGAGGCGGGTGACATTCTGGAACTTTCCAACTCTCTTCCACCCTGCTTGCTGGCCAGTAAATATAAGTTAAGGAAATCAAAGGAGACCCTCTGAGACAGCCAGAAGGATAGACGGTTTGACAGACACGCAGATAAGCAGAGTGTCAGGGAGACGGGGAGAGAGAAATCCTGTAAGACAGACGCATGAGTAATTCGGAGGTAAGTGCTTCTAGTTGGAAAGACCTGTCATGGCCCATGTTCTGCATGGCTACGCACATCACTGCCACAGCCCCCCCCCCTCCCCCCACTCATTATGACCATTGAACAGTGTCTAAATTAGCTGCACCTATCCGAGTATCAGTCAGGCCTATGCCATGATCAGGCTGTTTTTTTTTTTTTTTGTTTTGTTGCATATAGACTGATTGGAAAGTCATCTGCAAGAGAGCATATGAAAATCAAATACCCGTTTGTAGTTTGCAGAGATCCAACGGATTGGTCTCATTTGTGTGTAAGAGAAAAGCTCAATGGATTAAAAAACACAGTTGAGTCAAACAATGGCCAGTTTTCTGTGCACCTCCTTCTGTGTATTTATGTGGTAATTAAGAAAGCACTTGGCAGCATAGTGTTTGCCAGGGCTTCCATTTAGATTAACCAGCAGCTACAATTAGGAGCAGACACTTCCCTTTTCTGCAAGTCTCCAATGGCTGGATATATTGATTTTAAATGCAAACTAGGGAGGATTTAATGAACTGCTTTTACACAGAGTGTTTAATAGAAATTTTCACACTCCCAGACAGGTTGCCAAACAGCCCACACACTATTAATTATACATTGTTGTATTTTTCTATGGAAAACCAGATTGGAATTGCACAGCGGTAATAGACTCACTCAGTGATCTACAAATAAGGGGTCTATTAATTACCGATATTGACATCCACCAGTTGAAATGTGATTTTACAGACGTCATAGCGGGTGGCTGGTTAAATGGGCGAGCGTAAGCTAGCACAGAGTGCGTTTTTCATGTGTCTGTTAATGAAGTCTGTCGTGGACCCGTGGCTGCATTTAAAATGAGCCGGGCAGTGAGCGGTGGGCCTGGATAAGCAATGAATCAGTACTGCCCTTCTCTTCATTACTGCCCTGGTAGTGGAGGACCCCCTGCCAAGTGCAACAGCGATCAAAGTCTGAATACATACACTTGAGCGTATAGGCTAGAAATAGGATTTATTCAACTTGACCCCATTTGGAAAGGACTTTCATGTCATTTCATATTTGGTATTTTCTTGTTAGATTTAATGCATAGCACGTTCTACTGTAAGGTGAAAAGAAAATAGTTAATTTATTTTAAAAAGTGCAATTTTAAAATACTTTCATAATATATATGAAAGGATAAAGCTTGAAAAATGTCCCCAAATAATCTGTAAAAGTACAATTTCACCTGTATTAGTTTTGCTTGTACGATTTCAGAATGTAGCACATTCAGCATTTTTTTTTTTTTTTTTTTTTTTTTCTCTTTTTCTTTCAAATCAATTTATCCTCAGTTTTATTTTAGTATTTTGCTGGATAGTCCTTGACCCTGAAATCCAATTAAAATGGATTGAAAGTGATCATGGAGCATAACAGAAGTTTGAATACTTAAGAAAAGGTAAAAAGGTAATTGTGTAAAGGGAGTCAATGTAATTTGTGATTCACTCTAATCACACTTTATCTTCTCTGTGCAGTGTGCAAAAATACAAAAAAGACCAAAAAATACTCAGAAGCAGCAATATACGAAATTAACATCGAGGGATTGCATCTTGGTTTGTGGGTATCAAGATAAACACTGCGTTCCAAATTATTATGCAAATGATATTTTTCTCTGATTTTTTTTTTTGTCAGTATAATTTTCAAGACATCAACCGTTAGGGTATCATTTGAATGTTATTGAACAAACCTCCCAATGATAACAGTATTTTTTTCCAAAATAAAAAAACTCAAAATGCACTGTTCCAAATTATTATGCACAACAGAGTTTCAAAACATTCTTTAGGTTGTAAAGAACTGAAAAAGGTCATTTGTTGAATTTGCAGCATTAGGTCATATTTACTGAAACCAAAAGCTATTTCAATCAAAAACATCTTAAGAGGCCAAGTTACATGTTAACATAGGACCCTTCTTTGATATCACCTTCACAATTCTTGCATCCATTGAACTTGTGAGTTTTTGGAGAGTTTCTGCTTGAATTTCTTTGCAGGACGTCAGAAGAGCCTCCCAGAGCTGCTGTTTTGATGCAAACTGCCTCCCACCCTCATAGATCTTTTGCTTGAGGATGCTCCAATGGTTCTCAATAGGGTTGAGGTCAGGAGAGGATGGGGGCCACACCATGAGTTTCTCTCCTTTTATGCCCATGACACAGAGCTATTCTTTGCAGCATGAGATGGTGCGTTGTCACAAGACTGTTTGAAAATGAGTCTTCATGTATTTCTGGGCCCACTGTAACCGTTTCTGCTTGTGAGCATTGGTTAGGGGGGGCCCAATAGTAGGTTTATGCACAACTGCAAGCCTCTGGAGGATCCTACACCTTGAGGTTCGCTGGACTCCAGAGGCACTAGCAGCTTCAAATACCTGTTTGCTGCTTTGTAATGGCATTTTAGCAGCTGCTCTCTTAATCCCATGAATTTGTCTGGCAGAAACCTTCCTCATTATCCTTTATCTGCACCAACCCGTCTGTGCTCTGAATCAGCCACAAATCTCTTCACAGTACGATGATCACGCTTAAGTTTTTGTGAAATATCTAATGTTTTCATACCTTGTCCAAGGCATTGCATTATTTGAGGCTTTTCGGCAGCAGAGAGATCCTTTTTCTTTTCCATATTGCTTGAAACCTGTGGCCTGCTTAATAACGTGGAACGTCCTTCTTAAGTAGTTTTCCTTTAATGGGGCTCACCTGGCAAACTAATTATCACAGGTGTCTGACATTGATTTCAGTGATCCAAAGAGCCCTGAGACACAATATCATCCACGAGTTTCATTGAAAAACAAAAAATTAAATGTTTAGGACACTTAAATCCAATTTGCATAACAACTTGGAACGCGGTATACAGTTTATCCCAAATTTACATTTAATATGGTAGTGATAATGTAATTTATTTTTGTTATTATTATTTATAATAATAATAATAATAATAATAATAATAATAATAATAATAATAATAATAATATGGCCACTGCAAATACCTTGTGAGACTTATATCCTGGAAATGTAATTGTGTCAGAGGAGTTTGATGCTCGAAAGACAAAATATCTGAGTGTCTGAGAACGATGATGGCTTATTTATGGTCATTCTCATAATCACCTACATCTGATTGTGCCAGACTGCTCGTGAGAGGGCTTCCAGTACTGGGATATGTTTCCTTCCCTTTAAGAGGTCTAGTTGGAATAGTTGTCAATATAAAATAATAAATGCCTTCTGGCCTCCTAAACATAATTCTGCGTCTGCATAGGAAAGCTTGCAGGGCTTCTGGATACCTGCCTTATTAACTCCTGGCATCTCCATCCATGCTGTGTGCCAGATGTTGGTGACCACTCCAGAGAAGTGGGATGTGGTGACCAGGAAGAGCGTCGGGGACGTGGCCCTCTCCCAGATAGTGCGCCTGCTGATCCTGGACGAGGTGCACCTTCTGCATGAGGACAGGGGACCTGTCCTGGAGAGCCTGGTGGCCAGGACCATCAGACAGGTGTGTACCATCTGGATGTATCCCTCCACACTCTACTTGCCCTACATTAATAGTCCTCTGATATAGAGACAAACATCTTCCGTTTAAGTGTTTAGATTACAGTTTTTTTTAACTTTTCTCCAAACTACAAAAAAAGATTGTCATTTTTGGTGGTACAGTACAGACAGAATACTAGTCATTACATTACATTACATTACATTACATTACATTGCATTTAGCAGACGCTTTTATCCAAAGCGACTTACAATTATTCAAACACCGACGGACGCAGCCATCGGGAGCAATTAGGGGTCTAAGTGTCTTGCTCAAGGACACTTCAGCATGCTAGCAGGAGGAGCCTGGGATCGAACCAGCAACCTTTAGATTACTAGACCACCAGCTCTACCTCCTACCTCTGGCAGTTTTTATATCACTATTTGATCTCAGTTTTCCTTTTTTCAATAATTTGCAATGAAAGCACAACCTCTTACATAAGGGGCAACTGCTAAATAACTTTCACTTTGATGAAGGGGTAAGTCTTTTGATGTATGGAGTAAGAAAAGTTTTTCTAGAGAGGTCTGACCCTCTCTACTTCTTTCTCCTCCTGCCTTTCCCCTAACTCTGCTGGAACTTATATGGAGGAATCAGACCGACGTTATCTAATAAATGATGGATAAATCTAACAGCATACAGAAACGGCATGTTTTAATTTAAAATATGAAATATTCTTTGTTACAATTTCCTTTGCTAAAATGAAAATACAGTTTATTTTACTATATCAGCTAAAAGTGAACTTTAACCTTGATTGCAGCCATAGTGTAAGTGATTTATGTAAGTTCCAAAAACAGAATTCACCCCATGTTAAAAACCCCAATCCTTGAACTTTCTTGTTCTTGAACTTGAACTCGTTCTTGAACTTTCACATTCTTGTCATTCCGAAAGTTAATGTTAGGACTTTCCCCATCCAAAAGCTCTGGGTGAATGGTGATGTCCGTGCTAGAATCAGTGCATGGTCCCCTGCCTATAGCTCTGGGGACCCGGAGGCCCTTAGGAAGTCCAGATATGACCTACGGAAAGCCATCAGAGATGCCAAAACAGACTACAGGGACGAGTTGGAGTCTAACTACCACAGCTCCAACCCCAGACGCATTTGGTACGGACTGCGATCCATCACAGACTATAAAGGGAGAAAAAGTAGTGATGCCCAGCCCACCGCCTCTCTTCCCGACGTGCTCAACACCCTCTACGCACAGTTTGAGGCGAGCAACACCATTCCTACTGGGAGGCTGGCTGAGTACCAGGATGACTGCACTCTGTCCCTATCGATGGCTGACGTGAGGAGAGCTTTCAAAAAAGTAAAGCCACGGTTTACCAGGCCATGTCCTCAGAGGGTGCACTGACCAGCTAGTGGAGTGCAGACCACCATTGTCCCTGTACAAAAGAAACCTTCCATCACCTGCCTGAAGGACTACCGTCCAGTAGCACTGACGTCAGTCATCATGAAGTGCTGAGAGCGGCTAGTCAGAAACCATATCTGCACCCTTCCTGGCACCTTAAACCCCCTTTCAATTTGCATACCGCCCCAAAAGATATTCCTGACGATACACACCACCCTCTCCCAAATGGATAAGACAAACACATACGTGAGGATGCTGTTTGTAGATTATATCTCAGTGTTCAACACTATTGTGCCCGCTAAGCTTGTTCCCAAGTTTAGGATCCTGGGCCTTAACACGGCCCTTTGCAACTGGATCCCAACACACCATGGCACCACCCTCTGGTGATGCCATTTGCGTCACACGCTCCCTCATGCCCTCGTTTGGGGCAGGTAAAAACCTATCTTAAGGAGAAGACCATGGACTTGAGGAAGCAGCATGGCAGGGGTCACGTCTATTCACATCAAAGGAGCTGAAGTGGAGAGAGTCTGCTTCAAGTTCCTCTGTGTGTTCATCAAAGATGACCTCACTTGGTCCAGGAAAGCGGACTCGGCGGTAAAATCTGCCCAAAAGCGCCTATACTTCTTGAGGAGACTCGAGATTTTTGGCGTGTCTGCCAAGACTCTCACCAATTTCTACAGATGCACTATTGAGAGCATCCTGTCTGACCGCATTACTGCCTAGGTCAGCAGCTGCTACACTGTTGAACGCAACGCCCTCCAGAGGGTTGTGAAGACAGCGGAGCGCATCATCGGCTGCCATATCCCGTCCGTGCAAGGCATCTACCACTCACGATGCCTTAGGCTAGCACGGAAAATCAATTAAAAAAAGACTATAGTCACCCAGTCTATGGACTGTTCGCGTTGCTGCCGTCTGGTAGACGATACCGGAGCATTCAGCCACAGACAACCAGACTCATAAACAGCTTTTATCCCCAGGCCATCAGGCTTCTTAACCACCAATAAGCAATAATATGCTACTGATCGTATCGATGACACATGAACAATTCTACACACAATATTCTCTGATTACTTGTACCTTAATTGTTAATTACACAGTCTACAAACTTACATATTCATTGGCACACCTCCACTTTATGTTATAATATTTAATATTTACATTATTTTTGTCTGCTCATACTCTCTCTCTGTCTACAACCATCGGGATACATATTATATATTCCCCATTTTTACATTCCCTGGAACTGCTGCTAGTATTTTATTATTATTAGGGGTGCAGCCTGCATGGCTGGAACCCTATTATTGTTTGTTTTTTTATTATAATTATTCTCCTCGTAATTTTTTTGGGCTAAAAGTGTTTGGAACACAACAACCGCTGGACCCACAGACACGGTTGAGGTCTCGTTAGAACCAGGGTTCAAGTGTCATCCATATCGATCCACATTTGTAGTAGAAATGAGTGAAAAACTGATGAAAATTGACTGGAAGTAGCCAAACATTCGTGCAACACCTACACGCCAAGGTTCTCAAACGTCCAGTCGGGTGGTCGAGCAAGATGAGTTTGTGAAGTACGACACTTTGTGACCTCATCATCCGGTCGTTATATATGTGCAGGTTGTAGCTCCGAAGGCACGTTCGCATTGTGCAAGGTGCGTAGTGTGTAGGTGTTTGTGTATCCCCTACACACAGGTCAACTGGTCAATTTATATTTAGTCTCTTTTGCTCTTTTGGTAAAAAAGAAAGGCATTCTGTTTACATCTAATCCCATGTTTTGCGGCGTTGTGTCCCTCCTTACGTAACACGATTCAACGAAGTTGTAACATACAAACTGTGGGAGTCCATGATGTGTTTCAGGCACTCAGAAGGCATCAGAAAACTAGGACCCGGAAAATTATAAAGAATCACAGAAAGAATCACAACCCTTTTTGGAGTTGGAAGAAGTCGTAAGATACAAACTATGGGAGTCCATAATTTGTTTCATGGAATGGCAACCGATCGGAAAACTTGCACACAGAAAACTATAAATAATCCACAGAAAGTCGTCACCGCGTCATTACGTCACAACGTCAGCATGCCCGACACGGCCCCAAACGGTCACCTGTCCGTCACTCAGAGTCTATTTTCACAGACAACACGGGGAGTCATAACAATGAGAAGTTCTGTATTACAAGCAAAGATAGACTGTCGCTTTAAAGACATGTCATCTACATGCAGCGTCCTGCAGCTAAACGTAGCGGGCTTCAATTTAAAAAGGAGAAGGCGTTAAATAGTGACGAGTCCTTCCATATTTTTAGTAAAATTCCAAATGAATGTCAATGTCCAATAAATGTTGTCTGTATTTCATTACAGGCAATTAATCCATTGAACTGTGTTCTTGAACTGGTTTTTAGAACAAGAATTGTAATAAAATACAAATTAGAAGTAACAGATGAGCCAGTGCAGTGCCAGACTTCATACTTAAAAAGCTTTGTAAAACATTATTATTATTTTTAATAATAATAATAATAATAATAATAAACTTATGAATTGTGCGTATTATGGTGTGATAACACTCACTGTTTTCACTGTATTTATGAGAAATTACTCGTACAACGATAAATTTGTAAAATAGCCGGGAATTGGAATTGTGAAATAGTGCAAAATCTGAAATTTGTAATTGCTGTTGATAAGAGATTATGGTGGAAAATTTAATACGTACTTAACACAACTAAACTGGATCCAGTATATTGCTGCCTACAGCTATATTTATCGTTATTTTTTATTTTTATTTTTTCTCTTCTATTTCTTTGCTATTTTTGGCATGTTTTTGCTAGTTTTTCCCTCATTTGCTGACTGTGTGTGTGTTTTTCCTGTGATTATCTCATAAGAATAATCATCTGATTACTCTTACCAAATTATTCTTTAGTGACAGCCCTAATTAAAAAATCTAACAGCAAAGTGAACACAGGTAATAACACATTTTCTGCGCAGCATCCTAAAAGCAAAAGAATAAGTATTTTTAATTATTTTCATTCCATTATCTATAGTGCCTATAATGTAGAAACATTTATGTTTCTACATTATATGAATATTTTCACGATCGCTTCATAAAATTCTCTGTCTCCCTCCAAGGGTTCATTTTGGAGCTGAAACCGTAAAGATAATTTCTTTAATATCTTTTCTCGTAAAAACACACACAAAAAAATCTGCTGTTCCATAAAATTCGCTTAACTTCAAGACTCCTTATATTTGAGGTAGCATCCACATTATTTGTGTAGAGCGTTTTGATGATTTGGACATTACATCATGGATCCCCAAATTTTTGATCAAACACACATACTTCTCACTGCCCTGCACTGAACCACCACCACAGCTCCACCCTGAGACTGATAAACCCTGTTCAGGAAAAGCAGTTGAGAAGAATCAACCCATATTTATCTCAATTCAATGGCCTCACTTTTGTGAAAATCCCTTCTTGCAAAGCTCTGCGGGCTTGTGTCGCTTTTGGCAGCCATCAAACTGATTAACTGCTTTTGGTGTTTGTTTTGTATATTTATTTATTTACTTCTGGAAAATGAGTTCCTTTTTTGCACTCAAGCATGGTTTTGTATAATAGTGGGGATGAAAGCACAGTCAAAAAATGGGAATTGAATCAAGCATTTGCATAAACTTACCACCTATCATTCCAAAACAAGGCCACCTTTCAGTGAATACCAATAGATAGCTGGATAAATGCCAGATACAAACATACATACATACATACATACATACATACATACATACATACATACATACATACATACATACATACATACATACATATGTATGCATGCATATACAGTATGATACTTGCATACATACATATGTACATACTTTATATACTGTACTTACATAAACACATTTTAGAATTCTATATGGACCTTGATTCTATGGTCACAGTTTGGTTCATTTTCACTATGGTGTACCATCCTTTGTCCATAGTAAATATAGTTAGTGGAAAAACCTAGTGTTCCTAAAACCTGCTCCCTGCTCCTTCTCTCTCTGTCCTTTCTGCTTCGCGTTTGCATTCACCAGCGCAGGCTTCGCTAACAAGCCTGCGCTGGTGGCTAACATAAACAGGAAATCATGAACAAATTCTGACATGTTGCCAGTCCGAGTAAAGCTCAGAGCTCTGAATTTAAGTTATGCACATGCACAAAAACAGTGCTCAATGGCTGTTGACAAGGCAATGCTGTAATTGTCTGGTTTGTGGGCATAATGAAACGACAGTCCTGTACCAAATGATTTGGTACAAATACATGTATCGGTGCACCCCTAATATGTGTGTGTGTGTGTGTGTGTGTGTGTGTGTGTGTGTGTGTGTGTGTGTGTGTGTGTGTGTGTGTGTGTGTGTGTGTGTGTGTGTGTGTGTGTGTGTGTGTGTGTGTGTGTGTGTGTGTGTGATTAAAAAAAACGTTTGTTTTTTTTAAGAACAGTGGATCTGCATTCTTTGTCTAGAGTGGCAAGGTAGAGAAAAGGGCCATGCTTCTGGTTATTGTACTGTCTGGATGCCAACGCTGCCGTCTGCAAGGTTGATTTCCCCTGATGATGACTGACAGGTTCTTGCGCAGGAATCCGCCCGGACATTTGGGATATTATAGTGATTATGCAAATTCAAGCAGGCACAGAGACAGGGGAGCCAACACTCCAGAGTGTTCTGTGCCCCCTGTTCCATTCTGATGAGCCGCTGTCAGGTGTCAATCCCGCCAAGGAAATTGATAAACGGGAAGGACAGGGACACGCAGCAGGAAAACAACTCGCAGTGGCAACAAAAATAGTGTTTTATAATAGTTTTTATTATTTCTTTAAAACCACAACTGACACACAGAGTTTTGACTGAACGTGAATTACATTTGGACTCCCGCAAGTAATGCAATCAATGCATAAACCGGCGTTAAGAGGGATGGGAGAATGCATTAGTAAATAAGGTTAGAGCTGAAGGTGTAACAGTTTAAAAACATCGATGTAAATTAAATCAGTTATTTAAAAAGTAATTAAATAAAATATGCAACACTAGAGGGGGGGAAATAGAGTAGAGATGATGTTGATAGTCGGGGATAGAAAGGAGAAACTCTTCTTTTTCTTTTTTATTCTGCCATGCAGGGACGGGGGACCTATCTGCGGGGGTTAACCGCTACGTAATTGAAAAGCGGCCTCTACACGTGACCGCTGTTTACTCGGTTCACAGCCTATTTATCTGCAGGTTTAACTGCTCTCTCTGGAGGAGTGCTGACTGGGCACTTTCTGTGCCTTCTCCACAAGTGCATCACCTCTGAAGTGCACTGCTGCAGAATTGACAGTCTGACTATCTGTCCTCCTGCAGACCACCTCACTGCACTCTGCTCTTTCATGGATGTAGCATTGTGCATCAGGGTTTGTTTTTTTTGTCCTTCTCCGTTTTTTTGGTTCTTTTTGGGTCCAAACTGGAACATTGAAATGCAACAAAGAGCCTTCATTACCCCTTTCCCACTGCACCAAAAACCCGGTAACACCCGCTTACATCCGGCATTTATCATCAGTGGGAAAGGTAACACACGGGTTACAGTCATTGGTCAAATGACCCCGCAATAGACTCCACCTCCAATCCGCTCTGATGTAAACAAGAACACCAGTGTCGACCCGCTCATTTTGGCCCCTTTACCTACATGATGCGACGCCCGTTGGAGTTCTTCACGTTGGCACGTTAATAGACAGGATTATCTGTTTATCATCCCATCATTTCATATCCGATTTCAAATCCAAAATCAAAATTTGAAGATAATTACTTTTTTGCCGCATGGTGGACCATGAAATATTATGAACTGTGGGGATCGAACCGCGGGGAGCACAGTGGAGAGCCCCCACACTCCTCGCAGGGCTCCGAGTCACTTCAGCATCGCCCCAAGCCTGTCCCTGAACTGAAGGAGCGTCTTCGTCTCCTCTACTCTTTTTCCCAGTCACACTGGAACCATGCCACGCCCCTTTTCCGAAGTGTTCATGACGTCGAGCGTGACGCACCAGAGAAAACAGCATTTCTGCTGGCAATCAGAGGTGGCAAGGTGTCAATCGCCTGTTTTTTAACCCACAAATTTTCAGATTCAATTTGGCAGTTGAATTCCTATA
The DNA here is from genome assembly GCF_960531495.2 of Zeus faber. NCBI lineage: Eukaryota > Metazoa > Chordata > Actinopteri > Zeiformes > Zeidae > Zeus > Zeus faber. The sequence continues at coordinate 18,456,479 of NC_137195.1, read as the reverse complement.
GATTAGAATAAATTAGACTATCCTATATAAATATTATGCTCTCAATATCATGTATCTATGTATGTATGTATCATATCAACATCAGTATCATGCAACATAGTGGTGCATTGTGCTTTTTACACTTACAAGGTAGAGAAGTCTTCCCCATCACAATCTGTTTGTATGTGCACATTTATACGTGCACTGGCATACCCCTCACGCTCATAGGCGCACAAGGCACAGTTTGTTGCAAAACCGATTCATTCAAAACCTTAAATTATTGACATGGCGTGCTATGAGCAACACTGCCCTGGGAAATATAAAAGATGAGTCGCTTTGCGAATAAAATATTGAAGAAAAAAAAAAAAGCGAATAAGGTCTTCTGCTCCAGGTAACATTAAAAAACAAAACAAAATATAAAACATAAGTCCATACGCTGCAGGTGGGAGATTTCTGTCAAGATTGGGGAGAGAGCACCTGGTACCATAGGTATCTCTTCATACTCAGCATTCAACCCACCAACCTGACTGGTAGGCACTTTAGTATCATTTATATTCCCCCCCTCAATGCAAGATTTTCTAGCTATTCAGGGGTTTACCCAAGCTGTTTTCCTTTGGCTCGGCCAAAATACAGTAAAAAAAAATTTGTGTAATTAACTGAGGTAAAATTGTTTTGTCTTCACACCGCATCCTTGTTCTTGGGCACCGATGAGTAATGACCGCAAAACAACCTCCAGAGGGCTTTGCAAAAAGGAAGTGTGGGAAGTGTTTTTTTCCTCTTTGTCCACTGAATTGCAAACAGAGAGCACATATCTCTCTGAATGTTTTTGTCTTTTTTATTCATTAATGATTATAGGGAGCTCTGCTCTAAAAAACAAAGGGCTGTATGCTCATCATACAAAGCCTGATATTATGATATAATGACCTTAATGCGTTTTGTAGAAACAATCTCTTTCACATTTTTATCAAGGCAGGTCTCTCCGCCTCGGCTCCTCGACCTGATATTTAGAGTCGCAGAGAAAATATAGGATGTCCTCTGAAGATCATTACCGCTTCGTCTCGAGGATATAAAACTGCACTCAGCAGGGCCATTTATGGCGAAGCTCAGCCAGACATTTAAACAGGACGATACTGTAAAAGACCCCAGAAGGCTCCTAACTGTGTGCCATGAGCACACTACACGACTTTCAAAGTCGTCAGATCGGTGTACTGTTCACACGACACAGCGTTTCGTCTTGTGAATGGGAATCTTGCAGTCTTGGGGTTTGCACACCCTGTGACTGATCGGTGATGGGGTCACACACCACAAGATCTTTTTTACGTTTTGTCATGAGAACACGCAATAATAGAAACCGGAAATTATGCGATTTCGGGACAGGATTACTTATTTTTTATTATATTCTTGATCATTGTAAAAAAAAAAAAAAGAATGAAATAATTGTATTCAGAATTTAAATAAGAAATATATAAAAAACCTAGAGAAGAAAGGTAAAATAGGTATGTTGTGTGTTTCTGGCGTCCGCTCCGCTGCACGGCCGTCTCTCCCTCTCGACCCCGCTGTAATTGGCTGCAGCTCGTTGCGTCATTCCCGGGTCGATCCCGACACGACCATCTCTCCAGCGTCTGCGAGTGCTCGGCTGAGCAGTCGGATCACGTTGTGAGCGGTTCACGCCACGCGCTCGTGGCTCAGCGGAGTGTGTTATGATTCTCCTCTGATCTGGCGCTTCGCTCGGCAATCTCCAAAAACCGAGTGGACTGTCGGCGAGTGGAAAATCAGGCCAGAATCACGTAGTCTGAATTTGGCATAACCGCGGTGCCGTCTCATCAGCGGCCAGTCGAGATGAGGTTATGGAAAAGAGAGGGAACATGAGAGAGTAAAAAAAAAAACCAACAACACCCTGCTTTGAGTCGTCCAGGAGACACTTTTCAACGACGAAAAGTTAAAACCCTCTGGACATGAGAATCTGCCAATCAGCCATATCATTAGAACCTCTGACAGGTGAAGTGAATAACATCTGGTCCCATGGCACCTGTCAAGGGGTGGGATATATTAGTTATATTAGATGTATATTATTATATTATATTGGAAGCAGGAAAAATGGTCAAGCGTAAGTATCCGAGCAAATTTGACAAGGGTCAAATCGTGATGCCCAGACAACTGGGTCAGAGCTTCTCCAAAACGGCAGGTCTTATGAGGTGTTCCCGGTATCCAGTGATTAGCACCTGCCAAAAGTGGTCCAAGGAAGAACAACCGGTGAACCGGCAAGGAAGGAAGAAGTTGGATTCCAACAATATCTGCTGACCAGAGACATCACCACCTCCGCCCCCTTCCCCCATCCACCTACACTCAACTTCTTTGCACCTCCGCCTCCTTGATCACTCACCATTCAATTACTGCCACACCTGACAGACTGCTATAATTGATTGTGCCGAAAGGAATTATGTTTGGTGCTCATGATGCCCAAGGCTCTTAAGGTCACATCTTTTAGACACATGAATATGGAAATCCTTGTAAAATATATTGTATTTGTCCCCCTCTTCATGCAAATGCTTCAGCCTGAGCCAGTTATCACTAGACAGTAACCTGCATTTTAATTGCCTTCAATAGCATTCCAGAGTAGAGCCTATGAGTGGCTCTGTATCTAAAGAGCACATGTGATGTCTTAAGCTTACACTAGCCTAGACAAGCCTTTTTGCTTTCATAATTAAATACAAATACGCCAGTATATTGAAAACACGGATTCTCCAAGTTATGTCCAGTCCAGGCCGCTCATACCAAAACACCTTTAATAAAAGTTAAGCTGAGGTGATTCACTCCCTGTAGGTGAGCATAATGTGCGTCTGCAGGCGGAGTGCTGCAGACGTTTGACCGCACTGAGTGAACGTGGAGCCCCACCAGCAGGGATTGGTTAGGCGTTATCTTGATGGGTTGGTTTGACGGGTACTGCATCACATTAAAGGCCTTACCAATCTTTCCTGTCACATCCACAGCATGAGGCACACAGATAGGGCTAGGCGCGCGCGCGCACACACACACACACACACACACACACACACACACACACACACACACTCACATGCGCACACATCCCTCTCCCAGTCGCGTTTGCTGTTTCTCTTTGCACCCGCCGTTCTCTTACCTGTGCACGCACGCGCAGGCACATACTGTACATACATGCACACAACATCTAATCTAGCGCAAACCATTTATTTCATCCACATGTGGCATACATAACTTAGACATTAAAGAACAAAATATCCTCCGGCAAAAGGGAACAACAAGTTCTTTATATTAAGAAAATCGTATCATATTTTTCAGAAAAAAGGTGACCTTTAATGCATTTCCTTTCCTGGCAATTATGTCGCCGGTAAATCAGTGCACTAATCAAGTCTTGCAGCATACTGACAGTTTGATTATGTTTCCTTGTCTCGGAAGGTGGAGTCCACTCAGAGCATGATCAGGATCCTGGGGCTCTCAGCCACTCTGCCCAACTACCTGGACGTGGCCTCTTTCCTCCATGTCAACCCCTACATCGGCCTCTTCTTCTTTGACGGCCGCTTCAGACCTGTGCCCCTGGGGCAGACCTTTGTCGGCATCAAGAGCACCAACAAGGTAAGGGTAATGCGGCCCAGGTCTGTAAGATATTAAAACAAAGGAACCGCGTCTTGAGTTCATCCGTCTACTTTAATTAGGGGCCGTCATTACTTTTTCTAAACTAAAGTTTTTATCTCGTCTTGTCTTGTTTAGATTCAGCAGCTCCATGACATGGAGGAGGTATGCTATGACAAAGTCCTGGAGCAGATCAGAGCAGGCCATCAGGTGAGCTCCCTTGCACGTTCCAAATTCCCGAGATTAAGTCCAGGAAGTGTGCACCCATACCTGCACACCTCAAAGGGTCTTTGTGTGCTCACTCATTCTGTCGAGAAAACAGTAAAGAGAGCATCAAGCAAGTTTATCTTTTTTTTAATTTATTATTATTTTTTTTTTTATAGTTACCAAACTATGATTTCAACTTTGAGTTTGGGAAAAAAAGCAAAAAATATACATGCTGTAAGTGCAGCTTTGCCACCACCTCAAGACACTGATTTTTGATCTTGCCTTTTCAGCGAGGCAAGGTCAATTAGACTCCGGGGGGAAAGAATCAACTACGTTTTTTAAGACATGTACGGTTGAAGGAGGTTCATTTTAACTCCCATCTCAAAACGGTCACACAATTCTTGCCAAGTAATTTCTTTTTTTTTTCTTTTTTTTTTACTGTACTTGTCTTAAACTGAAAGCAATATAAGGTCCCCTGATCTTGGCACAGCATCAGCATAGAACTTATAGTGAGCAAATATTTTTGGAGAGGGTTTTTTCTTTTCATATGACTCGAATCCCTGTATCTTGGTGAAGGATATTTTTTTTTTTTTGCGGGGGTTGAACACCTGCTATCTAAATTCTCTCCTGAATCTCGAGCGCTTTATCGCTCTCAACACATCTCCACTCCACTCCTCTCATCTGCTCTCTTCCCTCCACTCTTCCCTTACTTCCTGCTTCCACTCTACCCACCCCAGAAGCCCTATGGGGAACATGAGGGCTGTGGATTCAACCATCTCCGTTTAGCTCCCATCTGCTCGCTGAGTTGAGCTCCCCATTGAGCGTGGTTATCTGGTCTGCACTATTTTAATACAGAGTTGCACATCCACACAGATCCTTGGACAAACACACACCGACATACACCAAAAAAAACAAAATGCTCAAGCACTGCAGACTTTCATCGACCACATGTCTCTTCTATAAACTGCATGGATCCATTCTGGTCTGTATGTTGTGGACGTACAGTCGGGGCCAGAAACTCCACTGGGCAATGTTTTCCTTGGCTTAATATTAAATTGTTAGAAGTAGCTGTGATAAATATGATTTTCATCTCAAGGAGATGATGGATGAAATTTCCGTTCGGATTAGTTCCCCCGTATCCCCCAGCCCCCCAAACCCCATGCCCTCCTGCTGCGGAAGCTGGCCGGCAGACAGAAGTTTAATAAGCTCAGAAGCCCGCTGGTAACTGACAATGTTGGTTCCGCACAGCGCAGCGATGCTGATAAAACACCTTCAGTAAATAATGTTTACTGCGGCGGTCTCTCCGGGCACCGTGGGCACAAGGTGCACACTTTTGTCTGCTTCAGGCGTGCAACAATGCACGGTTTTAACATTATCCACTGTACGCATGGACAAAGCTAAAACATGTACTTTGTATTCTGCAGCAGAGGAAGATACCAAAGCATCCTTGTAAGACATTTGTGTGCTTTGTTAGTCTTTTATTGAAATCTCGTGAAAAGAAAAAGGACTAGGCATTCACAAAAGCCCAACATAAGCTTTGTATTTTCATATTTACAGAAGACAAATTACATATCCTGGTGCCCAACTGATTCAGGGATAATGGCTTCTGATGCAGTTTGAGTAAATATCTAAATGTTGAAACGTAATTATCGTAATTACGTTATTATCATGGTAACATTCTGAGCAATAGATAATAGTGAAAAGTCATTGTAATGTCATTGTGAAAGTTCAAAGGCTCGGCCTAAAGTTATAGGTACAAATTCAGCCCTTCAATGGTCACACAAGCAGATGGAGACTAATTCATTTTGTTCTGAGCGGTTCAGGCTCTCTGCAAGGGATGTTCAGGACAGGCCCCTGCCTGCGTTACATTTTAGTAAGCAGAGTCTGATTTACCGTTCGTTTTACTGGCCAAATTTACAAGGAAGCTACACCTTTTTTCATTTGCCTGAGACACATTCCCAAATCCCACATCGATGGGGAAAGATAAAAAAGATTCAATAAAAGATTCAAAGAACAGAGTCACAGTGATGAAAGTACATACACTAAAATAACTAACTTGGCTGCATTGACGATGATGCATTAAGTTAAAAAGTTAAACTTTTTTTTTGTTGTTGCATTCAGTTAGGGCTGCACAATGAATCGTATATTAATCGCAACGTCGACATTGGCCTCCACAATTAATTGATCGTGGCCGGGGGGGGTGCGATTTATTTTCTTCCAATTTGTCCAATATCTGCCCCGTCTCCGCATCCAATTCGCATTAATGATACGCCTGCGCCGACACGCCCACAAAGTTTTGCACATGTATGCATCCATGTGTGGCAAAGTAAGTAATCCGTGCATCCACGTGCCTGCAGGAGCCCGTTGCAAGCTCCGTGGAGCACGCACACACAAACAGGCTCCGCTCACATGGGACACACAGGGCTTTTTTAGTTTTGTTCAATAGGGAAAAAGTAATTGCATCTAAAATAATAAAAACACACTGTTTAGGCTGTTTTTTTCTTGCAATATACCTGCAGGTTTAATGTAACTGTTTGTGATAAATTACTTTAATTTGGTGCCATGTGGTGGCATTCTTTTTTTCGTAAAATGTAATTATTGTTTGTTTATTATTATTTTATTTATATATATATATATATATATATATATATATATATACATACATACAGTGCTGCTTAAAAGTATGTGAACCCCTTGAGCAGTTTAGATGTTTACCATGATTTCCATATTTTATCATCACCAGTTTTTATGTATGAAATGTCAGATATATGTTTATCAATTGCATGTACTTGTGTAGTGTGACTTGTTTAAGTAGCCCAAAAACTACATGAAACATGGAATTAGTGTATGTGCAAAAGTAAGTGAACCCCCCCAGCTGCATTGGTTAAGTCAAGCAGGTAACAGACTCAGGTCAAACACATTTGGGTGCTGATTTAATCATTTAAGCAGACCAATGAAATGAGACATCCTTGGGAAAGGGTTTTGCCTGCACTAATTAAAAGAGAGAGGAAACCAACCAAACCACTGTGGCCCCATACAAATCAACAATGCCGAGAGGAAAGGAGATATCCGAGGACCTGAAGAAGAGGGTAGTGACAGCCCATCAGTCTGGGGAGGGCTGGGGAGGGCTATAAGACCATCTCCAAAAGATTCCAGCTCCATCCATCCACTGTAAGACAAATAATTTGCAAATGGAGGGCCTTCAACATGACAGCAACGCCGCCTAGAAGTGGACGCCCATCAAAACCATCACCCAGAAGCACCAGAAGAATAATAAATCAGGTAAAGGCCAACCCACACATCACCTCTAGAGAGTTTCAGACCTCTCTGGTAGCATCTGGGACAAATGTGCATGCGTCTACAATCAGATGAAAATTGAATAGCCATGACATTCATTGCTTGGGTTGCTAGAAGGAAGCCTCTTCTCTCAAAAAAGAACAAAGCTGCCCGTTTCAACTTTGCCAACTTTGCACTTGGACAAACCAGAGGTCTTCTGGAAGTCCATTCTCTGGACAGACGAGTCCAAAATGGAATTATTTGGTCACAATCAAAACCACCGTGTTTGGAGAAAAGCCAACACTGCATATGAAGAAAATAACCTCCTCCCAACAGTGAAGCATGGTGGTGGAAATGTGAAGGTCTGGGGCTGCTTTTCTGCTTCTGGACCTGGACGACTCCACATTATCCAAGGAACCATGTATTCTCAGGCGTATCAACAAATTCTTGACCAGAATCTCCTGCCATCAGTCAGGGAGTTGAAGCTGGGACGAAAATGGATTATGCAACAAGACAATGACCCAAAGCATTCCAGCAAAACTACAAAGGAATGGCTTCAGAGAAAGAGGATTCGTACTCTGGATTGGCCCGGTCAAAGTCCGGACCTTAATCCAACTGAAATGTTGTGGCAAGACCTGAAGAAGTTGGTACATACCAGATGTCCCCCCAACCTCTCTCAACTGGCTGAGTTCTGCAAGGAGTGGGCAAAAATCCCCATAAGCAGATGCGAGAGACTGGTTTGTGGTTACTGAAGATGTTTGGTTGAAGTAATGGCTGCGAAAGGAGGAGCCACAAGCTACTAATAAAAGGGTTCACATACTTTTGCACATATTACATTTTCAGTTTTTGTGAAATAAACCACCTTTGTTGAATGAAATAATGAAAATATATCTCTTTGTGTGTGTGTGTGTGTGTGTGTGTGTGTGTGTGTGTGTGTGTGTGTGTGTGTGTCCATTGTTTGGAAGGTGTGCTTTGCAAATTGGGATTTGGATGTATGTCTAATAAGGTTATTTTAATGTTTTTCACAAAAAAAGTGACCATGTCTGGGGGGTTCACAAACTTTCAAGCAGCACTGTGTGTGTAAATATATATATCTATATATATATAGATATAGATATAGATATAGATAGAAAAAAAGTCCTATTTTGATTCAAAGATTTGTACATTTGAGTTTATTTATTTATAGATTCATAAAATACATTATTATTGTGAAGGCAGTTTTCTGTTGATTTACAGAGTGCAATAAAATAATTGTGTTCCCAAAATGGATGAATAATCGTGATGACAATATTGGGCAAAATTGTTGTGATCATCATTTTAGCCATTACCCTGCATCTATACATTCAGTCAAAGGGAAGACTTTCCAGAGCATGAAAATGATCAGATAAATAAAAAATTAATAAATACAGTATATTTGAGCTCACACCACTAACGCCAACACATTGTGGCGTATCATATCATCACATCAGCTTTGCATGCATACCCCAGAAGGCAAGGTATCAGTCCGTCCAGGAAATTGTGCTTTTTTTTTCGCAGTGTAAATTTGCTAATTTAATGCAAATTAAACTAATCCCCGCAATATTTTCAGAGAGCCTTGAATTTTGTAAAACTGCTGATACCTTTCTGCTTAAAATGGCCCAATCAACAGACCCCTTGAACTATTTAACCTAAAAGTTAAATTTATAGACTTTTTACTGGAACCCGAGCAAAAGCAGACTTTTGTTTTTGTGTAACTTTAAGCTTTTGGTTCTAACCTCCAGAATACGATAAAGTACTGAAGAACAACTAGAATATTTCCAGTTGTTACGATTGATATGCAGAGTACATATTATCAAAGGAAGTGATTACACTTTACTCTTTCTTCATTGGTAGTGGTTAGGCAACACTGTGATATCTCACCCTGTGTTGCAGCTTTGGACTCAAGAATACTTGAGGCAGGACTGTTCATTGATAGACTGTGTTTATTGACACGGCCAAGATGAAAATAATGACACTGGAAAGATTGATGTCTCACTCTTGAGATTGACTCATAAGATTGATGTCTCACTCATGAACCCCCATTTCAGCCCTGCTTTCGCTGTTACACTATTATGTTGGAAACATAGAGGCAATGAAATCTTCCATCACCCCTGACCATGCAAAGTGACTTTAGGAGTAGTTTTAGGTATTTAAATTGAAGACATTCCACCCCCTAAGTTTTTTTTCCCCACACATGCGACATGTTCTGTTATACAATTTTCATAAGTTGTGGACAGCAGAAGTCCATTTTATACTTTTTTGTTCACCTCACCATCGCCATCCCTGCTCCTGTCTCCTAGTTTCCTCCATTTTGCTTCTACGACCTCTCCATCGCCTCCTCTTTGTGACTCAACTGGCTCTTGCCTGTTGAATGGGGAGAACAATCGTCAGCTGAAGCATGGACCAGGAAATCGTGTCTATTTCAAACTCCACTGAATTCGATTAACGGGTTTGTTATGGACGCCTGTTTGTGTTTAATGGGCAAATCAGAACCCTCCTGTCACCTACGAAAGCAATAAGATGATGTTAGGATCCCCTGTCGCTGTTGTGCTGTGATGAAGGGTTTTTTAACTTTGAATTTGATCGATTTGATTTCTATAAAAAACATTTTTTTTTAATAAAGTAAGGTTCGGCATTTAAGGTTTCAATCTGCCGTCGGGCTTCGCCAGAGTTGAACTGTCGAATGCTGTCAAGCAGATCTTCTCCGCCTACATGTTCCTTACTGCAGCGCCACTTAGTCTTCTGCTGCCAGACATTTTCTACAGGGTCCGTTTGTTTGCGAGCAAAATCCTTTTGTGGTCTCACACTCGGTGTATTTTTGATATCTTCATCCTGGTTTATACAAGTTTTTACTATTTACTTGAATTGACTTTATTACTTCCATGACCCATGTGTTCCAGGTGATGGTGTTTGTCCATGCCCGTAATGCCACAGTGAGGACTGGCATGGGGCTCATTGAGATGGCAAAGAACCGTGGGGAGTCGTCCTTCTTCCAGTCAGACCATGGCCCAGACTATGGCCAGTGTGAGAAACAGGTATTCTATAAGCAGTCACAGCATCCTATACTGAGCTTCACTAAACTTCAATTGATTCAGCTATATCTATACTAATTGCACACATACAGTATGGGCAATAACTGAATGTTAATATTCGAATAAAGATGTATTGTTATTATGATTATTTCCTTATTTTATTTATTAGATATTGTACTCTTCCCCAAATCATCTTGCTTGATTCAGCCTTTTGTAGGCTGAATCAAGCCCACGGGCCACATCTTTGTCACCCCTGCTTTAAACAGTGTTTTAGAATAAATGCACATGTGCTGTCTCAATTATTGAGCTATGATCTGCCGCCAATTTCCTGAAAAAGTTCCAAAAACGCTTTGTGACGTCCATGCCAGAGCAGGGGCTATTTCTGTTGTTCCTGGGCAGGGTATTTATTTATGACATTCCAATAGAGAAAAAGTGAACTGGTGGAGAGCTAAGTGAAATTGAGGTCATGCACCTCTTTAGAGCTGCCCTGTTCCGCTGGGAGCAGTAAACAAAAGGAGAAAAGCATGCATATAAAACTCAGAGAAAGGGTCCATCCCGGTGGAAATTAACCTCACCAAAAACTACTGAAATTCATGACCCCTGCCAGGGCGGGTAATTAACAAATTACAGTACATCAAGCAGCGCGGATATCCCCGGAAATCAACTCTCAAGAAAATGAGCCTGCGATCTGATTATTGTACGACGTTGATTGTAGTTCTAGGTTACTTTGGTATAAGTCATACCCAGCGACGAAATGTCAAAATAAATTGTGCAGAGCGGCTGTAGAGAGAGCGTAATTATCACACACCCCCTAACGGCCATACAGAGAATGAAAATACGAAGAGGAGCTCTTCAACTACAAGACTACAGCTAAATGAGTCTGATCAAGACGCTTGCATCTATTTAAAAGATTAAATCGATTGAGTGCTCCGGTGCCTTCTCTGGTTTCACTCCTGCTTAAGAAGCCCAGAGATGCTGCTCTGTGCAGAGATTGATAGACGATCAACACTCACACTGGACGAATACGCTGAAAACATGTGTTGATCACTTCCTCCAGTCACTCTCCACCAACAGTGGAGGAAGTACTCAGATCTTTTACATCAGTAAAAGTACAAATACGACGAGACAAAATTGCTCCAGTAAATGTGAAAGTACCACATTGACATTTGACTTTTGTCAAAACGAATTGTCTTTCAATGTACTGAAAGTTCATTTATAAAGTACAGTATTAAAAGTAAAAGTACTCGTCATATCCAATGCTCTGATATAACCAAACCTATAATACGACATCAAGTGCCACTGTAAGGGTTTTTTTTCCTGCAAATGACTGCTCATGCAGATCCTGATTACAACAAAAATTGTATAAGGAGGTGTCATAGTAATTTACGAGCATATAAACCTAATAAATCATTGATGAGCAATCCTATATCAGCAGTTTGATAGATCCAGTCACAGATTTTTTTTTTCTTTGCCTCTTGCTTTCGATATGCATATGAATATAAATGCAGATTGTTTTTTAAACCTTAAGGTAACAGGACTGTACGAGAAATGCAGTAGAGGAAAAATAATAGATATTTGCTTCGTTCAGATAGTTTACAAATATACTTGAGTAGTTGCCACCATGGCTGTCCACCGCATAGTATCTAGTGCACACTATGGCATTTATCGCTCAAAAAGGTAGAAATTCTCTCATCGGATCACAACGGCAGGCCTGACAGGGCGGCCGCTGAGAGTTCACCGGTCATTCACCATAACTCGGAGCAATAAGCTCCCTATAACGCTGCTTTTATTTCCGCGGCGCAAAGGTAGGCATATACGGGACAAAGGAGAAAAGAGTGGGAGGGAGGACGAGTGTGAAAGTGTGCAAAACCGCCTGACGTGCCCGTAGGTAATTAATGGCCTCTGCGCTTTGGGAGCACACAGTAGGCGGAGCCGCAGTTCCCCTCTTGAGGACGGTCAGTCGAGACTCCCAACTCCCATGTTTAAAATCTCTTGCTCCAACAGAAGGCGGCGTGATAAATTTAGCAACCTTTTCCTCTGTTCCCTGGGGCCGAGCCAAGATTGATGTGCCTCTAATCTCTTCTCTATTTAAATGGGATATGTACGTACACAAATCAGATCACTTTTCATGCTTGCTAAAACTGGAAATAGAGACGAGAGATTACAGCACTGGGAATAAAAATGTCGCGTCGTGGCCTGGTTAGTGTTTTCCACACACTCATTTGGGGCAGTGTATGTGTGTGTGGGTTTTGTGTGTGTGCGTGCGTGCGTGCGTGCATGCGCGTACACACGCAACCACATAGTATAGGTCCATAGGGTAACGCTTATGTTGGTTGATTTATTTTGTCCTGTATTATTGGTGCTAACAGTAGCACCAGAAACCAGCGTAACCTCCTCCTCTCATGTAACAGAGTGCTAAGTAGCACCAGGTTCCATTACTCGTTCTTTCTGAGTGTCTGTCTGTCCAGTCTCTTCTGGCGAGAGTGGAGGGGGGAGACCAGGCTGATCCCACTCTAAGCCCTCACAGAGATAATGCATGGCTTATTTGCGCTCTGGAAATTGCCCTGCATTAATATTTATAGGTGCTTTTTAATATATATATATATATATATATATATATATATATATATATATATACACGATATGCATATGTGGTGAAATGAAGCACCTCTGAGGTCAGTCCTATAATTTAGCATTTATTTATCCTGCTTTAAAAGTCAGAAGTGATTCCACTATTTTTCCTCTCCTAATGTTCATTAATTGGCTTTATCTTGGGGGTTGGAGAGGCTGTCAATCAAGCTTAGATATCTTAATGCACTTGAATAAATTCTCGTTATAAAATGTGTTTTTTCGCTAAGCTCATGCCTGTAGTCCAATGTTTATGTAAAAAGAGTGAAAAACGTTCTAATTAATCAGCTTTTACCAAGTTGTTTAACTACAGTCATGCCCTTCGATTTCTGTGTGCACTTGTGAAGTTTTGGTTTTGTGTATGAGTGTTGGGATTTAATTGGCCTGGAAGAAAATCCTTTTAGTTTTTCTGTGCGGGTGTGACCAGGGGAGATAGATGTATTTAGGTGTTCTCAGCCACAGTGAAAAGCTGCTGGAAATGCAGTTTGTTCTCTGGGTCTTTCCCATTAGCTTTGTATGTCATCTCAGTTTAGTTCTGACATTCAGCGTCTGTTTGTTGGCTTTTTCAATACGTGACATGCACTCAAACTGAAACTGCGTGCGGTGTTTATGTAAATTGCATGTACTTCTCCCCCATTACGGACATGGTCTTTTTGACGAAGGCGAGCTCCAGAATCCAGAATTCCCCGTCGCCCTCGCTCGCCCACTTCACCGCTCACAGAACCTCGGACCGTAGCTCTCCCACTAACGAGCACCTAAAGCCACGCCAAGGTTCATTTATCCTCCCCCATCCGCCCTCTTCTCCCCCCACTCCAACGTCTCCTTTTAAGCTCCCTTACCGGCTCTCATCTCCTCTCTTTATCTTATTTACAGTTGCTTATTTGTGGGCTTTTTTTTCCCCCCAAATGAAAGGTGTTTGTCATTGATTGTTTCAGATTAAACGGCAGCTCTACCATAGAGGTTAAGAGACACCTAGTGGCTCCACCGACACATTGCACGAAGCACATTGTGCATCCAAAGTGAACCATTGAATACAATTGAAACCTTAGATGTGGAAGACATTAAGAAGATTTGTCTTTTATATATATATATATATATATATATATATATACACATAATCGGTTCACATCAGTACACTGCACAATTGTATTTCAAATATTTGTGTGGGGAGCTGTACTATCAGAAAGCGTATTGAGTTTGTGAAGAGCTGCTTTAGCGAAGGCAGAGCGTGCAGACAGCGCACAGACGCCGCGCTGAAAAGACCATCGCTTTGCCGCGATGTGGAGATCTCACGGGCCCCTTCACTTTCAACTCATCCCGCTGCCGGCTCTTTTGATGTGCGGGGGTTTCATGTCACGCCGCTTGACGAGATGTCTCTGCGAGAGAGACGCCGCTGACGCCTCCGGGGACTTCACAGTTCGGCTCATTAATATCTCTGTTTGCTTTCATTTGCTTGCTATTTTTACAAGGCTAACTGTTTTATTGTGTTTGATCTGTGACAGTCTGTCACAATAGCCAAACTAATACCCCCGCTACAAAGACCGATCAACAACAATGAATCTTAAGCACAAAAGCCGGTGGATATAGGCACTGAGTGTGGCGTGACAGACACACACATACGAGAAAAAGCAGGGCCTCAAATAGAAAAGGTACACTGTATCGCACCCATACACATGTGGAGCGAAAACTCCAAATACTCCTACACAGAGACCGATTATTTTGGTACAGTACAATGGCTCATCCGCAGTCCCGTAGCCTGAGGGAGCGGTCGGCCATGTTATCATGGTAATGCATATCGAGTCCATTTTCCTGTTTAAGTGCTTCATCATCAGCATTAAAACAGCTGACTGGAGCCCCAACTGTTCTGCCGCGCCACCCGCTGCATATACCTCCAGATACAACATAAAGGGAGCACCGTCGTATGCTGCCTTTCATCTCCTCTTGTCTACACACACATACAAACGCATAGACACGCATACACACACACAGCGCCCATGTGTACATGCAAACACCTAGGTAAAAAAAAAACGGACTAAAAAAAGCATACTGAAGGACATGTTTCCCGACAAACTGATGTTGACTGCTACATGGTATGCGAGGCGGTTCCATTAGGTTGCTGACAGTGACAGAGAGAGCGAGAGAGAGAGAGCGAGAGAGAGAGTGAGTGTCTGTGGATCGAGTGGAAGCTCGTCCTCCCACTCGCTCGCGGCCCATCCAGCGTTTTAAAAGCCTGTCAGAACAAAGGGCAAATATTATGACTGTGAAGGGCCAACGAAATGAAATCAACAATTAGCCACACTGCCTCGATTTGGCTAAGTAGGTGATCACTGGATTGCGCAACAAGCGGTGGCCCGAGCGGGGGCGGGATTTGCGTGGGTGGTGCGATGACACCGGAGTCATTTATCTGGCGTTCAGCATCACCGAGCTGGGAGTATAGTTTGTTGTCTCTGTGGTGAGGAGAGATGGGCTGATACTGATCAGGGTCTTGTGTTATTGGTGGCATTCCAGGGTAATACAGGGTCTCAGTATTAGACCATAACCTCTACAAAAAATAAATGTTGATTATTAAAGAAAAACAGATTTATTTTCTGCTTTGTTTCTTTGACACATAGTATCACGCTTGATGACTGTCGTAGTGAAACTAATGGTCTATGCTGTTCAGAAAATGCTTGGTATTGGTCAATAATTGAGGGGAGTTAAGGATTGAGAATCGATTCTGGCGGTAATTAACTGCCATCATTACACCTGTAATGGTCACTGAAACCCAGACTTGTGATCCCCTTGTTCTTCTATTGTGATGTTTGGGCTCAAGAGTGAATCACGAACGCAGAGATTCCGTGTCCGCTTACCAGTTTGCCAGCTTCCAAAAACAGGTCTAAACTATGAAGTGAAACAGAGATTTCCCCACAAAATGAAAGTTAAATAAGTTGGAAATAATATGTAGTGTATTGACTGTTTATTGACTTGCTACAGTGTCTGGTAGAGACTGAGATGAATGCACGGATGGATGAATAGAAAGACAGGTAGGTGCATAGATAGATATATCATCAATTCACCATGGTTGTCGTATATCAATAAAACATACACAAATTAAAAGCCGCAAGCAACCCTGTACAGGTAGCCTGGGAACCAGACCAATCTGCAGCTCATGTTTCATTTGCTCTGGCAGAATGCGTCTAGCCACCCTCCCATTCAAACAGGTCTCCACCCGACCTTGCCAGGGTCGGGCCAATCACAACCGTTTATCTAATATGGGGCAGGTTTGATACGAGGACGATGCAGAGGAGGGCCGTTGAGGCATTTTCGTAAACAACCAAGATGGCTGCCGCTGATGTGGCGCGATCTGTTGAATCCGCTATCGCGGCACGGATGTTGGTGTGTAGTTGGCTATACACATACACAAGTGTTAGACTAAGTGGATGGTATATCTTCTCTAAAAATGTGTTTGCCGTACTTTGGACAGGATTTGTTAAAAGTTTAATTTACCAACATTCTCGCTCAGCACTACGTCACACGTTTGGTTGCTCTGATTGGTGGTAGGTTTATCCAATTACATCCAGAGACATTTTAGTCTGCACCCATTGGTAACGGCCCTTGGAAATTGGGATGGATGGATGGGTGAAGGGTGGCCTTAGTCGGGCGCCCCCACCGCCCGTTCCGTCCTCCATCCACCCATGCGGATCTTCCTCGCAGAAGGCCCTGATGGCGGCTGATCAGGATCTTTTGGCCCTGCCACCTCCAATCTGGCTGCCGGTGCTGTACACATTGGCTCACCTCGGAATAGAAGCTGCGGGCACGGTCGTAACACACTGTGGCATCTCAAAGCAAAAGTAATGCAGCCCTCACATTTCAATTAGCCCCCACCTCGTGTGCGAGCACACACACACACACACACACACACACACACACACACACACACACGGGAGCCATCTTACCTGGGCTGCGGCTTTCGACAGCACATTGTGAGCGAGGGAGGAGCATCTGTCTATCCTCCTCTACAGCAGCACTCTCTCATGGGCTCTATAGCACTCTTTTGTTTTTCCGAGACATACAGCACATTAGGCAGCACAGCGGGGCTGCACCGTACGTAGAGTTACATCATTTTTTATGGTGATTTCCAGATGGTAACAATATGTTATAATTTGTGTCTTCAGTTTATACAGGGGGAAAAAAGCTGAAAGAAAGCATGGCATCATTGCAAACCTTTTATTATTACGGCTTAGTGCTGAGGATGGAGGTGATATAGTGATTATGCATGGATGTCGATAGAATTCTCTAGATTGTAATAGCTTAAATAATAAATAAAACCCAATGCGATGTTGTCATAACTCAATAGGTTATCGACACGATGCCGCAAATAATATACACCTTTGTGTCATGGAACAAACATAAATTTAGTACAGACATTCAAACTCCAATTCAACCATCTGTTTTGGTTTTTTTCTTTTCTCCCAATGTGACATAATAATAATCTGACAGTTGAACCCCTATCGTTTCTGACCTCGAGGTTGAGACGTCATCGAGAAGAACCTCTGTGTGACTTGTAGCTTCACTCTGAGACGCTTGCCTCTCTGCTGAAGTTGTGGTCGTTAATAGAGACATTGACTTAAACCAAGGGCAGTTGCCTGCTCTAATGGGCTTTCTACCAGACCCGCGCAGCCCTGACCTCTTCTTTAGACAACCAGAGAGCGGGCGAGAAAGAGAGAGACAGAGACAGAGATAAAGCTCTTTGACGAGGAAGCCCTTATGGTCCGAACAGGTCCTGACCTCTCCCTCCCCCAACACACATCTCAATCGTTTCATTTCGCCCTATCTACACCTGCTATGTCTCTATGTATCTTATTATTTAAAAAAAGTAATGGCTGTCAACCCTCGACCCCGCCCATAATGCTTTTCTTCTCCAAAAATCCCATTATAATTTTGAATAAGCTGGGATCTTTTGATAGTTCCCTGCTAATTTCACCCTGAAAATGAGGCCTGACAAAAATGAATTGGACCCGTCCTTTTTTCTTTTACATCACTCGCCTTTTCCTGTGATTGACATACTCTGTTTTTTCTCCCGTCACCACAGATCCAGCGCTCCAGGAACAAGCAGATGCGTGAGATGTTCCCGGACGGATTCGGGATCCACCACGCCGGCATGCTGCGCTCGGACCGCACCCTGATGGAGACCATGTTCTCCCGGGGATACCTGAAGGTGCTGGTGTGCACGGCCACGCTGGCCTGGGGTGTCAACCTGCCCGCGCACGCCGTCATCATCAAGGTGCAGCTGAGCCCTTTTGGCTTTTTCGTCTTCTCTGTTCATTCCGGGGGGTCGGAAATTCAAACGACCTGGGGGCCACTGGCCAGGTTGTCTCCTCCAGCGAGGAACATTAAAGAAAAAACAAACTGTTCCATGTTTTTGAAAATCTTCTGTTATGTTTTATTCTGTTTCATGTTGTACAGACCCCTGGTTGGTTCTGTTTTTCTTTATCTGTCATGAGATACTGGACACGGAAATGAGCAGAGGCCTCTCTAGTCGATACTACCATGATTCCTACCTATTCAAGTAGTACTGCCATTCTGCAAATTTTGAATTTACCAATAATTACAATTTGACTTTGAGTTTTTGACAATTTCAAAAACTCTATAAAACAATTATGTTCCCTGAGAGGTGGTGCGCTCTGACCCCCTGCCTCTTGTTTCTGTGGCAACAGGGCACGCAGATCTACGACGCCAAGCGCGGCACCCTGGTAGACCTGGGCATCCTGGACGTGATGCAGATCTTCGGCCGAGCCGGGCGGCCCCAGTTCGACAAGCACGGCGAGGGCACCATCATCACCACGCACGACAAGCTGAGCCACTACCTCACGCTGCTGACGCAGCAGAACCCTATCGAGAGCCAGTTCCTGGACAGCCTGTCGGACAACCTCAATGCCGAGGTATAAATCCACTCATTTTAACACTCATGTCTCATTATTTTCTGTTTAGGTTCATATTTTTTGAGGCGATTTTGAGGGGAGACCTTGTCGTAAACAAATAATTTTGGCCAGGGTCTTTCCATCCCATACCTATTTACAGCAGCTTGCAAATTGTCAGTTCCACTCCGGTTCTTTGCTCCCAGTGTGTAACAAATAAAGATCTAACTAGTCCCGTCACATGGTGGTTGATCTCGCACCTTGTCGCAAATTTTAACTTCAAGGAAACAAACACAAAATTAGGAACATGTCTTGTTTGGCGGTCTGGTGAACACCAGAGAGTACATCACATCCTGGATGCATTTAACTCAAATAATATAAAATCTGAGAACTACAGATGATTCTTCCAAAACCTGCAATTCTGTGCTTTAATTAGTTGAACTTTCTTCAACTATAAGCCTTTTTTAACATTAATTTGACATATTTCACTGTTGATGGTGGGATGGTGGGACAGTGCATTGCACTGCTGCCTCACAGCAAGAAGGTCCTGTTCGATTCCCGCCTGGGGCACTGTGCTCCGGGCGGGTTATCTCCCAAAAAGGAGCCTTTCTGTGTGGAGTTTGCATGTTCTCCCCGTGCTCACATGGGGTTTCCTCCACCTAACATCAGAAAGGACCCCCACTAAAATCATGCACACATCATCATCTGACCAGCGTTTGACACTCATCACCTGGTCCCTGGGCGCGTCAACGAATGCTGCCCACTGCTCCTGGCTGTCCCGCCTGGAGGAAGGATAAGCCAAGGATGGGTTAAATGCAGAGGCCACATTTCACTGGCCACCATCCAAAGGGTGTGTGCGTGTGCGTGTGCGTGTGCGTGTGCGTGTGCGTGTGCGTGTGCGAGTGTGTGTGTGTGTGTGTGTGTGTGTGTGTGTGCATGCATGTGTTGTAGTGTGGTGTGCTGTGTGACAATTAAAGATTCTTCTTCTTAGTGGGTGGTCCGTTAATGGCCGCGGTGGAAATACCAAGGGCTGAATTTACATACAAGTTGCACCTGCAGTCTGGCCAAAATGAACATCTGATTTATTAAGGCAGCAGCTCATTATGCAGTCAGCGGAATAAGCAGTGGCATTTTGTGTGTGTGTGTGTGTGTGTGTGTGTGTGTGTGTGTGTGTGTGTGTGTGTGTGTGTGTGTGTGTGTGTGTGTGTGTGTGTGTGTGTGTGTGTGTGTGTGTGTGTGTGTGTGTGTGTGTGTGTGTGAAGCAGAGCTCCTTTTTCTGATTTTTTTTCTGCAATTTCTGAATGTGGAGCTCCGAACCAGCTTGAGAATTGGGGAAAAAGAAAAAAAAGTGATCAATTCAGTGATGCTGAAATAAAAGATAGTTATTTATGAAGTCACACCAAACATCTTGGTTGTTGTACAGCACAACCTAATATCAAAGCATGTGTAGATGGCACTGGTAAGGTTCCAAATGCTGCTGCCGCAATCTGCTTTTACATGTCCTTGAAAAGTTATCTCTGAAATGCACATGATAAGTACACTTTGCAAAGACATGAAAGGTTTGCTTGAGATGAGAAGCAGATCTGGACTCGAGACGGCGCCAAAGCAGACTGCAATGTTCCCAGCCATCCAAAAGGTGGTGCCAGAGACTTGTTACGGCTGTGACCTGATATTTAGTCTCTTTCTCTTCTCCTTTCCCCTCGTCCGTTTAGATTGCCCTCGGCACCGTCACTAATGTGGAGGAGGCGGTGAAGTGGCTCAGCTACACCTACCTCTACGTGCGCATGAGGGCCAACCCGCTGGCCTACGGGATCAACCACAAGGCCTTCCAGGTCAGAGGTCAGGGACTGCAGTGCCACGCCAGTCCCTCTGCTCGGTCTGACTTGTCGGTCCATGGTTCTGTTTCTGTCACCGCTTTGTCTTTTCGTCCCGTCTGCCCCTCCGCTCGTTCTCTTTCCGTCCTTGTGTCTGAACGACCTGAGAACTCGTCATGTGACCTGTCACTGAAGCACCATCTCCCTCTGATCCACCCTTCTCTCTTCCTTGAACCCCCTGTGTGTGTGTGTGTGTGTGTGTGTGTGTGTGTGTGTGTGTGTGTGTGTGTGTGTGTGTGTGTGTGTGTGTGTGTGTGTGTGTGTGTGTGTGTGTGTGTGTGTGTGTGTGTGTGTGTGTGTGTGTGTGTTCCAGATGGATCCAGGCCTGGAGCTCTACAGGAGGGAGCTGGTGGTGGAGTCGGGCCGGAAGCTGGACAAAGCGCGCATGATCCGCTTTGAGGAGCGCACTAACTACTTTGCCTCGACCGACCTGGGCAGGACGGCCAGCCACTTCTACATCAGATACAACACCATAGAGGTGGGGCTGTTCCTCTCTATTTCCCCAGTAAAGGGATTTCTTGGGGAAAGGCTCGTTTGTAAAGTCTCCCGTTATCGTGATCAAATTTCCCTTCTTAAAAGTACGAAAGCCTATTGTTAAAGTTTTATTGTCAAATAAAAATGAATAAAAATGCAGCACCAGCATTGTGAAAGTAGCTGTTATGAAATATTCATATTAATAATAACCAAATATTTACCTCTTGAATATTTCAACATTTATGTTATTTTATTATTCATCAATTTCATAATTTCATCTTGAGTCATTTTGTCCTCCATACTTAAGTTGTAATAGTCGTAAATCAACTTAAATTTGGTTTGGAAGGGGACATCCTGGTGGGTACCATCTAGGCAAAATGCCTAATCCAGCCTGCGGTCATTTGTTGCGTGTATCTCCCTCTCTTTCATCCCCATTTCCTGTCTCCTCACACAAAATAAATGTAACTATGTCTATGCTCATATAGCCACATTTAGTATTTCTCTCAGTTTATTTTTGGCAAAGAAAAATAAATATTTCAGTGAAACACAAAAGGATGCGCGCACACGTGCAGTACGTGTGTGGTCCTTTGCATTATTTTGGTTTCCTAATGAATGAATGTCCCTTTCTATGCTGTTGCTATTGAAGAACATTTACTTTGGGGTTTTTTTGTATTACTTTTCATCTTCTGTAGCATCATAAAAGGTTTTAAATGTAACCAGACATCCCGTGTCTCTCCTAAATAGCAGTGTCAGTTTTCAAGTTGTTCCAGTTCTTCTACCATTGCCGCATTGTGATTAATTTCAAGACTAGTATCATCTGATCCAGAGGCGCTTCTTTTGTGCATAAACTGAACAAGAGATTTGATCCCAAATGGAATGCTAAACCCTTTTTGTGTTTGTTTTGTTTTTGTTTTTCTCTCACGTGCCGCTACAAAGACATTCAACGAGCTGTTCAACTCTCAGAGAACGGAGGCCGATATCCTCAGCATCGTATCCAAAGCAGAGGAGTTTGAGCAGGTCAAGGTAATTGAGTTCAATTCCTAAACCCACTTCCTTTCCTCTCTCGCTCTCTTCTTATTTAAGCCGTCGTTCAAAGTCTTCCAAGCTTCATTTCCAGGAGGAGATCTCAGTTATGCGGTCAAACATGTGTGACCTCTTTTTTAAAATTTGCATTAGTTACCTTCCCTAGTTTAGCTTTTTTTTTTAAAATGCATCCTTAATTATATGCATTGACTGTCTGTTTGTGTGTGCGTGTGTGCGCGCGTGTGTGCGTGCGTGCATCGTCGGGCAGGTCCGTGATGAGGAGATTGAGGAGTTGGAGCAGATGCTGTGTAACTTCTGCGAGCTGCCGGCCTCAGGGGGGGTGGAGAACAGCTACGGCAAGATCAACATTCTGCTGCAGACCTACATCGGCCGGGGAGAAGTGGACAGCTTCTCGCTCATATCCGACCTCTCTTACGTCGCCCAGGTCATTATTATTGGGGGGGGCAGTAGCTAAGGCGGTAGAGCACGTCGTCTAGTGATCAGAGTCTAGTGATTGCCGGTTCGATCCCCAGCTGGTAGCTCGCTGAGGTGGCCTTGAGCCAGACACTTAACGCCCCAACTGCTCCCCAGGATGGTGGAGGTAAATGCAGAGAATTAATTTACTCACAGGGATTAATAAGGTTTATATTGTTGATTATTTATTTTTATTTTCGAATTGTTAGTGATGCGTTTGACCTTTTATCACTCAGAAGTGGACGAACACGCTCCATGCTGCAGCCGTACCCCAGGCCACCCTCTGAGGAGGCCATGTCTGGATTCCACCCTTTTTTTTTTTTTTTTTTTTTTTTTTTTTTTGTTAATGCGGTCGGATTTCGAGGAACAAAAATTCACCACAGGAATTGCGTCCCGTTAGAGTAGTAATCATTTCACATGGAACAACAGATTGGTTACTCGTTCTTATTGGCGCATTCCATTGTTTGACCCGCATGGGGAGCCTTTTCATGGACTGCCACAGCCTATCAACCAGCGAGACTCGAGACTTTATCCCGTATGAGATCCGAAATTATTTGACAAATCTGGAAAATTAAAACCCTCTCTGAAATATATAGTTTACAAATGCTGGAATCTAATCCCCCCCACCGCCCCCTCATTTTCTCATCCTCGCTTCGCTAACTGTTATCATCCTCCGGTCCACGACTTCCAGCTGTAACCGATTCCATCTGGTTGAATATTTGGGATAACTGAGGCTGAGTGATGTGATAGTGTCCGACAGCCAATCAGAGGCGGCCTGATGTCAAATTCAGACATCAGCACATCATAATCCTCTGGCGCTACCTCTTACACACACACTTGTACAGTAGAAACGTGTGCCTATGTACTTACTAGCTCCACATGTAACCACTTATGTACACACACACACACACACACATATTGACGGGCGCACGTGAAGCAATGGTTTTAGCAAATGCACGGCCAAACGCTTCTGCAGCTCTCTCTCTCTCTCTCTGAACCGACCTGGGAAGAAGAAAAACAGAAATGTTATGATAATACAGAATAGCGACGACAAATGCCTATTCCGTATATAATAAAGTATCTATAATACAGTGTGTATAATACAGTATTTTCAGGCCTACCCATGATAATGTTCACACTTTGACGGGAGTATGAAATTTATGCTCATGAGCGCAGGCCTCATAAGTAGATGTGTCTGTACATCCAGAACCACAGGCCAAATCAAGTGGCGGCCTGGGTGCCAAATGTGGTCTGCACATCATTCTAAATTGGCCCTTTGACTATTTTAAAGGTTTGCAATAAACTGAAAAATATGACTTAAAGGAGCCTGTGCTACCACTTGTCCAACTCATTGCATCGCAATGTGCACGCTCACGTTCTATCAAACTACTGTATAATTTTAAATGGCCTGGCATATTCACACAAGTGTTATTTGGCTAGTGAACACAGGACCAACTGGGAAAACCGTTAGTAATCAGTTGGCAAAATTCCAAACAAGTATCTTGTTCATAGTGAGATTAATGTGAGAAATACACAATGGCTGACAGTCATTAAAAGACAATAGCAATGGAGCAGCATAAATATCGCAACTATATCCAAGGGTAGTTTTGGTGTTTTTCGGTGATTTTTAGGAGCCCTATGCTGGTGGCAAGTTCAAAATCTGGCTCCCAGCAGGATGCAGTTGAAAAGCCCTGCAGTAGCAGATTAGACAAACCTCTGAGTCATCTTTTGGGCCACACACAACACAGTCAGGCCGCCTCCTGATCGGACACGGTTAATCGTCGGTCCGCAGCGACATTTTTCTTTATCCTCCATTGTGCCCTATCCCAGAATGCCGCTCGGATTGTCAGGGCTTTGTTTGAGATCGCCCTGAGGAAGCGCTGGCCCACCATGACCTACAGGCTACTCACCCTGTGCAAGGTCATCGACAAGCGGCTGTGGGGCTTCGCCCACCCGCTGCGCCAATTCTCTGTGCTCCCGCACACGGTGCTGGCTCGCCTGGAGGAGAGGAAGCTCACTGTGGACAGGCTGAAGGAGATGAGGAAGGATGAGATCGGTGAGAACCACTGCTTGGCAGAACCCCTTCCTCTCCACACCTGTAGAGATGAGAGAATTGGTCTATATCTAGATCTTTCTAAACCGATACCTTCTCCTGGATAAAGTGTTATCTTGTTGTAAATTATATTATCATCAATGTACGAATCAATGTTTTCACTATTAATATTTATAATTGCTTTCCTATTTGGATATTTATATGATACGCTCACCATCATTATAATGATTCTATACGATTCCATGTATTTTACCGATTTGGACAAAGAGGAAAAGCCTGTTTATCTACATATCACATCGCAATTCCGTCCCAATGCAGCGGGAAGAAAATTCTGAATGTTTACGTTTAAGAAATCTTTCTGCAAACCGTGTCCAGGTCACATGCTGCATCACGTCAACATCGGGTTAAAGGTCAAACAGTGCGTCCACCAGATCCCCTCAATACTGATGGAGGCCAGCATCCAGCCCATCACGCGCACGGTTCTTCGCGTGCGCCTTCTCATCACCCCGGACTTTAAATGGCACGACCAGGTAACCACGTAGCCTATATATATATATATATATATATATATATATATATATTTATTTATATATATTTACTTTTTACTCATGTTTATTTACAGTCAGTGCATGAAGCGGGCCGATACTCCACCGATACTGACACTTCTACATTTTACTCTTTGGCCCACCGGCACTTCTCACGAGCTGCCGGTGCTCTGTTCTGCCCTCTGAAGTGGACAAATTGTAAAATATATCATATTTGATTGGGTCGGAGCCGGGTGTGTGTCCCAAAGCACTTCTGCAAACTGTTAATACCAACCCCCCCTAAGCAGTGCCTGAAGTTCCACTTCAGGCACTGCTTATTTAGCTCTCTCTTTATATGAAACAGTGCTTTAATGTATCTGCTTTATGCACCTGCTCCTCAATATGCGTTTTCCATTATTGTTGGTGGGTCCGCCTTCTCCCGGGAAAGGATACAAAGATAGGGCATGAGCAAGAAATGAAAGCCAGGGAATCTGATAAACCAGTGTAGCTAGTTGTGATCATTAATCTGTCGATATGGAAGCACTCACAATAAATAACAACACCGTCAGAAGAAAGAATATCCCCACTACCTAGAGTGACCATGAAAAACAAACAAGCATTGACATGCTTTGGAGAATGTAAAGTGACCATCTTAATGCCAAGATGAGGGTAAACCTGGATGCTGGGAGGGTTGTTGCAGTATCTGATGAATTCTGGAACTTGTACAGCAAACCAACCAACACAGACATTCCTATGGATTTCCACTTTAAAGAGGGCGTGCTCTGATGCAGCTCCGCTTTTTGTCTTGTTGCCGTGTCAGCGGGAGGAGCGCTGTAGTGTATCCTCCAACAGGCTTAGCAAGGTGTAATGAGTTTAAGTGTTAATCCCACCGCTGTTTTTTTGTATTTGTTTTTCTTTCGCATGCTGTCTCTATTTTAGCCACACATAGTTCCCTGTAAATTACTGGGATAACCTTTCCGGCACCGCCAGTGATTTTCACTATTCACACATGCGGCTACATTCCGGAACATTTCTGTCTTGCACCTTTTCACACATGCCATGATAATGCTGGAATAGATGGGGCAAGGGGCATTTCGTTCAAGTGTAGGTGTGATCGTTCTAACAATCTGTGTCGGCAATGGACGTACAATCTGAATCGGTTAGGTTTTTTTTCCTGGCTCTCAGAGACCAGCGCTTCACTTCCCGTCTCCCTGGCTCTCCCGCTCCACTGACGGGGCAGGGGCAGCGCCCCGTCCCTCGACGCGATAACCCTAACCCAATGTTATTAAATCAGTGTGATCATTTTCAATCTGTCCTACACTCTCTGCCTACAGAGAAGGAACATTCTCCACCTTTTCTACCTCCCTGTCCATTCTCCCTGTCCGCGCGCAGCCGGCGAGCAAGCAAAGTGCTTGTGCCCATGTCCCCGCACCGCACCCCTCACTCTAAAAGACACGGCTAGAATCTAAGTGGCAAGAATACAATTTAAGAATAGACCTGTCTCCATTGAGACTGGACGTGTTTCAGTTTCTCGTCTTTGCAGCCGAGCGCCACGGATCAGATCGGACTCACCATTTTTCCGAATGTTTTATTTTTTTTTCCCCGAAAAACAAATAATTAAAAAATATATATATATATATTCGTAAAAAAACACTATTTGTGCTTTACCAATACCATATTCGGATTCGGCTCCACCTCTACTTCATGTGCTATTACCGGCAATGTGCTTCCAACACAGCCGTACCGGCATTTTCCCGGAAATGTCACTAGGAATTGAGGTGGGAAATTGCTGGAACTGATTTCCCGCAATATCGATCCCTACACATATTCACACATGACCCCGCACTGGGAAAGGTTCCGGAACATAGCTGGAAAAGATTGCATGTGTAAAAGGGGCTTTATGTCTGAAAGTGTTATACTGACAACGCAAAGTTGCCCTAAAGCACTGGCGGTGTTTCGCTACTTTAAAGCTCTTATCTGTGGCGCCTGACGCATCATACAGGAAGTTCTGTCACGCCACTCGTTGGCCAGCTGTCTGACAGGGCTTGGGTCCGAGGACCCCCTGGGGTGAAGGTCCGGGTGGGGGGATGAAGCTTGCTCCAGAGTTCTTCATGGAATCCCAGGACAAGATAGGAGGCTCATTGTAGCGGGGGGCTGAATACGAAGATGAATGTTTGTGTCCGATTAGCGATGCATGCTCCTTTCATGGGAGAGTGGTAACGGAACACTCCACTGGCTTTGCCCTGATCCAGCTGCATATGTCGGCACACGGCGCCAAGCACAGCAGGGACACACACGCGCGCACACACACACACACACACACACACACACACACACACACACACACACACACACACACACACACACACACACACACACTCTCTCTCTCTCTCTCTCTCTCTCTCTCTCTCTCTCTCTCTCTCTCTCTCTCTCTCTCTCTCTCTCTCTCTCTCTCTCTCTCTCTCTCTCTCTCTCTCTCTCTCTCTCTCTCTCTCTCTCTCTCTCTCTCTCTCTCTCTCTCTCTCTCTCTTAATGGAGGAGCGGATCCATCCTCAGTTTATTGTTTGCTTCTGTTTTGCAATCTTTCTGAAGTGCTCTCTTTCCGTGTTTCGTTCTGTACAAGGAAACTGCAGACCTGTTTAGCGGAATGATGTATGAAGGCCACTTTGGTGCAGGTTTCACCGTGGAAACCTGAGTGTCTCATAAAGCTGTCTCCTGTGGTTAACCAGAAATTTGGTGCTTCTGCAGCAGAATGATATTACAGTAGCTGCGCACTGTCCCGCTAGGGTTATTTGTCGTACCCAAACGTGTGGAAACAAGCGGAGCGACAGAGATGTGCTGGGTATTGGGAAGGATTTCACATTCGACTTCAATACAAAGGGTCACGATTAAAATCAATAGCAATTCAGTCCCATATTGATACCATGGCTCACAATATGATTTTATACAATATATATTGACTTTTTATACATATTGAGAATAGCAATATTTCACAGAAGAAATTCACAAATATAGAAATTCAATATTTTATTAAATTTGTGCCTGTGATCGTATTTCATTTAAACGGAAAGTCATTGTAGAACTTTCAAACTAAGTATCAATTTTACAATTTTCAAATTGAGTGTCTATTTTTATATATATTTTTTTTTTCTCTCCTTGTATGTCAGGTGCACGGCTCGGTGGCAGAGCCCTGGTGGCTTTGGGTGGAGGATCCCGTCAACGACCACATCTACCACTCAGAGTACTTCCTCCTGCAGAAGAAACAGGTTTGGCCTCCTTGCTCCCTGAATCAAGCGTCAATCCCTCTGCATTTGGCGTATTACACCTGATCTTGCGTGCTGACATGTCTTGTATTCATCTCTGCGTATGCGACGGTGCAGGTGGTGACGGAAGAGCCGCAGCACATCGTGTTCACCATCCCCATCTTCGAGCCAATGCCGTCGCAGTACTACATCAGGGTGGTGTCGGACCGCTGGCTGGGGGCAGAGGCTGTCTGCGTCATCAACTTCCAGCACCTCATCCTCCCGGAAAAACACCCCCCCCACACTGGTACAGAAGATAGGATTTTTTTTTTTATTTTATGCCATTCTGGAGGCAGCACAAGACATTCACACACTTTACCTGAAAAAAAACCAAATTGATGCAGAGGTTTTTATCAATAATGACGTTCTTGGTTTAAGTATGCATATTGTTTACACGCACAAACACACAAACCATGGACCTTATGAACCATAAAACCTTTAAACTGGGTCCTTATGGAGCAACAGAAGGCACTGAATATTTCAGGTCAGTTTGATTCCCTCTGTTTAAATACTGAATGGAGGTTGTGATATCGCTGCTTTAACACAGAATGGTTGAATTTGCTTATTATCTATGTGTACCATTGATTACAGTTCAATTGATGCCTTATTGTCAGTCGAACTGAGACTAAACTTTTCTATTGTACTTACGGAGGCAAATACTCATGAATAGAGGTAAACATTGACACTTCCAGACTTGAGCCTGTGTGGGACAATGCAAGAGCGCATGAACTGTGATTGGTCCGCTTCTTCTGACCTCTTTGGTATTTCCTAAAGCTAAACACCGAAACACTTTATTTTTAGCACTTAAATTTTAAGTGTGCAAATTGGTATTTCCTCATTCATTGCTGTGTATTTATTTGAGTGTTGATATGACCGTAAAATCCGCACTTACACTTAAACTGAAATTAAGTACAGAATCAATGACGCAGAGCCATAAATGCTTGCACCGCTGTAGGTGGCGGTAGAGAAGTAGATTTCAGGCTTTACACACCACCTCTATATATTTCCACGATTAAATATTGTGTTTGTGAATAAAACAGCTTCACATCCCTATATGTTAAGACGGCAATGTCACGATCTCGCGGGAGATTTCAATTAAAACTATAACCACAATGCAACGACACATAATAAACTCAGAGAATATCTCGACATTAGCAGAGCAGAAGTAGCAGAGGCAGATGAAGTTGTTATTTAGTTAGTTTGTTTAAGCAGGGGATTTAGCACAGGCAGCAGCATCCTTGCAGAGTGAAGGGCAGCCACATTTACTTACAGTTTACCGAATAAACAAACAAGCACACAAACAGAGGGATGCACTCCCTGCAGTCCATCAGTCTGATTCGTACAGAAAACACCTTCCCACCTTAACACCTTATTTTTTGGAATGTCTTCCCAGAGCTGCTGGACCTGCAGCCACTGCCCGTGGCGGCACTGGACAACCGGGAGTTCGAGAGCCTGTACACGTTCACTCACTTCAACCCCATCCAGACCCAGATCTTCCACACGTTGTACCACACCGACACCAACGTCCTGCTGGGGGCGCCAACGGGCTCCGGCAAGACCATCGCTGCCGAGCTGGCAATGTTCCGTGTCTTCAACCAGTACCCGACCGCCAAGGTCCCTTCTTTTCCCTTTTTTTTTTTTTGATCCAAAAATCGATTTCTGCACTTTTTTTTTTTTTTTTTTTTTATAATCTCTGCCGTCTGTCACTCAGTTCACACTCTGGCTTTGGTCCATGTGTTTTGTGCACTGTTTCATTGTATCCAGGTGGTCTACATTGCCCCCCTCAAGGCGCTGGTCAGGGAGAGGGTCGAGGACTGGAAGGTCAGGGTTGAGGAGAAACTGGGAAAAAGGTAAGACGGAAAGGGGAGCAAATCCGCTGTCTGAAAATAGGAGTTCTTACAGAATACAAATAAATAAACATTTATGTTTCATAATGTTCGATAGTTGTTGTTTTGTGAATTTGTGAACACTCTATCTGTTGTGCTGTTTCGTTTATTTATCTCTCCATCTCATCTCATCCCTCCCTCTTCTTTTTACCTCTCTACCCCTCCCACCTCAGGGTGGTGGAGCTGACAGGCGACGCGACTCCGGACATGAGAGCCATCGCCCAGGCCGACCTCATTGTAACCACTCCGGAGAAGTGGGACGGCGTGAGCCGCAGCTGGCAGAACCGCAGCTACGTCCAGCAAGTGGCCATTCTCATCATCGACGAGATCCACCTGCTCGGTAACTCTCTTTCAATAAAGGCGCCTCTCAAAGATTCATGGAAGCAACCTCCAATGAAACAACCATTGTTTTGTTTCTTGGTTATGGAGATCAGAATCCCTCAGCAAATCCATTTCTTAGCATGTGTTTTTCTTTTCCCACATGGATTGATGGAATTTTAGCTAAAGAGGTGAGAGTAATTCAGGCATTCTGTTTTTTTTTTTTGGCACTTCCTCAGCAGTCTAAGCTCTGGCTGAGGACTCCTGTCCCTGAAAAGATAGAAAAAAGTGTTTCCCTTGACAATAAACTGCTGTGTAGTTCATGTTCAGTGTCATATTAGGATACAAGATAACATCGAACTTTAACCCCACCCTTATAAGTGAGGGTGAGTAGTTATGTTAATTCTTTTATTTTCATTTTTTCCAATTAAGACTAATAATAATAATCTTGCTGCACCCTTTACATTTATTTTGCAGACCTCTAGAAGGCCACAGACCTCAGTTTGGGAAACCTTGCACTCATTTATACAGAAAGCCATACAGTCAAAAAACGTTCACTTCCCTTCTGATATCCACGGTTCGAACAGTCGCACCCAACATAAAATGAAGCTCCTGTTGTTTGTCCCTCACAAACTCTCCCCTCCAGGGGAGGACAGGGGTCCTGTGCTGGAGGTGATCGTGTCCAGGACCAACTTCATCTCCTCCCACACCTCCAGGAGCGTGCGCGTGGTGGGCCTGTCCACTGCTCTGGCCAACGCTCGAGACCTGGCCGACTGGCTGGGCATTGCGCAGGTCAGGCTTCTGACACATCATATTTTGGCAATGACTATTGGTGATTTTATATCATCAAGAAAATAAACGTTTGAGCAGCAATCATTAATCATTTGGATATTATGACCAAGCAGAGGTAGAGGCTTTGATTACTATGAAGAGTCTCTGACATTTACTGTATGTATATCATGACCAAAATCCTAAACAATCTCCAGTCTCATATCACAATATAGATATTATAACGATATATTATATTATAACAGTTCTACTCACACTCTTCTTTACGGCATTGTTTTTTTTCTTCCCATAATAAATGCATTGTGTTATCCGTCTCGCCTTTTTTGACCCTTATTCTAAACAGAGAGATTATCCGTGTACGTTCCTCTCATGGAAGATTTCAGCATTGTTGTTGTGAAGTCAACCAAAGAACAAAACAAAAAAATTACCACACTATTATTATAATTTTTTTTTTTTAACTTCATGTCTGATCGACCTTCTATAATAACAGTTATTAGGATAAACAGACGCTTTTGGCCCCTGGGAAGAACGGTGCAGTTTATCTCCGTAATCGCCGGGAGCCTCGCGTCTCAGGATGCCCTGCTTAAGTTGCCCTCGTAATCATCTGCAAATCACTGGAGCGATGCGGTCGGATGACTTGGCATGTCGTCCCATCGCAACGATAACAAAGGAGTCTTTTCTATCCCTCAATGAACCCCCCCCCCCAGCCCCCACGGCCTAAACATCAACCTAAACCCACTTTCCCCCGCTCATTGAAACTCCTTCTCTCTTTCAGGCCATTGCTGCTGGTCATTTAGATATTAACTTCCAATGTTGTCTGTCGGGATTAATGGTGCTTTAACGTCAGCACATTTGTTTTCCCTCGACTGTTTGATATGATTCTCTGGTTCCTGCGCCAGACAAGCGCCTGGAGAGCCTTCAGGTCAGGCTGGATGTGTAAAACCCTGTGTAACTGTTACAGGCAGCCCTCTCGTCCAGCCTGGCAGACAGATTGCTGGTCTGTTGGTCCATAAATCCTGCTGCCCCGCTGGCCGACTGCTTGTTTGGACTGGGCCACTGTGTTGCTGTTTAGTTGCCCAATCCATTATCCTGGGCCTTTAGATATGTGCGTTCACGCTCCAGCCCTTGTCGTGCGGCAGCGTAGACGGAGCAAGGCGGCGGCGGCGGCCGCTACGGCGGCCCCGTCCTGCTGCTCTGGGCCGCTCGACTCTACTGGAGCAGAGGCAACCCGGGACAATGACGGACAGCGGCCATTAGAGCCAGATGGGCCTCCCTGTCGCCAGCTGCTCACATTAGCTCTCTCCCGTATTCTCTTTCTTCTCTCTCTTCCCCCCCCCCCACCCTCTCCTTCTGTAACAGGTGGGCTTGTTTAATTTTCGGCCCTCCGTGCGCCCCGTCCCCCTCGAAGTCCACATCCACGGCTTTCCAGGCCAGCACTACTGCCCCCGCATGGCCAGCATGAACAAGCCCTCCTTCCAAGGTGCGCTCTCACTCCACGCTTACGCAATTCCAACTGGTTTTAAAAGCGTACACTGCTGCGTAGTGTACGCTTGCAAATATAGCGTACATTTGCGAGAATAATTTCAATATTTAAGGTGAATCGAGGGTTATTATGAATTAGAAATGTACTTTTTAAGTAAGAATATCTTCAAAACCATGTCCATATTCATTAAGATGGTGGGTCTCAACTACACTTATATTTTCTTCTGAATGTTTTTTTTTTGTTTTGTTTTTTGTTTTTTTTTCATACCACCACGTCTCACCATCAACTTCCACATTAAAGCTTACTGTGCAATGTTGTAACAATGCACAAAATTGTTGTGGATTACCGCACTTTTTATTAGGCTAAATAAATAACAATTGGCCAAATCTCAAATTATATTTGGATCGTGACTTCACAAATGTGGATCTTGAGGCCATATAGTGGTTAAGAACCCGTGCATTAAGGTGGGATACAAACTACAACAACATTTTTATGGCTTTATTTTGAACGTAAACACCAGTTGTCACATATATCCTTACATGCCTCCTGTACACACGTGTGATAACACTTTTCTATGTTTCCCACCTTGGACTGACGGCTCTTCTTCCCGCTTCCTCCAGCAATCCGCAGCCACTCCCCGGCCAAGCCCGTGCTGATCTTCGTGTCGTCCCGGCGTCAGACGAGGCTTACCGCCCTGGACCTGATCGCCTACCTGGCCACAGAGGACGACCCCAAGCAGTGGCTGCACCAGGACGAGAGAGAGGTGCCCCCCACGCCCCCCACCCAGACCCCCAAACAGTATTTAAACGAATTCCAATGTATATATATTTGGACCGTAATCACAACTCTAGTCATTAAAACGTTCCATAGGATCATTTTACTTGGAAGAGGGAGACAAGACAAGTGTGCACGGCCCATCCCATACACTTCCTTTTTGTTGTTGTTGTTGTTTTGTTTTATGTATTTTTATCCTGGGCAATTCTCTTCACATCATTCTTTCTCCCTCCATCACTGCCCGGATTGCACTGACGTTCCTCCCTGTCTCTCTCTCTCTCTCTCTCTCTCTCTCGCTCTCTCTCTCTCTCTCTCTCTCTCTTGCTCTCTCTCTCTCTCTCTCTCTCTCTCTCTCTCTCTCTCTTGTTAAGTGCGGTTTAAGTGTAATCATGCCGAGAATCCAAACCGACTTCTTCCGGAAAAGCCTGTGTTCCTCCATTATATTGTCTGTGCATACCTTCAGGTCATTTCAAGATGTGAGCAAACGTCTACTTTGGGTGTGGATTTCTAAAGTATGCTAATATTATTACAACACTCAATTACCCAGGACTGATAGAGCACAGGCTGTAATTACCTCAGCATGACTGTCTAACAGGCCTTCACTCTTACAAACACATGCACTCACTCGCAGGCACGCGCACACACACACACACACATGTAACAGCACAGATATGCGCAGAAATGAGCAGACAATGTATCAAGCGAGCAATTTGTGCTCCTCTACTCTGGTGGATTGATTGTTCTCCCACATATATTATGAGGCAGTTTACCAGCCGTGTGTGTGTGCGTGTGGGGGGGGGGGTGTTACGGATGTGGGTTTGATGTCAGCACTCTGTATTTCCTTCCCAGTGTGAAAGGTGACTAGCCCCATAAAACATGTTAATGTCCATCTTTTTATGACACTGTGGCCAAGTGTGACTTTTAAAAAGGTTCAATATCACAGTTCAGACCAAACAATCCATCACATCAATAGAAAAGTGAAAGATCTCTTTCATGTGTGTGTTAAGATGAATTCACCAGTGAACTACTTGCATACACTGTAGGTGTGTGTGAGAAATGTTACCATATCTGTGACTGATCATGTATGATAATGACACATAACGTAGTATATAGTGTGCATATAGTATACAGAAATATATATATATATATATATATATATATAAATAGTGTATATTTATAGTATATATATATAACCCTGCACTGTGTCATACAGTGCAGTGCATGTTCAGTCCCCCGGCCTCGGTATGTATGTGTTCCAGTGATGATATATGCCGCGCCCCGCTGTTCCCCGCGCACCGGGGCATGTAGCGGCTCAGCGTCCCGCTGTTTGATTGACAGGTGGCTGGCGCTAGCTGCCTAAACTCTTGGCAGGGGTCCTTTCACCACCCTAGCGTCGCCTCCTCTCTTTCCTCTGCTGGGGGGGGCGGTTGGAATGGGTTCTCTCTCTCTCTCTCTCTCTCTCTCTCTCTCTTCCCTTCTTTCTTTCTCTCTCGTTTCCTCTCTCTACATTTGTTCAAAATCTCAGCAGCATCCAATTCCTTTATTAATCAATTGTGCTTTGTATCGTATTGGGTATCATTTAGGCAAGGCAAGTTTATTTCCTCAAGCACATTTCATAAACAAGGGCAATTCAAAGTCCTTTGCGTAAGACATAGTAGACGTGATAAAAAATCAAAGCAGAATAAAAGCATAGAAATAAAAGGCTAAAAACAGATGATGTGCAATTTAAAACAGGCCTACAACACACTTGAACTTGGCAGGTTTCAAACCCTCTTTGGTCGCCAGGACTCAACAAACAACCCAAAAAGACAAAAGGTTGAAGTGCAATTTAAAACAGGCTGATTCTGTGTGTGTGTGTGTGTGTGTGTGTGTGTGTGTGTGTGTGTGTGTGTGTGTGTGTGTGTGTGTGTGTGTGTGTGTGTGTGTGTGTGTGTTAACATGGCTATGTTTTTTTTTCATGGCTATGTGTAAGGCTGGAGACAAATCAATATTGTTTTATCGTCTTCTAACAGCATCTCATCAGTACATTGAGTTCTTATTATATTATGATAGTATAGCAGATGTATTTTTGTAGTCTACATTGATATGATATGAAGATATGACCTAAAGTGTTACAGAAAAAATATCAGAAGTAATAGATTAGGTTAATAGTGTCTTTGTGAGATTCCTGGATAGGGTACCATTAACCTAGCCCCTAAATGTGCCCCATGAAGCCCCAAGCTTGGTTACTCTGTATAATATATACAACACTACAGTCTTTTCTAATCCAAGTCACACTGACGTGATTTGGCAGAAACACAGGTTCTCATCTTTGTTATCAAGTCATTTTGGCTCTCCCTTTCTGTGACAAAGTGAAAATGTCACAAAGTTTTGACAGTATTTGCCACAATAATTTGTCAATTTCCCTTGGGCCTTTGCCATTGCTAGATCGAGGACATCATCGCCACGGTGAGGGATTCCAACCTGAAGCTGACGCTGGCATTTGGCATCGGCATGCACCACGCCGGCCTGCACGAGCGGGACCGACGCACCGTTGAGGAGCTGTTCGTCAACTGTAAAATCCAGGTGGGGGGGACTGCGGAGACCCAGCCACAAAATTGGACTGGTTGTTAGAGGCGATGCCTGGAAATATTCTGTCTCCGTTTTCCTGGTTGCAGGTGCTGATCGCCACCAGCACGCTGGCCTGGGGCGTCAACTTCCCCGCTCACCTGGTGATCGTGAAGGGAACCGAGTTCTACGACGGGAAGACCCGGCGCTACGTGGACTACCCCATCACGGGTATCCAGTCAAACTCCTCGAATCTCCTTCTCCATTTTGTCTTTGAGGCTTGTGACAACGCATTTTGTGACGACACCACACTTTGTAATAACTTGCCAAAATGTGATCAATTTGACCGTTATTATGTAATAACAGTACGGCAATCAACATCTTGAACTCAATACCTGATAAGCTTTGCCGTTTTGAAACAGGCTATTACTTCATGTGGTGTTAATTGAGGGGGGTGCAACTTTTTATGACAAATATGTATTCACAACAGAAAAATTGTTGTCTTAATTTATAAAAGCACATTTGGTACAGTAAAAAATTCATTAGACGCCTCACACAGATAGAAAAACTCACACATTATGTCATGGATTATTACAAAATGATGTACAGCGTTAAAGATCTTGATCACAAAATGAGGGTGTTATTACATCATAAAGGTCAAATGCATTACATTCTGGCAAATTATCCCGAAATGCAGTGTTAGATAATGCGTGGTTCCAAGCCTCACTCGCTAATTGTCTAGGTAAGATTCCCCCCGCGAGAACCCAATGGAGTGGAGCCGTGGATTCCAACGGCGTGTAGCTTTTCATTTCGATTTCACATGCTGTAAATGTTTAGTTCCGGTATGTCCTCCCTCCTGAGTACGCTTAGCGTCGGTTCATCCCTCTGCCATTTGTCTGTCCTGGCCTCCAGATGTCCTTCAGATGATGGGCCGAGCTGGCAGGCCTCAGTTTGATGACCAGGGCAAGGCGGTCATCCTGGTCCACGATATCAAGAAAGACTTCTACAAGAAATTCCTCTACGAACCTTTCCCCGTCGAGTCCAGGTGAAATTCAGAAACTATCTTTGTGGTGCCGTTCGTAGACTTTTGAGCCTCTGCAACTCTGAGATCCCACCAAAGGAGAAGCGGTTATTTTCATTGCTTACCACATTGTCCCCCAGGATTTATTTGCGCAGCGTCGGTTTGTTATTGTTTACTGCCTTGCTCAGCCTCGTCTTGTGACTCACGCCCCTCGCTGCTTGTGTCCCCAGCCTCCTGAGTGTGCTGGCAGACCACTTGAACGCCGAGATCGCCGCGGGGACCGTCACCTCCAAGCAGGACGCCATGGACTACCTCACCTGGACCTACTTCTTCAGGCGGCTCGTCATGAACCCCAGGTTAGGGATGGGGCCGAGCCGATCCCCACCGTTGCAAAAAATAAATAAATAAATACATAAATAAATAAATAAATAAATAAATAATAGAGAACTGTAGTTCAGGCCAAGCCGAAACGACTGCAGCCCGAATCAGGGAGAGCGGCCAACATCTGCTCTGTGTAGACGGAGCCCAGTCCAGAACATTCCAGCATACTGGCATTTACACGGCTGTCAGCCCATATTTACCGTTCAGACCTTGACTGGAGCCGACCAGCTCTTCTGTGCAACAGCAGCGGCTGTTTTAGCCCCACAGCAGCGCCACTTAGCAGAGCTTAGAGCCTTACGTCCTCAGTTCTTAATTACGCGACAACCTTTATTTTTCATTTTCTCTGTGGCTTTTTTTTTTAACCTCATTTGATCTTGCCCAGCTGTTCCTCTGGTTCCTTTTAGCGACGGCAGCTCATACACTCTACCTGTCCACCACCCATCTACACACCGTCGCCAGGCAGCTGGGTTATATATTTATAATGCTTATCTGCGCTGTGTGTGTGTGTGTGTGTGTGTGTGTGTGTGTGTGTGTGTGTGTGTGTGTGTGTGTGTGTGTCTGTGTGTGTCCCTTACCAGCAGTGAATCGCTGCACCTGCCTGTGCACACAAACACACACACAAGCCCCGAGAACATGGACATACACACACCCATATGCACGTAATCATTCTCACATACAAACAGACCCAGTCTCACACACACTGTCACGCACACAAAGATGGCCCCATGGGTGTCGTAAATGTCGCGGGAGAAGAGTCCCGGTTCCATCTCAGGCCTAATGGTGATGATGCTAATGGCTACAACTTAATCAGACAGGCCTCGGCGACCAGAAAAGGGAAACGGGGTCCCGTAAAAAAAGAGCTGTGAAATTTGTTGGGTAATAAACGCGCTCGCCCCTGAAAACTGTGCACTGTCACTGTGTGGAGTGATGATAATGAAGGAAATACTTAACATTAAACGCACATTAAATATGGCCAACGCCCCAGTTCAACTGCCTGCTTTCCTTACCCTTCTTCTCCAACTGGGAGGGCGGGTGGGAGGGATCTGCTGAAACCCCGCTGCTCATCCAAACGGTGACATAAAGGATTTGAGAGATCATCCCTGGGATGGCATTTGTGTGTTAATGTAAAATGACGAGTGGCCTATTTGTCAGAGCCGCCGATCTGTGAACCAAGGTCCTCGGTTTGCATGACTGTAAAATCACCATATGATAAAATAGCCCATCCACCACTGAACCCAAATGGTGTTCAGCCCTGAGATTCCCTTCTTGCCTTCTAAGACTTCTTAAGGCTCTGCTCCCTTCCTCCCCTTGTTTTTTTTTTTGTGTCTTTTTTGAGGGGGGGTTTTTTGTACTGCGTGAAGTAGTAATTAATTGACACTTAACAATACCAGAGAAAAAAAACAAAATAATGCCTTCCGTCTTCTTGGTAGAACCTGAATCAGAAAAAAAAGTAGATTTGTTAATATTATTATTATTGTAAGAGATAATTCACAAATTAACCGTGAATTTTCACAATGTAATTTCACACTATACTCATCACAGATACAGCATAAATCATATTGCTGCGTCAAAACATTTTGTCTCTACTGTATATAATAGGATTTCAGCAAATGCTTTAATGGCACTATGGAGCCCGACATTACGGTAACGGCCAGTAAAATAATGAGGCAGCTGATCAAGCAGGTCACAGAGGGCTGAATAAGTTCCTTGATAACCAGGGCTATGCATCACTGACACCAAAGAGACGGCGGATCTCTGCGGAACATGCACCATTCCCTGCCGTGTTTTTCTCCCTCATCTGGTGTTTTCACAAACACATTCGCACACTTCCATTGCGTGTTGTTAAACGCTAATGGTTAGACAAGCAATCTGCGTTCCTCGCCTCATGTGGAAACTGTTAGCCCTGTGCAGCTATGCATGGAACCCATTTTGGCCACTGGTTGTCGTATTTCAGCCAATAATGGATGAACCTGGGAATCATTTAGCGATAAGGGGGCTGGTTGTTTTCCCCCTGCAGTTATGGCTTTTGTTCTTCAGGGATACAGTGTCTGTGGGGTTGCACCCACATCGAGCCTAAAACATAAACAGATAGATGAGTCCCAGCCCTTTTACCTGACCTGTCTGCATTATTCAATGCATTGTGAGTTCTTCCCATTAAATGATAAAAAGTGCTTCCATGTGAGCTGTAAATAAACTCACATGGCCGTTTATGCGTTTTGTCTCCTTCTGCTTCCTCATGCTCTGTGCTTGTGTTTTCCAGCTACTACAGTCTGGAAGACACCAGCCACGAGTCCATCAACAGGTATCTGTCCAAACTGGTGGAGAAGAGCCTGCGGGACCTTGAGAGCTCCTACTGCTTGGTGATACAAGAGGTGTGTGTGTGTGTGTGTGTGTGTGTGTGTGTGTGTGTGTGTGTGTGTGTGTGTGTGTGTGTGTGTGTGTGTGTGTGTGTGTGTGTGTGTGTGTGTGTGTGTGTGTGTGTGTGTGTGTATTTTCAGGGCTGTATGTAAGGCTGGAGACAAGTCAATATTGTTTTATTGTGTTTTAACAATTGTGTTATATTGTGATAGTTTATAGATTTATATTTGTAGTCTACATTGATATGATTTGACGATATGACCTAAAATGTTGTTGCAGAAATAATATCAGAAGTAATAGAATAGGTTGATTTGAAAATGTAGAGATTGGGTCCAATGTTATACTCTTCTGACCATGTATTGCAATGACACAGACCTCAATTGGATTCTTTTACATGACACTTTGTAATTCTAACTGAATATTGTGATATATACAGGTGGTGTCCTTTTATATAGCCTGTTGTGAGTCCTCAGCATCGCTCCTGTCGTTTCCCCCGCAGGACGAGCGGGCCATCGAGCCGCTGACGTACGGACGCATCGGCTCCTACTACTACCTGAAGCACCAGACCATCCGCACCTTTAAAGAGCGGCTGAGGGCCGAGCTGTCCATCCAAGAGATCCTCTCCATCCTGACGGTGCGGGTCGCATCACCAGCAGATACAGCTTAAAACACGCACAGGCACACATAATTACGGAATGTACCCCCCCCCGGAACCCCCGGTGAGCTTTTTCCTTTCATCCCCTGCGTTTGAGGACTCCACTCAATAGAGACCACATAAGGAAACGCACATCCCCCCACTCGTCTCAAATTAGCACCTCAGCCTCATTAACGATCTTCCATTTATAGTCTTGACATTGCTGATTGACCTTATGGGTTCCTCATCATGCTGTCACCAGCAACCAGTGTGACATTCACAAAAATACAAAAGGTTGAGCAACGGAGATGAGAAAATGTTCTCTCCGTCACCACCGGTCAGCTGCTGAGCGTTCATGAAAAAAATGTACATTTACATCTCATGTCAAGCATATTTTCAAATCTAAATTAAAATAGATTTGATCCCGAGATCCTAGATGCAGAATAGCTGTGAAAAAAATAGGGCTGTGAAATGTGTTTTTTTTATTTATTATTTTTTTTTTTTTACAAAAAAATTGCATTGTATGTGCATTGTTTTTATAAACATGGCTTATTGAGAAAATATTGGTTATAGAAACTAGAAATGAAAGCCAGCGTTGGTTTCAGATGTGTAACTTGGACTTGAATGTAGGGCTGATGCCTTCTTTTGCTCATGTAAACTTGGATCCGAACCAACCCCCAACCCCCGCCACCACCAGTATGCTGTATAATAAGCCACAGATAGACCCCCACCTCCTTCACACCCCTCCCCCATCAGGTACAAAACACTTTCATTCTCCCTTATTTCTGCCTCTAATTGCTGCAACGTGACCCTCGCCCTGCGTGTCTTCCACCCTGTCCTCCCCATGTCTCTCTGTGCTACCTCTTCTGAGATGGCCTCTCTCGCTCTCTCTCTCTCTCTCTCTCTCTCTCTCTCTCTTTCTCTCTCTCTCTCATCCCCATAGATGCACACTGTCTAGTCCACCCATCATCGCTCTCTCCATCTTCTGTTTCTCTCCTTTGCTTGATGCCCCCTGCCCCCTCCCCCAAATCTGCTAAAGCCACTAGCGGGGGGCGGGGGCTGGGGTGCATATGGGAAGTTGTTGGTTGTGATCTCCATCTAAAG
The DNA here is from genome assembly GCF_960531495.2 of Zeus faber. Taxonomy (NCBI): domain Eukaryota; kingdom Metazoa; phylum Chordata; class Actinopteri; order Zeiformes; family Zeidae; genus Zeus; species Zeus faber. Next base: position 18,414,814 of record NC_137195.1, on the reverse strand, counting down.
ATCTATAGTCTTTATCGCCAGCGCATCCGTATGCAGACGCAACAGCGCCAGAAGATCAATCATTCGGTGATGACTCCTGTTCCCCATCCCGCCTAACCCCCCCCCCCCCCCATCCGCTCCGCCTCGCCCCCACCCATCCAGCCTTACGCCTCAACCCCTCCCTCCCCATTTATTCCACGCCGTTCTCAATTCCCGGCTTTTGAAACACTGCCTCCAAGTCTGTGATGGATGGAGCCCCAACGGTCCGCGGCAGGGGAAGGCTGTGACAAATGCCTCCATTGGCGCCTGTTGATGGGACTACATTAGCGGAAGTTGAACTGGAGTGAATTAGAGGAGTGCAGACATGCGTGTCCGTGCATCTCTCTATCTAACAACCGCAAAACGGGGCCAATCGCACGGCCCCGATGCGACGGGATTGATAGACCATCATCATTTGTTTTACCATCCCATGACGTAATGCATCTCTGTTGTTGGTGAACCAGGAGCAGAATTTGCTTCATTCAGCACAAGCGCTGAATTCTAACCTGATTGGGAAAATAATTCTGAGAAACTAAAGCAATTTTTCCCGCTCTACCCAGAATGGAGTAAGCAAGGAAGTATTTTTGAGTTCAAGGAAAATATGTAACAACAATTAGCAGGCAAAGAAATAATCCCTTTTGTCGAGGCAGCAGAGAGTGTGGCAACGAAGATGCGCCTTTTTGTATTTAAAACTTTTAATCCCTCCCAGGATGCAGAGGAGTACTCAGAGCTGCCCGTCCGACACAACGAGGACCAGCTGAACAGCCAGCTGGCTCAGCAGCTCCCCCTGCCTGTCAGCCCGCACTCGTACGACAGCGCCCACACCAAGACCCACCTGCTGCTTCAGGCCCACTTCAGTCACGCCACGCTGCCCTGCAGCGACTACGGCACAGACACCAAGACAGTGCTGGACAACGCCATACGCATCTGTCAGGTGGGTTCCAGTGGCAGGGAAACTCATCCCTGGCGAGGGAGCAGGTACCGGCAGAGCACAAAACCTGATACGGGGGTGTACCGTTACACACCACAGTCTGAAGGGGAAACTCTGCCTTTTTGTACTAAATCACAGCAGTGCACTTGCTCTGCTGTATTTGTGGTCATCCGAAGGAACAGCTTGAATATAGATCACAACGCCGGCTCTGCCCTGGAAGTCCAGCGCTGAGCTCTTTCCCACATGTGGGACGAGTTTGCTGTCATCCTGAACGTCAGCCTTACCCAAAGCCGGCAAAACTCCATGTAGTGAGTCCTGCATCATTGTCACTACTACATCAGGAGACATTTTCCAAGATGTGCTAGCAAAGAACTATTGCAAGATTTGTTTTGTTTTCTAGTGCAGTAGTTCTCAACATAGGACCTGGGACCCCTGGGGTCCTCCAAAAGGTTACAGGTCCAGCGTGATGAATAGTTACATTTCACCATTATTTCATTTACAAGACATTAGACCATTAGCAGATGTTATAGAATTTACAATAATGACTGTTTTGATCATTGTTTCACTTCAGTCTCTATTATCTCCATAACTATAGTATAAACAGTTATGGCATTTAGGGCTATTATATCATATATATATATTATTATATCATATATATATATTATCATATCATATATATATTATCTAATAATAAAATTCTACTCAGATTGGAGTCCCAGAGATAAAAAATCTCATCAAAAGCTGTCCTCATATCAAATTCAAGATACTTGATATGAGATTAGGAGGTTGAACATCACTGTCCTAGTGTATTAAATTCAGAACATTTGTCTTAACTCAAATTTAATGTTGCAGATATTTAAGATGTTGAAATGTGGTGTCACACAGACAAATGTTTTCCAGAGGAAAATATATATCTTTAGAGCTCCTTGCTTTTTTAGCTACGAAGGAATCATGCGTCGTAAAATGTAAATTTTTTTTGATGTGCACTGCGAAAAAGTACTGCCTCATAAATCTAGAATGAAGGAAAAAGAGAGGGCGAGAGAGAGAGAGAGAGGAAGACCAAAAGAGAATGAACAGGCATAACATCTGAGAGACATAAGGGAGACAGCTTAGCTGGGCCACAGAAAAAAACACAGGAGAACCGCACAGACCTCACCATAGCACCGTATCACTGCAGACATTTTGGTATGTTGTCTCAAACACCAACTTATGAAGACAAAAACCCACGCAGCGAGAGGGGAAGGGCCCTGCGATGATAAAAAATATATATATATATATGACAGTGACGGTAATTCAAGATTGGATTGGTTGTGTTCTGAAATATATACGTATACAATCACCCATGAATGAAAATTTCAGTAAAGCCTCATCCAATACATTGGAATAAACATTTCAGTGTTTCCAAACTACAATGAAGAAAGATCAAACTCAATAGATGACGGAGAACTGTAGACTCTCGGTATGGAAGAGATGTGGAGAGGTTTTTGGTGTTTGTTGACCTGTTAAAGGGCACAACGGTCGGCGGTTTTCCACAAGGAACCTTCTCTCCAACATCTTCACAACAGTGAAGTCTGATTGTTGTCGTCGTTAAAGCCAAAACGATTCTGTCCGGCGAGGAGAATCGCGAAGATGTGGTGTACATATTGTCTGAGTTATCAATTACTCATCTTTACTGGGCCTCCTGTGGGTGGTGAAGACTACATCTGAAAATCTGTAAGTCATTGTCCAAAACTGTGTGTGTGTGTGTGTGTGTGTGTGTGTGTGTGTGTGTGTGTGTGTGTGTGTGTGTGTGTGTGTGTGTGTGTGTGTGTGTGTGTGTGTGTGTGTGTGTGTGTGTGTGCGCTTGCGTGCGTGCGTGCGTGCGTGCGTGCGTGTGTGTGTGTGTGCGCACACATGCGTTTCTAATTATCTGTGCTTTGTGTGTGGGGAGCTACAGTTGTGGTAGGTTCACTGGTGTCCTGTGGTGGCAGGGGGCTGGAGAATTGCTGGACATACTCTTTTTTTTTTTTTTGTTAGTTCTAGTATAGAATCGACGAGAATAGAACAACTTTATCTTTCCAAAGGGAGCTTCAATTGCGCTGTTGGCTCGTAGCCGTTATTTGTCGCCGAACAACGTCACGCCACAAAAGCTGTTTAGGGAGCCTTTAGTTTGAATGTGTGAGGACCTCAACCCTTCTCCCTGACAGAGGCTCAAAGTGATTTACAGTCTTTTGAATATCCGTTATACATTTTCCTGTCTTGATTTTGCACTCCTCATAAAGTTGAACATGAAAAACATGATGGTTGTTCAGTGTTCTCTGATGATTTTACTATTCCATAATATCAACCTCTTCATCTTAATCTGCCAGATGTTGTTGAGAGCCATTTCTAAGCTGTTAACTGCAGGTCAACACTGACTCACGAAGCAGGTGTAAAATGTATGGAGTATGATAGTTAGCTTGCTCTAACTCAAGTTCTACGATCATAGGCAAAGCCCTCTAGCTTCGTCCTTATTGGCTCCCCGGGCGCGTTGAATGTACCCATCAGCCTATCAGCTGTGACCTGCTGCTATAAACGGGCCGTGCGCCCGTTGTTCTGCTCCCCGGGGATCTTCAGTGACCCGAGGAAGACAGCAGGGCCGGGAAAAGCTAGAGTGCTTCGCCAATGATCGTAGAACTTGAGTTAGAGCAAGCTAAATATAGTCACATAGGCTCTGCCCTCTAGCTTTGTCCTTATTGGCCTAAGGCAAAGTTGAGTCGACGCCCGGCTGTCGAGAGACAAGGCAATAGCTCTGCCGGTACAACCAGCCAACCGATAGGCATAATAAACTCCAAGGTATAACAGAGCAGTGAGAACAGCATTCAATTAATCCGTGGTATCCCGCTTGTTAAAACTGGCATCGTGACTCACCTCAACAGGGGAGGTCTGCGATGTATGCGCTGGGACTGTCCATCTTCATTTGCATATTTGGTTAAGCAGTTCACACTGACTTCTCCGCGTAATGCAGTCCGTGTAGGGGCTAAACAGGGGACGCTGGACGCTGGTGTCTGGGGGACAATGATCCTCCAGACACATCCGGTAAATGTGTGGTGTGTAGGGTGACGCCCACTCCGTGAGTGGAATGAGCCTTGATGTCAGGTGGCAAACTTGTGTAGGCTGCGATGCCGACGCATAACCAATGAGAAACAACAGCCGGACATATTTATCTAGAGCACGAATAACATATAAGCAAATGAGACGTTTGTCGTCCTCGTAAGCGTGGGGTGACGGGTAGAAAGAGTCAAGCATGATTTCCCTTGAACGAGAGGAGCTCCTGATGTTCTTCGGTATAAAGGCGGTGTTCGGTTTCAATATAGCTTTACTCAGATCGCCATTCAATAAAAAACAGCTAGGGTGCACAGTACTTGTAGTTGTGTGGCCAGCTCCCCCACGCATTTAGCAGATGTCAGGACAAGCAGAAGTGCCGTTTTGACCGACAGCTGTTTTAAAGGGATAGTGTCAATTGGTTCAAAGCGCTCACCTGTGAGACAGCAGAGTGCCAATGCCAGGTCCCATTTCGGGGGGAAAGAGCATGACTGGGGTCAGATACGTCTTGCTCCCTGCCGGAAGCGTTTAATCAGAGGACGGCTTAACGCCGGTTTCTCACCAAAACCATCATGACAGACAGAAATAGCCGATGCATTAACAGTGGCGTATGCATGGGATTGACATTCTGTCCTTCGCACCAGCGTTGACACGACCTCCACTTCCCAGCATACTTCGGTAGATGCTGTGTTGGTAGAAGCTACCCTGGCACTCTGTATCGTATTAATCACAGCAGTTGGCAAGCCCCGATGTTGTAGCCTCAACCTCTCAGATACCAGGGCACCACGGGCTGACCGAGAATCGGGCGCTGTTTTGTTCAGATATTGGAGCGACAACGCGGCAGTGGAGAGCGCACTCAGACACATACACACCCGTTAGCGGGGGCTGGCAGGCCAGTCCCGGGGAAGCCGCAGCCGCCGCCTCCTTCTCCAGGGAGCAGAGACGCAGAGCAAGACAGGCTTTCGCCGAAATAATTACACAATTTGATCCTTTTGTTTTTTAACTTTGCTATAGTTTTAAAACGCCTAATTAAGCGATTATTTTAAATAAACGTCCATTCTGCGGCTGGTGAGACCCGGTGCTACGTCCTGTGCCGCACTTGCAAAGACGGCAAATTACTTCCCATACATCCTTCAGCTTGCCGGCTGCGTCCGGTTTAAAACCAAAATCATCCCATATACATAGGATCGCTGAGGGAGAACATTTTTGACACATCACCAAACCCTAGTCTGGTGCTACTAGAACAAGGCACACTCTCTCCGCTTTTACTCTCGTTAGCAGGCGGTCTATGCAACGGATCGGAGGGAAATGCGTGTGATAGCCCGCGGGGCCAGGGGGTGTGAGCGAAAGCCTCCGCTCACAGTGGTGGTTCGTCCTGACGGTGAAAGGAGAACCGGAACGGGCACTGAGTGTTCTCCCTGGTTGCAAACAGGTCCACCCTCGCTCCCCTGAAACGCCGCCAGATCTGTCCAACTATGCCTGGGTGCAGGCCCCATTCGCTCTGTGATGGTCGCCGACGGGACATCGGACCGGCCCCTACATTCTGTATTCTGGCGATGTAGAGTGCTCTCAGGCTGCGGAGGTTGGCCTGCGCCGAGTTCCACAGTCTGGCCGCCCTGCCGCTGTTGATATGAGCTGCCGCCGATTGATTGTCTATCCTGACTAGAGCAAGGATAGACAATTCCTTAAAAAGGAGGCGAACTGCTGTAGCACCAGAAGGGCTGTCTTGAGATCCACAGTGGATGTGTTTGGACGGCGAATCCGGCCACCACCACCCCGCCCCCCGTACCACTCCTTCAAAGTGGAATCAGCCGGCACTCAGCCCACGGCTCCGGGAAGCGGTGAGGGCCGTGCAAGGGGCGCTGTAACCTAGGTGTATGTTATATCTGCGTTTGTAACATAGACTGTTACTAAAACTTTGTCACCGAGTATTGTGACAGTTGTGTTGAAAGTGCAATTGCACTCAGAAACTGTGGGGGCGTCAAATCCCAAATACCAAAAGTTAAATAGTGCTGCTTTATTTTAATTTTTTTATGCATTCGAGGCATTCTAACCCCGTCTGAAAACGGGCCGTTTAAGTGGGAGGAGCCAACCTACAGAGGCCGCTTTTTCTGTGAGCCATTGGGGTTTGAGCACAAGTTCCAGGTTCTGTGAGCCAATGGCGTTTGAGCATGGCCTCCGGGTTTCATTTTATTTACCCGGCAAACTTCCACTTATTTCACCTTCTCATTCCACCAAAACCTGTTTCTAAACAAATTTGAGGTGAGAAATAAGCAATCCAGTTGCTGAATCTTCACTCAAATTACATCTACAAGGTCTCATTTTAAAGTTTGTTCCATCTTTCACTGCGGAGCTTGGAGCAGAGCGGGATACAGCCGGGCTTGGGGATTTTCATTCTATTACGGGAACGTCGGAAAATAAAATGAAATAAACAGATGAATACATCTACGGTTTTGTTAAGAGAAACGCGGAGCGGATTGCGCGCCGCAGCGTACAGTCATTGGACACACAAACGGCAGCAATGGAATATTTTTTTAAATCCCTACATTTCCCTCGTCTGCCGTTTTGTCACCGACAGTTTTTCTTTTAAAAGAGGTGCACATATATTATTGCGATGACGTATATGAGGGCAACAAAGCTGAACAGCTCGTTTTAGGACATGTTTTCTGATACAGACGGCTCACAAAAAACTGCCTGGGTTGTCTTATTTCACAGTTTGTGTGTGAGGCTCATCTGAGAGCCACATGTATGTGCACAAGCACTGAAAAAGTCAGTGTTGCATCATAGGCCCCCTTTATGTTTACTTCACCATTTAGCGGTCTTGTTGACTTCACCGGCGCCTGAGTTCAGAAGACGTACGCATATGGGATGTAGCTGCTTGCAAGATTCCAAAACAGTTCTGACCCTGTACAGCATTAGAAGCCGAGTCTGAACCGTAACCTCTGCTCCGTGCAGTGGGCCCCTGGGTGACATGGTGGAATGTGCAGCCCACTGCAAGATGCAAACTCTGAGTGACTGGATGAAACGTAAGGCTGTCCACGTCCACATCAGATCTGAATTCTGACACTTCAGTCAATCAGTTCTCAGCCGACGGTGCTCTCTTGATGCAAAACAACAAATTAGAGTACTGTCTGCTGCAATTTCATGAAATGGTATGGCTCATGAACCTTGTAGGTCTGTTCAAAGAAATTTGATACCTAAACGAAAAGAGGGATTCAGACATTTATATCGAGGATACAGTACCCTTTATTTTCTAGTTTAATGTTTCATTATGTACAGAAACGAACCGTGACCGATCCAAAAGAATCCTCTGAATCTTCAGTATTACATTTTTTTGAGTATCTGTTTGCTTTGTAAGGTTTTTGCTTCATATCATTCAAAAGTGAAATGCTTTGGAATTTATTTTTGTGAACTGGGAAATTTTCCAAACTTTTTCACCAAACTTTAGCCGTGCATGCCCGTCCTGTAAGTACATTTAAGAGGAACTAACTGTTGTGGCGGCACCTCATTACTTGAACTCCCTCCCCGTCGGGCCGCGGCATGGCAATGACGTCGGCCATATTCTATCATCAATTTGCTCAAGCAGCTACTGTGAAATGTTAATCGCTCCCTTAATTTGTACTGCATTAGCATTTTGATTAACTTCACCGGGCCCAGTCTTTGCACTCAAGGTCATTTATAGTCATAGTTACTTTTAGGAAATTACTTTCAGATTAATTAGATTTGTTGGGGTCGCTGCTGCGCTTGGCAAACTTGAATCTCACCGAAGGGAATGGAAGGAAGCCATGGTCGCAGAGAGTAAGCAGGAAATCACAGCCGGAGAATAGCGCGCACATATATGACATCCGTATGCATATATGTATACATAGTTGAGGTTAGACATTCACAGTAACAGCAAATTGTGTTTTTTGCGTACTGGCAATTTTCAACTTTGAAGTACTTCGTGGAAAGACACATTAAGACTCTTCAGCAACTTTGACTTTGAGGCGCCGGCTAGGGGACGTAAAAGCGTCGTGAAAGAGCTATTTATTCTTTTCCGTCCGCTGTGTCCAGGCCATGCTGGACGTCGCTGCCAACGAGGGCTGGCTGGTGACGGCGCTGGGTGTCTGTAACCTGGTGCAGATGATCGTCCAGGGCAGGTGGCTGCACGACTCCTCTCTGCTGACACTGCCGCACATAGAACAACAGGACCTCTATTTATTCAGGTAAACATCACCTCACCTCAACCCCGTCCCCGCAGGAACGACTGTTAGCTCGGTTTTTTTCCCGACGTTACTCGTTGTTTCCAGACAGATAACCCGGCGCTCCCCCATCGTCCGGCTGTGAACCGCCGTCGCAGTCGGCGAGCATCACATCTTAGTTGTTGTTCTATTTAGATATTTAAAAATAAATTTAAGTGTAAATCAATTTATGGATTCATCAAAATCCATTGTTTCAGAGCCTCTTATATCGAGTCACCGTATTAACAAGCGGGACAGTCGGCAGTGTGTGTTGTCGGCTGTTGTTTTAAGGAGCTGGGCGCTTCCATACTCTACTGCGGTTCTCTGATTAGCGCCGCTACATTTCCCACACTGAAGCACGCTGCAAATAATATTACCATCGCCGAGCTGCATCGGTCACTGTCTGCGTACCTCCCAACACAGGAAGGCACGCGTACACACACACACACACACACACACACACACACACACACACACTGACTCTATCAGGAATAGGCTTTTCGTGCACGCGCCGTATGAATTTCCATGTGTCCTGCGGTGAAGAATAATTTTGTGCAAACTCAATAAAAATGGTAAGAGAGGGATGAGGGAGGACACACGGTCCCCGTGGCGACGGACAGCGGGGGAGTTTTCTGACTAGGATTTGTTAATATGCAGTCACGTGACCGAGTCAGAGGCACATATTTCACCACCACGACACCCCCCCCCCCCCCCCCCCCCCCCCCCCCCCCGCAGGAGAGCAGCAAACCGGAGCGGGAGGGGCGGAGCCGGGGGCTTCCAGGGGCCGATCGAGGGCCTGCCTGAGCTCATGGCCGCCTGCCGGGGAAAAGAGAGCGCGTTCGCCGCCATCGTGGGACAGGAGCTCCACCCCAGTCAGATCGTGCAGGTACCGAAAAATATGCAAAGTGTGTCGTCTCTTCTCGTCATGGTGTTCTGGGTTAACGCTCATTTTAGAGATAACACTTTATTAATCCCGGGGCGGGGTGGGGGTCAGGACCAAAATTCTTAATAGGGCACTCATTTTTATTAAATTGAAACTTATGGTCGAGGCGACACTGTGGCACTCTTTTACAGCTAAGACCATTTGCAGAGCGGACTCACACATCGAACACCGTCACCCTCCCCTTTGTGCTTCTTTACTTCAGGATCCCCCATTACGGCTCCTTTAAACGGGTGTACAGCCTTCCAATCTAAGTGCTAATTGAGGCACTAATGAGAGGGTCCGGGCCCCGTCGCAGGGCCCCCGTGGCCTCACCCAATCAGTGCCCCCCCCCCTTCTCCTGCTTTCTAACACCCCCACCTTTTTTTAAACACTGCCCCCCCCACCCGCGGCGCTTCGGACCCTCTAATTAAATAATTAGATGTGCAGCAGTGTTCCCGTCTGATTCACTCAGAGAGCGTAATCCTCACATAAATAGCTTTTGCTGGGTGAATCAGGAAGGCTTTTCTCTCCTGCGCACACACACACACACACACACACACACACACACACACACAACCACACACGCTCTCCCTCGTCTCTCACTCACTGTCCTATCTTATCTGCTCCCCCCTTCGCTGCTTTTTTGTGCTTTGGGTTTCGGTTTGCCCTCGCCATTGGAATCAGATGTTAAATTTGCCGTGGAAAAAAAGCCTTAAGAGGCCTTAGACCAGAGTGTAATGTCTGTTTGAGGGAATCAAGCTTTTATCAAACAGGAGAGACTTAGCTGATAGATCCCTGTCCATCTTATGCGGGGGTCCCACTCAGCCCAAATCCCCCTCCATCTCTTTTTCTATATCTCTATCAACTGTACATTTTCCCTTTCGCTGTTACTTTGCACACTCCCTCTCTTATATATACAGACCCCTTTAATCCTTCTGACCAAGGCTCCCCTCTCATCTTCCTCTCTTCTCTTCTCTTCCTCCCTCCATCCATCACCCCTCACGTGCACCTATCCCCCCCTCCCTCCGCCCCTCTCTCCAGGCCTGGGCATTCCTCAGTCATCTCCCGGTGGTGGAGGTCCATATGAGCGTGAAGGGCTCATGGGAGGACAGCCGGGAGGAAAGCGAGCGCAGGCTGCCCGCCGCGGGGGGCGGGGGCGGGGGCGGGGGCGGCCTCAGGGACGAGCGCCGCTGGCTGGACGTGCGCGCCGACCAGGAGTACGTCCTGCAGGTCTCTCTGAGACGCATCAACCTGGGACAGCAGAGGGTGAGTTCGGGGTCGGTTATGCTTTCTGTGTGGACGGGCGCACGGACATGAGTGGACGCGGAGTCGAGACGCGCCAACGTGAGGAGCTTTTATGCCCCAAACCTTTTATGCGATATGCGTTATCTCCTCGCGGCGAACTGGAACGATCTCAAACGCCTCAACGTTCTCCACGACAGCCGCATGCCGGCGTAGTGAGAAAACTTTGGATGTGCGCGAACAGGGGAAAAAAACGCCGCACAGAAGCTACGCGCCAGGGCACATCTGGGACAGTGACACATTTTCTGTTGTTTTGGTTCCGTGCTTTCAATGTTTAAATCAACAATAAAATCGAATGAATATGAGCTTAAAGTACAGATTGTCTATTTCAATTTGAGAGTATTTACATGAATAAAGGTTGCATAATTTTTTAATAACAACCCTTTTCATGCATAGTCCCCTTTTTTCAGTGGACCTCAAAGTATGTGGATACTGGATCACTATTTTGTTCAAATCAGAGTTTCCAATCGAAAAAAGTGGTGCCGGTCAATGTGTAAGCAGGTTATATAGAGGCATGACATGGCAAGGCATGTAGATGTATCATATTTTTTCATTGAATATTCAAAATAAAATAAGTCCTGTCAGTAAACGCCATTTAAAAAAATAAATAAATAAATATTACGAATATTAATCCTTGACATCAAATAATTTCCGTTCGTGAACAAGTAACAAGTGCAGCTGTTTTAATTAACATTTCACAAAAATAAATTTTTGATCAAATCAAAAGCAAAATAAATATGACAAGTAGGTCTAAATAAGTAATACAGTTTGTACTGCTGTCCGTCCACATAGGGACGTCCAGTCGACATATTTTACACAGTGAATATTTACCGTCTGCTTTGGATGAGAACTCAAATATCCAAAAAACGCCAAACTGTGGATGTATGTGTCCCTGTTGTCAACGAAACATCATCTTTCTGTTTCTCTTCTGGACGCTGCGGCTCTGTCTCCGCTCCGTGTGTGTGTCTACTGTGTTAATAAAGCACAACCTGTCCACGAGGGAGGGGGCGGGGCTTACCACCTCTGACACGATTGGTCAGAGGTGAAGCTTTCAGATCAGCTTTAGATCGTCGAAACTGATTGGCTTCCCGTTGCAACTTGCCGAGCGAGAAAATGAACAGATCTGCAGATTTTTTGATCACAATGATCCACCCAGCACTAGTTCAAATTGTGCTTGGAAGGAATTATTTTCATCGGACATTGTGACCGGAGAGGTTTTAATATGTCGGACTTCAACAGAATTTCTTGGCAGTTAGGGATAACGAAAACGCTCGTTCAAATTAAGCACTATTTTAATTATTTGGTTTAATATATTTTGTATTTTGAAATGAAGCGAATGTTGGAGCCTCTGACCCATCAACATCACCAGACTTTCAATATCTTACTGCCCCATGTCCTCTTCCGAACATAAAAAAAACCTCGTCTTAGAATTTCAATGGATCTCAATGGGAATTTAGCTGCAGTCGAGATTCAACTGTAAGCGACTCAAATACACTATGGGATACATGGTTGGTTATATGAGTGTAGGTCCAAAAGAAGAAGGTATAAAAGGAGCCGTTGCTCATCACACGCCAGAAATGAGGGAGTTATGGATCGTTTATTTAAGTAGAAGCTTCTTCTGACTAATTGTCCTAAAGTCAATGAAGAAATAGAACAGTACTGTGTAATATATTTCCCTGCTTGGTTCCCCCGTAGTGTCACCTGTTCAAACAATTTTGGATGTACTATTTTGGATGTGTTATTGTGTCCTCCAGAGGAAGCAGGACAGAAGGGCCCAGGCGCCACGGTTCCCCAAGGCCAAGGACGAGGGCTGGTTCCTGGTGCTGGGTGAGGTGGAGCGCAGGGAGCTGCTCGCCGTCAAGCGCATCGGATTCGTCCGCAACCAAAGCACCGTCTCCCTGGCCTTCTACACGCCGGAGAGGACCGGAAAGTAAGCAGCCAGGTTTTGAAGTGATACAGAAAACATTCACACACAGACACACTCACTCACGCACGCACGCACACACACACACACACACACATACACACACACACACACACACAAAGTCTGGTAAGTGAGGTTTCCTTGGTGCCAGATCATGCTTAAATTCTTAGAAAAATGTATATAGCTATAATTTTTTAATTATTGTTATTATTATTATTATTATTCTTATAAGTAGTAGTTGTATTATTGTATTTTTGATTAATAATAATAAAAGTTTGAATAATAATTCAAAATTATAGCTACAGGCAGCAATACATGGCTCCAGTTTAGTCGTTTTAGGTATGTTTTACAGTTCTCTGGGTTCTGCGAAACGCGGCACAAGTTACAAAAATCAGCCGTTTGCTTGTGGCTGTAAAGCCGGGTTTGTCGTTCCCACTGTGACGCTTGCGGTAGTATGACTCTACTGGCTGATGTATGACATCTCAGCATCAGTTATCCAGTCTGTGATACGAGGTCTGCACAAGGCTATAACGGCTATCAGGCCATCTCCCCTTGCTGTGGGTTGGTCCATGACCACAGCGGTGGGACATAGTCGGGTCGCACTGAGGAAAACCTGTCGTGATCAAGGGTTGCTCCGAGTTGCCGTCTCCACTGCGAGGTCAGGGCCGAGATACGCTATGTCAATTTAATGTTTTGGAAATAAATTGTGTATAAATAGTGACATGTTTACTTTAAATTAAATATCTTGTTTTTCAGGTGTTTTTTTCACAAGAGCATTTCTCATGGTCATGTGTTGGACCAATTACCCTGCACTTACGTCACTGAATGTTCCTCTTGTTTCGTTCAGTTTAAATGTCCCTCAAGAACAGAGTTTTAACAATTACGATCATTCCTGGATTATGCAATGTGGCCACAAAAGAAAGAGACGGTTCCCCCAGAGATTCTTAGAACTTCCTGCAGTGCGAAAAACGCCTTCTGTGACCGATGATAGGTTTTCGGGGTTTTGTAAAATGCAGCATGAGTTACAATTTTCCGCGTTTCCATTAAACGCAGCATCGGCTCGGGTTGTCTGTCTACGCGGAGCAAACACTATGCAGTCCACAGGGTGCAAGTGGCTGGATGCGAATGACTTCCGAGAGACAAAGCTTGGACTTATATAACTTTGGATAATGACGTCACAAACCCACCGCTCCTGGAACTAATGAAATCACGTTCTTCTACTAAACGTTCTTCTACTTCCGGGAAATTTACGACAGTTTTTCAGTCATTTCTGCTCCAAGTGCACATCTATGGTGATCAGACTCGAACAACAAGACGTCTGGAACGTCCCGGTTCTAAGACCTCGACCATGTCTGAGCGTACTGCGGTTGCCGTGTTTCAGATACTTTTAGCACAAGAAAACGGCAAGAAGGTTAAAAGTAATAAAAATCTGAGCAAATGGACCCCTGAACATACAAAGATCCAACATAGATCCAAAGTATGCATAAAGTATTTTTTAACATGAGTTTAAATTACATTTCTTAAAATGAGGATCAGTGACTTTTTTTGCTGCATTCCACATAGTATATGTAGATTTAAAACTCCAGAAGAAGAAATTATGCGGGATGCACAATCACTCACTTATCATATTTGGATCAGCTGAGCACCTTAAAATCGGATCCAGTTAATAACACAAGCAGTTGTTGTCGTAAGGATTAATTATTAATTATTATTTCGTTCAGATTAAGCCATAATAAGCAGTTTAGTTTGGTTTTTGTTTGATTTTTCTGTCTTATTGTGAACAGAATGTCACGTCCAAATTGGAATTTCGTCAAATGAGGTCACTTCATATTGGAGCTGCATACCAGGTTGCTAGAACGTGGGTAAGCTGCCAACGTTGCCAGAAATCTGGAAGAAGCAGCCAAAAAATAAAACAATAAACAGAGGGAAATACCAGATTCCAAGATTGACATTAGGTTAAGTCAATCAAAATCATTAAAAAAAATGTACAATACCGCCTCATGAAATAACGGGTCCCGTTTGAGTGACATACTGTATAGATCACGATCCAGATCGGTGGAACAAATATTGTGCCAAAAATATGTTCTTTTTGGAATTCTTGGTGGAATTCTGTTTTGTTGACTTCAAAGTTGATGGTAAGCATCCAAAAGGGAAGTTTCTTCGGCACGGATTCTGTGTTTTGTTGTTCCAGAAGAGGTGACACACTGTGGGATCTGCCCAGAACCAGGTGGTATATGCAGTACACGCATTAAGGAAAATTCACCGCAGCTCTTTCTAGTTTGGCTTCTCCGACGCTGAAAACAAGGTTGCATGAGAAGCAACAATTTGGGGTTCTTAAACTGGGTTATCTATCATCTTTGTGCCTTATGAAGCAAATTGATCATATTCTGGACTTGCACTTCAAAATTAGATCACCAACCATTTAAGATAATGTTATTGGTCAGAGAACAGTTTAATAATAACCTTTCAGAGAGCTCCGGTAGCTCCCGAGTCCGGTGGTGCTAATCTCTGGACGTGCTTCCAGGTGCATCTACACGCTGTACCTGATGAGCGACAGCTACTTGGGCCTGGACCAGCAGTACGACGTCCACCTCAACGTCAGGCCGGCCGGCGTCGCCGCCCAGGTCAACCCCGAGGCGCAAGACGCCGTGGCGTAGCGTTCCAGTGAGACGGCGGCGCGGCGGGGAGAGAAGGACTGGACGCCGCAGCAGATAGGGACTTCATGTTTCTGCTAAAAGCTTAAAAACCTCAGTGGCCTTATGGAACCCGATCAGAAAACCAAATCTGTAGAAATGAGGCCAACACGACCAATAGTGAAATTGTTTAGCTTTTGTTTTTTTTGACTACTAGAAAAGAAACGGTTTTCTTTTCCCGGACAAAAGACAATTAGATCAGACATTAGATATTCTATAGAGATGTCGAGGGAGTGTTTTTTTTGTTGTTTTTTTTTTTGCAGGGGGAACAAAGATTTTAAACTAAATTAGGCTTCCCCGTGGCAAACTGGGGGGGGATAAAAAGTTGACAACAGTTTATTTAAGCTCCCGGAGTGGAGGAATTCTGTGCAGGTGTGTGAAACATGCTTCCCTGCTGCGGGGGCTACACTGAAGGATTTGCCAAACTGTCACATCTGTTTTGTGAAATATATCCCCCCCCTCCTCCCACCTCCCCAGAATCCTCTCTACTTACTTAGAAGAATCTCCTCCAATGAAAGCTCTGCTCCCTTCTAAGGCCGTGTCCCAGTCTGAAGCATTTAGCGATGATGTGTAATTTGGATTTATTTTGACCTTTTAGCAATTTTTGGAAATAGGACACAGAACTGCAATACAGAATTTTGCTTCAGCTTGATTTTTGAAAATGATGCTTCGGATCATTGTATCTTGCTGCTTCTTTCTGGGGCTGAAAGACCTTTGAGGTATTTGCATTTGGGTATGAATAAAACACATTGGAAATCAAACTCGGATTTATTTATTTTTCAATATTTCGGTGCAACTTTTCAACCACGTTTTTTTTTTTTTTGGGGGGGGTAATCTGTTTTGTTGTAGTCTGCTTCATTTTCATGCTGAGATGTCCTGTGGTATTAAAAAAATATTGCCTCATTCATCCCACTAATACTAAGTGGGATAAGAAATATGTATAAAACATGTATTGATATTTTTAGAAAAGGATTAGGGGTTAATAACAAACAAACAAGTGTTCTGGAAACTTTTTCACCAAAAAAAAACATTTTAATGTAATCACCTGTTACCACGCTCGCAGCGAGAAATTGTATTTATGCAAATAAGGGAGAATGTACCGCAAAGTTCCAATGCAATTTTAGGTGTATCAACAATGCAGTCATTTTTTTTTTTTTTCTGAGGGAAAACAGTCACATTTCTGAGATGAATATCAGAATTGGGAGAAATGCAAAAAGTTCATTGTCAGAATCTGTTTTTCAAAGAATTAGGATTTTTTTTTTTTTTTTATGAAAATAATCTCAGGATTATTTTAATTGACCTCATATGTCTTTAGAAAGGTCAAGATGCACTTTTCCTCAGAATGATGAGATTCATCCCTGAACTAATCTCCGAGTGCGTTTGTTTTCCAACATTTTCTTGATCTCGTATCGTTGTTTTTGCTTTTGTTTCTTTTTGTATATATATATATATATATGTGTGACCCTGAAACCCCTGCCGTGGTTCATAACCCTGCCAGGGGGGGACCCTCGTTGGTTTATTTATTCGCTGATTTCTTTCCTCTTCCTGCTGGAGCCAGAGGCGAGAGTCTCTCCCCAGCCAATCGCCGCTGCCCGCCGAGCACGTGTCGCCCCTCGGCCGGACCAATCGGCGCGGAGCGGGTGGGCGGGCCCGGCGGCGCGGCGCAGCAAGAAGCGGAGCGCCGCCGCGTCCGGGGGCAGGCACCGCCGAGCCCCGAGCACCGCCGAGCCCCGCGTACCCGCAGCCGCAGCCGCCGAGCCCCGGAGCTGCGACCGTTTAAAGCGACGCTCGGCGACGCCGGGGAGCGCGTATGCGGAGAGTTTGAAGCTCGGCAGATGTGAGGCGGACGGTCGGAGCCAGCAGGAGGTGGGTTTCGACAGCTCCGATCACGCTGAGATGGATGGACACACTCACCTCAAAACGGCAATAATAATAATAATAATAATAATATTAATAATAATAATAAGAGTGTGATAAGAATCACAATAAATTTAAAAAATGAAGGCAGCATGCAATAAACTCGGAAATCGACCCCCCCAAAAAATAGAAGAAATGGCAATATACAAACCTACACTTAAAATGACTAATAAACAATACACCTCTGTCATAATATTTAATTGTGCAAGTTTGTATGTTTATTTTATTTTATTTTTTTAATATATACAATCTGTGTTCACCGTGGAAACGTCGGGGTGAGAAATAACGAAGTGCGATTAAAATGTGTTCTCTTGTTGCTCCTTTCGTTCAAGCCTCTCGGGTCGGCCTCGGCGATGGAGCCCGGTGCGTGTCGGTGTCGCCCGGCGTCGCGGTGATCCTCCGCGGCCGAAGCTCTCCCTCCAGCCCCCTCCGCGCCCGCCCGCCCGCCCGGGATTTATCGATCTGCGCCCGGGGACATGGGGCCGGCGTCGGCGGCCGGTGGACGCTGCGGATTTAAGTCGGATCCGCGGGCGTTAATAACTCGATGAGAAGGAGCTGCGCGGCCCGGCTACACTCGTCCCGTGGAGAGGGACACCCGTAGTGGTGTTGTGTGGTGTTTTTTTTTTTGTTTTTGTTTTTCTTTCTTTCTTTTAAAAATGAAGGAGAAATCTAAAAACGCTGCCCGGACCCGGCGGGAGAAGGAAAACAGTGAATTCTATGAATTGGCCAAACTGTTGCCTCTGCCCTCAGCCATCACCTCCCAGCTCGATAAAGCCTCCATTATTAGACTCACTACGAGCTACTTGAAAATGAGAATAGTCTTTCCTGAAGGTAAGATTATTATTATTATTATTATTATTATTATTATTGTATTGTTATTTTTTATTATTATTATTATAGTGTTAATATTATTATAGTGTTGTTAATATTATTATTGTTAGTAGTAGTATATTAATATTATTATTGTGTTATTATTATAATTATTATTATTATTATTATTATTATTATTATTATTATTACTACGACTACTACTGTTCTTGTTGTATCGTTGTATTTGCTGTGATTTGTTTATTCTAAGGATTGTCGTTTATTGTGGTAGCCCAGTATAGTCGATGTTTATTGACAGTTAAGGGCACGTTTTCTATCCTCGTGTTTGGATTTTATTACAAGAGGGGTTTCTTTGATTTTCAGAGGTTTTCGTTGGCTTTTCGTTTTCGATAATCGGGGCACATGATATCGCATCAAGTTTTAAATAAATATGTACAATCAGAAAATGGGGGGAAAAAAAAAAAGAATACAGCCGTTAACTGCACTTACAGTTCAGGGACAGTTTTACCTATTTAATAATTACCCACCCCCCCCCCCTCCATTATATGTTTGACCTAGCGTGGTGCTTTTTATTATTATTATTGTCACCATCTGCTCATGAAATGATGTTGTGCGTTGTTTATTGTTTCTTTTTTTTTTTTTTTTGATTGTTGACGTTACTGTTCGTTACGTGGTTTTCTCGCGCCGAGGCCCTGGTCGCGTCTGCGTATTTCACGGAGAGAAAGGCGCTCGTTCCCGTCGCTGTTGAAACTTGAAATGAAGCACAGTGGCCTCTCCGCTCACTTGCGGAAGACAGACGAAAACAAAAGCATTGCTACGGATGGATTCGAGACAGGGAGTCGTCATTTTATTATTTCCCACAATGGGGCCGTGGTGGCGTGGGGTCGGCCCACACGACGCTTCCACACCTCGCGTCGGGGGTAGGGGTGGGGTGGGTGGGGTGGGGTGGGGTGGGTGGGGCGGGGGGGGGGAAGCTGTTTTGCCGCCGTGTTCTCCCGCATTTGTTCGCGTGCCGCGGACCCCCACTCGGGGTCTCTCGCCCACGCTGCGCCTCGGAAGACGACGATCCGTCATCCCAGCTCCTCGCAGTCTCCACGGGGCCGCGGCTGCGTGACCGCGGCGGAGCTGCGCCAATTAGCGCCGGGGGCCGCGGGCGGAGCTGTGAGCGTCGGGGAAGCAGTGGAACTACGTCCAAACAAATGGAAGCGCCGACCGGGTGCAGTTCAGGCTCTGCAGTTATTAGTGTTCTTTTGGTTTTAAGTCGGCAAAAATCTGGATCAGAATGAGGCTCCGCGGACCTGAGTGAGGGCCCCCGTCCGCTGCAGGCCCCCAGCCAGGTATCCTCGGTGGGGAGGGGGCTCCAGGAGAGCTGCCGTACCCCACTAGACCTCATTAGGCCTCCGTGTTAAGCAACATCTACCACTGGAGAAATGTCATATTAATCCAGGGCTCTCGAAACACTCTCGAATAATTTTATATATATATATATATATATATATATATATATATATATATATATATATATATATATATATATATATATATATATAAACAAAAAGAAGAAAACATACCATAAAACGAGCTAAATATAAGCAAATTACTATATATAGTAAAAATATGTGTGTGTATGTATTTACAGTGTAGGGTGGGGGTCCACAATTTTGTTTGGTTGTTGTCCTATGATTTTCAGCCATGTGTGCAGTAGGGTGCAAAGTGTGCAAATGGAATATTACATCATTGCAGTATTGCCCTGGGATAAAACTTGTCTGTATGTACACATCTACAAACAGGAGTTCACTGGGCTGATGTTGGAGTGAACACCTGAGGTCCTATCACCCACACTCTGCTGCGGCTGCTGCCCCACTTGATTATTATTATTATTATTATAATTATTATCATTATCATTATTATTATTATTATTATTTGTTATTATTTGTAACCTGGTGCCGTTTATAATACAACCACAGCCCTCAGGGTTCAGCCAGGGCTCGCTTGGGGTGAGGTGTTACCGTGCTGCGGTAACAGCAATGGCCCACACCCGGCGGCCTTTATAACAAGAACATAAGCATATGCAGTTGCGGGTCGATAAATAATTGAAGCAACAATCATTTCATGATGCGAGGGCACAGGACTGTTTGTACAAAGGGCTCCTGCGGCGACGCATGCAGCTATCTTATCCCCGGCGAAGCCATCTGTTTCCCCCATTAAAGTCCAGTTCTGTTTCCAGACACCTGACCACTTAAATATCACTTTGCACCGGCGTGCGTGGAAGGGAGAGGGTTTTGCCGCACCAAAACAATGCTCAGAGGATTAAGGCTGTTGTTTTTTTACGACCGAACCGCTAAAGGTGAGAGGGGAGGCTATGGTCATTATTTGGGGCGTCTGACCTTTGACTTGTGAAGGACACCATGCTGGAGGCCTCTCTCGCTCTAGAAGGGACTCACTGTGCTTTACTTGGCTGTGTTACAGCAACACACATGAGAACAAATAGACAGTAATATATATATATGTATATGTGTGTGTGTGTGTGTGTGTGTGTGGTGTGTGTGGTGTGTGTGGTGTGTGTGTGTGTGTGTGTGTGAATACCGTATGTAGACAGGTCTAAAGCAGAATTTCAGGTGTCTGAGGGTTCAACACCAGCTACACCATCTGCTCTATGTTACACAGTCTGTCTTGTACCTCCAGGTTTGAAGCTGGTCTCTTTAAACACCCTGAAAACAACTTGTTTTAATAAAATATATTTATATATATATATATATATATATATATATATATATATATAACAAGATTCAGATCCTAAAATAGAGCGGGATTTATTTGAACCCTGGATTTAAATAAAACAAATTAAAGGAGCTGTAGGATTTCTCATCTATATTCTAATGTGGCTGAGAATTAAAAAAGAAAAAAAAAGAAAGAAAAAAACAAAACAAAACAAAACGAAACGAAAGGTCGTTTCCATAACACATATTCTTCCAGCTCTTTTGTGTGTGAGCTACTTTAAGTCCATTCACTTTAACAGCCCTTGAATTGGTTTAAGCTTGTCTTTGGATCTATTGCGGAATGAAAAAGCCTCACACTTATTGGCCTCCTCACCTCGCTCCCTGCTCAGTTTGGTGATTATAGATGAGAGATTAATTCCCTGTGGTAGGTCAAGTGCGGGGACCCGGGGGCCCTGGTCCAGTCTTCCCCTGGTCCCCCCTTAGTGCCCTGGTCCCCTGGTCCTCTAGTCCTCTGGTCCCCTGGCCCCCTGGTCCCCCCTTGGTGCCCTGGTTCCCTTGTCCTCTGGTCCCATGCCCCCCCCCCCCCTTAGTGCCCTGGTCCCCTGGTCCCCTGGTCCCCTGGTCCCCTGGTCCCCTGGTCCCCTGGTCCCCTGGTCCCCTGGTCCCCTGGTCCGGGTTCCACAGGGATTAGAGTCCAGGTGGATCCACACCAGCCCAGCACTGAGTTTCAAGATGATGTCTTATGAGTTATTGCATTACATGGGGACGAGCAAACAAAACAAAGATAATCCACGTTTATTCATTTAATCCCCGATTATGGACCAAATCAAATATCATGATATGTATTTTTATTTGGGATTTCTTGGGGGGGGGATACGTACAGAACACACCAAAACAAAATCATTTGTGAAACAATCGTTATATAATGTGAGTGCGGCCATTTAACTATATCGCGATAACACGCGCGTCGCGGAGCGGCTGAGATTTGTTTTTAATCGACGATTTTTTTTTGTGGGGGGGGGGGGCAATTAAATCCGATTTGAGACAAACAAGGATCTTATGATTCCATTTATGTTGTTATGCGGTATATATTATTGATGACATTCTTGGGGCGATTATTTAAAAACCACGTGGCCTCCAGGTTCTCGTTTTAAACCGGGACGCTGTCCACGATGAAGACACGGAGGAGCCGGGGAATCGTGTTGTTTTATTCCCCGGGACGCGGACGCGGGGTGATTTTTTTTCTCCTGTTTGTGTAAATGTGGAGTCTATATTTGCTCCACATTGAGACGGGGAGCGGCTGTGCACTGTGATCTTTCCGCGGTGCGTGTTTGTTTTCGAAGGCCGGGATTTGCATTTCAATGGGGATCCGCGGAGCCGCGGTGCGGGACGGGACAGCGACTCCTGTTTGATTTATCCGCTCGTCTCCGGGAATGTGGATTTACATGTATTTCTTTAGGCCAGAGGGAAAACATATTCATATCCTCTTGGTGTCTTTTTTATTATAATTATTATTATTATTATTTTTTTTTAAATTATTATTATTTGATGTCGAGTTTTTACATCTGTACTCTGTGGTTATTCTTCTTGTAAATGTCCCTTTTTAGTCGCATTAATAACCGAGGAAATAATCCCCAAAAATCCTCCTCGGTTGCTGTTGTTGTTTTTTTTTGTTTTTGTTTTTGTTTTTTATATATAATCTCCGGAACATATAGGCAGCCGCATAATAAAAAACAAAGGGTACAAATGTCAGAGTTGAAATTTAAACTGAAAATGTTTTTGATTTTGATTTTTTTTTCTTCCCCCCTTCAAGGCCTTGGAGAGTCCTGGGGTCACGTGAGCCGGACCAGCTCGCTCGACACTGTGGCACGAGAGCTGGGTTCACACCTTCTACAGGTATATTATTATAATAATAATAATAATAATAATAATATTATTATTATTATATTATTATTATATTATTATTATTATTATTAGTAGTAGTAGTAGTAGTAGTAGTAGTAGTAGTAGTAGTAGTAGTAGTTTTATTATTATTATTATTATTATTATTATTATTATTATTATTATTATTATTAATAATAATAATAATAATAATAATAATAGTAATACTAATTATTATGATTTTTTATTGTTATTATTATTTTTGTCGTCATCGTCATCATCATCATATTATTATTATTATGATTATTGTTGTTATTATTATTATTATGATTATTATTATTATTATTATTATTATTATTATTATTAATGATAATATTAATAACAACAACAATAATTTAAAAAAGCTTATTATTGTTATTGCTTTATCAGAAGTATATTTATTATGATTATGAGTATGATTCTTATGATTGTGATGTACTTTTGATCAATATTGTCGGCCCTTTAACCGCAGTTGTCGTCCTGTGCATATTTTAACGGCCAGTGATTTCCTCCCTGCCGCCGTCTGTCTCCTGCTGCTCTCATTCTTGCGGGTTTTCGTGTGGAAATAGGTTGAATGCATTCACGGTCACGCACGGAGCCGCAGTGCGCTCCTCGGAGCAGCCTCCTCACTGCGCTGCAGCCGGAGCGTTAGAGCAACAGCAGCCGCAAAGCTATGGCCAGAGAGGGGCATTACTGCTCCGAGGCCAAGTCATTGAAAAGCACAGGGAATTATCTTGGGTCGCACTAAAAAAAAATTTGTTTCTTGTTAAAGCGAAGGAGTTTAAGACATTGTTGCGGGGGAGGAAAACGATCATCCCGATGATTATATGTAGCCTATTATTATTATTATTGTTATTGTTATTATTATTATTATTGTTATTGTTGTCATTATTATTATTATTATTATGTTTTTGTTATTATTATTTTAATTGTTATTATCAAGAATAATGGCGAGAATTGCCTGATCATAACAATACGAAATATAATTTAGTTGGAACAACGATGGTATTGAATCTGATTTATTTGATAGTCTAATTCCTTTGATTATTCCTATTCAATTGACCTACCTGAGGCTTGCCGCTTTCTCAAAACAAAAAGCAGCACGAGCCACATTTGGGTGTTGTTTTTTATTTTTTTGTAGAAAATGTAAACGGATAATAATGTAAATAGTATTTCACCCAAAAACATTTATTATATTTATATATTGTATATTTGATTTGGGGTTTTTATTTTTTTTGGGGGGGGGGGGCATTTTGGCATTTGGCATTGGCCTCATCTTGAGAGACACTTTTACAATACAACATAAATAAGCCTTTTGGAAAAATGAAAGCAAATTAACTTGTCTGTCTATGAACGGTTTGCTGACTGACATTCTCGTGATTGTTTTTTCAGACGTTGGATGGCTTCATTTTTGTTGTCGCTCCAGATGGGAAGATAATGTACATTTCTGAGACAGCATCGGTTCATCTAGGCCTGTCACAGGTATCTGACACAGTTCCATTGCGATTGGCCTAAAAAAGTCATTGTGCTCATTCCTCACGACACAATTTCAAACAATTGTTTTTGCGTTTGTTTCTTCACAATAGGTGGAATTGACAGGAAATAGCATCTTTGAGTACATCCACCCGGCAGACCACGATGAGATGACAGCCGTGCTGACTGCTCACCAGCCTTACCACTCACACTTTGTCCAAGGTAAAAGAACACGTCCCCAGGCAGGAAGACAGGCTGCGGTGCTGGCCTTTAACCTCCAATGCATACACCAAAAAACATCGCCTCCATCACTCTTGATGCAGTAATAACCTTGGAATTTACCCCCTCCTTTTTTTTTTTTTTTTTTTTTTTCATTCCTCTCTCTAGAATATGAAATGGAGCGCTCTTTCTTTCTTAGGATGAAATGTGTCCTCGCTAAAAGGAACGCTGGTCTTACCTGCGGTGGCTACAAGGTGAGGGATGTCAAAGCTGCTCCAAATAGGCCCCGTCAAAATCGTTATTAACGTGATTGTGCTGCGAGTCGCATTTTGACCTTTTTTTTTTTTTTTTTTTTTTGTCCCACTGTGCGCTCCAAGGTGATCCACTGCAGCGGTTACCTGAAGATCCGCCAGTACAGCCTGGACATGTCTCCCTTCGACGGCTGCTACCAGAACGTGGGCCTGGTGGCGGTGGGACACTCGCTGCCCCCCAGCGCCGTGACCGAGATCAAACTGCACAGCAACATGTTCATGTTCCGAGCCAGCCTGGACATGAAGCTCATCTTCCTGGACTCACGGTAACAAACACTCACAGAGCTACTTGTTTATGGATGAATGGGGTGTGCATGTGCTGATGACTCGCGCGCCTGTGTGTGTGTGTGTGTGTGTGTGTGTGTGTGTGTGCGCTTGTGTGTGCGCGCGTGCGTGCGTTCCTCAGAGTGGCCGAGCTGACCGGCTACGAGCCCCAGGACCTGATAGAGAAGACCCTCTACCACCATGTCCACAGCTGCGATTCCTTCCACCTGCGATGTGCACACCACTTGTGTGAGTTAGGTTTGTTTACGTCTCCTACACTTACCCACCTCTCCGCAGACAGACACGCTCTGTAGTTTTTCCCCCCGTGTGGACCCCCCCCGGAGTGTTCTGGTCTAATGTGTGCTGATGTGCTGTGCCGTGCCACCCGATTGGATTTGTCGTCAGATTGTGTTCTTGCATGGCTGTTTTTTTATTTATTTTGGAGCTCATTTGTTTCTAAATGTCCATTCAATGAAATGGTATTATCCAAAAGAAATACCGAATGTTCTGATCTTTGAAAGAATTGTTAAATATTGCAAATGCATTTGTGAAAAGGTATTGCAAATGGACTGATTGAAACTCGTCGAGTCCCGTTTTTTCCTTTTAGCTTTTGTGTCTTTTGCAATTGTTGGTACTTTTTGCATTTATAAGGACAAATAAGGACATTGCTGATAAAGAGCTATTCAGTTATCATGTATTCTGCTTAGCTGGTGGCTTTTAATTAGGCTTGAAGTGCTTCATAGACTTCAATTCAATTAGCAATTATCTAAGTCATTTCCTTGAATACATGTTCTATTTCTTTTTCTCTTTCTAAGTCTGCTTCCTCGTTCCAAATGCACAACTTATTTGAAACGATACTGCTTCAAAGAAGGCCTCCTACTTTGGTCTGCCATTGAATAGGAGGATTCTTTTCAAAATGTTACCCCTTCACCTGTCCACTCTTCAACCCCTGACGCCCGTCTTTCTTTGGTCTCTAGGGACTTAAACGCACCATCATTTCCTAAACGTGCATGTAGCTCACATAATAATAATTCCTAACCCCAGTGCACAGATGGCGACACCCAATCACCGCCATATTTTAGGCGACTGGACCCTATCCGCTTCAGTTCAATCCCAATCCCATAAATTCTACATATGCTTTATTAAAGTATGACTTTCTTCCCCCTTCCCCCTCATCTCTCCCCGGCTGCAGTGCTGGTGAAGGGACAGGTCACCACCAAGTACTACCGCTTCCTGGCCAAGCAGGGCGGCTGGGTGTGGGTCCAGAGCTACGCCACCATCGTGCACAACAGTCGTTCGTCGCGGCCCCACTGCATCGTCAGCGTCAACTATGTCCTCACGTGAGTCCCGACCCACCAACCACCCACACCCACAGCCAGACAAGCAGGGCTGTCGCCAGGACAAATGGACGCATGTTTAAGTCCCGAGGAAAGGTCCGCTCGGCCTCTTTTTGCCGGTGGAACCGATGGGTTGCTTTGTGTCGGATGTTGAAACCCGCCGGGGCGTCGATGCCAACGGGTTGGACACAGTGTTGGACCACAGTCCCAGGTTCCTTGTCCTATCCCGGGTCTTTTGGGCTTCGCCTGACCCAGAGGACACTTTGCAGCGACTGGTAGCACGACACGTCACAAGCTCCAGGCCACGGGAAGGTTCTCCTCCCATCTCCGGTTGGATTTCATTCCTCCTTTTTTTTTTTTGATAAGATAATGAGTATTGGCACTAGAGATTTATGCAAACCGTCCCGCGGGTAAGCAATTAACTGGAGGTTAATTGGAAACCCCGACACGTGTTTGTCAAAGCGCTGTTTTGGCGGAAAGCGGCTCAGAGGAAAGTTGGGTTTTAGTCGGCGGTTTGAGCGAAAAAGGTGTTTCCCCGCAGGTCAAGTCGCGTCAGCTGTCATTACTGCTGCAATGTTTTGATTCTCCTCTGCTTTTTTGTTCTGTGCTACTTTAAGACAGCGAGAAATAGAGACAGCGGAGGGGGTTCCTCTTGTTTAAAATGTGTATATAAAGTAAGTGTTTGGATTTGTTTACATCTGGGAATAAGTTTGTTCCCCACTTTCCATACCCTTCCCCGCACACAATTTTTTGTATCTGCTCTGTGCCACCAGAGTTCACATCCCCCGCCAGTTGCATGTCTGGGGTCATTGTTAGCAGACTCACGAGCTTTGCTCATGGGTCGGCTGTTACCTGCGTCGGCCTTACCGCGAAGGGCCTCAGTCACCTGGCAGAGTTTATCTAAGAATGGCGTGGCTGCGTTGCACACTATTTAAATAAGAGCCAGCCAATGACGCCTGTTTCCACTGTACTCATATTGGATTTGGGGGGTATTTATCCTTCACAAATAGGCTCCAATTTGCCAGGTTTTCACTGACAGCCCCTCCACGAGCCTTTGCTTTTTACCCCATTGTTCAGAAACCCAAGCTGCAAGCATGCAAGAGATAACACTTACTAGTAGAATGGGCAGCATTTATTTGCCGGTTATGCAATTATTTTATTACCCTCACTGTGCGTTTCACAGATGTGCAAGCCAGTGTAATGAAACTGCTGAGGCCCTTTGCAAAACCGCCCGTGAGGCAGGACTCGGTTGTTTTTTTCTCCGGCCCTGGCAGAGAACAGCTTGACGAGTATTTCTTCAACCGCCCAACTCCAAATCCATAACAGCTCTGTGTTTATGGCCTTTTAATTGAGGGGCTGTAAATATGATGAGTGTTTATAGTCTCCGGCTTAGCAGGGAGGAGTCTCCTTTATCTTCACTTTCTCCATTTATTGGGCTATTTTTTTCTCACCTTGTTGAGAGGCGCTGCGTCACTTATTATGCCTCTCATTGAACCTCTCATGCGCCTCATCTAACAAACAAAGACCTAAAATAAGACAAAAAAAAAAAACAGCTGAGTCGCACTTAGGCCTTTGTTACGGGCTGTTATCAGGAGATGTGTTGATTCGCCCGGTAGCTTTTGTGTCGGGAGCGCTGGTTACCACAGGTGTAGGGTTCACCCGTGTGTGAACTCCCAATGTGTGCTTGGCACTGATAACCTTCTGCCTTCCAGATATGCGCTCATGCCACTATTATTGCAGTCTGACATCTCTTAAGCAATACCTCGGGTGAATGAGACAGAGGAAAATTCTCAGACAAAAGTGTATTTACATTTTCCTGTGTGTGTTTAAGTTTGTGTGTATGTGTGTGTGTGTGTGTGTGTGTGTGTGTGTGTGTGTGTGTGCGTGTGTGTGTGCGTGTGTGTGTGTGCGTGTGAGTGTGTGTGCGTGCGTGCGTGTGTGCGCGCGCGCGTGTGTGTGTGTGTGATGGAGAGAGACTGAGAGCTTTCACTTTCACCTGTGGGCATTTCCCCTTTGTGTACGTGGAGCAGAGCATATGTTTGAATATGCGATGTGCGTGGAAGACGGATCAGTATTTGTCTCATTTAAAGCCTGTCCAAGTTTCTCCTGTAGTCTAGAAGTTGATTTATCATCTGAGAAGAGATCCATACAGAGCTTTACCCACAAATCAATTCCCATTTCCCAGTACTCTGCTCGCCATTGCTTTCCTGTGGGCTTGATTTTGCAAGACATAGCCTTTAATCTCCCTGTGTATTTGATTGGACAGCTTCTCTTCTGTAGTTTGTTTGTTAAAGGCCTTGCTACAATCCCTCTGGTGAAGCCGGCATCCCAACAGCCGGTCTGCCCCTTCTCTCCACCCCCTACCCATTCAACGCGAGTGCTCGCATGCACACAAGGCGACGCTGGCACAAACAACGCTCTGCACGACACCCCCTCTCAACCCTGCAGCGAGGCTCTGATTGCTAAGCAGATGTTAATGGCTTTTCGCACCTCGAGAAAGAAAACACCCAGGAACACATGCATTGTTTGCGCTCTTTAATAAACACACCTACTGAGGCAGCCAAGATTTCCCCTTGTGTAATTAGAAAGCACATTTTAATTCTAGAAAAGTGCATGAGATGTACAGTGTTCCTGTGGATTTGCCGTGTAGCCCTGGTGTTTATCTCCCTCACAGAGAGGCGGAGTACAAGGGCCTCCAGCTGTCTTTGGACCAGGTCACCTCCAAGGCCTCCTTCCCCTACAACAGCAGCATGCCCTGCAGCCTGACAGAGAATCGTAGAAGCCACAAAGGCCGCGTGTCCCGGCCCAAGACCAAAGCCAGGCTCTCCCCTTACACCCAGGTAAACAGGCTTGAAATATAATGTGATTATAATTATATTATATTAAATTATATATTTTATAATTATATAATATAATATAATTGTTGGACTGTGGAAATAGACTTTGATAATGGTAGACTTCCTACCTTCATCTTTTTATGTTGACTTGCAAGGTAATTGATCCAAATCATGATACTTGGGACGTCATTGTCGTTGTGTCATTTTATTGCCACCCTCCGCTCCCACTACCTTTGCAGTATGCCGGTTTCCAGACGGAGCGCTCTGAGTCTGACCAGGACAGTCCCTGGGGGGGCAGCCCGCTCACCGACTCGGCGTCCCCACAGCTGCGAGAGCCTTGCGAGGGCCCGGATGCTTCCTGCGCCTACCGACAGTTCCCTGATCCCCGCACCCTCTGCTACGGCTTGCCCCTGTCCGAGGAACACCATGCGGTTGGCGATGGCCAATCGCAAACCCACACACACACCCACAGTCAAGGTTGTGAGAGGGGCAGGTGCGAGGCCGGGCGGTACTTCCTGGGACCCCCGCCATCTTCCAGCAGGGAAACATGGTGGGGCACTGCTCGCTCCTTCCTTCCCGTGTCCAAGGGCTCCCTGGACACCCGGGAGGGCTACAACACCAATGTACCCCACATTACGGCCATCCAAAGTCTGCAAGGTAAGGCCGCCCATCACATTCTTTTAAGAGTCCTGTCTCAACTCTAGATGATCACCTCCACTGTCATGGAACTGCGGTGACCGACCTGTAATTGTGCCCCTCTGCAGGCAGAGGTCACTGGGACGAGGACAGTGTGGTCAGCTCTCCAGATGGGGGTTCAGCCAGTGATTCAGGAGACCGCTACCGTGGCGACCACTACCGCTCCAGCCCGCAGGAACCTAGCAAGATTGAGACTCTCATCCGGGCTACGCAGCAGATGATCAAGGAGGAAGAGTGTCGACTGCAGCTACACAAGGGTCCCCATGACACTCACTTGGGACCCGCCAACGGATTGCCCAGGGGCCCCGGCCCCTGCTTCACACCCGAGTACACCCAGGGGGCTCTACCCTTGCAGAACATGGTGTGCCGGGGTTTGGGCCAGGTGGTAAGCCCTGCACCAAGCCCTGCCCCGCTGTCCAGGCTCAGCAGCCCCGGGTCTGAACGCCTAAATAAGCCCAATGACTACCTCCAGACAGAGCTCTCCCTGCTCCCGCTGCCCTTGCACCACCCTCTGGGCCGCACCGGGCCATGCTCCATCTCCCCCACCCCGGCCCCTGCCCTCTACCCTCCCCATCCGCACCCACGTCCCTATTTGGACAAGCAGGCGGCCTACTCCCTCACAGGCTACGCCCTCGAACACCTCTACGACACGGACAGCCTCCGGGGGTACTGCAGCTCTACCGCCACCGGCCCAAACCACTACGACATGGCGCCTCACCTGCGCATGCAGGCCGACCAGACACCCGGACACAAAGGCACCTCCGTCATCATCACTAATGGCAGCTAACGGCCCGCTACCATGCGGCCTCATTGCGTTCACTTCCTTTGACTTTGTTTGACGGCTGCGTTCACCTCATTGGTTTTATCTTAACTTAAAAAGAAAATCCCCCACTTTGTCTGACTGTTTCATTAGTTTAGGTTTTATCAAGCTTTGTACCCTTTTGCACTCTCAGGGAGTGCGATTTCAGCGAGGGGAATTTGTACCCTAGTTTATCCCACTAGAATGAAACAGAAGAAGCGATGTCAGGTCCATAGCCGTGCACTTTGCAGCGATGCAAAACAAAACTTTCTCCTAAAAGTGGGGGTTTTGCTTTGAAATTTGTCCCTGCATTTAAACTTCACAGCCACAAATAAATATGCAAACCCATTCACCCTTCTATTATTTTTTTCCCCTCCTCAGCCTAGTATTACAAAGGAGAGAGGTTGCAGCAAAGGGAAATGAGGAAAAATTTGCATTATACTCACAGGTATTCACATGCAAGGCCGGAAGGTAAATTTTCGAAGTCGATAAAACGATGAGAATCATAGATACCGGACTGCACAGATGCAGCAGAACGTGCGTTGAGTGGCCACACAGGAAGTCCGCTGCTTCAGTCTAAATGCTATTTTCGAAAAAGGCATTTCCTAGCAATTCTGATCGGTAAACATGTCGGAGGGAAACGTGTGTTCCTTTTGATTTTGAAGGTAATGAAATATCTGTGATTTGTTTTCACAAATGGAAACTATCACAAGGAAATGACAGAGAATGAGGGGAAATATTTTTACTTGTTCCATCATGACATTTGCAGAAACTCTTTACGGGAGATTGTGGACATGCAGGAAGATTAACATCAACCCATCATATTTAGCAATATGCAATTTAAACCATTGAATGCCAATAAAGGCAGCTTAATTGCATTTGTCATGATGGATATATTCTTATTTTAGCTGTCTGACATGATTGTTGCAGCAGCTTTATTACTGTTTGTTGGCATGTGTGGGCAAATTTGTATGACATGTTTCACAGACTCCCTCTTGATAGGCTCCCTCGACCCCTCAGATTAAACCTATATTTATACAAGTTTGGATTTTTTGTTTTGTCAAAGCCTGAAATGTGCTGTCTCTTGAAATTATTTATGATGTACTGTAAATATGCCCTGAAGGAAAAACACATCACATTTGTGGGCAAAAAAAATGTATTTATTGAGTCAATGTTTGTTTATGATTTTGGAAGATAGCTGCAATCAAATACAGTCTGACTGCTTGTTTATTGAGTGTGTTTTTGACTGGTACAAATGCTAAGACGAAACAAAATAATAAAAAAAAGATCATTTTGCAAAGTGATGGCTCAAAATCTGTGGCATAAAATCTTCGGAAATAAAAAGGTAAAACAAACATGATATGATTGCATTGTAAAAAAAAAAATAAAAAAAAACAGACAACTTTATTGCAGGGATTCATTTTGAAGAATTTAGGGGGAGAATTTTTTTAGGAGGAGAATTTTGAAGAACCCCTATTATTTTTCTTTCCTTTTCTGTGTCCAGCGGCGAGAACACTGAATTTACTTGGGCTATGTGAGGCCCACTTCTGCAAATAAAAGAACCCTGATGGAAATCGATACAGCAGAATCTCCAATTAGGCCACAGATTTGCGGGTCTGGAGAGGTCAGAGATGAGAGGCGACTCTCTTTCCCTCTCTCCTTCCCCTCATCCCGCCCGGTGAATGTTTGCTGTTTGCTCTCGGCGTCCCCAATCCGCTCCACTGCGCCGCCCTCCGCCTCAGCTATTACAAGGACATTAAAGCCATTTAATCCCGTTAGTAATTCTTCACTCGGGCACCTCTTCCGCCGCCCGTGCCCCGGCTCGCCGGGCGGGTCCCTCCGACGCTCGGAGCGGTCGAGGAAGCCTCGGCTGTCATGCGGAGATGAGTTGCTAGGCAACCGCGGGTAACAAGCCTCTCTGACCGCCTTCATTGGCAGCGGGGCTCGTCCGCCACGTTTCACTTTCACATCGCGTTCGGAAGGAAACCTCTCGTCTCTCCCGTCGAACATCTCGGAGGAACTAATTTCGCGCTCGAGACGCCCGCGTGCCAAGCTTTTCCACAACGGATTTTTCGAGAGTTTTTTTGTGTTGTTGTCTTTGTTTTTTTAAGTCATCGTCTCATTTCCCAGTACGGCGTTTGCCCTGCGCCCCAGGGGCCACCGCGTTGGTCTTCGGAAGCTTCAGTCGCGCCACGGAGAAGCTTCTGAAGCCCAACGCGGTGTTTCCGCCCCGAAAAACCCGCTATCCAAGCAGCAATTTAGCGATAACGATTGGTTGTCGTAATTGGATTGACGCGGCTAAGTGTTTCCTGAAAGTAATGTGGATCAATCTGTTGCCCCCTGCCAACCCCTCATCTCACCCCTTTGCCCCCCCCCCTCCCTTTCCCACCTCCCCCGCCCCCCTCCTCCTCCTCCTCCTCCTCCTCCTCCTCCTCCTCCTCCTCCAGCCCCCGTCCACTCAGGCGAGGTGGCGGTGCATGTCTAATGGAGGGGTTCCTTGAGGTTAATGTCGGCATTCATTTGTTTTTCGTCAGACTCCCTCTTTCCCTAATATGCATTTTCCAGACATGGATCACCGAGAAATCATTCACAGACATTTTTTTTTCCATTGGGATTTTAACTGAAGACCACCCCCAGACTTGATGCCGAGTTTGCCGAGAACCCAAACGGAAGTCGGTGCACTCCCCCCCCTCCCCCTTTAAAAAGACAAGGAGGCACACATGTGGATCGACTAATCTCGTGCTGTTAATGACTGGGTCGGGGGCTCCGTGCGGTTTTTGGAAACCCGAGCTCCTCATTGTTCCGGAGCCCGAGACAGGTGAGGAACCCGCTGTCGCCCCAAAAGAATGTTCCGGTAGGGCTTCTACACCCTCGCACATGGAGACACACACACACACCCTCGCACATGCCCCCGGCGCTCGCGCGGACATCCGCATTCCGCCGCGCGACGTGCGTATTCCTCAATGTGATTTTAGTCTCCACAAATCTCCACTAATCCCTCCATCTACAGCGACTACATCTTTCCCAAAGTGAGTGGATCACATTCGTCTTCTCGTGTTGAACTCGCAGCTTGGAAGAGCTGCGAAGATCAAGATGACGTGCTCTGGATGCTCCCGAGCTTGGGTCCAGGTCCAGCCTGAGAAAAAAAAGGCAATAAATTCTTCAATTGACCCCTCCAACAGATTCCTGCCTTCGACGTTTCAAAACAGTAGTTCGGGGTTTGCACAACGTTCTCGACTTGTACGCTGAAGTTATGGAAACAAACCGTTTCTTAAACGTGTTAAAGCTTGAAGATATATAGATGGATGCACACCTCAAAACACATGGAATATTTATTTTATATCTTTGTCTTTCTCTTCTTAGGACCAACCGCAATTTCTAGGAAACAAAGAAACCTGATGATTTCATATCATCTGCTGAATCCGGACCGAGGATACACATATCTGCAGATTTCTGCTCGGTAGTTACAGGTGTTGATCGCGTGTTTCAACTTAACAGGTTCATGAGGTTAAATATTAAATTCTCTGACGTGAAGATCCCTTCGGGTCGCTCTTGGCCATATCTAATTTGGTATCACTCACAAGGGAGCGGGTGTCACCCATCCTCAATCTATTCCCCCCTCGTCAGCCCACCACCACAGCCACTCACACACACACACACACGCACACACGCACACACACACACACACACACACACACACACACACACACACACACACACACACACACACACACACACACGCGCGTATGTCCTCCGCCGCACGCACATGCACCCAAGTGGACCACGCCTTCCGCAGCACTTGTGCGGCGCTCGCACGTCCTCCTGTGAAGGGGCCTGGTGTTGGCTTTGGAAAAGGGGGTGAGGGGGAAGTCTAATGCTCTTTTTACAGTCTCATTAATCCCTCTGTTCACAATTTCACGCACAGCTTGGGCCCCGGTGTTATTTTCACAACCTTTCAACGTTAATTCCTGTGAATCCCGAAACGGAACACCTTCCTCGGCCGGCTCCGGGCTGCATGTGTCTCTCTCTCTCCCCCCCTGTGTGTGTGTGTGTGTGTGTGTGCGTGTGTGTGTGCGTGTGTGTGCGTGCGTGCGTGCGTGCGTGCGTGTGTTTTCTTGCCCTATCTCTTATTCCTCCCACCAAAGCCTGGCCAGGCGCAGAGAGGGACGAAAGCCCTCTCATCCGCTGCCATGTCTTTACGAGGCCTTGGTCTTTACGCCTTCTGGAAGAGGAAGACAGACAGGGCTGTTTCTGCCGGAATGACCGGTGTCGCTCGTGTTGTGATGTTTTTCGGGAACGGGGGGGGCCCTAAAACCTCCCGGCGACGCTGCTCCCAAAGCCTGCCCACAACAAACACACGCAGTCGTGTCGCGGCAACCGCTGGTGTTTTCAACTGAGCCGGCAACGCTGTCATCCCGAGGCTTATAGGTATAAATAGGGAGTATTTATCAAAATATTAATATCGACTTACTGGTCAGCTAGGGAATGGCTAATGCGGCTACTGTCACAGCGGGGAGGGAAAAGTCAGAAAAATGCGCCGAAAATACGGAGCGGTTCTGTGCCGCTCCGTTGCGGAGCGTGGTTGGGTTCCCCTGCTCTACTGAGCCCGACACAGGACGCACGGGGCTGCAGCGGAGTGCTTTGGGTTAGGGTTGGGGTTAGGGTTAGGGTGACTGAGTTAGTGGGTTTCGGAGCAATGTTTGTTTTTGTTTTCCGGATAACGGGTTGTCGGACAAATGGGCTTTCGGTCCAATGGGATATTTTCCTGACTATTGGGGTTTTGAAATAATGGGCCTTCGGAGCGGCGCATGGCACCGTCACAGCGCTAACTTTTAACATGTGCTAATGAAAATATAAAATGCACGGCGGTGACAACGGCGTTTATTGCAGAGAATTGGTAAATGCCACGCCTCTGGCAAGCGCCATTAACAGGCACCCACACACGCGGGGAAACGAGCGCAGGGTGTGTTTAGATTATGTGACACTTTTAGTAGAATCTTTAAAGTAGATTAAAGATTCTTCAGACACTGTGGATCATTTACCGCTGTGCGAGATGAAGCCATCAAAACATCTCATTACTGCATTAAAACACATCTACTGTACATTGCCCTAGGCACTTATAAAAGTGATAAGTACAGTTGCCTTATATACTACTGACATAATCACCGCCTCTCTTTTATCTTCTTTTCTATTTCAGTGCTTGATATTTAGTATTTTTTTATTATTGTTTTCACTCCACTGATTTTACCCAATTACTGGTTTACAGTAGCTAATGATTCTGTTGTATTAGTTCTCATCTGTTACTAACCTTCCTACTTTCTTTCTAGTTTCTGCTGCAGTAATTGCTGCACTATTATGCAAAAGCACAAAGCAAAAAGATCTTACCTTTACGTGACAGTCTGTGTGCCTGTGTGTGTGTGCGTGTGTGTGTGCGTGTGTGTGTGCGTGTGTGTGTGCGTGTGTGTGTGTGTGTGTGTGTGTGTGTGTGTGCGCACGTTTGTCTGTGCATCCTGTGGTCCTGAGGTGGTTCTAAGTGACGGAGGACGGAGGCAGCGGAGCAGAGCAAAAAAAAAAGTCACACTTTTGAACCTTCCACCAATTACCGAGCAATTATTGAGAAAACACATTCTTGGGAACTCATGTTGTCGGGAGATCGTAGGCATGATTGTTTTGTTTGTCAGCGTGGGCTGTGGAGCTCTGCTCATGAATGTGTCCATGGCGTTGTTTGGGGGGGGGGGGGGGGGGGGGTTGTGTGGTTTTTGTTTTTGGACAGAAGAGACGAGAGTTAAAACACCAGCATGTAATCTCAAACCTGTTGGGCTTCTTATCTTACAAACATCGTCTCTGCAATTAGATCGATTAGTGGTCTGCGGTCAGGATGGTGAAGCACGACGGCAGATTTATTATCCATGACTGTGAAATGCAAGAACGAGAAGGATTTTCCTCCCTAGTTTTTAGGGAGGGAGAAAGAAAGAGGACGTTGCTTTGTTATTATGCGCAATATTATGCTGTTGTTCCTGCATGTGTGTGTGTGTGTGTGTGTGTGTGTGTGTGTGTCTCTGTGTGTGTGTGTGCATGTGTGTGTGTGTGTGTGTGTGTGTGTGTGTGTGCGCGCGCGCGTTGTGTGCGTGCATGCGCGTGCCTGTGTGTCTGTGCATGTGTGTTTTGTAGAAATTGTCACAATAAGTGTAAAAATTAAGTGTCAATGAATCGGAGTTTGTTAGAGTTTAGGGGATATGGAGCCTATTCACAGTTCTAAGCCATCTGTCTAGGGACCACCATGTGTGTGTGTGTGTGTGTGTGTGTGTGTGTGTGTGTGTGTGTGTGTGTGTGTGTGTGTGTGTGTGTGTGTGTGTGTGTGTGTGCGCGCGCCAAAGAGCAAGCAGTGAGCTGTGTGAGAGAGAGAGAGAGAGAGAGAGAGAGAAGTTGTGTGTTCAAGGAGATAATGGGGGAACAAAGCCAGAGGCCATCATGCCTTACGCCTTCATCTGACCTCTGACCCCCCACCCATGCCCCCCCCCCCCCCCACCACCCCACCACCCCATTCCCTTGTGCCTCCTCGTACCAGTTCAACTCACACTATAGGCCCAATCAGCCTCTTCCCGACCCTGGATTTAGAACCAGTTCCATGTACTTAAAGGGCAAACTTCAAGTTCTCCGTGAAAAAAAAAAATCTCCATAAATATGTTTTTAAACTCAGTCATGATTGGCGTCAGAGTCTTTTAAACGGATCCGGTATCTGGACAGCAGCCTCAATGGGTCAATCGGGCTGAAGAACGTTTGCCCCATTGATTTGCCAGTGACTTGGGTTGACGCCCGATGAACGACAAACGAGTCCGAGGTTGCTATAGTTTTCCTTTAAGTGACATCTTGAAGGAAAAAAAAAAAGCAGTACTTTTCTGGGTATTGACAAATGTAATAGGAACCAATAAGAATAACAACAGAAACCAAACTCCAAAACCACCCGTTCAAACGAAGGAGCAGCCCTAACGCGAAGACCGAGTAACTGGTTGACTCAAGACCTTTCTTCCCCTTGACCCAAGAAAGTAAGAAGGGGAGGTTTGTGATTCGACTGGGCTACTCCAGCACCTCTTTTGCTGCTCCTCCACCTCCACCTCTGTACCTCATACACCGCCCATCTGTCCGTTCTGGGTTTTCCGGGGGGCCCTCGGTTCTCTGGAAAAAACAACAACCAGCCCTGCCCTTTAGCCTGCAGTCCGCCATCAAAATGCCACCACTCAGCTCCGCAGCAGGTTGATTGATTCAGAGCTCGTCGGCTCGTAGGTCCGGCCCCACCTCCCCCTCCCCCTCTCCCTCTCCCTCCCTCCCCCTCGTGTCCGCGTCCTTCTTTAACATACAAATTGGCTGTTTTGTGTCGCTGAATTGGAGATTAATTGTGCACACCATTTGTCGGCGTTTGTACAAAGATCTCTGCCTTTTTTTTCCTCTCTCTCTCTCTCTCTCTCTCTCTCTCTCTCTCTCTCTCTCTCCCCGACCTCTCTATCAAACCACCTCTCTATCTCCATCTCCTCGACTCACTGATTAAGGTTAGAGATTAGGCGGAAGAGATTATTCTACACTGGCCTCTTTGTGGGGCCACCCAGAGCCAGAAGTGGGGTGGTGATGGCGGGTGATGGCGGTGGTGGGGGGAGAGGGTGGGGTTGGGATTACACTTTAACATCCTGCCAGAGCAGGTGGCTTTCATGTGGACGGAGGCAGAGCTGGGAAGTGCTTCCATTCTGTTTTGATGTCCAGTCCTTCTGGTAGCAACATCACTACTCACAATCGCTGGCAGCAGACAGAACAACACCTCTCTGAGGACAGAATCCTGTCACACACACACACACACACACACACACACACACACACACACACACACACACACACACACACACACACACACACACACACGCACACACACACACCCTCTGTCGTTAATTCTATGAACCATCATAGAAATGGATCATGGACATTTTTTTTTGATAGGTCCCCCAAGCATTACAAATTCGGACATCTTGGGTATAAATAGTGATGTAACACTCACCAGTGTGTGTGTGTGCGTGTGTGTGTGTGTGTGTAAGGGTGACTTTGTGTGTGAGTGTGTGTGTGTGTGTGTGTGGTTAGAACAAGGAGGGTGGGGAAGGGGGGGTGAGCCGTCTTGGTGTGCACCTTCAGAAAAGGCAAATAGCCCTGGCAGCGAGCCAAATAAAGTCTTTAGCCGAGCCTTTCCAGATGTGGTACCATCTGTTTGTCCCTCGCTGCTGTTACAAACGACGACAACGCAAAGAGAGAGAAAGAAAGAAAGAGCAAAGCGGAAGGCGAGAAAGAGAAGGAGAGAGAGAGAGAGAGAGAGAGAGAGAAGGAGAGGAGTAGCGGGGTGAAGCTGCCAGCACATCCATGTTTAGGGAGCCAGTAGCTCCCTGGATGGCAATACGGCACCTTGTTACCAGCTGTGTGTACACGGCTGCAGGGTTGGTACACATGCATAAAAAAAGTGCACGCAAACACACAAATGTACACACACCAGCACAAACTAGCATTTGCCCAGTGCCCTGGGGCCCGGGCCTCAGCCCCACGCTGGAAATAGTTTTACAGCGTTCGGTAGAACAACCGTAGGACAACATGGAGGACAGATAAAACGTTAAACTTCCACCAGGCAGCCCCGCGAGCTATGTCGAATCCGCGCAAACTTTCTGTAACACAATCATTACTAGGTGTTTGGTGTGTCAGGTTAACCATTTTTCGGGAACAGGAACCACGGTAATAGGGCTAAACGGTGGCTCAAATGGGCGCGATAGCAGCTGCGGTTTACACATTAAGTGGAATGTTATCGGCACCTACAGGCATTTTCTTCACGCTCCCGCTTACTTATTTACCTCCTAAACAGTTAAAACAAATGGATATCGGTGTGTATATATTTGTCATAGGGAGCCGGTTCCTCTCTCCCACCCCCTCTGGTGGATGGGTGAACGGCAGCTCGTGAAAGCAGCTCGACGTGTGAATCCCCCACTACGTCCGGGGCACGCTCCCGGACTCCTTAAGAAGTGACTTTTGTCCGGATGCCCACAGGGGTCCATGAGGTGTTAAAAAGGTCAGATGTAGGTGGGTTGGGGGGTTCTGACCCCAGACGCAGTCCAAATTCCCCTCGACAAGAGCGCCTGTCTGCATTACGGAGCCCGTGGAAAGACGCACACAAAGACACATGCACCAAAAGACACATGCACGCAAGACAGGCGTTGCTATACACGTATACACCTGTTGCACTTTTAAAATAACACAAATCTACACAAACACACACGTAGACCCATGCACACACCCATGCATACATACATTATACATACGACCATACGTGCACATGTGGGAAGCATGTGGGTGGTGTGCGAGAGAAATATTTGTGGTGGGAGGTATGAGTTATGATGCCCAGGGTCCATGAAGCGATAAATACAATGAAATGCGTTTCAGACCCTGCAGTATTGTTCTACCCCCCTCCACACACACACACACACACACACACACACACACACACACCCCTCAGCTTGGCATGCACTGTACTGAGGGACCTGTGACCCCATCCCCGTGGCCCTGTGGCCCTTTGGCCTACAGCTATAGTTATGTGTACTCCGACAGGCATCAAGCCGTGAACACACAAACAGACTTTTTGACATGCACAGAAATCAGAAATTTCTGCGTGGGATGGGAGGCGGGCTGCCGCTCGGGCTCAGAGAGAGAGTAATTGCTGCTTTGACTCTTCCTCTCTCGCGCCCCCCCCCCACCTGCTTTATTAATTTATCACTTAGCTCCGCTTGTTTGAAGAATTGGGGAAATATCCACCTTTGTGCTCTTGCATTTGTTTCCCCCCCGCCCTAGTTTGATTGCTGCGCTAGACGTGCGATTCAAATTTTGGCTCCTTTCCAGCTCCATCCATCATGGTTTTCTGCTGGAGAGGCACATTAGTCTTTCCACCAGTTCTTAGATTCGATGCCGTCCAATTGTTTTCTCGTTGTTGTTTTTTTAAAACCCTCCTATGCTAACTCCTGATTGATTATTCATCCGTCTTGAAATAAAAGATAAAAAAAAAAGTTTTCTCGTTTTCATATTTGCCCTTGTTGGGGGCAGGGAAAGTGTGGATCTGGTGTTTCACCGTGGCGTGTTGACCCTTGTAACCCCCCCCCCCCACCCTCGCCACCACCCATGCCCTTCCTCGGCGGGGGTGGTGCAGTGACAGGTCGGGAGATGCCCGAGGGTGAGGAGATTGACACGTGTGGTGTGTGGACGGCGGAGGTGGAGAAAGGAGGCCCTGCTAAATAAGTGCCACCGGCGGCTATTCTGAGCGTCCGGCCGAGGGTTCCATTTTCTTTCCAGACTTGCTGACTCTGGGCCTGCCATTAGTCATTGTATCAATGACTGTGACACACATGCGCGCACATAAACACGTAAACAAGTAAACACGCGCGGACGTATACACACACACACACACACACGCACCCACACACAGACACATTCTGCCGTCGCTCAAACGGGCAGGCACCTGTTGATGGTCCCACCTAGCGTCCCACCCGGGCAGACTGGATGCCCAGGCTGCTCTGGGCCGGCTAGACTGTGAGTCGAGGCCACCTTTTTGGAAAGGAAAACTCTGTTGACTTGAAGGACTTTAGTGGGCAGGACCAAAAGATTCTGATGCCAATCACTCAGGTTTCCTCCCAATGATCGACGTACAGTAGGTCAGAGAAAGAAGGGCTGAAGTTTTCCCATCATTCATTTCTTTCTTTGTTTGTGTTCCGCTCGCTGTGGGCTGAAAGCAGCGGGCCTCACATCTCTCTTGGACTGGACTCACGACGACGATGACTGATCGACGGTCCAGTCGCGAGGCGTTCACTGGGACAGACAAGACAGATTTGCCCACCAGATGAGGCGCCGAACCCCTTCATCTGTTTTCCCCTGTCAGGTGGGATCCCTTTCTTCTCTCCCATCATTTATTCTTTGATTTGCTGGAGTCAGAGTCCTTTCAATATAGAACAGAACATACACTTGTGTGAAAGAGGAAGTTGTCACTTCCTGGAACAACAGCAGCTTGCTTCCTACGCTGCATAAACAAACTCCTCCGGTGCGCGTCCGCTCCTCGTTTCGGGGACCGAACGCCGACGTGACGGGTAACGGAGCCGACAAGTTATGAGTTATCAGAATGGCTCATTAAACCTGGTTATTTACGTCCTCTGTTTTCCTTCGCCCCGTCCACCGGGACGTCAGCCGGGCTTACTCAGCTGTGTCGGGTCTCTCCGGGCGGCGTGGCGGTCGGTAATTGCCGTCTAAATAACAGCTGCAGAGGGAACGCCAGGGCGATGTCCCGGGGCCCGAGGATGCTGCCGGATCACAGTAAAACTGTCACAGATCATTTTATCATCTTGTACCCCCCCCCCCCCCTCTACCGCCCTCCCCGTCGGGCACATTTCCACACATCTTAAATTTAAGGCCAGACGAGCACAAGAGCGGACGGAGGCTCGCCTTACAGAATTCCACGCTGCGAACACTCTGTCTCACTTTTCGTTTTTTTTCACGAGCTCCGTCTGTCTGTTTGTCTCCCTTCATCTCCGCAACGGCTCTTTTTCGGGAGCAGCCAGATTCCCCTTATCTCCCCCCCTCTGTCTGTCTCTCTCTCTCTCTCTCTCTCTCTCTCTCTCTCTCTCTCTCTCTCTCTCTCTCTCTCTCTCTCTCCCCACACCGGTGTGTTGACCGAAACTTGACCAAACTCCTGTGGTTTCTCATCGTCCTCCAGTGGCCTTTGTGTTTAATCTCTGTCTGTCTCACCCATCCCCCAATCAAAGGGACGCTTTATTTTGTGAAATGATATCTCTATCATGGGTAATCTGAAGGTAATCTAACCCCGCCTCCCCCAGACAGCCCATCGCGTGGACGTCCCTCCCTCCTCCCACAGGCCCGGCCGGGGCAGACGCTTCCTGGGGATGCGATGGCTGACGACCACAGCCGTCCTGGGTGGGCGAGGCTGTCCAGGGAATTAACGGCATAATCGCCGCGACGGAATTCAGGGAGGGGTGGGGGGGGCTTTGTTCCACTTCAAAGGCGGCGGGAGGAGGCAGAAAGGGAGAAAGGGAAATGCCCACCTCAGATTTTACGACCAGAGGCGGTTTGAAGCGGCGAGATGAGGACGGACACGCCCGCGCGCCGGACATCGGTATCCGCCGGGCCGGTAAAAAAAAACGGACCCAGCGCCCGGACGGGTGCTTCGGTGGCCTCGCCCATCGCCCCCCCCCCTCCCCCGTGTCTCCGACCGTAGCGTGTTTGTGCGCGTGTCCTTATGCATTTCAGAAATATACATGCGCACTCCGAGCGCACGTAGACGCTATTGATCCCCAATCACTCTGTCTCTCAGAGTGTCAGGCGGCGGGGGGTCAGACAGAACAAGGCCGTGGCAGGACAATGAGACTGGGCAAACACAACACTATCCTTTTAACCTCTCACCCTTGACCCCGACCCCACCCTCCCACCCACCCCTGACCAAAGACATCAGTTGGGTGGGGGTTGGGGGCGGGGTCTGGGAGGGAAATGACGAGAGGATCTGCCTGAAATGCTGATGATAAATACATCTACAATACTGTACATCCTCCCCCCTTCATTCGCTTTGATTACATCCTCAGGTTGGACCACACAGACACAGCAAAACACACAAATGTAGACAACACACGAATGACGCATCGAAAGAAAGACGTGATTACATTTCAGGTGAGACAAGAGGGTAATAACTTTGTATCACAGCTCGGGTGAGACGGACAACATTTGTCAGAAGGATGTGCATCAAAGTGCTATTTTTTACAAGAGAAATATTGTGAAGCCAGTCGGGCTTTGATGTCATTTTTAATGGA
>NC_137195.1:18366542-18369042 GCF_960531495.2 Zeus faber | reverse complement strand
GGCCCCCTCGGAGATTCTTTATTTTTTTTATTTGAAGAGCCGGGGGCTTTTTCTCTGCAGAAAGACGGGGGGTGGCGGGGGGGGGGGCATTGGGTTTAGCAATAGGCTGCTTGGTATTCCCACCAGGCTTTTGAGCCTTTGGCCGCCATATGGGAAGAGGGAAAACAGTGATATAAGTACTTAAGCAAAGTTTATATTTACCGAGGATTTTTCTCGGCTTTGCTCCGCTCCAGTGGAAAAAACAATAACGAGGCTGAAATCGATGACACCATTATAAGCACTTATGCAAAGTTCATATTAGCAATGGAGATTTCAACCTTGGCAAGAATGTCGAAGATACTTTTATTTTTTGTTCCATTAGAGTAGACTTTTTTTCTCCACCTACATGGAGTAAGTCTTGATTTGACATTTAAAAACACGTGAAAGTGATCGTCCCGATCCTCCCCCTCACACAATAAATATCTCTGTCCACGACTTACTTGTGCAAGTATCCAAGTAATAACTACAATCGACAGAGCCGTGGCGTGCGCCGTCTTTATGCCGCAAATCAACTGATGCCACGTGAAATTGGTTTGGGAAATATTCTAGATTTTTAAGGCCATCTACCTGGACTACACTATCCTATGGTTATGACAACATGAGATTCAGTGCTCTGTGGGGAATAGAATGAACCTGCATCTCCCCAGGCGTGTTTCTTCCTCCACTTGGGTGTAAATTGATGCGGGGGGGTTTGACGTCAACAGCAGACTGTAGCATCCCTTTTTGCACACGTATTAATGAATAGTGACACTCTGTGAGTGCTGTGGAGATTTCTAATGTGATAAAAACCATGTGACTACATTTGGCCCAAAGCAGTATAATCCAATGTGTCTCATCGTGCTGCTTCTGTGATTCTATTCGGCCACCGGGCGTCCAGAGCAGCTCTCTGGCTCTGCGTGGGGTATTAGTGTACTGGCGGCAT
This sequence comes from Zeus faber, assembly GCF_960531495.2. Classification (NCBI taxonomy): domain Eukaryota; kingdom Metazoa; phylum Chordata; class Actinopteri; order Zeiformes; family Zeidae; genus Zeus; species Zeus faber. The sequence continues at coordinate 18,368,081 of NC_137195.1, read as the reverse complement.
TGCAACATAGCGGAACATATGAGAGCTGTTTACCAAATGCCTCATGGCGGAGCTGTCCATCTGGAGCGCCCGGCATCAGCCCCGGTGCATGCTGGGAGATTAGCCACCGCCTGCACGCCGTTGTTCAATATTTACAGAGGAGGCTTCCTCATCACAAGCACAATCAGCCTCCCCCGTTCGTCAGGGGAAAGGAAAATAAAATCTGTTTTCTGGTGAAGAGATCCCCATACGATAGGAGATGTGGCAGGTATGACGACACCAGGATTCTGCACCACATGTTGCGCTATTTACATTTTGAGTGTGTGTGAGTGTGTGTTGGCATATATTTGGGCGGGTTTGTAATTGATCGCATACGAAAAGCGGTTGCTGACAATTTATAAACAGCATAATCCTTGTCAAATAACACAAAAAAACGTTTCTATCCGAGCCTTCAGTATAACATAGTTGTAGCCAAAGGTGACAAAAACTGAGTTGAGATAGAAAATACAGAAGCAAATGAGGACCTGTGCACTCAATAATAATTCAGGTATAAAAATTGAAAATAAAATACAAAATGGAAAATCGTATTATCTTATTAACCAGAACCAAAATGTTGGGTTGTGTCTTGATGATACTCAAATTGACCTTTCACAACAGACGGGTAAGAGAGAATCGTTTGCATGCTGCATCTTCGGATTTTGAAAACTCTTCATGGATCCCTTATGGAAGAAGGTACGGTATGAGTCACCCAGCCGTCAAACCTTCCATCCAATCTTTTGGATGCAATATCGGAGTCCTATGCGCACCATCTCAAAACTTGAAGAGCTTCTTTAAGTGATTCTGGACTATTACCTTGTCCCAAAGCTCAAGTGCCAAACAGATCCACGGATTTCTCAAATCAATTAAGTTCTTCAGCAAAACCTTTCCCCCGGCTGCGGCTTGAATTGGATATTCCTCAGTTATAGCCACTTCAATCTCCTTTTACCGGGCAAAGTATTCTGGGTTACACTAAAACGTCAGGGGTCTTAATTGAGCTGCAAAATAATAATATTTTAAACACAAGAGTGTGACCCCTCCCTTGTTTTTCACCAACTGTAGACTGATATTTGAATCTAGGTTTTCGCCCGTGGTGAGGGGGTGGTGTGGTTTAAGCAGCCACACCTCTCCTGGGTCTAGGTAATTGGGGTTGGGATCAGGGTGGCTGTACGCCTGTTGCTTGTCAAAGCAATCAGTGAGCAACAGGTAAATCACCCATCCACACACACACACACACGGGACGAGGACAGCCTCTGTCATGACAATGTTCCATCTGCTCCCCGCTTGTTACATCTGTCCACTCTCTCCTGTGTTTCTGCGTCCGAGGGCCCTGAAAACGCCACTCGGATGGCATGTGGCAGGCGGAACTGCCACATTGCTCTTGCCAAATATACCTCGACATAAGTTTGTCCCATTCCTGAAATTGTTGGTCAGGTAGATCTAGTGGAAGAGACTGGAAGAGATTCAGCAATCTCGCCATCATATTCATTTTAACTGATTAGATTCAAAACCAAATTTCAGAAG
>NC_137195.1:18289042-18361542 GCF_960531495.2 Zeus faber | reverse complement strand
ATAATAAACTCCACAGGCAAACTTTCCTTTTTATACTCCCGCCCACCCCCGCCCAAGCAACTAACTCTTGATCTCGATCCACGTCTGGTTCTTTTATTTTTACGTTCTTATACGGCGAGGAAGACAAATCGCACGATTCCGCGCTAGGTCTAGCGGGCGGCGGGAAGGAGGTGTCGACCTTTTTCAAACTTAACAAAATGTGCTTCTGGGTGAGAAAGTTTTCCTTATCTAAAACATTGGCAAATTGACCACAAACGCAGTTGGGTCCGTGTGTACGTCAGCAGCAGAGTTTTAACTCCATCCACTTGACGCATCGATCAAAGGGGAGGGGGGTGGGGGGGGGGTTACCGGGTTGGGTCGGTCTGAGTGGGAGACAGACACGTCTGGTGGAAAAATATACGCGTGTTACACGATAGCAGTAACTAATACGTTGGCCAGGGACGCCCGGAAGACGAAAGAGCTATGGCGACACGAACTTTCACCTGCGGACACTTTCACCCGTCCGGTACCCCCAACCCCCCCTTCCCCCCGAACTTAAAAACAGAAGCCCGCACGATGGGAGGGAAGGCTTTTCTTCTGACCTCTTCCTCCTCACGACAGGTTCTTGGTAGGTTTTAAATTCTGCAACTGCTCCTCCTATTCGACCATTCTAGCTCTTGACCTGATGAACTAAGGAATTGCCACAGCAATTACGCTGAAATGCCCCCCCCCCGCTCCGCAGTCCCACCCTTGCCCCCCATTCCTTCCAAGAGAGCCGTGCAGACACATTCCTTGGGATCCCGTAATTCTGGCTTGACAAATGAATACAGAGTAGCGGGACATTCCGCTCAGCTTCTAAAATACATCTCGGCCAGCGATCTGAAGGACAGTGTCTGCGATTCCGTTCCGCGGACTCAAAAAGGGTTGCGACCACCGCGGTTTTGGCAAGAGACAGCGCTCACCTTGGATATATTTTTAGGGGTGGGATTGCCGATCGGGCGGTTGTGGCTCAGCGCGGGGTGGGAGGTGGAAAGGGGTCGGAGTTCGCAGCAAAATAATGAATCGGAAGGCCGACACTCCATCCTAGACCGGGAACTGAGTGGAATCTGGCCAATCGGAGCAAAGGATTTCCCTCTGGTTGACGCGCGAAGCAGTGGTGAGGGGTCACGAATGGAAAGCCAACAACAGGTGAAGTCGCCATGACGGGGCACGTTGGCATATTCGCTCCTATCCAGTAGGGTTTAGTTTATTTGCACGTCCAAATCCGCGGAGATGTTCGACATGTGACATACTGTAGGCTGCATTTAGTTGTAATTATAGTCATTCTGAAGCCACGACGCCAAAATTAGATAAAAAGCTGTTCTTTTTTGGAGCGTTTGGCCCTTGCAATAAATAGACGTGTCAGAAACATGGGTGGGGTCACAAATCATAAGCAGCATTGTGAGACGTGTGTTGTGTAAAGACTAATATTTTGACTTTTTAATATTATTATTATTATTATTATTATTATGGACGAAATGAATCCGATTCTTATTCCAGCCAGATTCATGCGTCCTAATCGCTTGGTGTTACCGTGGCCACATGACCGTGGTGACGGGAAGTCAGCTGATCAGATTTAAGACGGCAAGATATTTTTTTCACCAAACAGAAAAGAACATTGACGTCAGCATCCCCTGAAGAACATGTACATGTACACACATATATACGCAATGTCTTCCCTAAATCGTTCATTTAGAAAGAAACTATTCATCATGGTACTCGGGAGGTTAATTAAAGGCCAGATAATTATTAACGGATGCCACCTGAAAAAAAAGTGTTTTATTGTCTTTTATTGTTATTATTAGGACTGCAATACAGAATAATCAATTTCATTCTTCATATTTGTTTGACTTTCTTCTTCTTCTTCTTCTTCTTCTTCTTCTTCTTCTTCTTCTTCTTCTTCTTCTTCTTATTTCTTCTTATCTTATCTATCTCAATATATTGCTGAGGTCACATAATCACACCATATTTCCCAGGAACTCTTATTGTCTTAATAATAATAATAAGAATTATTATCAGAATTATAATTATAATGATAATAATCGTAATAATCATCCAACATCTAGGTCAGTCTCTTGCGAGAAATACGCTTTTCTGGAAAACCTTCCGGCAAAAATCTCAAGTAGAAAACTACTCATCCTCTGTTTCTCAGTTGACCACTGTGATCATGCCGGGGGGCCCCGGGGCCCTGCAGGAGCTGGGGTTTGGCCGAGCTGGCGGGGCCTGCTGGGGAGCCGAGCCGCACCGCGGAGGACCAGACACGGCATTAGCTGGTAGTGATCTGGCAAATGGTTTCGAAATTGTAATCATCTGCCACGTGGTTGCATCCAGAGGAGGGGCGGGGGCGAGCATGGCAATAGACGGTGACACGGGTTCAAAGAAGGCCTGCAATTGTTTTCGCTCAATATCACAGGGAAGCGCTTCCTAAGTCGCGCAGGCCTTTCAACCAATATTGTGAGTTTGCTGCCATCTGTTGGAGGTCACCCAGAACAGATCAGATGATACACAAAACTCTCTCTCACACACACACACACACACACACACACACACACACACACACACACACACACACACCTGTATGTGAAATATGATGATAACTTGAGCTTTATGATCCGGTGTGTTTTTTCACTTTTTATTCTCTACTTTTGTTATTATTATTATTATTATTATTATTATTATTATATTCTTTGTTTCTTCATTCGTGCTTGCACCATTGGAAACAGAGTAAATACTATTTAATTAAGGTTTTTAAAACTTAAAGCTCTGTCTCCATACAACAATCTATCTAAATTACTTAATTCATAAGTTAATAATAATAATAATAATATGTATAATAATAATAAGTATAATAATAATATGTATAATAATATGTATAATAATAATATGTATAATATGTATAATAATGTAATACATAACTCTATTCCCTTCTATTTTGTACCCCCGCTTTGTACATTTTTTTTTTGAGTCTTATTTAATTGTTATTTCATTGTATTTCAATTACTCTATTCACGCACCGCATCACGTTCTAGGCATCCGTTCGCCTCGGTTAGTTAGCTGGGCAGAAACGAGGTGAGCTATCATGCGTGTATGTTGAGCAGCTACTGTGTGCATCATCTCTGGGTGAGTCGCGGAGGCGTTTCGCTGCCTATGTGCATGGAGGTAGGAACATGTACGCGATGAATAAACCCCTTGGGCCTTGGACGTACCGCGTATGAATAACCTTCTGGTCAAACTATTAGGGGGACACGCATAAAGCGACAAAAAAAACAACCAATAATTTATGAATGAACTATATATATATATAGTAGCTTTTTTCTGCCATGACACACTTGGTATCACTAACCCCACCGCACGCCACTCACTCTCTGTGAGGGACAAGCGGAAGGACCGGCCTGGAGGAAGGACCGGCCTGGAGCAAGGACCGGCCTGGAGGAAGGACCGGCCTGGAGGAAGGACCGGCCTGGGGGAAGGACCGGCCTGGCGCAAGGACCGGCCTGGAGGAAGGACCGGCCTGGCGCAAGGACCGGCCTGGAGGAAGGACCGGCCTGGAGGAAGGACCGGCCTGGCGCAAGGACCGGCCTGGAGGAAGGACCGGCCTGGGGGAAGGACCGGCCTGGAGGAAGGACCGGCCTGGCGCAAGGACCGGCCTGGAGGAAGGACCGGCCTGGCGCAAGGACCGGCCTGGAGGAAGGACCGGCCTGGGGGAAGGACCGGCCTGGAGGAAGGACCGGCCTGGGGGAAGGACCGGCCTGTTGCGCACTTCGCACGTCACAAAACGCCGCAAACGAAGCAGAACGGCGCCGCCCACGTGGATCTCTTACTCTGAAATCCGCGCTCGCCCAGCAGGACTTTTACCTTGAAGCCGCGAGACGCCGGCGTGGGCTCAGCCGTTCTAATCCTCCCCGGGCGGAGCGGGCGGAGCGGCCGTCGGCACCTTATTTTGTTTTGTTTTGTCTTTTTTTTGTTTGTTGTTTCTCTTTCCGTCAGAAAAGCCTCGGCGCGGTACTCCCGCAGGCGGTGGGCGTCGACGCGGAGTAGGATGGCTCCTTCTTCCTGCGCTGCCCCCGCGGCGTGATTCGGGGGCGCGTTCGTTGTCGGCGACGCTGAAGCCGCCGGCAAAACGAGCGGACGATGTCCCGCGAACAGAACCCGGAGTGTGACGGGGACGAGGAGGAGGAGGAGGAGGAGGAGGAGGGTGACGAAGAGGAGGACGAGGATGGAGCTGAAGAAGGGGGAAGCGATTACATCTCTTCTGTGGGGAATATCATTTCAGGTGGGTTCCCCACTGCGTGCTTTTGTATTAAAATTCAATTGTTTAAAATTGTCCGATGAAGCTCCCAAATTAGACCGTTCCACGTTTTGTCAAGGGATACGATCCAATTGAGTTTAGTCAATAAACACATGACACCGGATCATAAAGCTCAAGTTATCATCATATTTCACATACAGGTGTGTGTGTGTGTGTGTGTGTGTGTGTGTGTGTGTGTGTGTGTGTGTGCGTGTGCGTGTGCGCGCGCGCGCATATTTAGGGATGACACTTAAATGAATACTTCTTGTAAGAAAGAGGAGTTTTTTTTCGGGGGGGGGGGGGGTTTACCAAGTCATATAGTTAAATTTGAAGTACTCCTTCGCTTGAGGGTTAATGGGTTGTTTAATGTTAAAACATTGCCATAATAGTATATACACTCACTACTTCCAAAAAGTTATCGATATTTGGGCTCGGGTGAAATTTATGGAAAATGTAAAAAGTTCACGCTACAGTGATATTATATCGTGAAAGTAGGGCATTTAAGTACAAGCATGCAATGGTGATTTCCTCATCTCAAACAACTGATTGAAACAAAAGCCAACAACAGTGGTGGGTTTACCACAACAAAAAATGTCAATGTCTCAATAACTTGTCATGTGCCCTTGAGCATCAATTACAGCTTGACAACGACGTCTCATGCTGTTCACAAGTCGACTTATTATCTGCTGAGGCCTGGCCCCCCACTCTTCTTGAAGGGCGGCCCTCAGGTCATTGAGGTTCTGGGGTACAGAGTTACGAGCCTCTACACGGCCACTCAGCTGATCCCATAGGTTTTCTATGGGATTCAGGTCTGGAGAAAGTGCAGGCCACTCCATTTGAGGTGCCCCAGTCTCCAGCAGCCGTTCCCTAATGATGTCACCTCCATGAGCTGGAGCATTGTCGTCCATGAAGATGAAATGATGCCTGTGTTGTTCATGCAGGGGCACAATGACTGGATTAATGATGTTATTCAGGTAGTATGGGCTTGTCGCTGTACCATTCACAAAGTGTAGGGCAGTTCTGTATTGACTAGACACACCTGCCCACACTGTAACACCACCACCAAAGGCTCGTCTGGTGACAACAGTGGCTGATGCATAGCGCTCTCCTCGACATGTCCGACATCGTTGGCGGCCATCATTTCTGCTCAACGTGAATCGACTTTCATCAGAGGACAGCACTGAGGCCACTGGTCCCTCGTCCAGCCTAAATGCTGCCTGGCCCGGGCAAGACGATGATGCCTGTGCCTGGTGGTGTGGTCAGGTATCCTTGCAGGTCGTCTAGCACGCAGACCACGCTGATGTCAACGGTTTTGAATGGTCTGACGTGACACTTGGGTGCCTGTCACCTCCCTTACATGTGCCTGGAGTTGAGTGGCATCATCATGCGGCTCTGCAGGGCACTGTTCACAATGAAGCGCTCATCAGTGTGGGATGTGGCCAAAGGACGTCCATGCCAAGGATGCCTTTCTGTGACTCTTCCAGTCTCTCTATCTCTGTTGCAAGCTGCTTATGACACTCTGTGACACTTTAAGCTCAGTGGCCACTTCCCTCTGAGAACATCCTGTTTGAAGCCTCACAACGGCGAGGTACTGTTGATCAGTTGTTAGGTGTCGTCTTGATCTCATGATGTCAAAATGTGAACAGCATGATGAAGAGGACTGTTTAAGTACCAATTCTAATTGGACCAGGACATTCATGGCTCAAACACCTGTTGTGAATTTTGCCGTTCAGCTCCTTGTTAGAGAACAGCAAGTTGTGCAAAAAGTACTGAAACACTGAACAGTTGGACACGTGCGTTCAAAAGTTTAGAGAAGGTCAAATTAAGTTCACCTGTCAAGGTAACAGTGCATTTTAGCTTCATCCTGAAATTTCACCCGAAAGCCGTGTGTGTGTGTGTGTGTGTGTGTGTGTGTGTGTGTGTGTGTGTGTGTGTGTGTGTGTGTGTGTGTGTGTGTGTGTGTGTGTGTGTGTGTGTGTGTGTGTGTGTGTGTGTGTGTGGTGTCCACCGGTCAGTGTACAGGTCTTATCCCTAATGGTTCTGGTGTATAAGGTCGGTATTATGTCGTAGCGCCTCCAGGCAGTGGAAAGGTGTGTGTGTCGTAATTCATTCAAAAACAACCAACCACATTGTGTGTGTTTTTTTTTTTTTGTTTGTTTTGTTTTGTTTTGTTTTGTTTTGTTTTGTTTTGTGTAAACAACAACAACAACAACAACAGTAGCGACGGGAGGGGAGCGGGGAATGCCTCGCTCGTGAAATTTCTGATTTCCGAGTTGTACGGAAATGCAGCGTGAAAGCCTTGTCGCCATTCGATGACGCGTGTATGCGACAGTACAACTAACTAAACTGTAGTTTATTTACGGCGACAGGAACCGAGTCCGCAAGGCTGCCTCGTTTTAGACGGCGGGGGCTCGCCAGACATTACAAGCGCCGTGTCACCGGCGGTTTTTTCCCTCGGTTTTACGCTATTGTTTTAACTCGATATGCTTCACAACACTGTGCGGTTGTCAGTAAGATACCGGCTATGTTGCTGATAGCCTAGCTAAAACTAAGACGAGCTAAGCGACACATTCGAGCGCCCTGTCGAGCAAGGCTACATTACTTGCGATGTCAGAATTGGAGAGCACCGTTTCGCAACTTTTTTGACGAAATGGGCCAATTTCGTCTGTGACCCAAGCTGTTCCCCTTTTTTTTTTTTTTTTTTTGCCCAACGGGGATATAATAGATTTCTGCCGAAATTTGGGCTGCTTCAGAGGAGTCGAAATGTTGAACGTCCCGACGCAGTCCTTCCCCGCGCCCGGCTCCCAGCAGCGTGTGGCTCCAGCCGGTCAGTCCTCGAGGAACAAGGTGAGTCAGACCCGATAAGAATAGATTAAATAAGCTCGGAAGGAACCAGGCGAGATTAATACGACGGGGAAGGAACGGATGAGCAGTGCTAGTATTACACTTTGCACTAAATATTGATTGCACTCCCACCATTACACTTGTAAAGCATACGTGAGGTGTAGCTAAGTTTGCTGAGACCAGAGCTTGGATGGTTCAACTTGTTTGACTGCGATGACACTCTGTTCAAGCCACAGCAGCATTACCACACTATATTGTGCAATATAACATGCAATTTCAAGCCTTAGTAACCAGCAAATGCTCCATTGAGCATAACATAGACCTTACAACAAGTGATTCCTTCAAGTGTAGGGTGTCTGCAGGACCTTAAAAGGTTTTAAAATGTATTAAAAATGTATTAAATGTATTACTTTTTTTTGTTTGTTTTTAACAAATATTAGGCCTTCAAATATTAAGCCTGTTTGATTTATCCAGGATCAGTCAAGTTCTTCTTCTGCATCACCAAATAATTCCCAGCCGATCACTGAACCTAATACTCACATTCATACTTAACCGCCATACTTGACCTTATCTAGATTTGAATCCAAGTTGTACACCTCTTTGAAGTTCTGTTGAAAAGAACTTTTGGTTAGATCGACAGCCCCAATTTCAATGAAGTTGGGACTTTGTGTAAAACGGAAACAAAAACAGAATACATTGATTTGCATATCCTTTTCAACCTATATTCAATTGAATACACTACAAAGACAAGATAGTTAATGTTCAAACTGATAAACTTAATTGTTTTTTTGCAAATATTCACTTATTTTGAATGTGATGCCTGCAACACGTTTCAGAAAAGCTGGGACAGGGGCAAAAAAAGACTGGAAAAGTCGAGGAATGCTCAAAAAACACCTGTTTGGAAATTCCACAGGTCGTTCACAAGCAAGGATGGGGCGAGGTTCACCACTTTGTGAACAACGGCGTCAGCAAATAGTCCAACAGTTTAAGAACAACGTTTCTCTATGTACAATTGCAAGGAATGTAGCGATTTCATCATCTACTGTCCATAATATCATCAAAAGATTCAGAGAATCTGGAGAAATCTCTGCACGTAAGCGGCAAAGCTGAAAACTAACATTGAATGCCCGTGACCTTCGATCTCTCAGGCGGCACTGCATTAAAAACTAACATCATTCTGTAGAGGATATAACCACGTTGGCTCAGGAACACTTCGGAAAACCATTGTCAGTTAACACAGTTCGTTGCTACATCTACAAGTGCAAGTTAAAACTCTACCATGCAAAGCGAAAGCCATATATCAACAACGCCCAGAAACGCCGCCAGCTTCTCTGGGCCCAATCTCATCTGAGATGGACCGACGCAAAGTGGAAAAGTGTGCTGTGGTCTGACGAGTCCACACTTTAAATTGTTTTTGGAGGAAAAAGACCATCCAGATTGTTATCAGCCCAAAGTTCAAAAGCTTCAAAATCTGTGATGGTATGGGGGTGTGTTAGTGCCCATGGCATGGGTAACTTGCACATCTGTGAAGGCACCATTAATGCTGACAGGTACATACAGGTTTTGGAGCAACATACGCTGCCATCCAAGCAACGTATTCGTCAGGTACATCCCTGCTTATTTCAGCAAGACAATGCCAAGCCACATTCTGCATGTGTTACAGCAGCGTGGCTTTGTGGTAAAGGAATGTGGGTATTAGACTGGACTGCCTGCAGTCCAGACCTGTCTCCCATTGAAAATGTGTGGTACATTATGAAGCACAAAATACGACAACGGAGACCTTCGGACTGTTGAGCAACTGAAGTCGTACATCAAGCAAGAATGGGGAATGAATTCTACCTACAAAGCTTCAACAATTAGTGTCCTTAGTTCCCAAACGCTTATTGAGTGTTGTTAAAAGTAAAGGTGATGTAACACAGTGGTAAACATGCCCCTGTCCCAGCTTTTTTTGGAATGTGTTGCAGGCATCAAATTCAAAATAAGTGAATATTTGCAAAAAACAATAAAGGTTATCACTTTGAATTGCAGTTAAATATCTTGTCTTTGTAGTGTATTCAATTAAATATAGGTTGAAAAGGATTTGCAAATCATTATGTTCTGTTTTTGTTTATTCTACATTTTACACAACGTCCCAACTTCATTGGAATCAGGGTTTGTACTATAGTATCATCTTGCTATCTGACCTAAATGATTCTAGATAAACTGATTAAGAGAGAGTTGGTTAGGTCAAAAGTCAAGTCTGAAATTGAAGTTAAAATGAGTCTTAAAAAATGGTGTTAATCGTATCAAATTCAATTGGGATACCCACAGAAACCCTGAAATAGTAGGAAGTCAATAAGGGAACTTTTATCTAACAAGTGCATACTCTTGGCCTTCTGTCTAGTGGGTGATGATGAGATAACACTTGGCTTTATTTTGCATATCTTGTATAATCTAATGTCTGCTTCTGTTCTGTCATGATAGGTGGCCTTGAAGCCGGGCCACAGTCTGATGGACTGGATTCGCTTTGCGAAGAGCGGGCGAGACCTGACCGGGCTGAGAGGACGCCTCATCGAGGTCACAGAGGAGGAGCTGAAAAAACACAACAAACGCGATGACTGCTGGACGTGTATACGAGGTGACGGCGCGCGCACACACACACACACACACACACCTTGTGGCTGTATATATTATATCTTGCCACATTCTTTCTGTGGTGTTCCATAATTTGTTGCTGCAATTATCCAATTTGCGTGGCAGGCATAATTAAGGTTTTTATTGTCTTGCGTATGTTAATGATCTTATCACAAGACAGTTTTCATTTCCTGAATTTCCTGAATAAAGTGTGGTCTTTGTGTTATCCTCACTTTTTAATGGTTCTGCAGTGATGTAAAAATAATAATGTAAGAGAGTTACAGAGCTCTAATCCATTTATCTTTTGATTACAGCTCTGCATTAAATCATGTGTTTATCCCTCCTCACTCACTCTTATATGTATATTTACTTACTAACTAGAGTAAGTAAGTAAATATACTTATTAAAGTAAGTAAAGACTTGATTTTAAAACTAGTATCGTTGCTAAAATATTTTGTCAGCAGAGGGCACCAGACTGCTATCCTTGTTATCCTTGTAGCTGTAGCTGATTTATCTTTGCTTTCTAGTTGGAAACACGCAGAGCCAGTTCAAGGCATTTTTATGTTATCTATCTATTTATTTATTTATTTATTTATATATATTTTTAACAGTATCTTATACAACTTTTACTCTGTATTTCCAGTATGAAAAAAGTATAGAAAAACCTAGCACTTTTACCCCTTTCACGCTGCACAAAAAACCCGGTAACACCCTCTAATATCTGGCATTTTGTCATTAGTGGGAAAGGTTACACCCGGGTTTCAGCCTGTCCAGGGACAAATGACCCTGCAATTGTCACGGTTATTTATCGGCTCTAGCTCCGATCAGCCCTGATGGAAACATGACACCCAGGTAGACATGCAAATTTTCGGCTGTTTACGACGCACATTGACGTTCCAGACGTTGGCCTGTAAATAGACAGGAATATCCGTCTATCGTTCATTATTTCATATCTGATTTAGAATCCAAAATCAGAAGTTATTGACTTTTTTCCCCACATGCGGGACCATGAAATGTTTTGAGTGTGGGTATCTCTCCGTGGGGACCACAGCGTAGAACCCATCCCCCCCCACTTCCCGCCGGGCTCCGAGGGGACCCCAGCAACGCCTCGAGCCGGTCTCTGAACCAGAGGAGCAGGATCGGTGCATGCACCACACATCGGGCACCACTTTTCTTCAACCATGACACGACACTTTTCCGGCGTGTATGTGACGTCGAACATGACACACCAAGAGAAAAAATAAATAAAAGAGAGGCACACTCTTCTGGCAATGGGAAAGGTATCAATCGCCTATTTTTAGGCGATTGATACCTAGGGTATCAAGGGTATTAGTTAACCATTGATGAAGTTAAGGTATCTGAACCGTTAACAACAGTTGGCACTAATCTACCATAGAGACTTCATACTAAAGTGTGTTGTACCTCATGTTATTTATTTATTTATTTTCTAGGCATGGTTTACAACGTCACGCCCTACATGGATTATCATCCGGGAGGGGAGGACGAGCTCATGAGGGCTGCAGGGACAGATGGCACCGAACTCTTTGACCAGGTTGGTTTCTTTTCACACTTCATTTTCTAAACCTGGGAAGCCTCAAAGAAACGGTGGCCGCCGTGTCCTTTTTAAGTGGCCTTTCATGCCGCACGCCCTTGGAGCACTGGAAGCATTTTCTGTGTCTTGGGCCTCGTACATTCTGAGCTGTTCCTGAGGTCACCGCCTGTTAATGTGTTGGTCTGCTCAGGTCCACCGGTGGGTAAACTACGAGTCCATGTTGAAAGAATGCCTGGTCGGCAAGATGGCCACCAAGGCGAGTGCTGCCATGAAAGGTACACACACACACTAACCAACTCAACTGCATGTGTATTTTACTCCTAGAGATTGCTTCGATTGATTTGGTTTTAGTGATTTGGTGTTTTTTTTTGTTTTTGTTTTTTTTTTCCTCCAGCTCTACCTTTGAAGAAGGACGTCAGTTCCAACCTCAATGGTAGACGTTTCAGCAACCTTAACCGTCTCCCATAACCACAGATAGCCACTGCTAGACAACTCTCTTTGTAGACACTCCTTTTAAAGCTTGAACTTATTTCGGTCAGGCCTTGCTCCCCCACCTCCGCTGCTGGCTGGCTCCAATCCGCCCTCCTCCTCGTTCATGCAGCCCAACGCCGTGCCTCCTTCAGACAAGGACTCTCGTCCAAGGTAAGTGCTGTTAATATTGCCTGGATAAACATCCGCCATGGGACTCGCAGTCTCACTGGGGTGTTGGAGCAAGGGGTCGCACTCTCACCGCAGCAGCTGGCTTCCTCTAAAAGCCCTGGTTCACACCCACCCACGCACCGAGACAATGGGGGTCGGCTGAGCGCACACTCTAAATTACCCCTGACTAGGAAAAGCATTTATAGAAAATTGCTAAATGTATGATGGGCTAACTCGTGTATAATCAGTGACCATCTTGTTCACGCTTTTTCTGGTCCTCCTCCAGGTACGACTGGTTCCAAACAGATGCCACTGTTAATCTTGTGGTTTACACCAAACGAAAGGTAATCATTCAGATAAAGTAACAGGTGGGAGGTAGGTGAGAAAAGAAACTTCAAAACGTATTGGAATCTTATAAAGGTGCAATGTTAACAATGATTTGTATTTTTCCTATACTGGTTGTTAAACAATATTCAACTCTTTTAGTGTTGGTTAATGGAAAGGCGTGCGCTGCACCATCTACAGAGAAAAATAACTGAACAGGATCTTTCCCTTTTACCCGTCTTCATTTTCCTTTACCTTCTCCCAGATCCCCAGTTCAGGCTGTACGACGGTCGACCTGGAGGGACAAGACTTTCGGCTGGAGGTCCTGCTGGGTCAGATGTCCTACATGCTCCATTTACGTGAGTACAAAGTCCCCAGAATCCTCAAGCTGGTTCTCGAAAAGTATCCTGCAAAAGATGTATTTTTTCTCTCTTTCCTGTTAACACTAGTTAATAGAGGGTGTAAATCACCAGCCCAATCAATCTTGATTCTTTAGAAACTTTGCAATGATATGGTGACAACTAGATGGCTTCAGTTTCCAATTTAATTTGTGGACCGATCTCGAATGATGGATTGTTACACCCCTACTAGTTCTTCCCAAGTTGTAGTGGTTCGAGATTGTGTGGTTAAGTCCGGAATAAAGTCAGTGACAGCAAACTAGTCAACGCAAGAGAGGCTGTTTTCACTTGCTTCTTTAAATGTCCTGAATGATACCAATATTGGATGTCCATTTTTATTCAGTTCTTGACTCCACATATTTGTCACTTGATAGTAAAGCTAAGGTCGCTATCAGTTAATTTATTTTCTTTTAATTTTAATTTTTTAAATCGTCCTGCCTTTACTATTTTTAGAATACATTTTAGAATGTATCTCACGTATGAATTCTCTTTTTATTTTTATTTTTTTTCAAGGTCTATCTGAGGAAGTGGAGGGTAGCATTGCAGGTAAACTCAACTTCCAGCACCAACTTGATGCAATCCTCTTATATTCTTAAATCACATCCTTGTAAATCTCTCACTGTAATGTCTTTTTTTTTTTTTTTCCCCCAAAAGTCCAGACGGGTTTTTCGGTGGGGAAGGTCCAGGTCAGCATCCGGAAGCAGGCCGTGGGGAAGTGGACGAGTCTGGGACAACATCTGGAGCTCCACAACACCCTGCTGCGTAAAAAAGATCGAGGTGAGACCCAAATACATACATTGCATTAATGTAAATATCTATTATCAAGGTTCTTACCAGGTCCTTGAGGTGCTTGAATTCTGTCCTCAGAAATGTAAGTACTGGATTAACTTGTTAATAGCCCCTTCTTTGCTGAGGTGCGTGAAAAGTCCTAGAAAAGTGTTCGATCATATACACACACACACACACACACACACACAAAGCTTTAGTTTCATTTTGTATTGCCAGAATGAACCCTGTATTATAATATCCATTTATTTTTCACTCTATTTATGCAGTACCCCACTACAGAGACTGCGTGCTGGTTTCGAAGACGGAGGTGAACCACAACACCCACGTTTTCCGGTTAAAACTCCCGTGTGGGACGATCATGCACATGCCTGTCGGGAAACACATCTACCTCAAAACACAGATTCAGGGTAAGGACTTAGCCAATCGACAATTTGAGATAGTGACCAACCATCAACGTGCCCATTTTAACCACAGGCTCTAAGTAGGCCATGAGGGGTTTGGATAATATGTACCCAATGCTACTGTCTGTAATGTCAAAATCAGACCCCCCACCACCACCACCACCAATTACATACCACTCTCCACTAATGTACATTATGGGTCTGATGGGAGGCTCTTACCTGATTATCTCCCAAACTTTTCTGTCTGTCAGTACCAGTGCGTTCATACTAGATGTGGGATTTATTTATCTATTCCTCTTCCTCTTTCCTTCTCTCCTAGATATGGGGTGAATACTAGAGATGGGAATTTGCAGGGGCCTGATTCAATACAATGATATCTAGCTCCATATTTAAAAATGTTGGGGTTTTGTATTGCAATTCAGTATTGTTTCTAAAAAATATAACGAAAGAAAAAGGCCACACTTAGCTTGTTTTGTTTTTCCCTGTATTTACTTGTATTTACCTGGTAAATACAGGGATAAAAGTGTGTGTGTGTGTCTCACTTTGCAGACAGTGAGGTAGTGAAGCCATTCACTCCGGTGGAACAGTCTCTGCTTCCGGACCCCCAGGACCCCCGGCCAGGATCAGACCTCTTCCTCATGATCAAAGTCTACCCTGACGGACTCTTTACCTCGCACCTCAACACCCTGCACATCGGTGATTTGATGTGTGTGTGTGTGTGTGTGTGTGTGCGTGTGCGTGTGCGTGTGCGTGTGTGTGCGTGCGTGCGTGCGTGTGTGTGTGTGTGTGTGTGTGTGTGTGTGTGTTTTTCTCAGGTCAACAGATTATAGAAACTGAGAACTGGCAGTTTAGCCAAGTATTCAAAATGACAGTGCCATTTAACATATAAACACATAAAATGTAAATATCCATTGAGGTGTCAGTGTGTAATTTCAACACAGGAGTTTGGCAGAATGTTTAAATGTAATTGGAGTTTATTTTTTTTCTTTTACAATCAATTACAATTTCGGTCGGTGCTATGACCATTGCTAAAGTTTGAAAGAGCAATAAGTAAAATTACTCAGTGGACACTTTTTCTTATGTTATTATTATATATATGTATTATTATTCATATTATTGTTATTATTAAAAATAATAATTTATTTTATTATTTAAAGCTGCTGAGGCCAGTGAGGGGCAAACTCTGTATTTTGGTTCCTTAAATGAATGATTGTGGGTGTCTCGGGTGTGAAAAGAATATTCAAAGTGTGGAGCTTCTCGCTCTCCACCATACCAAGTGTAGTTCGAAAACTGCGTCGACCCTCGACTACCTCTTTAGCATACGGCCATTTATTGGGTAGTTAAAAAAAAAAAAAAAAAAAACCTCTGTAGTACGCTCATTTATTTTAGCTTCAACATACTGACGGATGTTGTAAAATACAAATGCACTCGTTGAATGCGAATGATGTCGGAATTCTGTTTTATTTTGTTCACTAAAGAAATGCACATGTTGTCAAAAGAGCTTTCACATGCTCCATCTCTTTCTGTTGCTCTCCGCCGCACATTGCATCGGCTCTGCTTTGTCATTTTGGGGAACAGACGGGAGCGTTTGTCAAAGCCTTGTGAACTCTCTCCTCTTTTCCCGTCCCCCTCATTTTTCTCTCCTCCTGTCCTTTAAACCTCCTCTCCTGGTGTCTCTACCTCCATCCTATCCATTCATCTGCTTATTATCTGACCATGCACTGCTCTAAATCAACAAGGACGGAACGTTGTGCCTCTGAAAACGACGGACGATTAGTTTCTATTTTAAGAATCTTTAAAAGGGATTCACATCTGATCCCCGGCCCGCCCTCCCCGCTTTTGCTGTGGAGACAAAAATAAACCACTAAAACATTATGTTACTGGAGGCATTGTGCAGCGAAAAAGGTCACTTTAAATGCCAAATAATAGTCACAGATTTTGAATTTCGGCAGCGGTGTGTCACATCACATGGGATGTTCTTTGGGTTCCAGGGGACCATCTGCTGGTTAGCGGTCCAGAGGGTCCCTTCAGCGTCCGCCCGCTCCGTGATGTCACGCACCTCTACCTTCTAGCTGCCGGAACGGGATTCACACCCATGGCGCGGCTCCTCCACCTTTCCCTACAGGACCTGGCAGCAATACGGTGAGAGGAGAGGAGGGAATAATAAACATAGTTTCATGGATATCTGTTGGGACCGTTTGTTCTTTCTTTTGAACAATATTCTAGAAATGGCCCGAAAAGAAGCAGGTTTTATTTTATTTGTCACAATTCACCTGTTATCTGCTTTTTTTCCAACATTCATTTATTTAGACAAACAAAGCTTCTCTTTTTCAACCGGCAAGAAAAAGACATCCTGTGGCGCTCGGAACTGGATGAAGTGGCTGTCAAAGATGAACGGTACTGTGTTTGTGTGTTTCTTTAAAGTGGTAATCCATCAATTGTTTTGTTTTAAAAAAACAACTAAAAAAACAGTGGTACAAATTTTAGCTGGCATTTTTTAAGAAATAGCCATTCACTGTATTTGCATTATGCATGTGCTCTTTCCATTGTTGGTGGCGGGGTCCGCCTTTCTTGGCCAGAATGCAAAGACCGGGCATGTGCAAGAAGCGCTTTCCAGTCCCTGTGGATGTGATAATTCTTTTCGCCTAATTGAAGTTGTTTGTGTCTGCCTACTCCTTGTTATTAAGGAAATACTTTTCTTGTTCCCCAGGTTCCAGGTGGAGTACGTCCTTTCAGAGCCCGGTGATTCGTGGACGGGCAAGACGGGGCGGGTGGATCCGCCCATGCTGAGCGACTTTCTCGCCAGACCCGATAGATCCAAATGCTATGTCTGCATCTGCGGCCCGACAGCCTTTTCAGAGCTGACGGAAAAGTGAGTGTTGTCCCCATCCCCCCAGTGAATTTGAAACAACCGTTTTGTACATGTGGACCAAAATACAGGATGTAGTGAAAGGAAAACTTTAAAAGAAGCAGCTCTTCTGTTGGAAGGTGTGCGATCGCTTGTCTTTTATACTTTTGATATTTTACTGATCAATATTGTTGGGAAATGCCACATTCCAAGGTCATGGACAACATGTTGGGAGACTCCACAATCCAGCTAACATCCAAGGATATTCTATTATTATTATTATTTTTTTTCTTCTTCGCCCCCACTGACCACTCTTCTGCCTTTCCCTCCTCTAGGTTGGTGAAGCAGCTCGGCTTCAGCGAAGAGGAGATCCACGTCTTTCAGGGCTGATCCGCCCGCGGTGGTTCAACGTGTGTGTGTGTGTGTGTGTGTGTGTGTGTGTCTGTGTCTGTGTGTGTGTGTGCGTGTGCGTGTCTCTTGACCTTCGGCACGTCAGACTTTGCACATGCGTGTCGGTCTATGCACATTCAGAGGTTGCGGTGACTGTTCGCGACGCGCCATCCCATGCAGCGAACAGCGTCGCTTGGAGGCGTTATCGCTGTTCCTCTGACACCCCCCCCCCCCTCCCCCCCCCCCGGTGACCCCCACCTTGATGACATAGCTCAAAAGTTTTATTTCTTCAAGGATTTTATTTAACTTTTTTAATGCAATCCATGCTGGTTTAAATTCCCGGGGCACAAAAATAACGATTTTCCACGCACAAAGGGAAAGCCGACGGCGTGTCGAGCCGAGAGTTTCAGGACACAAAGGTCACGTCGCTTCCCTCTCGCCCAATCCCCCCCCCCCCCCTCCTGCTGCCATTAAGTTATTATATTTTATACAGCAGCCACTTAAAGTCCAATACTGTACTTCTGAAGTGATATACGTCTTATTTTTTGTGCATCCGTGTTCCATGCACGCGGCCAGGGCACTTGTTATTGGATTCTCCTGTTCCAAGTACTAATGAGGATTTTATTTACCTTTCTTGTTGTGTTTACTCGTCTTATTGATCCACTCGGCTCTTAGTGTTTGTCCGGCAGAGTAAAAGGAGAGCCTCGCCACTTGCTACCACCTCGGCAAACGACAAACGCAGGTCTTTTGTTTTCTTTGTTTGTCTTTTGCCTCCACATATCATTAGAATACTGTGAATTCATTTCTGTCCTCTGTGCTCTTTGCATGAGCTTGTATTGTGCACCATGGACCCGGTTACATAAACACACCTTTTCATTTTCACCTTCCTCAGATCATTTCAGGATATGTCACATCATTAAGTTGCACATGCTGTGTAGTAATATGAATTGGGACTGGGTATGACTGGTATGAACTTTAGGTGCTGTTAAAGTTAAGAGCATTTAAATTTGAAGTGCTCTTAGAATACAGTTTTATGAGTGAATATGCATAGAGTTGTTCATTGTATTTCCAACTGGTTCAATTTGTAAAAGAAGGTTAACCTGTCATCTATTTCGTCAAATCTGTGGGTTTTTGCGTGAAGGAGGACTGATGTCGTCATATTACCTCTTTCTCTGACATCATCATTAAAGTGCAATATCCAACTCTGCATCTAAAAAAGACTTCCCAAAACTCCTATGTTGCTTGTTTGGTGCAAAGAGAATAGAAAACGATCTTAGAATAGAGGGTGTAATTGAAGGGCAATATCAAGGAATTAAATTCAATGTTCATCCAAAGTGACTTTGCGTTTTTTGAGATTCCGCAGAGCATTCTATTCCAAATGTGACATATTTGTTCTCTAATCATCTGCACTGCCAGTGGTCTTGAGATGATGAAATCTGGAAGCCGTGTTTGATTGTGAGGGTGGCTCCACCACCTGCACTATCAAACACCAGCAGATGCACGTTGCTTTTGCCTTTATTGTTAATGTTTTGTTTATGGCTGCAGTTAGAACATGGTCAGTGACTGTTCTAAGTGCACGTAATCATGACCCATGGTGTCAATGTTAATACATTGATCATAAAAAGTCATTGTTTCAAAATGTAATTAAAATTAGTTTAAAGATATTCAATTTCGTCAGACATGATACAAAACAAATAACCATTTAGTTGTTAGGCGCTCGGGGCGAACAAGCCCAGAAGCCTTATGAGACATTTGTTTTTAATCAATCTTCTCCTGTGCTGTGCGCCCAGGGTACGCTGCTCAACAAATGTTTGTTCCTCCTCTCTGAGGTAATGTAGTGCACACTGCGTTCCAAGTTGTTATGCAAATTGGATTAAAGTGTCCTAAACATTATATTTTTTGTTTTTTAATGAAACTCATGGATGGTATTGTGTCTCAGGGCTCTTTGGATCACTGAAATCAATCTCAGACACCTGTGATAATTAGTTTGCCAGGTGAGCCCAATTAAAGGAAAACTACTTAAGAAGGACGTTCCACGTTATTAAGCAGGCCACAGGTTTCAAGCAATATGGAAAAGAAAAAGGATCTCTCTGCTGCCAAAAAGCCTCAAATAGTGCAATGTCTTGGACAAGGTATGAAAACATTAGATATTTCACAAAAACTTAAGCGTGATCATCGTACTGTGAAGAGATTTGTGGCTGATTCAGAGCACAGACGGGTTGGTGCAGATAAAGGATAATGAGGAAGGTTTCTGCCAGACAAATTCATGGGATTAAGAGAGCAGCTGCTAAAATGCCATTACAAAGCAGCAAACAGGTATTTGAAGCTGCTGGTGCCTCTGGAGTCCCGCAAATCTCAAGGTGTAGGATCCTCCAGAGGCTTGCAGTTGTGCATAAACCTACTATTGGGCCACCATAAACCAATGCTCACAGGCAGAAACGGTTGCAGTGGGCCCAGAAATACATGAAGACTCATTTTCAAACAGTCTTGTTTACTGATGAGTGCCGTGCAACTCTGGATGGTCCAGATGGATGGAGTAGTGGATGGTTGTCCCAACAAGGCTGCGACATCAGCAAGGAGGTGGCGGAGTCATGGGGAGAGAGAGCTGGTAGGTCCCTTTAGGATCCCTAAAGGTGTGAAAATGATCTCGGGAAAGTGTTTAGTTTCTGACTGACCACTTTCTTCCATGGTACAAAAAGAACAACCGTGCCTTCCGTAGAAAAATCATCCTCATGCATGACAACGCACCATCTCATGCTGCAAAGAATAGCTCTGTGTCATTGGCTGCTATGGGCATAAAAGGAGAGAAACTCATGGTGTGGCCCCCATCCTCCCCTGACCTCAACCCTATTGAGAACCTTTGGAGCATCCTCAAGCAAAAGATCTATGAGGGTGGGAGGCAGTTTGCATCAAAACAGCAGCTCTGGGAGGATATTCTGACATCCTGCAAAGAAATTCAAGCAGAAACTCTCCAAAAGCTCACAAGTTCAATAGATGCAAGAATTGTGAAGGTGATATAAAGAAGGGGTCCTATGTTAACATGTAACTTGGCCTGTTAAGATGTTTTTGATTGAAATAGCTTTTGGTTTCAGTAAATATGACCTAATGCTGCAAATTCAACAAATGACCATTTTCAGTTCTTTACAACCTATACAATTTTTTGAAACTTGTGCATAATAATTTGGAACAGTGCATTTTGAGTTTTTTTTATTTTTGAAAAAAATACTGTGGGAGGTTTGTTCAATAACATTCGAATTATACCCTAACAGTTGACTTAAAAAATATACTGACCAAAAAAAAATCGGAGAAAAATATAATTTGCATAATAATTTGGAACACGGTGTATTATAGTTGCAATGATACTGGTATATTTTGCAATACTATGATTGTGTACTGGTAAAATAGCTCTGGTACCTAAAATGTTTACATTGTTTCCCCTCAAAGTAAGATGATCTACTTTTGGAACTTGTTTTTGTGATTTATCACGTTTTGTTCAAACAAAGCATTGAAAAGATTGATTATTACGTTTTTGGTTCTCTTTACTGGCAAATGATCAAGACTTGTGCTACATGCAAATGCTATCGGTGCATTCTGATGAAGTGTTTAACACGATTAAATTCAATTTATTTGCAGTGTAGAAACACCATGTGGCATGGTCCCTACACAATCAAAAGGACAGAATACCTACAGCAAGTAAACGAAAAGTCACAACATCAAAATGAAAACTACAAAGCCGAAGAGATACCTGCACATAACAAAAGAGAACCTAAATAGAACAATATTTAAAACATCAATGATAAAAACGTTTGAAAAGATGATGTAATGCTTGTAAAGATTTCAGCTGAGCGTGCTTTGACACGGGAGTACTGTACTGGGAGGCCGTTCCAGAGATAAGGGACATGGGAGGCAAATGCTCTGAAACCAACTGATTTTTTTTTTTTTTTGTTAACTGAGGGAATGAGCAGGACACCAGCATCAAGAGAGCGAAGTGAGCGTGCTGGTGTTATGTGATATAATTATCTCAGATAAGTAAGGTGATGCAAGTCCATGCAAGGTCTTGTTGAAAGAAGAATATTAAAATCAGCTCTAGCTTGCGCTGGTAGCAAGTGGAGAGAGGCCACAATGGGCGTTGTATGATCTTTTTTTTTTTCCGTTTTTGTCAAGATTCTAACTGCAGCATTGTGAACAAGCTGAAATTGTATAGTAGCACAACTAGGAAGACCAAGGAAAAGGCAAATTAACACTCAAATTCTCAAACAAATGCCCATATTTGGCTGGTTTAAACAACGAATAATCCTGTTTTGTCACCATTTAACAGCAGAAAGTTCATACCTATCCATTTTTTTTTTTTTTTTAATTTCCGATAAACATGCCTCTAATTTCAGGAGTTGCAAAAGGTCATTTTGCTTTACCAGTATATACAGCTGTGTATCATCAGCGTAGCGATGAAATTTAACACCGTATTTGCAAATGATGTCACCAAGGGGAAAGCAAATAGACAGAAAAGTACATAGGGCCAAGGACCGATCCCTGGGGTACACCAAACTTTACTTCAGAAAATGTAGAGATTGTATTATTGTAACTTAACACGTTGAGTTCTATTTGATAAATATGAATGAAACCATGCAGAATGCTTCTCCAAGCGGCTTAAAAGCATGCCGTGGTCCCCAGTGTCAAAATCTGCACAAAGTCAAGAAGCGGCAGCCATGATGTTAAGTCAGAATCAACAGTAATTAGTGGATCACTGACCACTCTGGTCAAGGCTGTTTCTGTGGAATGACGGGACCGAAAGCCAGATTGAAATTCATCGAAGAGATTGTTGTTGGATAAGTAGGCAGTAAGTTGATCAGCGACAGCCCATTCAAGTAGTTTCGATATGACAGGAAGATTGGAATTTGGTCCGTAATTATTCCGAATTTGCAGATCAATATTAGTTGTTTTTTTTGAGCAGCGGTTTGATAACGGAAGTTTTAAAAGCTGAGGGCACAGAGCCTAGACCATCAAGAATAAGACTATTTCAGACGGGAAGCAGTATTTTTTAAACGGTTTTGAAGATATAGGGTCTAATATGCAGGTTGTCAATTTGGAAGCGGTTCCCAAGCTCCTCAGGGCCTCGGGGGAAATTATTTCCTGTTGTGAAAGAGAGCAGTTGGTCTGAGTCACAGTGCCTGCAAAGCATGAGAGTTTATATTCATCATTCTGGGAAGAGTGGACCAGTGAATTTATCTCTAATAGAATCCATCCTATTTATAAAGAATTTCAGAAAATGATCAGCACTGAATGAACAACTATTGGCTGTGGTATTCTGCAAGAGTTTAGCAACAGTATCAAACAGAAACTGCGGATTATTTTTATTACTGTAAATCAAGTGAGATAAATACGCTCTCCTAGCAGCTGACAGTGAACGTCTTTACTTCTTAAAGCACTCGACCCAGGAAATCTCTTGTTTGGTCATACGTCACCTGCACTCATGTTTTCTACAGGTCTGTTGGAGTGCATGGGTGTCATCTGAAAACCATGGCGGTGATTTCATCCGAGTGTCTTTTCTGGTTGTAAGAGGAGCGACAAGAGTCGAGCGTTTTGAGCAAATCACTATTCGGGTTGTCTACGATTATTAAGAGCATCAGAATTTGCACTACAGGAGTCGAGTACGTCGGATGAACACTCAGCCAGTATAGACCAAGCATGCTGTCAATACGGCGATAAGGATTTGTGGTGTGGGGGTGTAGTGGTTGAAGCAGCCCCACCTGTCCTGGGTCTAGGTAATCTGGCCCGGGAGCAGATGGACACATTTAATGAAAGAGGCTCTCCACGTGTGTGGGGGCGGTGGATGATTTACCTGTTACCCATTAGTTGCTCTAACGAGCAACAGGCGTACAGCCACCCCCACACCGCAGTATGTTATTTTAGAATGCAGAGGGAGACACTGAAGAAGACACAGGGGTGATCAGAAACCGGAACAGGTAAAATAGGTTAAACATCAGCATCTATACCTTTTGTAAAAATTAGGTCCAGTAGTATTTCCACGGTTGTGAGTGGCGTTCTTCACGTGAAACGAGGTCCAAAAATTCCACTGCTCTAGAATCTGAACAGTCGAGTTAAAATCACCCAGTGAAATTACATATCTGACGAGAGAAATCGACAGTAATTCGAAGAACTCGGATAGAAAATTGGGATTGTGCTCTTGGGGTCTGTAAATAGTTATTGCAAATGTGTTGCTGGATTCTTTTAACCACGGCTAAATAGTCAAAGGTTGACACGTTTCCAAAAGTGCGTCCGGTGCAGGTGAACAAGTTAGAAAAAATGTTTGCTATTCCACCCCCTTTTCTTGCTTAGGAAGCTATGGTCTGGGGGGAAGCCTCAATAAGTGTCGCAGAGGCAGTGGACGACAGCCAACATTCAGTAAGAAATAGAACACACCAGCAGACCATGTTGGGGGATCAAATTATTAACAATTTATTCATTAATATAAAAACTCTTATTAGAGAGCGATCTGATGTTCAATAAGAAGAAGGGTTCGGTTCAGCAGGGTTCACAGCAGACTGAACATTTACAGTGCTGAGGTTTTCTGAAGCATGCACCGGTTTGTTTGACTGTAAATCTTATAGAGCATCTATAAGTGATTTTCACAGGGAGGTTAAAAATATCTGTCCGTTCCCGAGAGGGAGTGTGTTTTGATAGTCAGCGGGCAAGAGGAGCCTTACAAGCCTGCAGGGTCAGTTCAATGTTTATTGATAAAAGGCGTGAGCCCTACTGGGAAGGATGGAGGCCATCTGTTTTAAAAGGCAGAGGCCTATTTGAAAAGGCAGTAAAAATGTCAACAAAGGGGATATCTTTGTTGCAGCAGTAACCTTTAAGCCAGATGCGGAGTTGCTGTATGCGACTGATCTTCTCGTCACCAAAATGTGTGGGGGCGTTAATTACCTGCCTCCCGACGTTCAGTAGACTGTCCGCGAGGCTGCCCTCAAACTCCTCTTTGAGGGTCTCCGCCTGTTGGTTGTTTATGTTGTATGTGTCGGCCTGAATGACGACTGCGGAGCCGGGCTCGTGTTGCTGAAACAGCGGTAGAGCGGTGGGTGTAATGTCCTTCACGCAGCCACAGGGTTGCAGAAAGTCCGGCCCCCACGCACCGCCACGTGGTGCCGACAGCAACCACAGAGGGGTGGGCGCCGCACCCGTTCCCAAGGCGACAGAGGACGCCCAGGGAGATGTCATCCAGGTTGTCCAAGCGGACAAACCTCTTGTCCGTCTGGAGGCCCCAAGGTGGAGCCGGACGGGATAGTCGCCTGCGACGGCGTTTCGTCCCGCGAGCCGCGGCCCAGGGTCTCTTGTCCGGGGTGGCGTAGAGCCGACGTGAGCCTTGGGTCTCGCTCATAGCTGGGGCCGGGGGGTCTTCGGCCTGGCTTGGTGCGGCAGCGGCTGGACAAAGGGCGGTGGAGTCCCCCTCTGCGGCCGTAGTGGTGGCGGCCACCAGAGGCGGGCGCGGTGCACTCAATGAGGACCGCGACCCTCCACCCAGAGGAGGGGATTCCGGCTCGTGTTGATGCGTTTATTTTAGCTCCCCTGTCGATAAAGTAGAAAACTAAGAATACTAGTGTAATTACAGCTCGGCTAAATGGCCATTTGTACTGCCTGGACTTTGAACCAGTCAGCGACGAGCCCACATCCCCTGGCTGCTGAATGCCATTGTAATTATTGTGTTTTCGACGGGTGGCCACCAGGGGGCGGTGACGCGCCGCCATTAACAAGAGACCAACGTTTTTCGACGCAAAAAGTCGAAAGACCACGGCGCACTTTGCAACACAAACTGCCATCTTCAAACGCATGTTTGTGCGCAGCCGCCGCGGTGGCGCAGTGTTGTCACGTGTGCGTAAAAGCCAAAAACAGGCGACAGAAAAGAAAAGGCCACTTCCGCATTCCGTGTCGGTCGGGCGGACGGCTTCTTCTTCGCCGCCTACAGTGTGCCCGCTGCTCCCTGCCGAGACGCTCACTGCTGCCGCCCGTGGCTGCAAGATGTATTGCAACAGTCGGGTGGCGAGCAAGGGAGGGCCACAAAAACTAGTGAAATAAACTAAAATAAATAAACACTTTGCATCTAGGCTGGAGTTGTACATCTAAAATAAATAAATAACATTCACACACATGATTAAAATGCCTTGTAAGTCCCCAGTAGATGTATTGTGTGGACAGTTTTTGAAAGGTAGGACAACAATTCTGTCCAGAGCCTTTTGTGGACATGCATGCCAGTGCAATTACTAACGTAACTGCAGGGGGGAAAAAAGGGAGAAAGATGGAGATACACTGACTTACATTTTCCCACGCTTTCCCCAAAAAGTCCAAAGCATGCGCTTTTTCTAAACCCAGGTTGTAAAATGCAAAAAAAAAATAAATAAAAATGTCCCCGTTGCAAGTGTTTTCAATGCTGTTAATGCCTTTGTTGCTTTTTTAACATTTACATTTACATTTAATCATTTAGCAGACGCTTTTATCCAAAGCGACTTACAAGGGAGAATAACATTCAAGCTACATTGCGACAGAGATTAGTGTAACAACAACATTAGTGTAACAATAAATACTGCTAGGTAGTGCTAAGTAATTGGAGGTTAGGAGAGGAGGTACTCACTGAAGAGCTGGGTCTTCAAGTGCTTCTTAAAGACAGAGAGGAAGGTCCCCGCTCTGGTCATTTTTGGCAGCTCGTTCCACCAACGTGGAACTACAAATGAGAATAGCCTGGATTGCCGTGGCTGTACGGCCGGCAGAGCCAGGCGACGCTCATTTGACGAGCGCAGCATCCGGGGGGCAACATGTGCTCTTACAAGAGCATTTAAGCAGGCGGGAGCATTCCCAGCAATCACTCTGTAGGCCAGCATAAGAGACTTGAACTTGATGCGGGCGGCTACAGGTAACCAGTGGAGCTCGATGAGCAGCGGAGTGACATGTGCCCTCTTTGGCTGGTTGAACACCAGTCGCGCCGCCGCATTCTGTATCATCTGTAGTGGCTTCACCGCACAGGCCGGCAAGCCTGTTAAGAGGGCGTTGCAGTAGTCGAGACGGGACATCACCAAGGTTTGTACCAGCAGTTGATTGGCATATTGGGTCAGGTACGGCCTGACTTTTCGGATGTTGAGTAGTGCAAAGCGGCAGGACCAGGAGACGGCGGCAACATGGTCCGAGAATGTCAGTTGGTCATCAATAATGACACCAAGATTCCTTGCAGCCTTGGTAGGAACAAGAGATAGAGAGTCGATTTTTTTTAATGAGGAATAGGGAAACCTCATTAATGATGTTTTCTGTTTTATCCATTTATTTCATACAAAATACCGCAAAATATATATATTTTTGTTCGTGACAACTGTCTGAACTTTCAACCTTCACCTCACGCGTCGCAAAACATGAAAACTGTTGCGATACATGTTCCAACTACTAGCCGCAGCCGTGAGCGTCTTGTATGGGAGCAGCTGGTGCCGGTGTGGTCAACTTGGCGACTTTTCAGCAACTTAATTTCTAATCATAAACCATCAGCCAAAAGGAGAGAAACATATAAAAATACATGATATGGTTATTCAGTACCGTGCATCATGCCGCTCCAACAGCGCCAGGCGGGGGGCGTGGTCTCTCCCTCTTCTCCGGGCAGCCAGCAGGTGTGGGCGTGGCCAGAGAGCAGCACGGGTTGAGCTGCGCATGCCTGCCAGACGGTGTGCCCAACTACCAATCACTGATCACCATTTCTTTAAATAACTGTAAATAGATACTGATACATACACTAATCACAAAAAGTTAGGGATATTCGGCTTTCGGGTGAAATTTTAGGACGAACCTAAAATGCACTATAACCTTGACAGGTGATCTTAATTTGACCTTCTCTAAACTTTTGAATGCACATGTCCAACTGTTCAATGTTTCAGTACTTTTTGCACAACTTGCTGTTCTCTAACAAGGAGCTGAACAGCAAAATTCACAACAGGTGTTTGATCCATAAATGTCCTGCTTCAATTAGAATTGGTACTTAAACAGTCCTCTTCATCACGCTGTTCACATTTTGACATCATGAAACCAAGACGACATCTAACAACTGATCAACAGTACCTCGCCATTGTGAGGCTTCAAACAGGATGTTCTCAGAGGGAAGTGGCCACTGAGCTTAAAGTGTCACAGAGTGTCATCAGCAGCTTGCAATAGAGATACAGAGAGACTGGAAGAGTCACAGAAAGGCATAGAAGTGGACGTCCTTTGGCCACATCCCACACCGCTTTATTATGAACAGTGCCCTGCGGAACCGGATGATGATGCCACTCAACTCCAGGCACATTTAAGGGAGGTGACAGGCACCCAAGTGTCACGTCAGACCATTCAAAACCGTTGACATCAGCGTGGTCTGCGTGCTAGACGACCTGCAAGGATACCTGACCACACCACCAGGCACAGGCATCATCGTCTTGCATGGGCCAGGCAGCATTGACGCTGGACGAGGGACCAGTGGCCTCAGTGCTGTTCTCTGATGAAAGTCGATTCACGTTGAGCAGAAATGATGGCCGCCAACGATGTCGGACATGTCGAGGAGAGCACTATGCATCAGCCACTGTTGTCACCAGACGAGCCTTTGGTGGTGGTGGTGTTACAGTGTGGGCAGGTGTGTCTAGTCAATACAGAACTGCCCTACACTTTGTGAATGGTACAGTGACAAGCCCATACTACCTGAATAACATCATTCATCCATTCATTGTGCCCCTGCATGAACAACACAGGCATCATTTCATCTTCATGGATGACAATGCTCCAGCTCATGGAGGTGGCATCATTAGGGAACGGCTGCTGGAGACTGGGGCACCTCAAATGCAGTGGCCTGCACTTTCTCCAGACCTGAATCCCATAGAAAACCTATGGGATCAGCTGAGTGGCCGTGTAGAGGCTCGTAACTCTGTACCCCAGAACCTCAATGACCTGAGGGCCGCCCTTCAAGAAGAGAGGGGGGCCAGGCCTCAGCAGACAATAAGTCGACTTGTGAACAGCATGAGACGTCGTTGTCAAGCTGTAATTGATGCTCGAGGGCACATGACAAGTTATTGAGACATTGACATTTTTTGTTGTGGTAAACCCACCACTGTTGTTGGCTTTTGTTTAATTCAGTTGTTTGAGATGAGGAAATCACCATTGCATGCTTTTACTTAAATGCCCTACTTTCACGATATAATATCACTGTAGTGTGAACTTTTTACATTTTCCATAAATTTCACCCGAAAGCCAAATATCCCTAACTTTTTGTGAGTAGTATAAATAGTTTCGTATAAATAAATAGATAAATAAATACCAAATTTTAGATAATAAATAGTCTACTCTCTATAAGTAGACTATTGCTGCCGGAACGAAATACGAATAGAATTTGAATTTTAAAAAATTGCTATTTGAATGCTGAAATTGCTATTCGATTGTGTTTTTCTTAAATATAATTACATAATTCATTACAAATGTTTTCCTAACGTTAACAAATGAATTCACATGTGACGAGCAATGAAGTTAAATATAAATTAATCTAGTTTGTCGCACAGTGAACACACATTAGAGAGAAATGTTCCCGGTAACGGTGTGCGGAGTCCACATCGGCGGAGACGCATGACGCACCCCTCTCCTCCGGCGTTTCACTGTGTGTACAAGGGAAGGTGCGTCTTTGACCAGAAATACAGTAATTCCACTGTTGTGGCGATGAAAGTAGGAAATAAACCCAATCTTCATCAAAGGAATGTCCTCGAGTGCAGAGGTCCCCAACCACTGGTTCGGGGTCCGTTTCAAGCAGCGGGGTATTTGGCTTCATTTGCCTTATTTGCCTAATTTACCTACATGACGCCATCAGAATCACCCTCTGTCTCCCCATTCTGATAAAAGCACAGCAGGTCCAGTTATTTGTGTACAACAAACAGGACGCTCTAACTGATATGTGCTGGGTCCAGGCTGCAAGGCTTATGGCGCTCTGGACTGTTCCCAGCACAAGCCGGGGGCCGTGTGTGACGGTGGCTTCCTCAATTCCCGTCTCGATAAGTCATAGAAAAAGAATGGCAAAGCTGCTTAGATGCAGGAGGCACCCAACCAATTCATCAAATTTAACAAATTTAGCATCCATTCCTCATCAGCGACAGCCTGTCCCCAAAAAACACACTAGCACGAGTCTAGCTTTAACAAACGTTAGGTCTTTGACAGGAAAAAAACTTTTTAAATTAATGATTTTATTATCAGGCACAAACTTGATTTTATGTTTTTAACTCAAACCTGGTGGGACCGAGATAACAGTGCAGCTGCTTTTATGGAGTCAACCCCTCCCAACCTCGGTTTTATGAGTGAAGCTGGACTTCATAAGAAAGGAGAGGGAGTTGGTATTCTGTTTAACGATTCCCTCAAAGGAAAGCAGTTAACTTGTGGAAATGTTGCTTCTTTGGAATAATGGGGCTCTTCAGGGGAATTCCTCAGCATGTGGACCGACTCAGCATGTGACGGAGCCCACGCACAACAAGAGCCTCAACACTCTCGACTTAATCATCTCCAGGGGTCTGAACATTTCTAAGGTGGTGGTGACGCCGCTCTCTCTGATCGTTCCTGTGTTCTCTTTGAGAGTACCATCTCCGCGCACGAAAATGTTCAAACAGAGATAATCACAAAACGGTTTATCACAAAAAAAAACAGTGACATATTTATTCAGGCTACCACACTCTTGGGTCTCATTCACTGAGCTTGGAGATCATTTCAATTTTAAGGTGACTTCAATGAGGCGAAGCTGGTCTCTGGTAAGAAAGTATCCCCATGGAGAAATGCCACGCTGGTAAAGAAAAGACAAAAGAGAGTGTCGAAATGCTGAACGCAGGTGGCGAAAAAAACAAACCTCCACGTTCATTATGACATCTATAAAGAGGAGACTTCGCAATTAGAATTTGGAATTGAGAAATGCCAGGTGCTCCTTCTTCTCTGACAGCATTGGCAAAAACAACAATAATGCGCGTGCCTTGTTCGCTACTGTCGACAGGCTAACAAACCCTCCTGTGTCAGAAGCCCCTGAACTTCATTACCCCAGGGCCTGCGGGGAATCGGCCTCCTCCTTCAACGACAAAATCCAGAAAATTAGACGTGCAGTCATACCACCGTATCAGCTACAGGATATGTGCAGTCCCTGTGTCCACTGAAAATGGGTTCAACTACCATGACACAATTTCATCCGATCAGCCGTGAAAACTTGGACGACACCATCTTAAATCCTCCGTCTCCTGCTGCCTTGATATTCTGCCAACAGGCTTTTTAAAAAATGTTTCAAATTGCGTCGCCTCAGATCTTCTACGAAATGTCGACACGTCTCTTCTCTCGGGTTTCTCCCCACAGGTCCTCAATACTGCCGTCATGGAGTCGCCCTTAAAAAAAGAACAATCTAGACACCTCGCTAATGAACAATCATAGCCCTATTTCAAACCTCCCGTTTTCAAGTAAAATCATTGAAAAAGCTGTTTTTCAGCAGCTGAACAATTTCTTGGCGCTACAAAACTGTTTTGATGTCTCCCAGTCATGATTTGGACCACACACACATCCACTTATACACACACGGTGGCAGAATTTCAGTCTTAGTATTACTGGATCTCAGTGCTGCACTTGACACGGTTGACCCCAACAAATTACTAGACCCACTGGAAAACTGGGGGGGACTTTCTGGCACAGGACTAAACTGATTTAAATCCTACTTAAAGGACAGGGACGACTTTGTGTCTATAGGTAATTACACATCTGAGCGGACAAAAAATACCTGCGGGGTTCCCCAAGGCTCCATTCTGGGGCCTCTTCTGTTTAACATCTACATGCTCCCACTGGCTCAGATTATGGAAAACAGCAAAATATGTTACCGTCACTACGCGGATGACACACAAATATGCATAACCACATCACCAGGGGACAATGGTCCAATAGAGACACTGAGCAAGTGCATTGAACAAATCAACAATTGGATGTGCCAAAATTTTCTCCAATTAAACAAAAAAAACCCAAAAACGGAATTAATTGTTTTTGAAGCCAAAGGAACAACGACTAAAAGCCAGCGCTCCGCTTCAATCGGTCATATTAAACAGCGCAAACCAAGCCAGAAATCGTGGTGTAGTCATGGACTCAAATTTCGGATTTCAACAGCCACATTAAAACAATAACAAAGTCAACCTACTATCACCTTCAGAATACATCAAGGGTTAAAGGACTTATGTCTCAGCAGAATTTGGAAAAACGTGTCCATGCATTTATCTTTAGTAGACGACACGACTGCAATGGTGTCCACAGGTCTCCCTAAAAGATGGGTCGGACGGGTGATTCAGAACGCTGCTGCTGCTCGAGTGCTCACTAAGACCAGTAAAGTAGATCATATCACTCCAGTTCTCAGATCTTTACACTGGCTTCCTGTCCGTCAAAGAATTGATTTTCTAAATACTACTGTTGGCTTGTAAAGCGCTGAATGGTTTAGTGATAAAATACATTTCTGATCTTCTGCCACGTTATGAACCGTCCGGACCGCTCAGGTGGTCCAGAGTGAAAGGTGAAAGGAGAGGCAGCGTTCAGTTTTTATGCACCACATATCTGGAACGAACTCCCAGAAAACTGCAGGTCTGTTGCAACTCTCACCTCTTTTAAATCAAGGCTGAAGACTTTTCTGTTCGCCGCTGCCTTTCACTAAACCAAATATTCATTTCTCTCACTGCACTGTCACTTTTACGACTTGATTTTATGCATTCTATGTATTCTATTTTCTAAACTTTATAACATCTTCCTCCTTTTGCAATGTGTTTCTTTTGCGCTTTGTCTTGCAGTATATAATATTGAATACTAGCGGCTTTGTGCGCACTGTATTATGGCATCTTGGGCCTGTCTGAAAGAGTGATTTCAGATAACTGAACGATCTCCAGGGCCATGATATCGCCTTGATGTGGCAAAACTCTATTCTGGGAATAAGCGAAATAACTGTTAACAAAGAGTAAAACAAGGTTTCTTTGATTCATTTCTTCCAATGCACTATAACTTTTATGCATTCTATGTATTCTATGCTTTCTATTTTATATATATATATATGAACTTTATGCATTCTATGTCCTTTTATAATGTGTTTCTTTGCATTTTGTCCCGATGCTTCTGATGTTTAATGTGAACATTTCGAATTGCCTTGTTGCCGAAACGTGCTGTGGAAATAAACGCGCCTCGGCTCCACGGCGCACACTCCTCCTCGTCCTGCCGTGGGGGTAGCAGCGCCGCAGCGGACGGACGGAGCCGTCTCCCCGCAGGTCAGCGCGTCAGTGCGGTGCAGCGGACGTTTACGCCGCTGCGACTTAAAAAAAACAAACAAAACAAACAAACAAAAAAAAAAAAAAGCCATCCCCCGTAATCACTTTTGGGGACAGGCATGTCCAATGGGTCCGGGTCCGCCGTGGAGCCGCACTACGAGTGGAGGTACGAGTACTACGGCGGCGACGAGGAGCCGGTGTCCTTCGAGGGGCTGGCGGCGCACCGATGTGAGAACCCCGTTTCCAACGCAGCTTTTTTTATTTCTTATCATTGTTGTTGTTTTTGTTGTTGTTTGTTGTTTTTTTTTTTTTTTTCCCTTTCCCAAATGTCTTTGTTTTATGAATCCTGGACCTCGGCTTTAGGGCAAACAAACAGTCTGTGTCGGGTGGATGTGTTGCGTAATCCGGATACTTGTCAAGGTAAACAAACAAAATGTGTTTTCAATATTACTAAATAATACATGTTTTGGAAAGTATGGTTATATTCTTTCCAATATATAAAAAGTGAGTCCCTCCTATTCTGTAATATAGTGCAAATATATTATTTTATATACGACTGTACAAAAAGTATGAGGGACGTGTTTTTCGCCAGCGTCATCTCGATATTGCAGTTTTTCAAATGTAATTTCATCTCGAAAATATTGTGAGAACACATTAACTGACAAGAGTGACAACCTAATAAAAAAACGTGTGTGTGTGTGTATATACTGTATATATGTATATATATATATATATATATATATGTATGTATGTGTGTGTGTGTGTGTGTGTGTGTGTGTGTGTGTGTTGTATATGTGTGTGTGTGTGTGTGTGTATATATATATATATATATATATATATATATATATATATATATATATATATATATATATATATATATATATATATAAAACTGTATTTCTGTAGCATAAAGGTTCCTCTCTGAATTGTATCACCTGTAGAGTTTGTAGTTAGGTTACCAAAGTAAGTGTCTTTTGTTTGAGCCTTATATATATATATATACTGTAAATATACAGTACTGTATACACACTGATTCCTCCTATATATTATATATTTTGGCTTTATTTTCTCAACACAGCTGCAGTTAAAAACACTAATTGCAGTTCTGTCTCATTGGGGCGTCGCTGCGTTCCAGCCTTTAAGTCCTGGCGAAGTGAATTCAGTGACTTGTTTCTCAAAACATTACACGCGTTAGAAAGCCATTGAAACATGTGAGAGGACTGAAGATGTAGTCCCGAATTGTGGAGTTAAGAGCGTTAAAGTGTTTCACACCAATTTTTGTGTTCAGGATTTTTTGGGCGGGGCTAAATCAGGACTCGGTGACCTGGATGGGTCATACTCGGCGTGGGCCCTCCCCCTAACACGATATTAAGACCAGGTGGGAATCGGAGCACTTTGGGATAAAAACGCAGTTTTGGGAATAGACACCCCGAGTAAAAGGCGTCTTCAGGGAGCTCCTCGACTCATGCCAAGGCTTTGCACCCCCCGGCGTTGTGAACCGTAAGCATTAGCTGCATGCTAGCAGGCCGTGGAGCCCCGACCTGGACTGCGGAGGAGCCAGCAACGGGGAGCGGGGAGTCCCGCAGCAAGACAGCGGCGCTTTGAAGTGAGCAACTAGACACAGGACTGGGTTCAGCAGAACATTTAAACACGGAAGTGACTCCGATGTAAACGATTATACTGTATATTATTATGCAATTAACACGAGTTGTTTCAGCGTCTATAGCGGACACAGCGTCTTAGAACAGAGAGTACTTGCTATTTTTTCACAAATTTGAACCCTAATTTTATATACAGACATTTTTGTTTTTTTAATCATTACAATTTGGTTGGGTGGTTAATGACAAATTTCTCCATGTGACAGACTCATAACACAATTTTATCTCCACTTAGCAGGTACTTTAATGTTGTAGCCTTTTAGAAATATGTGTCTGCAGGTTTGGAATCTCTTTAAAGGTAAGCAAAGATCAACAATCATTATTTTAGATGAAAGGCATGAAGTGAAAAATACATAAGGGCACCAAAGAAACAGGTTGGACATAGCAAAAAAAATACCATGTACACACTGTTCCCTTGCTGTTAAAATAGCATAGTTCTTGTACTTTCACTGTACATCAAGTGTAGACAGACACAGGGCGATAACTTCATTTATATCGGTTACATGGGCACGTGCTGCACACACACTTATACTTCCAACCGGAGACAACAAACCAATTATTACTTCTCCTTGGCTTCAATGTTATTAACCCTTCCATTCCTTTTGTTTTTGGTGCAGACTCCATTGTGATCGGCTTCTGGGTGGGCCTGGCAGTCTTCGTCATCTTCATGTTCTTTGTTCTGACTCTGCTGACCAAGACCGGAGCTCCACATCCTGAGTGAGCGTTTCCTTCTTTCATTGATTTATTTTCACAACAAACCTGAGAGGAGGTTTACTAATGATTGTCTGGCAAAAAACTGCTGTACACGTAGCAGCATTTGTAGCACATAAATGTGTAGATACATCTATTTATTTGTATTATTTTGGGTGCGGCTGCATTCTGGGCAACCGACTGAATTGAGTTGTTGGGCTGCTGCCTGTCATAAGCTGGTGAAAGCGCATCCCCATCTTGGTATTGCACAGCTGTCGGGCAGATGAATGTTTCATCAAACTCGTCCACAGCTCAGTAGATGTGAGGCGTTGGTCCCCTGCCGCCATGTAGCGTTCCATGTCCCTGAAGTAGTGAACAGGCAGCCTGTCTGTTGGTGCCCCGCTCCCATCACGCTGGGTTTTCCTCCTGTCGAGTAGAAATGGGTGTTCATGCATGGATTTAGATTTATGGATTTAAAAATCTATTTGAAAAAGTTGAATCTGATCTTCAATTTACAACATGTCAAGGGCAGTCCCGAGATCAGAAAGAATATTTATTCCAAACGGTCTGCTTGGATAAGTATAAATATTAGATAATTAATGTTGTTAATTGGGCATGTTAACCAAACATTAAAAGCATTGAATAAACTTGTGGCGAGCCTGGAGCGCAGCCCTACAAGCTTCTCCCACATTCAAGTGGTCTTCATGCGGCATGGAGTCCGGCTGCGGTTCCGGTCCTGGTGATAAAGGGATGCCACGATCCACTGCAATATCATGGGAGGAAAACAGCCGGTCAGAGGAACCCGCATACCTTCGTGCCGGTGGCAGAATTCTTTGTGCAGAATTCTGCCACCGGCTGCGTCTTAACACATCCAATGGCCTTTAAGCAGCCCGTTGGTGCGCTCGGCCACAGTGTATGTGTGGGCATGAATTGTACCGTTCTCCCTGAGGGGTTTCTGGATGGGCAAGTGGGGTCATCAACCATGTTTTCAGACCTTATCACCTAAAAGTGAGGTATTTACAGCAAATGAAATATATCCAAGCTTACGGAATGATCAAAAACTTGGGATCGTGGGAATCTCCTGGCCAGCATGCAACAGCGTCAAGTATTTTGTACTCCCCATCGCAGATAATAGTAATCTTTTTGATGAGTGTCTTGCATAGACTCCATGGATCGTGCTTTGATGCGCACATGGGTGTTATCTATTGCTCCAATTTTGTTGGAAGTGATACAATGATTGTTGTATGGGAATTTTACATACTCAGACATCAGCCTTATGACATTCAAAACGTTGGGGATCGCACGGCTCAGGGAAGG
The DNA here is from genome assembly GCF_960531495.2 of Zeus faber. Taxonomy (NCBI): domain Eukaryota; kingdom Metazoa; phylum Chordata; class Actinopteri; order Zeiformes; family Zeidae; genus Zeus; species Zeus faber. The sequence continues at coordinate 18,325,486 of NC_137195.1, read as the reverse complement.
TAGTGAAATCCCAGCCCAGTCCCAGATTTTTCTGAAACGTTCCCGTTGCCAGGAAGTCGAGGGTGGGGAGGACTTTGAGATAACGTGGTATTGGACTGGGGCGGTGGGTGAGATGTGGTTGCAGGTTATAACATGAATACATAAGGGCTTCTCCCGAAAGTCAAAAACTGGATGATCAGTCATTGATCACTCTCTGCAAACATATCTTGCAAATGTGTTAAGACACACTCTCACCTTACAGCACGAGCAGCAATCCCTCGTACAAAGCTTAATCTTCCATTGTCAAACTTACCAATTGCATGTACGACGTTGATAAGTGTGTGATTTTAATCTGTTTTGATTACTGGGCCTCAGGGAACATCAATGAAGAGGACTATATTATTATTATTATTATTATTATTATTATTAATAATAATAATAATAATAATAATAATAATAATAATAATAATAATAATTATTATTATAATAGTAGTTTCTATATGATTTATTTTCTTATTTTATATTTCATTGTGGTTCTTAAATGCCACGTCGGAAGTTCGGTTATATCATTTTTAGACCTCTGAGGCTTTGATTATTTTTGCTACACATGGTTCGAGGCAGTTCTACATTTTCTTCTTATGTAACAACAAAAAACTTTTTTTGCCTAAACCGTGCAAGATTTAACAACTAATGTCGCATGTAATTAGCAATGTCCCGATCCGATCTCAAAGATTGGTATCGGGTCCGATCAAGGCATTTCTTTGACTGAGCAAACTGATCAGTATCTGTTATAGAAGCCCGTTCCTTTGTTTTACGTCAGCATCGTAAACGGAGTGTTGTAAACGCAGCGCACAATTTACGGCAGCAGGACGCCGAAGCGCATTTGCGCAGGACGCGGCTAACATGTCTGCAGTGTGGAAATATTTTAAATTGGAAAACGAAAGCAGTCCAACAGCCACTTGTCTGTCTTGTCGGCAACGTGAGCATTTCGCGAGGCGGTAGTAACAGAGCTGCATTCAATAGTACCAATTGGATACTCCACCTAAAAAAACAAAACAAAAAAAAACACTCAACGGAATAAAGGGAGTTCACTCAGGTAACTCAGGCCAAGGCTGCACCGAAGCAACAAAGACTGGAGGATACTTTTAAAAGGAGAGAGAAATTTCCTCGACAGCGCAAGGCAAAAAGGGTTACGGAGAGGGTAATTGGATTCATCGCTTTGGATGACCAACCCATCGCCGTGGGAGAGAATACAGGTTTTCGTCGTCTTTTGGAGTCCTTTGGTACGCCCTACCCTCTCGACACTACATTTCAGACTCTGCCCTACCAGAGCTTTACAAGGTTCCTGACCACCTACGATGTATTTTATCAGATGTGACTGCTATTGGCTTCACCGCAGATATTTGGAGTTTCCTGGGTCTCACACAGCAGAGCATGTGAAATAGACAATCGAGGAGATGCTGAACACTTGAGAAATAGACCTGCAATGGGTTCATGTCATTTTGCGCGACAATGCAAGAAATAAGAAAAAAGCAATGGATGATGTGGGGGTACCAAGACTGGACTGCATCGCTAACACGCTGGTTGTACACGAGGGGCTGCTTTCTCAGCGCAGCGTCACAGACACACTGGCTAACGCAAGGAAGATTGTAGGGCCCTTCAACCGTTCACCACAGCCCTGCGCACGTCTTGTAGATATCCAGATTGAAATGAAAATGCCAGCCGAGCGCCTACAGCACGATGTCAAAGTTTAGGTGGGGCAGCACTCACTACATGGTGCAGGGCCTCCTGGTGGAAAAGCGCCTCTCAGTGTCAGCTGACCACAACCTTCCAGCTACGCTGACGGCGAACCAATGGACAGTAGTGGAGAAGCCAGTCGAGGTCTTAGCTCCCTTTGATGAACTAACGGCGGCAGTGAGCGCTGAGACTGCAGCCGGTGTGATCCCTGCCATAATGGTCCTTCAACAATGGTCCTTCAACGTGTTCTTTCTCGAGAGCACAGCACTGACCAGGGAATCAAGACGATGAAAAGCACTCTCCTAGAAGCTTCAGGCAGGTTTACACTGAGCCACTCTACTGCATTGCCACTTTGGTGGATCCCAGATACAAAGACAGGCAAGTCTAGTACCTTTTGAATGCTATGGTAAAGTCTATTTTAATTTATTATGAATCAAATGTAGGTCACCAGTATCAATCTTTTAAGCCAATTCATTTTTTCCTTCTAGTTATATATGTTTTATGTAGATAGCTATAGTATATTAAGGGTTACATGATTTTATTTTATTAATGTACACAATTGATCTATTTTCAGATACTTCCAAAATTCAGACAAGCTGAGGCATGCTAAGGATGCTCTAATTCAAGAGGTGGAGGAGGTGGAGGTGAGGAGGGACGTCAGTGAAGTGTCAGAGGCAGCGCCTGTGGAAAAATGCACGTCAGATCACAGCAAGCGGCAGCCTTCGTCTTTGAGATCTGAGGAGTGAGACAGACGGCATCTGTGAGCGCCTCATCAGCAGCTGTTCAGGTGGAGTGTTGCCTCGCGAAACCATCCCAAGGTCAGACACTCCACTGCAGAACCGCCACAACTGCCACACAATTTCCCCTCAATGGCTGCTACTGCAACCCCCGTCTCTCCGTGCCGTCTGCACAGGCGTGGACGGAGAGACTCTTTAGTGCCGTCTCAAACCTCATTGATGAGAAGAGGCGCTGGCTGTCTGCTGATTTTCCTCAAAAAGAACCTTCACTTCATTTTAGAGTGAAAGTAAGAGAACGAGAAAGTGAAACTCCTGTAGCAGCTCCCAAGAAAAGCACTTTAAGAACTAACCTTCCTTGATAAAGAGTGCCTTGCAATTTAAGTTTGATATTCAGGTTTTATTGTAATGCTGCTACTCCAATAAGTCAAAACTGTTTTGTTTTTTTTGTTCCATTCAAGTTAAGCTGCTAGACTGCTCTTAAGTGGAATTGGGATTTGTTTACTTGTAGTTCTACTATAATGCTGCACTAAGCAGAGTTGTGATGTTTATTTGTTGTGACTGACTGAAAGCTATTACACCACTTCAATGTGGAATTGTGGTCAGATTACTCATTTTGAGTGTTCTAGTTTTACTACAGTGCTGCACTAAGTGGAATTGATAAGAGCTATTTAAAAAGATATTTTAGTTTGTTTACTTGAAAAAAAAGCGGCATCAAGTGGAATTGTGAAAAGAGCCATATAAAAACGATTGTTTGTTTAGTTTGTTATTTTGTAAAATAAATAAAAAACATTAAGGAACAGCTTGGATGCGGGCATTTATTTTCCTAAATGCATTGCGGAGCTATTTAATTGTCACGCATATTCATTGGATTGATTTAAATAACTTAAATGTATTTGAAGTATGCATTGTGCAACTGTAGGAAATATAATAGGTTTTAGATATCTGGGCAAAAAAACTTGATCTGGAAATCCCTACACGTAATACTGCAAACTCAAACATCCATACGCCTATTTAATATTATGGTTCTGTCATTAAACTTCAACGTAAAGCACTCGTAACTCTTCTTTTTCCGTTTGCATGTAGATGTGGTGAGAAGCGAGCCCACCTGACCAGCTGTGTGGAGGACCTCAACCTGCAGACACGCAAAAGCAACGCGGCCTACGCCTCCCACCCCCTGCTCGACTCCCGCTCCGTTTTCCAGTGCTCCGTAAATGAGGAGGAAGAGGTGAGCTCCAGAGCCCCGTGTCCCAGGGCTGGTACTAATGGGGGTCCGAAGGTAGGACCAGTCCCGGCCGGGCGCAGCAGACTCTGTTGCCAGGGGGAGGCAAGCAGTGCTGGTGGTAACATGGTCACCAGCGGAACTGCGCTCCTGGCAAACTTTGACATTCCGAACTTTGTGCAGTTGGAGCACAGCTCCACTCCGGGGGAGGACGATCTACTGCTTGGGGGAAGCCAGAGCTGCCAATCATCTTAAAAAGGTGGTCACCATATATGACTTAAAAGCTCCATTAGCTTTCATTATCATTCATTAACTTTCCTTTTCATTTTAATGTTCATTAAAATAAAAGCAAATCTAAATAATTGTTGTAACAATGGGGTCTGTGTTCAGTGCGTAAAGCAGCGAGAAATCTTCCCCACTTAATTTAATAAATTAAACAAACACAATTCAAAAGTCACATGTAAAAGACAATGTTTTTTTTTAAATTAAAGAACAAGAGAAGACATTCAGAAGGTGACAGCTGTTCCGCCTCAACTGCCTGCAGGAGAGCGGGGTGAGAGTAGCAGAAATCAACCTCCTCCCGGGTCAGATAATGTTCCAACAGCCAGGCTGTGTGTGTGTCCCGTCAACTCTTCCAGGTTAATGCGCTGGGCGGGGGAACACCACCCCTTGTCTCCGCAGCTCTTGGAGGAGGTCCAGAATGGAGTCTAGCTCCACGCTATACGCCTCCAGCTCCTTGCTCTTCCCCTGGGCCAGACGCCTCCAGCGCTCCACCTCTGATTGCTGCTCCGCCTCCGCCGCCTGCCGTGTCTGCCCGATCACCTGTGAGTTGGTGGGGGTCAGATAGGGCAGCCAAGGCTCAAACTATGTGTATACAGTTGGTGTTTGAATGAGTAAACAAAGTCACCTAATGTGAGCGCGTGACGGTAGAACTACACCAGGCGCGGCCTTGACGTAAGTGCACGCTTCCTCTTAAATACATGTAACTCCACTGTTGGGGCTACACCGGCACTTCTCTACTTTTGCACAAGGTTTTATTATTTTTATTTTTTTCCCTTCAACTGTGCGCAGCTACGTGAGCCTTTTCCTTAGAAACACAAAATAAAACTTCATAGAAATGTTTTTGTAACGAGTGCCATCAATTAAAATGAGCCTACATTGTACCAGAGCTGCTGTTGGATTTGCTTATTGATCAAGACCCGTTATAAATACAAAGACCAAACATGCATGTAATACATGTAATAGAAGTAATGCAATGCACTACAAACTGTCCCACTGACCAATTCCAACAATTAAATTTGTAGCTCACATTTCAATTAAGTCATTTATGGCAGACTAAACTTTTTTTTTTTAATACCTTTTTTAACTGGAAAACTGCAAGACTGTTTAACTTAAAAGTGTATGCAGAGATCATAGGACATTGTGAGACAGTTCAAACAAGATCAACACATTATGTCGGTTTTAAACAAGTAATAAGCAGAAATCACTCAGCTTGTTTTATATTTTTCACACAATAAGTAATAAAAACATTGGTGGTATTTCAGAAAAACTGTAAAAAAAAAAAAAAGATTCAAATCACTGTTTTTCCAATATTCCTCTCCTCCAGGTAGCCGGTAAAAAAACACGTCCGGTGTTGTTCTAACATAAGTTTTGTGTCCCCCAGGTATAAAACCCACACACCCACTTATCTCTGGCCTCTAGGAATCTTCAGGAATTCACAGAACCATAGCTGAGAACACGTTTGGCCGAAAGGAAAAAGGGCAGAATGGAGGTCTACACCGAGGCAAACAGGTCCACCCTGGGGTGCAGCCACCAGTGTGCAGGGGGGGCAACAGTCTGCCACAATGTTTGTCAGCAAAGCAAAACATGGCAGGGCACATGTGTCCCAGGCATTTGTCACATGCTTTGCCCTGATAAAGAGCAACAGGTGCCTGAAGGCACAGTAGCCTGTAGCGTAGCATGCAGGGATGTTGTGACTTCCCCCAGCTCCATAGCGAGAGGGCTCTTCTGGGAAGATTTCGAGCCATCAAATGCTTCCATGCTAGCTTGTCCCAGGGAGATTCACTGCCCTCATGGTCCACAAACATGCTGTTTGAGGCCTGATTGGCCATGCCATTTTTGCTCTGATATTCTGTCTCCCTCATCTCTCTGGGGGAGATATTTAGGGGAGGCGGGAGTGGCCTTCTCATGTAGCATAGGTTTAATGTGCTCCATCTCAGCCCTTAGGGTGTCTATATCCTGGCTACCGCTTCCCTGGTTAGTCTGCAGGAGTGGGAATGCTCCCATACACCTGATGGTGGAAGACACTCCTGCAATGCCAGGCCGTCTTCTTAGATGACCGAGCCCCAAGCACCCAGCCTGACTGCTAAAGGCGACTTAATGGGAGACAGAAACGGTTTCTATTTTAACTATAGTATAAAGCAAAGTAACAGAAACTTATTGCCTACAATGGCACCTCTTCAATGAAACTGGGAATTAAATACCTTTAAGTCATAGAAAGGGACACTGGCTGTTTTTGCTGGCAGGGAACAGTCTCGCAGAATGCAAGAAGATTAATAGGCTGGAGATAGGTCGGCGTGTTGTTAAATAACCCGGGCGGACACAGAACACTCTGGTTACTGTACTGCCAGTAACACCCATTTGTCTTTGAAAATCCCTTTGGCTGAACTGCTGTTGTACCTGCTGCAGCTTGCTCTCCCTCTGCTGGTGTCTGAGCTCCATGTCGTGGATCTTGGCCTCAAGGCTGCGGAGGTGCTTGAGCTCAGGGCTGTGAGCCTCTCTGGCCTGCCTGAGCTCTTCCTGCAGCTTGGTCAGCTGGGGGGAAAAAAGATGTAAATATATATCCATGTTGTCTATCTTCAATCATTTCCATAGCAAATAAATGTTATCAAAACAAATACGGAATTTTTTACTCTGTCAATATGTAAGATACATTTTAGACCAGATAGTAAGCCACACTGTTCAGTGCACAAAGTATAATGCTTTGCTGTCCTGTCGATTTGGTAAGGAGTCCCCTTCACTAGAACTAAGAAACTCAAGACTCTAGTCTAGACTGCACCCAACTTCAGTTGGTTCTATGCATCTGGGCAGATGGCCAAACACAGATGAAACCAATTTCCTTAAGCTACCCAAGAAGAATGCTGAATCGGGGGGGCAGTTTGACCATTTTAAAGTGTTTGGGTTTCAGCACTTGCCGGTCCATCTACTGTACTATTCTCAAATTCAGTAAGGTCTGATGCTTGTCTATGGAAATTGGACAGCTGACTAATTAGGAGGGTTGCCCATGTAGTGTAGCTAAAACCTACCTGATCCTGTAGACTATTTTCTCGTGTTGTGGACAGTGCCAGAGCATCTTTGGCTCCCTGCAGCTCTATCAGCTGCTCTTGCAAATGCTGCACCATGACCTACAGGTGGAGAAGACATGGAGTTGAGTGCACCAGTTAAGGGGGGGGTTGAACCTAGTTCCCATCACCAGAAAGTAGATCAGATCACCTGCTGAGTGCTGAGCTGATTGGTGAGTTCAGCCTCTCTGCAGGAGGAGCGCTGCTGGGCGTGGTCCAGCTCCCTCAGGTGCTTCTCCCTCAGGGAGGACATCTGCTCAGCAGAGCTCTGCTTCAGCCTAGGAGAACGATAAAGGGGGAAAGGGAGGGAGGAACGCCTTGAAGTAACGATGCAACTTTTCTCATGCAATCTTTTGCAATAAGGCAAACCACTAAATGACTAAGAAATAACAGCGTGTAATGTTTAGGAGTAAATACATCACTGATTTGCTTCTCCAATGTGAACCATTCAGACCTCTGAGGTCATCTAGGACCGATCTACTAATAACTAAGCAGCATTTAATTACTCGGCTGCGAATCATTGGAACAAACGTCCAGAATGTGTATTTCCTGAGTTTAAAATGTTCGCTTCATACAAGTTAGAGTTAGGTAGAAACTAACGAAAACAAATGGATCTAAAATAAAAACACTGTTTTTATTTGTTTTGACCGGCGACACGGGAACAGAAACGCGCAGTGTAATTAAACTGCTTTGCGTGCCGCGTTTCTGCCGACATTTCCAAGCATTATCAAGAGCTCTTCATACATCTCTCTTCTCTTAAAGAGCCAAGTGTGTGTATAAATCAATTCTACACAGAACTGCAAGGAAATAACAAAGCATTTAGTGTATGGTCAGGGCCATACATTTTCAGTTTGCATTCACTTTTCATTACGTTGTTTTATCCACAGCATCAGGCGATAAGTACGCTTTTCTTTGGTCAATTAGACACCACGTCATGTTTTTCCTACCTGGACAACTCCTCCTGAGCTCGGGCGGTCGCGGCCTCCAGCGCCTCCCTCTCCTGGTCTCTCTGCTCCCGCTGCTTCTCCCTCTGGAGCTCCAGTTGCTCCAGTTGGCCCCGCAGAGCCTCGTTCTCCTCCAGCACCTCGGTGATGTGGCTTCCTGCGAAGGCGTCGGGCTGGTATGGCTTGTCGTACTGCGCTGCGGGAAACGCCTCCTCCGGCCCATCAGCGGTTGGAGGTGTGGCGGGCCGACGCCTGGCGTGGGCCGGACGGGCTGCATCTCGAGACATGTTCCTCCGCTCCCTCTGCAGTCGCTCCACGGTGCGACTCAGCTCCTGAGCGGCGCGCCTCTTGCTCGCCAGCTCCTGGGAGAGCCGCTCGATGCGGGCCTCGAACGCGGCCTCTGTCTGGAGCTGGTGCCGGGACGGGCTGCGGCCAGCTCGCTCCGGCTCTGATTGCTGCTCCTGCCGGGTTTTTTGTAACTTTAAGCCCACAGTTCTTTATGTTTAGAAAAAAAATAATGTACAATCACTTCCTATATACGCACTCTGCACATCACACAAACAACCATGTTTGTGTGATGTGCAGAGTGCGTATTATCATAGGAAGTGATTACATATGTTTATGAGAAATGAGGAAAAAGCTGTAAAATCTAGCATTTTGGCTTGCGACAATAACAAAAAAAAAACCCTTGAGAAATCCCAAAGTGACTGATTACACAAATACACTGAGCTTTGGCCTCGTGTGCAAACCTTATCGGCGAGCTGCTGCTGGAGAGTGTCGATCCGATCCCGGAGGGCTTCCTCCGTCTTGCGGTGGGCCTCCTTCACCCGCTCCAGCTCAGCTGTCTCCACCCGTGACTCCCCTGGCTCAGACGGTGAGGAAGACCCTGCCGAAACCTCCGCCTGCTGCCGCTGGGCCAGCTGCTGCTCCAGGTCCGAGGTGTGTTGGTTGTAGCGGAGCTGCAACACAGAACACGCACTCCTTATAGGGCTGCGACGATGACCGCGGTCATGTGACGTCACCGCAAATTATATATGATATATATTTTTTTGTATTTCATTTGTTTGCTGGTGAAAGTTGCATGAGTGCACATGGTGTGTGATTTGAAATAACGCAGTAATCATTGTTTAGTTATCGTCACTGACTCTCTTCCCTCCTTTGTTCAAGGGCTTCCGGAGATACAAAACATTTCAGTTGCTTCGCACGTCACTTGAGTGTGTCCGATTATTCTTATGAATTATTTCTCAGGCTGTACCAGACTCAGAATTTTGTCAGTCGAATGGGATTGTTTAATTGCTGTACTTGCTTGTTCACCACGGTAAGAAGAGAATCGTACTGCCACAGCCCTAACGCCTTACTGAATGAATCTCTAGCTCAAGATGAGCTGTGTTCTTCTTCGGGATGAGAGTTATGGTATGCAAGGTATGCAAGATGTAAGTTTGTATCACAGAAGGCCTGTATCCTCCCATGTGTTGAATTAGATTAGGTGTGCAGGGAGAACACGTCTAAAATATGGGATAGAATTTTAATATCTACAGTACATTTTCATTCTCTAGCTCTTAAGAAGTGCTCCTTCATCGTTGTAAACATCAGCCTCAAGGAATAACAGATCCAGACCTACCAACCTTGGGGAAATATCTTGAGTACCACAATAAGGTAACAGGGAGTGTCTGTGGCGTTTGAGTTACTGTAGCTAAATTACTCCATCAGTTATTCACACCATAGCAATCTTGTGACGAGGCCGATCACATTGTATGCGAGCTACTATGGCTAACTATATACAGTATACAAATGTATCTTATTAGGATATACCCCTTGAAATGCATCATCTCATAAAGTTACCGAAGATGTTTACCAACTACAGATGCACCGATTGCAATTTTCTTGGCGGATTCCTATTTCTAATTTTATTTTATTATTTGACCTGCAGATTCCAATTTATTCACTATGGAACAATAATAGAACATGAAACTGTCCAACAAATAAAATAAATGGCCAGATCTTCTCGCTCTCATTCACGTTTTATATGTTAACATTACGGTCACATTTTTGTGATTTAGTATAACTCTTCCACTTCCCATTTTACCTCACAATGCAGCGTTACACCTCGGTGGATAATAAAGTACTGCTCAGTGCGCTGCGCTCAGGGGATGTTGAGTGAGAGGAGTGGGAGGGAGGGGAGGGGTTACAGAACCACAGGTCGTGGCATCTGGTCCGAGCCGAGGGTTATAGTTTGAATACCCAATAAATGTACGGTACTGGTTGATTTCTGTCATAAAATTCGAATAGCTTCTGCTGGCATTTCGTACCTGCTTATTTTGATTAAGAATTGTGTAGTTGGTACACAAAAACGTGTGCAAGTTACAATAGCAGGTCTGCAGATCTTTTTATATTGATGTAGGAAGGGGAGCAGGTGAGAGTAGCCAAGGATTTATTTTATGGAAATCTTTGTTGTTTTATTACAAATATTAGCAAATAGCTCTGATAGTATCAGCTTTGCCGTACCGTTTTGGATTTTCCTTATTCAAAAAACAAGTCAGTGTCCGAATAAATAACAGGCGTTCGGCTGTTCATGGAGCTTGGGATTGTGGAGCACGCTCCTTGTGGACTGAACCGTCTTTGTGCTGTTGCATTTTTGCATTATGAATTTGAAGGTTCAATGCTACGTCATATTGCTCCGTTCTCAGAACAGTTATGCTCATTGGTGGTTTTCACTGAAACCATTGGAAACAGCAACTCTGATATTTGTCATTTCATGTTTGCTGCTACGCCCTCTGCAAACATGCACAGTTTGATGTGCAGGTTGTGGTAGAGAGTCCTACCTTGACGCCCTGGAACTGCTGCTCCAGTGCCCGCAGGTTGCGCTTTGCCTCCTCGGCCTGGCCCTCAAGCTCCGCCTCCAGACGCTTTACCTTGCGCTCCAGGAGGGCGGTGACATGGCTCGGTGAGGAGGTCTGGGCGGCGGCGGCGGCGGCGTGGATCAGAGCGGGAAGGGAGTTGGGGTGTCGACGCCGCAGTACGTCTTCCAGCTCCTTCACCTGGTGCGCAGAAGTTCCATTTTACAAGCTGGTGGTGAACAAAGCCATTTGTTGTGCGTGCTCGCTTTGAGCGTTATTGCGATGTCGTACCTGGCGCTCCAGGTCCTGGATCCTCTTGGCGTCTCCGGCCCTCTCCTTGGCCTTGCCCTGCGGCTGGCTGCCTCTCTTTCTTACTTCCATTTGGAGTTTCTCCAGCTAAGGAGGAAGAAAACCTGTCATGTTCTGCAAACAGTGTCAGCTGTACAGTGTCTAGTTGACAGAGGTGGTCCTTTTGTGCTTCAAGCCATGATACGAACTTTAACTACCCCTCTGGTTAAAATAGGGCTGGGCAAATAATACGATACTACGATTATTTTGTTTCAGCTTCTAAATCAACTTGAAAATTTCAATATCGATACTTGATTTGGACGTTATACAACCATTTCCTGCACAAATTACATACCACAATTGTCCTAAATACATTGTAATGATTTCTGTGTTAGACAGCATTCATTCTGTGCAACGTTTTTTTAATGAACGTCAAATAAGTCGCAATTCTCATCATGTATAAAATGTCAATATATCGATATTGAATCAGATCGTGACTCTTGGTATCGGAATGGAATTGTTAGATCCTGCCCAGTTCCCAGCCCTTTAATATAAGGAGAGACCTGATGTGCTGTGGGTGGCAGCTGGTCTCACCAGCCGGAAGCCCTTTAAGAATTTTGCTGCGTCTCTGCGGCGGCAGATGCTGCGATTCATCGACTACCCACAGACCGTGTCTACAGAGTGATTGAGAAAACATATGTTCACTCAATCACAGGCAAGTTCAGAAACACTTACAGTTGTTATTCATTACATTTTGATGCTGCTGTTGTCTGTTTTCATTTGATGCAAGGATTTTTTTTTTTTTTTTTTTTACATTAAAAAAAAAAAAAAAAAAAAAAAAAGACCATACTTATACTTACAAGTACTTACTTTTTTATGTATTAGTTAACTCAATTTGAAAAGGCTGAAGGGCCATTGCTTTAACAAATATAAAATAAGGCAAAATGAAATACCCTTAACAAAACATATATTAGCGTAATTGACAGCAGGGTCAGGAGATCATTTTAAGGTGGCGATATGTTTTAATTTTTTTTCCAAAACCTCAAAATGCAGACAATATTAGAGGGGACATATTAAGAAAAAGTCACTTTTTCAGTGCTTGTGAACATACATTTGGGTCTCTGATGGGCCTACTAGCACACAAACTGTAAAATAAGACAACCCAGTCAGATTTTGTGGGCCCCCTACTTCAGAAAACATGTAATTTAACAAGCCATTCAGATTCACCTCCCCTTCCTATGTCACGTGGGGCTCATTAGAATTAGAACCGCCCCCCCCCCATCTGAGTAACTCCACCCAGGGCTTGAGAAATACCCAGCGCTGGACCCACTCGCATTATGTCGAAGCTAAGAGCTAAGCATGGGAACTGCTCTGCTGTGGACTGCGCAGACCAGCGCAAATCTTTTAAAAGTAAGAGGAATCCACAGCAACTGTCCGTGACAAAACTGCAAACGAGTGAAATGTAAGTATTAGGGCTGTACCTAAACCAAATTCTGTCAGTCGAATCGGATTCGGCCGTTCAATGCGAGTATTCGGAGGGGTGGGGGGCAGGGTTCTTCCTATAGGAGCGATAGCCGGCCGCATAGAGTGCCAACCCCGTGGGGGAGCAGAGCGGGAGCGATCGGGGCGCATTTTGCGCACCTGTCTCCCTCTCTGACGGCGATGCGCACGCTAGCGATGTACGCTCCAGCGATTGGGTCCCCGCAATCAGCGCTCCAAAACAGTGTGTTTTTGTTTTAGATGTAGATTATTTTACATCTCCTTCTGGGCACTTTCTCCGTGACTCTCGCCCCGATCGCCCCCTCTCCATCCGTAACGACGAGAAAGTAAAGCAGTGTTAATTCAACTCTTAATTTGCCTTCGTTTTTTCTCTTAAAATAAAAAAAAAACAAAAAATGACAAGAGTACCGTTAAAGTACCGGATCGATAAGCAGTATCGGTAAGAGTAGTAGTACCGTTAAAATCTTAACGACAGCCATCCCTACTTGTGCCCCGTTCCCCGGTGCCCTGTAACCACACTGTTTTTAGTGCCCACATTCGTGTCTGGACGTGGACGATCCACAAATAAAAATATTTGATTCCCCTTATTTATAATCCCTCGTTGAAATGTTAGCCCTGTGCATTTTGTAAGCTTCTGTTTTATCCTGTTATTGTGATGCACACTGACTGGGGAAAAAAACAAAAACAAACGACTGCTCAACTTGAAGAACCTCATTAGACCGATGGGTTTCCGACTGATGATTTCACTCGTCCACTTTCCAGGGGGGCATGTTAGAATACGTTATCTGAGTGGTATTTTCAGCCAAAAAACTTCAAAGACATGTTTTGGGAACCTTAGAGACCGATATTAACTTGTCGGGACCTTTAAAGATCTAAAGACGCGAGCTATCATCAGGAAAATGCTCAGCGGTAATATAAAACGTGTGCCGACTAGTAAACGGACTAAGACTCCATTTGAGAACCAGTTTTTGCCCTTTAACTGTCTTAGTTGACTTTCTTTCCCTGTCTATACCTGGCGGCCTACACATTTCTTTCAAAAGCGCTTGAGAAGGAATTCAAGAAGTTGAATTATCTCAATTGTCAATTGCAGTCCATCTCACCTGCTCCTTGAGCTGCTCCGTCTCGGCCGTGGCCGCCCGCAGCCGGGTGGCGTCTCGGTCCAGCAGCTGCTGGTTCTCTGCATACCAGTGGAGCTTTTTCTGCAGCGCCGCCACCTCCTCCCGGTGCCGCTCCTCCTGGACACGCAGCTCAAAGCTCCTGTCATCTGGCACCCACACACATAAAAAAAGGTTACGTGTCTGACACTTTGACAGAAGCTCGCCACATCACATGTGGCATTGTTGAATCAACTGGAAATCTGTGATGTTGAAAACCAATAAAGCTGTTATGGAACCATGCAACACATTATCTGGTGTAAAGTCAACGTCGTTTGGTTTGGACATCTAGAATATGAGATTTATTCATTATTTCATGCAACATTTGACACGTCGCGTACGGTCGCCACAAACGGGATTTTATTTCTCTGGCCCGGTCGGACTGTCCAGAAGCCTGCACTATGAACGAAGCTGAGAGCACCAGACGTATCTCACAAGATGAGAAACCTTTTAGTGGGGCAAGGGGCAAGGGGTCAGCCGATTATAAAACTCTCCTAGACAAAACTCTGTCTGGTCATATGAGGTTAACACCAGGGCAGGACTGACCGAAATCATAAAATCTTGAACACTTCCGCCAGGACATTTCCACAGTACATTGCAGGTTTTAGAATACAACTGTGAGGAATTACATCACCCATTAATTGATATAACAATAATATGCAATTATTTTTACTCAAACAGATGAAAGTCCGAAAAACGCTACGACATCAGATGGAGCTTTTATGGAGCTGTAGGTCAAATGTGTTTTTTTTCCCCAGGACCTCTACTGCCATCAGGTGGTGGGATAAGAGGCCCTTACGCCCCCTTTGTTCATTGATAAATGTGTCAGTGTTTTACCCAAATCGAGTGTTGCATGTTGACATGATTTCTGCTGTTATTGAAACAGGCATGAATTTGTTATATCATGTAGTCCATAATCAATGTTTGTGTGGATTTATCACAAATATCCTGTTATAGTGTGTATGCGTGTCGGGATGTTTGTTTTATTATCATTTTATATTTTTCCAAACAAGACTGTGAAAAGTTCATGAGTTCAAAACAATATATGTTTTGAGTCACAAATTTTTGGGAATTATATTATATATTAGGAAGCTATTTTGCTTACTGTTTCATATTCACAGAGCATTAAATTCAAGGGTTTCTAAACCCATTTGTATTAATATTCAATGAATCTGCCGATTTTCTTTATTATTATCAGCAAATATTCGCCTTGTTGACTGCCATCGGCCTATCTGCAAATAAGATGACGTTCACAGATGGCAGTGGCCAATGTTTATCCAGTGTTTCTCACACAAAGCCTTCTCTCGTCCCGCGCGCACAAGGAGCCACTTTCACTTTTGTAGCGCTGAGTAAGTAACGATAACATGCTTAGTAATGATACCATGCTTAGTAATGATACCATGCTTAGTAATGGTACCATGCTTAGTAATGATACCATGCTTAGTAATGATAACATGCTTAGTAATGATACCATGCTTAGTAATGATAACATGCTTAGTAATGATACCATGCTTAGTAATGATACCATGCTTAGTAATGATACCATGCTTAGTAATGATACCATGCTTAGTAATGATACCATGCTTAGTAATGATAACATGCTTAGTAATGATAACATGCTTAGTAATGATACCATGCTTAGTAATGATACCATGCTTAGTAATGATACCATGCTTAGTAATGATACCATGCTTAGTAATGATACCATGCTTAGTAATGATACCATGCTTAGTAATGATAACATGCTTAGTAATGATACCATGCTTAGTAATGATACCATGCTTAGTAATGATACCATGCTTAGTAATGATAACATGCTTAGTAATGATAACATGCTTAGTAATGATAACATGCTTAGTAATGATACCATGCTTAGTAATGATACCATGCTTAGTAATGATAACATGCTTAGTTATGATACCATGCTTAGTAATGATACCATGCTTAGTAATGATACCATGCTTAGTAATGATACCATGCTTAGTAATGATAACATGCTTAGTAATGATACCATGCTTAGTAATGATACCATGCTTAGTAATGATAACATGCTTAGTAATGATACCATGCTTAGTAATGATACCATGCTTAGTAATGATACCATGCTTAGTAATGATACCATGCTTAGTAATGATAACATGCTTAGTAATGATAACATGCTTAGTAATGATACCATGCTTAGTAATGATACCATGCTTAGTAATGATACCATGCTTAGTAATGATAACATGCTTAGTAATGATACCATGCTTAGTAATGATACCATGCTTAGTAATGATACCATGCTTAGTAATGATACCATGCTTAGTAATGATACCATGCTTAGTAATGATACCATGCTTAGTAATGATACCATGCTTAGTAATGATAACATGCTTAGTAATGATACCATGCTTAGTAATGATACCATGCTTAGTAATGATACCATGCTTAGTAATGATAACATGCTTAGTAATGATACCATGCTTAGTAATGATAACATGCTTAGTAATGATACCATGCTTAGTAATGATAACATGCTTAGTAATGATACCATGCTTAGTAATGATACCATGCTTAGTAATGATAACATGCTTAGTAATGATAACATGCTTAGTAATGATAACATGCTTAGTAATGATACCATGCTTAGTAATGATACCATGCTTAGTAATGATACCATGCTTAGTAATGATACCATGCTTAGTAATGATAACATGCTTAGTAATGATACCATGCTTAGTAATGATACCATGCTTAGTAATGATACCATGCTTAGTAATGATACCATGCTTAGTAATGATAACATGCTTAGTAATGATAACATGCTTAGTAATGATACCATGCTTAGTAATGATACCATGCTTAGTAATGATACCATGCTTAGTAATGATACCATGCTTAGTAATGATAACATGCTTAGTAATGATAACATGCTTAGTAATGATACCATGCTTAGTAATGATACCATGCTTAGTAATGATACCATGCTTAGTAATGATACCATGCTTAGTAATGATAACATGCTTAGTAATGATACCATGCTTAGTAATGATACCATGCTTAGTAATGATACCATGCTTAGTAATGATAACATGCTTAGTAATGATACCATGCTTAGTAATGATAACATGCTTAGTAATGATAACATGCTTAGTAATGATACCATGCTTAGTAATGATACCATGCTTAGTAATGATAACATGCTTAGTAATGATAACATGCTTAGTAATGATACCATGCTTAGTAATGATACCATGCTTAGTAATGATAACATGCTTAGTTATGATACCATGCTTAGTAATGATACCATGCTTAGTAATGATACCATGCTTAGTAATGATACCATGCTTAGTAATGATACCATGCTTAGTAATGATACCATGCTTAGTAATGATACCATGCTTAGTAATGATACCATGCTTAGTAATGATACCATGCTTAGTAATGATACCATGCTTAGTAATGATAACATGCTTAGTAATGATACCATGCTTAGTAATGATACCATGCTTAGTAATGATAACATGCTTAGTAATGATAACATGCTTAGTAATGATAACATGCTTAGTAATGATAACATGCTTAGTAATGATACCATGCTTAGTAATGATACCATGCTTAGTAATGATACCATGCTTAGTAATGATAACATGCTTAGTAATGATACCATGCTTAGTAATGATAACATGCTTAGTAATGATACCATGCTTAGTAATGATACCATGCTTAGTAATGATAACATGCTTAGTAATGATAACATGCTTAGTAATGATACCATGCTTAGTAATGATAACATGCTTAGTAATGATACCATGCTTAGTAATGATAACATGCTTAGTTAGTAGTTTCGCGCTTATACGCGAAAAATCAACTAAATGTTTTTATTTCGGTTTTATTTTTATATAAAAAAATAATAATAAAAAAAGCAAGATAATGGAAAGGGGGGCGGCGGTGGGCCAGTAATGAAATCCGTGTACGCCTGAACACCGCGTAACACCGGTAACCACGGCAACCGTAATGTCCTCCAATGAAAGCCAATGAGGGCTCACAACCTGTCTCCTTGTTAAACTGACACAGGCGCCATGTGCCCAACTGCTGATTGGCGCCGTTGCTATGGTAACACACCGAGGGTAGGGGTGAGCAGCGGGCAGAGGGGTAAGTGGGGAACACAAGGGGGTGGGCCAGGAGGGCTGTGAGAAAATGGCTGCATTTTCCTCAATTCTCACTCAATTTGGACAAATGGTACATTAAACTGTTTATTTACTTCTCGGATGAATGATTAAATTAATAAAATAACAATAACAAATCATTTTTTATGAATTATTGCTTTTATGTATTATTTATTGTTTTTCTATAATAGTAACAATATGGTTATAATGATAATAATAAGAATGTATATACATTTATTAGGGGTGTCACAATTCCAATTCAAAATAAGTCGAAATGAGTGTTTGATTTCGAACTTCTAAATCACAAGCAGGTTCATGATTCTCCCCGTAGCTTATGTGGGTAATATTGTCTGACATAGACAACATTACCCAATATCACCCGCCCCTATTGAGTCGGTCAAGACAAAATAAATGTGAGCTAGCCAGCTATCGTAACGTTATCTGAAAATAAACTGCATCCTGTATCGCTGAAGCAGAGCTTTTCCAGCTGAGCTGTGTGTGGGCGGGTGGGGGTCACTGAAAAGAGGTGGCTCTCATGGCTTACAAGCATTTCTTTTTTATCTATTAAATTGTATGAAATATTTTCTTTTTATTTATTCCACTACAAAAAAAAAAAAAAAAACAAAAAACATTATTTATAATGAATTTGTGACTGGACTCAAAAGTTACTTATTGAGAAACAAGTGGTATGTGTGTCTTTACAAATCAAGACTCGTCTAACAATGGCATAGCCGTCCGTGCCGAAAACAAAAGACGTGTTTGAATCGAAACCTTAAACTCGAAAGTCAAATCGAATCATGGTTTTGGTGAATCAACGCGCTCCGTACATTTATTGATGTGGGTGGTTGTTAAAAGAGCCTTTGGCTTGGATGGAGGTTCTTTTTGGGTGGATGTGCTTGGTGACTGACAGGCATGGACACGAGGAGGAGGAGGAGGGGCCAGGTGGGCTGTCAGGAAGAGGCTGGTACTTCCTCAGCTCCTCATTTGACACCTTAGTGAGTCTGATTGGCAGGGAGTTTATCGCTTATATTTCCTCGCTGCGTCCCAAGCGGTTCAGCGCTCACCTGAGGTGGCAGCGAGCTGGGATTTGACCAAGTCTCTCTTTTTCTTCAGCAGCTGAAGGTCTACGTCCAAGGCCTGGTTCTCCTGCCTCAGCCTCCGGGCCTCCTCCGACAGCTTCTCCTCGTTCGTCTGCACACATGCCAACAAACTAAAAACAAAGACCAATATGTAGAAATCCCCATGGAACAATACCATTTTCTACAATCGATATGGATTCCATGTGCTCAACCTTTAATTTGGACCACAGACACTCCGTTTGTTGTGAAAGAGCGGTATCAGCCCATCGCTCGTTGGGAAGGAGTCCAAGCGCACCACCCACCTGCATATCGTCGATTTGCGCCAACAACTCTGAGATGTGACGAGTATGATCCATGGGGCAAATATTTCCCACTGCCCCCGAGGCCTTCCTTAACTGCTCCCTGGGAAACACGACAGAACAGTTTGTGGACTGAAACCTAAACCTCGGGCGTCAACACAGAGACGATGTGTGTGTGAACCCACTTGGCTCCGGCCAGCTCGTTGAGCAGCCGCTGGTTCTCTGAAAACATGGCTTCCACTGTGGCTTTACTCCGCGCCTGCTGGATCTTCATCTCTTGATACAGCTTCTCGTTCTCCTAGAAAAGCAACTTTGTTTGAACTCTCGCTTTTGTTGCGGCGACGGCAAAAGCGAGAGACACCCCAGCCCTGAATATTCGAATTGAACAGCTGAATCCGATCCCACTGACAAAATTCGAGTCGGGTACGGCCCCGCCCCACTTCAGACCGACCTGGTTGTAGCCCTTGATGAGGGTCTCCTGCTCTTGCACTTCCTTCTCGATGGCCTGGAGTCTCTCCTGCGTGACGGGGTCCTCCGCCTCGCCCCATCTCCTCCTCCGCCCGGCTTCCTCTGCACTCTTACACGGGAGGTTTGGCTTCAAACTTCAAAACTCTTTCACATTTTTGGGTGAAATGCCCCCTGGTTCAGGGGTTTCTTTTCAATTTCGTCTCTGTATCGCTATGGTAACAAGCCACCTGGTTTGGAGACTGAATAGGTCCTCAACAACAAAAAAAGTAAAAATAAATGCTCCGAGGACATTAAGTAAACCCGATGTTGTGTGTGTGTGTGTGTGTGTGTGTGTGTGTGTGTGTGTGTGTGTGTGTGTGTGTGTGTGTGTGTGTGTGTGTGTGTGTGTGTGTGTGTGTGTGTGTGTGTGTGTGTGTGTGTGTGTACACTGGGAATATAATACCTTTCTCTGCAGGATGACGTTCTCCTGTTTGAGCACAATGAGCTCCTCTCGGTGCTGCATCTTTAACTCATCCAGTCTGAGCTGGAAGTCTCTCAGCTCGACCCTCAGCCGCTCTTCCTCTGCGCGCCTCTCCTCGTCAGCACACCTCTCCTCCATTAAAGTCTCCTTCTGTTTGCAGGTTACACATTATCTACATCTCCCTGCCAACTGCAGCTGCTTTCCTCTGACAGAGGAGATATAATCTATCGTTAGCTTTCAGTCTATTGACATCTCGTCACCTATTTGCTAAAAGTACAAATCTACAAGTCTAAATACTGTAAATCAAAAAGCAGACTGTATAGAGATTACATTAAGAAGAATTCTTACCTTTTTCTCCGCGAGATGCAGTTGATTTGCTCTATGACCTTTGACCTCCCAGGGAGCCATGACAACCTGCTGACCGCCGCCGTCGACCTGATGCTGGAGGAAGGCGGCAAACGACTGGACCGAGGCAATCAGGTCACTGCTCACCCTTGGGTACGGTTCTGGGAATTCAAGTCAGTATGGATGACTAAATCCACAAAGTGAAAGACGGGAAGGCAAGTTCTATAATACTGATGATCTAAGCATAACCGACCACGGGGCCAAGTATTTTAAATGGCAATTTTGTACAGGGTTTCCTCTAGCTTGAAGGAAATCTTTCCACAACGCACAAATAAAAAAAATAAAAAAAAACAGCTGCGTCAGTTTAAACTTGACAGAGAGTTCCCAGAGAAGAAAGTTGACATTTTATAAACATATTAAATATGGTGTTATCCGATAATATATAAATATTTGTTCTAAAATGAATTAATTTGTTTGTCGACGAGAAGGAGGTGGAAGAAGAAGAAGGGTGAGATGAGGTGAGGGAACGCAGCGGGCGCTTACTCTCCATGCTGTTCTGTGTGGGGACGGGGTCGCACTGCACGGCTCGATGGGTTGCAGCCGGCGGTTTGGACGGCGTTCGGGGCGTTTTCACTCCTGGGAACCTGGAGGCCATCGCAGCTCGACCCTCAACCTTTCGACCTCGCGCAGCAGCCGAGTTGCCCCTTCTCGCAGAAGACGTTGCGGCGCTCCAGAGGATGGGACGGCTCTAAGGGCAGTAAAGAACACACACACACACACACACACACACACAAATAACAAATGTGTTAGTTAAAAAAAAAAAAAAAAAGTCATCATCCAACTGTCAAGCCGCTCCTCTGACCTTCTGCTGCTGCTGAGCGCTGCTGCTCTGCGCGGAGGGGTCGGGCGGTGGGGTTTCCTGATCCCGCATAAGCCTCTCCACCTCCTCTCTGATCCTCCCTGGTTTCTGCTCGCGAGAAGAAACATCCGGGAAGGGGGGAGAGGAAGACCTTCTGGGCTCCCACGGTCCACTGGCAACATCCGGCTTCGCATCGGAGAACTTCGTCTCCAGGAGTCTCGGGTCGCTGCGACGGGAACGCCAAAGTCACAAACGACAAAATGAGGACGGGATAGAAGCCCTCCAACCAAAAACCTCCTGTTTGTTCCAGTGCCGCGCATGTAGAGAGGAGAAGGATGTTGTGTTCTGACCTGACGGGCTGGAGGTCAAAGCCCCTGACGTAGCTCCCAGACTCTGGGCGAATGGGCTTCATCAGCTCCTCTGCGGTGGGCAGCTCTGAATCCATACACATTAATGCACATTACAGCTAGTCCAGTGATGAAGTGACCTTTAGATCTATGGAAGGAATCCTGAAATGTTTTCAATCCATGCCAATATATTGTGATCTTTTAACATCAAGAATACATGATATAATCTATTATATGTTAAATATATTATTAAATCATATTTTGTTGAGGGGAAAGATATGGTTATGTGCTTCATAATATATAAAAAGTGTCACTAACTGGTATATACTGTAATGTATAATGTTTACTGCATTGCAAATATGTTAATCATGTTCATCATAATAATATGCTGGACTCATGATATTAGTACGACAAACCAAAATGACAATATATTTGATCTCCTTGCATGGAAAAATATATTTTCAGTCCAAGAGGGACTTTTAAAGTCTTCTGCACATTTAAAGCAATCCAAAGAAAAAAAATAAATAAATTCTAATATTTAATGATGGGTTTGGCCAACTTACCTGACCCTCCGGTGGAGACTGGTTGGTGCGTTCCTGGGTAATGCTCCAGTGGGGAGCGGGGAGGCGAGGGTCCACCACTCCTCTCTTCTTTCCACTCTTCCATCCCACCAATGGAGTGGCTGATCTCCCTGTAGGCCCCGTGGAGAGCCTCCACATCGCTGCAGCCGCTCTGCCCATAGGACTGGGCTGCGCTGGGCTGTCCTTCGCCCATGTTGTCCCCCGAGCCTGGCAGGTCCTGCGCACCGTCCTGGCCGGGAGCCGGCAGTCCGCTGGTGGAGTCCCAGGAATCGTGGAGAGAAACTGAGAAAAAAGTCAGTCAAGTCCAAGGGCCAAAAGAAGTGCTCCGCATGAACATTTACTCAGACGTGGTCTGAAGCTAATGGGTGTTTAGACATGACCTTTACCTTTCTCCAGCATGGAAGACATTCCTCGCTTCTGAAAAACGAAAGATAATGGAAATTTGGGAAACTGGCAACCGACCTGTTAATTAACCATCTAATTCAAGATTAGAGAAATTAAACAAATGATCTTCAGTCTACAGTGACTAGTGCAAATGCAATTAAGACATAATATATTCATAACCTGATAGCTATTATTTGAGATGAACTATCTGAATTCCCCTATTATTACTTAATTACATATTCCATATTAACAGAATTTTACACCTATGTGAGCAATGCTACAATAATTATAACCTGAATTTGAGCGTTTCCATCATTTGGGTCGAGTCAAATTAACTGTATATCAAATTCTTTATGTTCCAATGTTCACACAAATCCAATAAATCTTTCTTCACAAGATGGACGTGTATTACTACACTATTAAAGGCTGACACTATGATAGTGACGTATCTTGGATATAACATTTTCCACTCTGGCAGATTGGGCAGGGGGGTTTCATAAAAGGTTGTGGCTAACGTTGAGTTTTTAACTTTTAATTTGTTTTTTTAAGATGTTTTTTCGAGTTAAATATGGAAGTGAACAGGCTGGGGACTACAGTTTACCCTTCTTTTACACGTCTTTTCTGTTTGCCATGATCGCATAGACTGCAGCCGTGCTAAACTGCTCCATCTCTGAATGTAATATTATTTTATTTTATATCAAACCTCGTTCTGCCTCTCGTCTAATTAGAAAACAGCTTTCTGTGATAGTGACAGTTTCTGTTGGCACATGTCGGTTCAAGGATTTATTGATGGAGAACTTGCATGTAATGTATTTCAAAACTTGAGCACTGTCACGTAATTCATTATGAAGAGCTGTGTGTGTGTGTGTGTGTGTGTGTGTGTGTGTGTGTGTGTGTGTGTGTGTGTGTGTGTGTGTGTGTGTGTGTGTGTGTGTGTGTGTGTGTGTGTGTGTGTGTGTGTGTGTGTGTGTGTCTCTTCTTCTTTGGCATCCACTGACCGGAGTAAAAATGTTCTCGTATCCATTTGTAACGTTGCACAAAAGGGGGAGAGTTATGACGTCACAAAGACATGACGCTGTGAGGGGAATTCCCAAAATATGTTGAACCTGCAGGGTTCATTGTGGCATTGCGAAATGAAATTCAAAGCCTTTTCAAGCACAGTTTTTTCCCATTTTCAAGGATTTTAAGCAAAACAAATAATACATTTTCAATGTGATCTTTATTAATTAAACAGAATATAATCTTGGTTTCATTGTCTGTATTCCATTTCCTGGCATAATCTTTGTCGTAAAAGCGATTCTTGAAAATGTTTTAATACGTTACGATTTGAATAACAAAACCAGGGGGAACATCACAGGGAGGACACGGCAGGACACTAACCTTCTCTGGAGGCTCCTTCTCGCTCTCCTCATCATCTTCAAAATTCACACTGTAGTTCGGGGAATCTGCGTATGCAGAAAATAGAGAATTCAATGTTGAAACATGTTAGAGAGAGAGAGAGAGAGAGAGAGAGAGAGAGAGAGAGAGATAGAGGAGGTGGTGAATTTGACAGGGCTTTGTTGCTTTTACCTGGAGAGACCTTTCCAGTCTGTGCAGCTCCACTGTGGCTTTGATTTTCCTCCGCCTGCTCCTCTGCTTCCTTTGGTCTCCTGGAGAAAGTAAACCCTTCTTCATTAGGTTGCAGTGGCAGCAAAATCCTCCCATTTTCAAATGCACAGAAGACGACACAGAGTAGACACAAATAGACAGAGAGACACTTTATTCATCCCTGAAGGGAAACTGCAGTGTAGTTTAAAAAAATAGGCAATAATAATACTAATAATAATAAAGAAATGGAAAAATTAAAATTTAATAAAATACAATAAAATACAATAAAAAACGAAAATGGCAATATATGGAATTTGTGGAAATATACAATAAAACGGTTAACCATACACAATAAAACAGTGTTTTTCATACATAGATTTATTTGTGGCGGCTCTATCTCTGTGAATAGCCCCTTCTCTCCGTGCACACTCTGAATCAAAACATGATCATGTGCAGGGATGTTTTATGAGTAGCCCGGGATCTAGAATAGCCCGATGTAAAACTTTTTTTTTTTTTTTTTTTTTTTAGAAAAAGAATAATAAAAAAATTGCCCGAATCTATTCATCTGTTATTCCGATCATACATTAAAGCCCTGGAAAATAATATGATATCGTTGATCAAAAAAAAGTATGTTTTGGGTCCTCTGTGTGTCCTCTGAGGGAGACAGGGACGTCTCTCCATGCCTAATGGAGACATTGGAGCCGCTCCTCTAAATAAAGCAAATAAAAACATTGCGTTTTTATTTTACATGTATTTTATTTTAATCAATTTCCTTATTGAACAAAACAAATGAAGCACAATGCGTAACGGGGACACTCTCAGCCACTCTCTTGCACCCCCCCTCCACCGTCAGCTACCACCACAAATAGAATCTAATTCTGTGGGAAACACCCATAAATTATGGCAATATACACTGATAAACAAAATATAGAACCAAAAAAAGACCAAGGAAAACAAGAGCAAAACAAGAACAATAGCGTTTCACTTTCAGCCCAAGGGGTTTGAAACCCTAATAGATAACAATCCGGAAAAATGTGGTCATATACCATAACAAATTGAATAAGTGCAGTGAACCAGAAAGCTGAACCTCAGATGATAGAAAAAAAAATGTTAAACCCATAGAAAAATAAACCTAAATTAAACAGTAACTGAATGGCAAAAACAAACCACAAAAAAATGGGCAGTAAGCATACGCCACTGTATCAACAAACTCACTGTCGTACCTGAGGCTCTCGTCTGCGGTGAGGCTCATTTCCCTGTTCAGCTTGGAGTAGTCCAGCGTGGAGGACGCCCCCGCCTGCATCTGCTCAAAGAACCTGGCCTTCTCCATCTCCTCCTCCAGAGTCTCCGAGCCTGGACCCGGCGTGTGCAGAGATGGTCCCGATGCCAGCACCGAGTCTGAGCGCACACACACACACACACACGATCATGAGTCTTCCATTCCAATTTGTTATCAAAACACAGGCTGAGGAGGATTCCTTCTTTCCTAACATGTGGTTGTGCATGTACAGTATGTGACTTCTTCTTTGGCTTCAACTGAGAGCAGCTTCTTCTTCTTCTTCTTGTGTTTTAACAGCGGCACACACTTCAGCAGAACGAACGCATTCCCAGGTAGGCAGTACGTGCATCGACACAGAGATGACAGCATGCGAGGCGTCCCGGCTCTCAGCTCACCCTCTGGCTCCAGGCTGTCTCTGCCGAGGACACCCGGTCCCGGCGCGCCGCCGCCTCGCTGCTCCTCGTCCTCCTCTTGGATCGCCCCGGACCTCCGCAAGGACTTCCGGAACATCCTACCAGATGACCCTGACGTTCCTGGGAAGAAGCGGCATATTTTTTTTTAGAAGACGGCTGAGGTGTGTTGGGTGTGGTGGGAAGGGTGGAAAGACAACACCGACAACCGGGGTCTCGAAGTGAGATAGAAAAATGATGGTGTCAGAGTGTCAACCGACTAAGAGTTTGTCAAGGACACAAAGAAGAAGCCTGTCCGATTCCTGAATGAAATTAGGTTTTTTTGGAGTCGATTTTTGTTTATGCCTAATAAACATGCAGCTGAATCATTGCCCATCTTAAAAAGAAAAAAGGAAAAAAAAAACCTTTCTAAAGGAAAAAGGAAAAAACAATTCTAAAGATTCTCCATAGTGAACCTTTCACAGTACCTCATCAAAAGGCTGGTAACGAGTGCACCTCTCTGGACAACAGGATCGATTAAAAGCAGTGGGATGGGCAGCAGTTTGTTTGCGAATGAGCCGTGAATTAAAAAGCCCCGATGGGAGAAATGTGATACTGAGCTGCTCTTCAGAAACGTTTCTTTTCAAAGAAACAAAAGAAGGGGAGAAAAAAAAAAAAAGAAAGTTTGTTCAAAACATCCCCTGGGCTAAGCCCGTAGCCATAACAACAGCGAGGTTAAGGTAGAGTATGATTCATCGAGTCCGAATGGCGGTGCTCACGGAAATGTGTGAAAACCAACTAAAGCGCGCGCAGGCTTTCAGGTAAAAGAAAGAAACGGATCATTCTGTCGTCAGGGGCCCGACACGAATCTAATCTATCTAATCTATTTGGGGGTTCTCTGGCTTAAATTCTAAGTTACCATCTTCACTGCTGCCCTGGGAATCACTATCGGTGTCGTTGCGGCGGCTATGGAGGCTCCCCAGACTAACAGAACACGGGCCGTCGGGTGAAAGCCTACGGCTCCCGGCCTCTGGATCAGCAGGCCTGTCCGGAGGTTTGCTGCGAGGCGTGGCGACGGGCTTACGGGGGGTCTCCGAAACGACGGCTGACAGAGGGCGAGAAACAAGCAGGCAGCGTCAAGGCAAGGAAGCGTGGAGCTGGTCTTCTAAGTAACAAGGAGGTAAAGGTCATCAATGCAGCGGTGGGTGGGAGACGTGTTCCCGCAACAACCATACGGAGAGTTACACAATGTGGATTATTCCATGTCCATGTGGTTGATGCAGAATAACACTATCCTTCGGTCAACTGAACTACATGGTGATTCAACAGACCAGAGGAGGAAATCAGAAAAACTATTTCAGATATTTCAGATTGCATAGGATATGGATTTCTTTCCCATTACTTATGCCAGAAATATGTGTCACTAGAAAATGAATTTGAATCATTTATATTTGAATTTGAATTGCTTTACTTCAATAATTGCATAAAAAAAATGAATTTCAATCAAATCATCTGAATTTGTATTGTTTAACTTGAATAATTGCATTGGAAAACTGAATCTGAAAAGCATCATTTGAAATAGAATTTATTATTTTGGAATTGAATTCCAATAAACTTGAAACTTGAATGTGATATTGTGGAATTAAATTCATTTTCTCTGAAACTGTATTTGATCATGACCGAAAATTCATTAAGTTCTCACAATTCAATACATTTTTATTTATTTATTTATTTTTTACAATTGTATTTTTTAGAAAGGTTAAAAATACGGAATACCTACGGGAAAATTAAAAAAAATGTGAGGACTTATTGCTACGACAGAACTCCACAATCGTTTACGTTACATTTACCACAGAGCAACCATGATTAACACTTCTATTAACAATACAAACGCGATAACAATGACAAAGGTTCAATTCAAGAAGAAGTGCGTTAAACCATTGTGAGATCGGAAGTTGTTGGAAAGGTATCATGGTTAATGGAACGAGTAGTTCCTTCACTTTTAAAATAATTCTGTACACAGTCTTATACCCTTGCCCCCCCCCCACCTCCCCATTTTAATATATATATTTTTTGCTCCAAATCAAATGTTTTATGTTCACGATTCATCAAATAGTTTCAGAGCTAATAAATTCAATTTCATAATATTACATTCAGTTTCAAGTTCATTGGAATTCAGTTCCAAATTAATAAATTCAATTTCAAATGTTGCTATACAGATTCCGATTTTTAATGCAATTATCCAAGTTGAGCAATTCAAATTCAAATATAAATGAGTCAAATTCAGTTTCTAGTGACACATTTCTGGCCATCATTCCTCCTCGGACAGATCGTATAATGCCAAAGCATGACCAAGATATTATTGCATTCGTACTGGTAACACAAGGGTCAAAGACACGGGCGTAGGGGCACTAGTGGGAGGACATGGTGCTCATAGTTCTGTTAATTGAGGGCAAATACCATGATGGCCTGGGCTTCTTCCTGACGCGCTATCACCATCCTTTTTGACTTTTAGAAATCTACTTTTGGCCGCCTTTTCTGCTTGGGGAAAGACGGAAGAAAAAAGGACAACGTTTCAAGGTTTTAGCGACACAATGCAGCCGGAAAGTGCAGCAACGTGAGAAAGCATTTGGCGCCCGTTTGGTTTTCTGCGTTGAACTTAACATTTTCAACATTTTCATCGTGTATTTAGTTGGAATATTTGGGGATTAAAGTGGTTAGAATGCTATCATGGCAGGGTGCTAATCCTCTCTCTTGCCTTCATTATAGCAGGAGAGGGGAGGATTCTGGGTTGGAGACGGGCTACATGAACATTATATTAAGAGCCTCCTTGAGGCGTAATGGCTCGAGTTGAATAAAACAAAGAGAAAACGAGAGAGAAACAAAGAGTTATAATGTCCCAACCTCAGAATAATGTTCTGGAGTATAGTGTGGAACACCTTTGTCATTTATGCCTGATTTTTAGTACAGAAATCAGTTGAAGAGAAAGCCAGCAAATATTTTTTTTTATATTATATCTTTACATATCAATACCTGATTACTACTCAAACACGGTCGGGTCACATATGACGTAATCTAGTCTCATAAGGATTGGTCGACTGTCCTCAAGAGCTGGAATTCAAATTTGGTTGAATTTGACAACCTTACTTTTTAAACCAGATGTGGGGCCAACAGATGTGACCAAATTGAATGTGTAACCTCATGGGCTCAAATACTTCTCTGGGTTTAGGTCAAGATTAGAAAAGGACATGGGCGGTATGAAGCATCCACCAAGCCCTGCCACATGCATGCAGGCAGAAAAAAGAAAGACCAAAAATGTCCTACGGCTCCCTCTGTTGGGTGAGTGATCGCAATGCATCAACAGCAACCGCTTCATATCCCACTGAATTGCCTAGCTAACAAACCGATGACCTCTATCCAGCTATTCTCAGTTTTGGCAAAGTCCAAAAAGACATGCATACATCTGATCAGATGATGTCTCTTCACACATTATTACCTCCAACGCTGTCATCGTCGTCGTCATCATCATCGTCGTCCTGCCATCGCAGCGCAGAGCTTCTAACATCTGCCTTCTTAGCTGGTTTCTGGATTCCAGCTTTACCTAGACTATCCAGAACACTGGACTTCTTACCGGTGCCACCAAAATCCACAGAGTCATCTGAAACAGACTGACGTATGTGGACACTGGTCAGACTAAGACATTTGGATAGGGCATTTATTTTCTGCAAACATTGCACAGACAGCTGCTTTTTCTGTCGTCTGGCACCATTAAGATTATGCGATGCATGACATTTCCGTTGACGATTATTTGTCATACACATATTTTTTTTGGTTCATTTTATTTCGCTCTAATAGTGTCGTAAATTAAATCTTGTCACAATACGTCGTAACGTCTACCTATTGCTGGGGAGTCATGGCATGACATACAATTGAGGCAGACGGTTAATTTCCCTCAACCCAACAGCTGAAAACTGAGAAATTCACATTATTTTGGTCATTTATTATGACATGACTAATGTTGGTTTCAAAATCACCATGATATTTGGATGCATTTGATTGTGGAATCTAAAGATTTTACAACAGATAACAATCTGCTCAAAGGCGGATTACGGGATAACTGTGACAGCCATAGCTCCAATGATCATGTAGAAGGAACACCTCGAGGGACCTAGTGAAGCGATATTCTCTACATTTTCGAACAAAGTAGAGTAATTACTGGACATGTAGGTTGCCATTCCATTGAGGTGAGTCATCTAGCCCACACACATTTCTAACCTTACCTCCTTCAAGAACAGCTCAAACTTTTCATCAAGCTCCTCTTTGGTCATTCGGTAAGACATAGTTATATATATATAACTATATATATATATATATATATATATATATATATATATATATAGTTATATATATAGTTATATATATATATTTATAGTTATAACCGCTCCATCTGCCTCAGTGAAAACTGCCAAAGACCTGAAGGAGAAAACAAATACACAGTGAGTGGTTTGAAGGAAAGGAAGGCTTCATTCAACTAACTCATATATATATATATATATATATATATATATATAAATAAAGGATTTGTGTTGATTTACATTATGCATGCGTTTGACAGAACAATTTATCTTTCAGCTTTATTTACTTCTGCATTTTGTGTGCCGCGACAGTGGCGATCTAATGCGTTGACCAGACGACTTCAGACAAATCCACACCAGGAAATCAATCATTCAAACCACTCTAACGACGCTAACGATAAGATCTCACTTGATGGTACCCCTGTAATGCAATTCTGTGCAGTTCCACTGAATATGTGCAATATTATATGTTGAATAACACTGGTATTACACTGTACATACCGTAAGAAAGCTAGGTACTACATAGTAGTAATTAACATTTATAATTTATACCCTATATACCCATAATTTATGCCGTGAATAGTATGGAATTTTGTAAATTGTGTGTGTGTATATATATATATCTGACTTTCTGTATTGTATTTGTTGGCTATTTGTATATAATTGACCATTTTATTCGCACCAAACCTCATCATGGCTTGAATATGTAAATGTCCTGGCGAAATAAACTACTCCTGATAACTCGGATAATCGACCTCCTCCTTGGAAACTTCAAAAAAAAAAATATATATATATCAAGAGCCGAGACAAACAGCTTGTTCATGGCGCTTGTAGACCGCTCAACCTGGTCAACGACAACCAAATGCACCGCGGGCGTCCACGTTTTCCCGAGCCGAAGAAATCCAACCCGCCGTCGCCTCCACGGAGGAGAGGGAGAACCGACTCGGAATTTCGGAACCTCGGATTTCCGAGCCTCCGCCAACGCGGCACGGCGCCTCGCAGCGCAGCTCGCCGGGCGTTAGCAGGATCGTCGCCTGAGCCAACCGCTCACGGCGAAGGAAGGGGATGGATCACACCGGCGACACACGGATGCCAATCGCCCGCGTATAACTTCGCGTCGGACGCGACGAAATAGCAACTCACCAAACTACGTCGACACTTCGGTGTGACGGGTTCGAGTGGCGCGTCGGCTCCCGCTTTTGAGAGCGCGACAGTTCCCGCGACGTCAACCAGGAAATCGGAGCTGATTGGTCGGAAAATGATTGCGTCATAAAATCGATGAGCCAATGGGCGCCGCTGCCGCTGCCGCTGCAGGGTCGGGTCGCCTATTATACCCCACCCCATCACACACACACACACACACACACACACACACACACACACACACACACACACACACTCACACACACACACACACACACACACACACACACACACACACACTCACACACACACACACACACACACTCACACACACACACACACACACACACACACACACACACACACACACACACACACACACACACACACACACTCACACACACACACACACACACACACACACACACACACACACACACACACACACACACACTCCCATGGGGACACACGCACACAAGCGCACACGAACCAATAAATAAAGAACAAAAAACCGACCGAAAATAGCCCTGCCCACATGGATATATCATTCTTTTTGCTTGTCTATTGTATGCATGTGTGCGTGTGTGTGTATGCAGGCACATGCTTACATGTCTGCGTGTTTTATATGCATGTATCATCTCATATGAATGTGTCTGAGCTTCACCAAAAAACATCCATCCATCATCCACCATCCATCCCACCACCCTTCCCTTCCATCCATCCATCCATCCATCCATCCATTCATCCATGACTCTACTAGTATTTGATTATGTTATGGAGACATTCACTGACAATTCGGTTGTCTTATCCTTTTCTAAAGGCCTAAAACACATTTGGTTCAAATTCCATGTGGCTAATCAAGTTAGGTAATGAAGTTATAATATATTCATTATATAAGTCATGAAGAAAATCATCTTAGTTTAGTTTCCCATCTGTAAAAAACATTTATTGAAATGCCTCATGCTGGCTGATTTAATGGAGAATCGACCTGCTACCGTGGTACTCCATGTGGTGGCAGTGTTGAACTGAGCATCATCTATTACCGGTGTGTGTGTGTGTGTGTGTGTGTGTGTGTGTGTGTGTGTGTGTGTGTGTGTGTGTGTGTGTGTGTGTGTGTGTGTGTGTGTGTGCGTGCGTGCGTGCGTGCGTGTGTGTGGATGGATGTGCGGCCCCTCACCAGAGATCAGTAGTAATCTAATAAACTCTCTCCTAACCGTCTTTCTTGCTCTTTCAGAGGTCAGGAAGGATCCATACAAGCTCGCTTTTCACCTTCCTCCCAGCAGCGTGTCCTCCAGAACCTCTCGCACAGTCCTTCGCATGGCCTCATATCGGGGATATCAAGAGAAAGTTGGGCCATTTACAATCCTAATCTCTTCTGGCACGCTTATTGCAGCACCACTCGTTTTAAAGTGCTGTTTTGGGACAATTAGTCAAACAGCCATTATCCACTTCTTGCCACTCAGACAGAACAAGCAATCATGGATTCACACAAGTTTTAGGTGCAACACCGGCTGTTTTAGCTACAAGTGTCATGCGGACCGTGGAGCTGCAGCATATTCCCACAGCACGTCAGACAACAAATGAACACAAAATTAATTATGTTGCTTTGCCGTCCGTGGTGATGGTGAAATTTTGCCTCTTCATGCTCTCGATTAGTAGCCGGTGTGAATTTCTCAGGGTGATTTGTTTGCAGCACCTCAAAGTAATACAAGACGATGGACACTAAACTGCACATAAATTCAATCCTGCGGGTATAAACATGTATAAATGATTGTTCGTTTTTTGTCCTG
The DNA here is from genome assembly GCF_960531495.2 of Zeus faber. Taxonomy (NCBI): domain Eukaryota; kingdom Metazoa; phylum Chordata; class Actinopteri; order Zeiformes; family Zeidae; genus Zeus; species Zeus faber. Next base: position 18,292,234 of record NC_137195.1, on the reverse strand, counting down.
GATGGCATTAAGCAGCCACGTCAAAACAAGAGCTAAAGCAAGTGTTGTCCTTCCAAACAACCCAACGAGAGGGAAGCGACGTGCTCCGGAGCATCCCTCCGACAAAGCACGGCACAGCGGATGAAAGGAAAACGGTGGAGAGAGAGAGAGCGAGAGAGAGAGAGAGAGAGAGGGAGAGAGAGAGAGAGAGAGTGAGGGAGCGAGAGAAGGAGCGGAGAAGAAGCTCAGCTGGAAGGATCTGGAGGGGTGCGGAGACAAACCAGATTAGATTCATTATAGATGTAACCTCTGGTGTGCCGCCGGTGGCTCACTCGATGATTCCGTTTGGACACAGCCCGTCCCCTTGCAGGTGCAGCCAGGAGGTACACCCTTAGACGTGCTCTGTCAGGATGAGGGCCACGACGCTCCTAAGGACCGTGGCATCAGCAGGACCCTGATGACCGGCAGCAGTGGCCAACCGAACCGACAAATAATTAATTTGCCGAGTGATTGGGAGGAGGATATTACAATTACTCTTGTCGGTCGTGGGCGAGTCGGTGTGTGGGAGTTTTGGATCACTGTGTGTGGAATATTACGGGAGAGCTAATGGCTAGATTGAAATAGATGAATGGGGTTTTGTTTGCGTGTGTGTGTGTGTGTGTGTGTTTGTGTGTGTGTGTGTGTGTGTGTGTGTGTGTGTGTGCAGGGGGTTAATGATCTCTGTGCAGTGGTATTCAAACTGCGGAGCGCCTCCCCCCTAGTGGAACGTGGAGTAACTGCAGGAAGGGGGTCTGGGGCGTGGCCCGCGAGAAAATTACAGATAAAATAGAAAGGAAAAGTAGGACTTTAATAAACAGTATATTTAAAGCACCAATTTGACATGCATGACATTTCTCAAAATGTGTTCATATTCTAATTTATTTTCATAATTTGTTTTAATTGATTTTTATTAGTTGTGCACCTTTCTGCCCTTGTGTGTGAATAGGCAATAAAAGCCATAAATGAATGTGACTGCTTCACCTGGTTTACTATGAACTACGTTAGTCACATTTGACACATGCTACATTTTTTATTTGTACTTTCTTTTACTCTATCTATCTATCTATCCTGTGACTATTGAGGAAGCAGGGGACTGTATCTAGTGTCCTGAAAGAGAATAAGAAAACGGCTCTGGTTGGAGCAGTGGGGTCGGAAAACCAGAGGTTTGTCTTTTTTGCATTGCTGTGGAATTATTGGATTTAGGGATTGGCATGAACCACAGTAATCGACTGTAATTAAATTTTGTGCAAACATATTTATATGTGCATATGATGTGGCCTAAGAACAAGTGGTAAATGTTTATGGACCATGGACGGAACATGGGTCATTAACACCCTTGTGTGGCACCATGTTATGGGTGTCTGGTTTTAACGTCCACTATCATTTCCAAACTGTGCTGGACAGTCAAAATAAATCTTCTAAAAATAAAAATGGATTGAAGGACATGCTTTGAAATATTTCAGATACTCGATATTGCAGAATCAATGACGCAACGGTAAAATGCTAGACGCTGACTTGACAATTCAAAGAGATGCAGCAAAAGATCCAAAAAGAAAACAAAGGCCGGGTAAACACATGATGTTGCAAAGCCGCAGGGAAATGCATCGCTCAAAGAACGAACATCCTATAATCAACTTCCCTTGTTTGCAATTTCATTCGATCCTACACGGTTCCATGGTTTTCTTCTTGAAGATTGCACCTGTGACAGAGGTGTTTTTTTATTTTTTATTATACAGTTTTGGCTTCATGGATGTATAGTGCTTTCACTCTAAATCCCAGTGACAAACAAGAGGATTAATTCTTCTGAGTATTTTGCCCTTGTGGCTGAAATAGTAACATAAGCAGTGTTAATAATTGTGTGTGTGTGTGTGTGTGTGTGTGTGTGTGTATGTGCAGGTGGTGGGGAGTCTCCATGCCCACAGAGTTACTGTTACTATAGAGGTGTGTCTTCTTCCCTTGCACTCTAAAATGGAAATAGAACTTTGGGAATTGAAAAAAAAACTATATTTCTACTTTTCATTGTGTGATATCCTGTGATCAATTAATAAACATAACATAGACCCATCCCGCATAAAAGCAATTGCGGTTATGAGGGCTCCCAGTCAAGCAAAAAGTTTGATTAGGTGAATTCAAATAAGGTACGATGGAGGCAACAGCACTTTCATCCTGCAGGCAATCAGAGACGCTCATTCCCCGCCTCGCTCCCCTCTCCTCCATCTTGGCTGGCGTTTTAAAAAACAACCCCGAGTGAATATCGAGGGGACGGAATGGGAACCTAACAGCCAGGAATTAGGGGAAAGCAAACAAACGCTCCCCACCTCGCCAGCTTAATGCATTCTAATGGTGCGTTCCAGGGGAAAATCCAGAGCGCCGGCGACCCTGTCGTGCCACGATAACTGGGTGAGTGATTGGGACGGGAATGCCGGGCAGCACGCTCCCTTTTTCATGTGCATCCCTGATTTAAATGCACCAATCCCGCTCTAATGAAGGCTTTGTCCTCTCCTGTCGCGCTGACATTGGAATTGCCATCTTGGTTTGTGATGACTGGACGGGCCTTCACCACCGCCGCCCCCCTCCCCCTCTACTTCCGCCACCGCTCATTGTGTTCCAATTCATACGCGTGAGTGTTTGTGTGTGCGGGGAGATCGTCTCGCAAAAAAAAAAAGAAGTTTGTGAGGGTGCACTTCCGCCAAAGATAATCAAAGTGACCTTGGGTGAGACCGGGGGGGAGGGTGCAGGGGGGCTGTCGGGACAGACTCTGACTTTTTGTCAGAGAAGGTGTGCAAGCATCTCAGATTGGGAGATCACTTTCTCCACAACAAATACACCCTTGGCGAGGGCGCCAGGGGAAGCTCATTTCCACAGGTAAATGAGTAATAGAAGGGAAGGTCGTCCCACAGGTTACCTCCTATGCGTATGGAGGTGGTGGTGGTTGGGGGGGGGTTACTTATTAAAGGACACATGAGAAATTGAGCAATGAGAAGAGTCCCTGGCATGGCAGGTAGTGATCATGAGTCCATGCATGGCGTGCTCAGCCTTTAATCTCAGCAGACAGTGACAGATGACAATGGATCGCTAACCCACAACCAATTAACCAGTGACCTCACTGAGAGGGAGTCCTCAAGAAGGTGAAAGTAAAATATTTCCAGCCGAGGCGATCGTTGATTTCTAGCG
>NC_137195.1:18219042-18284042 GCF_960531495.2 Zeus faber | reverse complement strand
ATTGCTTTTCTCAAGATTTGAACACTTGCCTTGTTGGACTGCCTGTCAGCACAGTAAGAATATTTAACATTTACAACGTTTTCTTCGCTGCTATAATTATCATACATTATCAATGTTATTATTAGTGGTACTACCATTATTACAACTTATATTATCATTACATTTGTAGTAATATACATTTTTTTATTGTTATCATCAGAATTGCCATTGTTATTATAATACCCTCCATTATTTTCCACGACTATTCTGGTATCTCACCAGGCCATAGATAGATACTGTATAATATGGTTATGAACGATGGGAACTAACAATTTGATAAGGCCTGGATTGAAAAACGGCAAAGCTATCCTTTAATCGTGTGCTAACTCTAGGACACTACATGTTCATGCTGACCGATAAAGATCTTGTGACTTTTTCTTACGTGCTCACAGTAGTTATTGGTAAAGCATTACTGATAAAGGAGTAATACAATTGGCTGATTGGATCATTGTTATTTTTACTGAGAGCATACAGGGCATTGTGCACACAGACCGAACCCCCCCAAATAAAAACAAGTTTTCTCAAACCACTCTGCAGACACTAGATGTTTATTTAATAAGCACCATTCAGATAAATTGACTACAAATATACACAAATAAAGCCCTTTGGACATCTTTTAATCCGCCACTTAATTTTAATAAAATGAAAAGAAAGAATAAAATCAAGGCTTTTCTAAACATTGAAGGCTTTGCCATGTTTGTTAAGAAAAATCAAAACAAACTTAAGAAAGCTGTATTTTTTATGAAAAGCACATTTTGTAACTATAAAAAAATAAACCCCCGCTGGATTGGAGTCATTGGACTATCTCAAATAATCGTCAAATTTTCTTTAAATGACAGGCTTCTTAAGATTGACACCTTCATTTATCAATTTTAAGCGGAGAAACAAGCAGAGGGAGAAAAAATGGGGCGTTGCCGGCGCCTGAGAGCGACGACCAGGTCGAAGCCGATCTCATACGTCTTCCCCTCCTGGTAGTGCTCCGAGGCGTAGATACTCTCGATGCGCTTGCTGTTCCGGTTGTACTTCACCAGCACCCGGTCCATGTTGCTCAGGGGGTTTTTGCAGTCGTAGTACATGTTGACCTTGCAAGGCAGCCACATAGCCTCCGGCTCCCGCAGGTTCCCGACGGTGAAGTAGCCGTACTGGCGCCTGTCGACCAGCGGGGGGAGCAAGGGCTGGGGCCCCCTGTTCTCGAAGGGGTGGAAGCCGTACTCTCCCTTGACGGGATCGCACAGCGCCGCCATGTTGTTGTCCAGGCACTTCTTGACGTACCACAGCAGCAGCTCGAGGCCGTGGCGGGGCGGCGGGCAGCCGAAACCCGTCCGCCGCAGCTTCGCCTCCGAATGGAGGGTTGCTGGGAACGAGGCCGCGGCCCCCGCCACCGACGCCAGCAATGTGAACCGGAGCAAGGCGAGCATCTCTGTGTGCGTTTCCTAGGAAAAGATGGCCACCACATTTAAAAACCACCGTGTAGTGACTTTTGGTCAGATACGGAGTGACTGCAAAACCCGGGTCTATATAATTTCCTTGGCATAAAAAACACTTACTTGTCGGTTCGTATTCCCTGTGCGTTTGCTCTGGCTGTCAGGCGTCACAGAAACAGAGTGCCTGTAGACACTCCCAGCTCAGGGTATTAGCCCTCAGACTTTTACGCGGCGCGGCTTTTTTGGACTGCGCACATGATGCTCTAACACTTTACAGGAAATGAAAGATTCACGGGGTGATAAAGAAAGGAGTTGGCTGTGGTCGGTGCGCAGTTTCAATGCTCGGGGTTCTCTTATTTAAATTTGGACGCAGCAATTCGCTCAATCACTGATGTATAACCCGGGCTTTAAGTAGCATCATTCCAAATGACTCTCTCCTGGTCGTGTGGTGACTGATTTACTGTAACTTTTAAAATACATTGTAGCACAGACTTCAATTTATTGGCTAAATTCTCAGATAAGGAAAAAACAAATTAGGAATCCTAACAATTTGCTTGAGCTCCGAGCTCAGATATAACCCTTTTGTCCCGAGGTGCAATTCCACTGTCAAGATGAACAGATTTGATCCAAAATATATCCCACTTAGATAAGAGATTGACTCGACACTTTTTCACTCTTCATCTTTCATTTGGAGAGCTGATTGTACTTAATATCATATAATATGATGTAATAAATATATTATCATTGAAATAATATAATTGATTAAAAAAAAATACATTATGATCTGCACTACCATGCCCTGCAAGAAATAGTACACTTAAAATAGTGGCTATATTTCGTCAAACAGATGCCAGAGTGCAAAAAAAAAAGGTGAGAAATGGAAGCTTCCCCTTTCACGTGCCCTGAAATACTAAGATCCGAGAAATGAAACTAAGACACACCATGCGGTTGAAGCGCTTGTATGTAAAACGGCCTACTTCACATGCAACGTTTAATCCACGAGTATCAAATAATCGAGCATCAGGATAGTAATTAGTTAAGTGCCCAGCTTCGATTCCGCCTTGAGCCCCTGAAAGTCTTGACTTTTTTTACAATTTTTTTTTTATTTACGGCTCCGCATTCATCCCTGCGTGACGTCAGACGCGGTAGAAGAGCGCGACACCGCACGAATGTCTCCTTTGGTGTCCTCTTTCTTAATGAAGCTAAGTCTGGGAACGTGCTCAGATCTGTGCATCTCTCGCGCTTTAGTGAAGGATGGATGAGTCACGGCGGCGGCCGGGGCATCGCAGTTAATTGTCTCTTTGAGCGCGTACACCCAGTGCTGATGGAGGCCGTGGTTATTATGGAGAAAGACCGGGGATCTGTGGCGCTGCGCGAGCCCGTCGTCCCTCCTTTGTGTTGGCATCACGAGGGAAACATCCATCAATCACGCTTTCACGCTTGTCTTGAAATGTCATAATCTCCTTCTTGGTGAAGTGGCGGATGGCTTATCTGTGGAAGTATCGTTAAGTGGGGGGAGGGAGGGAGGGACAAAAAAAAACAAAAAAAACAGCCAAGCCCATTGCAATAACAACACTCGTGCTACTGTAATTCTGTATAATTCCTCCGTGCTACTTAATATATCGTGTAAATTGTGATCGAGAAGTAGATTTGTAGATACATTTTATTTAAGTTGTTTAAGTGTTGTTTGTGTATATTTGGCATTTTCTTTCTGTTTATCTCTTTTTAAGTTAAATACACCTGGCTCATTTTGATTATATATATATATATAAACTGTGTGTTTATACTGTGTATATATAAACACAGTATACATACTATACTTTTAGCTTTTCTTTATTTCTATGCTTGTATTCTTCTTTGCTTTCATAAAATGCCTTTTATGACATATGCAAAAGCACATTTCTCTTGTGTATGTGATGTGCTACTGTATACAAATAAAATCGCCTTGCTGTGCCTTTTAGGCCTGGCGCTGGCAGTGAAAATGTCACTGCGGTGTTGCCACAATTTGTGTAAACACATTAGAATCACTCATGGTAGAGAAAAAGAGAGAGAGATACAAGAAAGAGCAAAGAGAGGGGGCAGGCAGGGAAGACTTTCCAGCAGCTTGACATGAAAGACTGAAACTCTCTTGCAGAGTCGGTTGAGATAGGTAGGGGATGCCCGGGTAACCAAAATGGACAAGTTATGGTTAGGTTAAGAATTTCAAGTGAAACGTGGTCATCCTGCCGGGGGTTCTTGTGCGATAATGACTGGCTGCTTGCAGGTTATCCTGCTTGTTACACGGCTAGATAATAACATCAGGATTTTTCTTGCTCACAGTCACAGAATTGTATTAATTGAATCGTGCCCCGCAGTATGATTGTCAGACTTTTTTGTGCTATAAATACCAAAATGTGAACCAATACATTTAAATGGGGAGATTTATTTTGTGCTACATAAAACAAAACTTAAACCATTTCATTCATTCCAGCATGAAATAAAAGCAGGATACTGGTTTGGCATTTTCTCTATATGGTCTATTAAATTCAAGGTAGGTCGAGAAAAGGGATCTAGGGTGACACCCTCAGTATGAATTTCATTCATAGATATTATTTAACTGGATATAAATGTCAGTGTTTGCGCGCCTGTGTACACATCAGCCAGTGGAGTAAACATTTCCATGGTAACAGCGAGCTCCACCAATCAGAGACATCGCTGTTACATTTAGGATTATAGTATCTAATCCACCAAAAAGTAATAGTGTAGTCTCTGTGACATTGATAATAAAATACGTTTTTCTTAAAACAAGGTTGATATCATACAGACTTGTGGCTTCTACAGGAGAAAAAATGAATTATTATATACATTGCTTTTATATTAACACAATTATTTATAAAAGGCTCGAACCCTAACAGTAACCGTTACATGTGAAAGTTCAAAAACTACAATTCTGCACCAACTTATTAATTAAGAATCTTTATTTGTCACATGACACACCGCACTACAACACATGCATATATACACGCACGCACATGCTTTTTGGATGGTGGCCAGTGAAATGTGGCCTCAGCATCCCTCCCATCCTGGCTTGTCCTTCCTCCGGGGGGGACAGCCAGGAGCAGCGGGCAGCATTCGTCGACGCGCCTAAAAGTGAAACAAATTTTTGGTTCAAAAACAACATGTTCTGTGATACTAGGGGTTAATTTGTCAAGGAATATACCTGCGTTGTCAGAATTTACATATGCAATTTACTAAAGCCCTGAATTATATCTTAGGCCATTTTAAGTGGCGCCCCTTCTTGACACTACCGCTAAAAGCTACCTTAAAAGTAACTACCCTCGAAGAGACCATGTCCAGAGCTGTCCAAAACCGTTGACCTTATTTTGGTAGCTCTTTTAATAATTGAGATATAGGGCTTCAAAGGTGACCTCTGGTCAGGGTTCAAAGGTCAATAACTCAGTTTAGGGTCCGCTGATAATCTCAAACTTACATATGTTAACCTCCAAGATGAGACCTTTCCAAAAAAATCTGTTGCAGTTGGGTGCCAAGTATTGATTCCAATTCACATTCACAATCTAAATGGAATAAAATTTGATATTTTTTTTTTTACTTTGGCCTAACATATAATTCAGTTCTTTGCAAATTACATTTGTAAATTCTGACAACGCAGGTATATTCCCCGACCAAATTAACTACTTAACGTGCCTGTAAAGTGAAAATCATGTTTTTTTACAGTTTTATGTTGTGCTGTTTGTTTATGTTGCTTTTTCTTCTGCCACCGGCAAATGTCTCCCCCCTTCATGTAAGAGAAAGCCTATGCTGAGGTACCTTGGCTGAAAACCTTATACCTTGGCAGATCTACAGACGACGCCATCGCCCTGGCAGTGCACACCACCCTCTCCCACCTGGACAAGAGCAACACATACGTGAGGATGCCGTTTGTAGATTACAGCTCCTCAAACCAACACAGATTACTTTTTTCAACTGTGTTGGTTAGTGTTTTACTAATGATCTTTAAATCACAATTAATTAGGCTTATGGGTCGATAACTGGAGGTGATGGTTGGGCCCTTATTGGCTCTGAGCAAAACCGAAATGAGAGCAGTATTCATGTGCGGAGGCATGGTGGAGGTTGACTTAATCTCTGTAACCATTCTGATGAATAATGGCGATATAGGTTGCCAGAAGTGTTTATAGAATTCCGCTGGGTAGCCATCTGATCCAGGTGATTAATTGTTGGGCATAGAGAAGAGAGCCTTCCTGAGTTATTCTAGAGTAAGTGGTTGATCTAATGTGGTAGCCTGCTCTGTGGAAAGTTCAGGGAGGTCGACATCATTGAGGAATGATTTAATGTTTGATATATTTGATCCATTACCTGAGTGATATAGCTTGTTATAAAATTCTCTGAATATTTTATTGATGTCTTGCGGGGTGTGTGTTATCCTACCCTGTGGATCTTTGATGGCTGTAGTGTGTGTTTTTTCTCTATTGTGTTTCAATAGATTGGCAAGAAATTTACCTGTTTTGCCATGGAATTCAAAATAATTCACTCTTGTTTGTTGCATGAATTGTGTCCTTTGATGGATGATATTATCAAGCTGAGATGTAATTGTCTGGATTGTATTTCGGATTTGCTCAGTGCTTCTAAGGAGTGTTTTTAAATTGCTGTTCTATTTTTTTTTGGCATTCTTGTCCTTTATTTTTCTTGTGAGTTGGAGAATAAAATAATACGACCTCTCAGGACTGCCTTTGTTGTTTCCCAGAGTAAGTATGGTGGTATTTCTAGAGAGTCATTCAGTTCAATAAAGGAAATCCATTCACTGGAAAATAAATAGTAAAATTCTTTATCTGTCAGAAGTGAGGTGTTAAACCACCACCTGCCAAGCGGGTTCGGGTTGGGTTCATTTATGAGGTTGAAACTCAGATCAGAGATTACAATTGGATGGATTTCCGAATTAGTGATCTTTGACATTACCGAGTTACTTGTCAAAGAAAAGTCAATTCTAGAGAAGCTTTTGTGGGGTGGTGAGTAATATGTGTATTCTCAATTATGTGGATTATTTGAGTCAGAAAACGAAAGACGAATGCCGGGAGTTAATGACTTAACTCAAATAGTGGCTATAGTTAATTTGATGTTTCCTAAAATTCTGTTAATCATTATGTAACGGCCCTCTGTGTTTGATATTGTGGTTTTATTCTGATATTGTGTTGACCAATATAGAAACACCTATTTTATTTTAATTATATGATGCAGAAAACATCTGATTAACCCGTTTAGCTTTGAGCTTGATGTGCTCGGATGCTGGGAGCTGATTTAAGATTTTGCTACATTGAGTTGGTGAGCCTGGGCCTCTCACAATCCAACTAACAAACTTAATGGCTGTCATTGAGGTTAGTTAGGGGGCGATGGGTGTGGATTTCTAGTTTTTCCATGCAGCAGCATAGTGCATCTAAGGCAATAGCTAAAATACTGCGCCCATGTTTACCCATAGATAAGTCTGTGTCCTTCTCCTTTACATTCCTTTTTACTGTCCTAGTATTGTAGGAGGTTTGTAGGGATACATATCTACACAAAAAACTGACATATTGACAAAGATAAACATGAAACATTGAAGAGTCAGACATACATATAGTGAGAGACTGGATAGTGAGAATGATGAGAGAAGTAGGGTGGGAGGGATTAGGAATGAGAGAGTGAACAATATTCACAATGCTGACATAGACAGGACGCTAATTTCTACACCTCGCATATCAGAATTATCAGAACTAGGGTCTGGTGGAGGAGTCTCTGAATAACAGACTGCCTATATATAGTTTATCAACAACCAACAACACCCATTTACCCTTCTGCCGGTTCTCCTTCAGGTTGGGGTACAGCACCTTCCGTCGGTCGTTATCTCCCAGGGGAATTTCTTGTTAGTGCCCAGCGTGGTACCTTTTAGTTCCTGCCCATTGCTTTTAAACAGCTCCTTGTGCTTAAGTGTTCAAACTTAGCAATGATGGAGTGGGGATGCGGGGATTCCCCACACGATGTCCCAGTCGGTGAACCCAGTGGAAGGTGATCTGCTTCACGGTGTCCATGGGGAGTTTCAGGGCACTGTGGAGGAAGTCTTTTACCATGTTTTTCTGGGGACTCTGTGTTGTTCCCTGGAATCCTGGAAAAGATGAGGTTGTCCCGCGTACTTCTGGATTGGATATCCAGGATAGTCTCTTCCATTGTTCGATTTTCTTTCTTTACAACCTCCATCTCCGTTGCGAGACGCTTCACAGAGGTTTTTAGATCTGCGTTGTTCTTTTGCGTCTTGCCAACCGTGCGGTGCAGGAATCAAGGCTGGCTTTAATCTCAGTGATGTCTTGGAGAAGCAGATCAAGCATGTCCAGCTTCTTGTTAATCTCTTCCAAGACACTAACCTCTACAGCGCTAGGGATTAGTTCATCTGTAACAAGTAGCTGAGTCTGCCTTCTTCCTCTTGGCAGGGTTGTTACGGTCCTCGTCCTATTCCACCACGTACTCGTTGTAATAACAATCAATATTATCCTTGCGGTCCTTCACTTTGGATTTAAGTAGTGTGTACTGTGTTTTTTCTTTTTTTTTTGCAATTAGCTTTGTTATTTGTCTGAGTTTTCTGTGGCTGCAGGGCTGGGTGCTTGGTGCTTGCGGCCTTGGAGTGTCTATACGGCTGCAGGACTCAGGGGTGGCATTGGGGCTACTGCTTGGAGGTGCTAACGATATAATTCTGACCTCATACACCAGAACCAATTGGGACAAGTCTCCTACACTTCCACAAGTCTTCCATTGTAGTTTCTATGTTGCTGATAGCTATCCATAGCATTAGCATGTTGTTGGAGTGATACAAGGGACCTGAATCCAGGCGGAGAAGTGGTTGCCCATGGCAACAGTCATTATTATCAAATCTGCGGTCATTACCCAGAAATAACTGACCAATACCGCTGCTAATGACCAAGCACGATTGAGTATCCCACAGAGCCGTGTAATAAACAAAGCTATTAATTGTTTTTTTCACACCTGCAATGCTCAGATGGTTTTGTTTTTCCCCATCAAATCAAATAGTAAACTGTAACATCGTCTTAATTACGCAAACAACAAAAATGAGACCGTTAAGTCTGTGCAATACACATTTAACGGTTCTACCGGGCTTTTTAACGGCAGATTCAGTTCATAAATGATGCTTTATGAACTGAATCTGCCACCTTTGCTTCCACAGGAACGAGGCCTAGTTTTCTTTCCCTTTTTTTGCCCAGAGCCGCCATTTCTTTCGAATGACAGAATCCAACTCCTTCGGGCGCCCACCGAGCGCACGCCAGCGTCGCAGCTGAGGCCGCCCGGGCGCCTGTCACGGCTTTACGCTCTCGCGTATCGGACAGCACCCTGAAAAACGCTCTCGTATTTGGCCCTTTGCTTTCCCCAGCGGAATGCGCGACAGCCGACACGCAGCCTCTCTCGGGTAGGATAATCCGCTCTGACACCTAACGTCACGGTGACGGGATGAGCGATGTCGTCGACGTCGGCTCTACGCCGCCCGGGATGATGGGAACCCTACCTCCCTCCGTCGCTCCCTGGGCTGGCTCTTTAAAAAAACTGGAGACAACTTAGAAGTGATGGGATGGGATTTGGAGAGGGCTCTCTCTAAGCCACACCGGGCGCTAAAGTTGGTGAAGTACTTCCGCGGTGACAGCTAAAATCAAACTGAACTTTACCGGAGTTTGAACGGTATTTTCAAAACTGACACGTTTTCGTCCGTTGGGGAGCGCTCCCTATTTGGTAAGGGCGTCCATCACTGAAGGGTGTTTTTCGGAGGAAAGTTCACCGTTGTGTGTTGCGTAGGTGGCGATGGCACTGCCATTTCGAGGGACAGCTGTTGAATCACAATGCTATTTTTTTCATCCCGTGAGTGGATTTTTTCTGTGATTGATAGAAAAAAAGAAAGAACACGTCCAAAAGGTAAATACAATTCTGCTTCTCTCTCAACCATTTATTTTGGGGCCTTTTTCTTTTTTTTCTTATTGACGTGATATATGATCAGCAAGTTTAAAACTCACAGCCCTTTTCCCAGAAATACACCAGTTTCATCTGGTAACTGAGGGCTTATCGGTCTCACGCACACACACACACACACACACACACACACACACGCACGCACGCACGCACGCACGCACGCACGCACGCACGCACGCACGCACGCACGCACGCACACACACACACACACACTCCTGTTTTGGTTTGGTGTGCCCGTATGTCTGCGTGTGTAAACATGCGTTGGAGACAACATCAATTGGGTGGACGGGGAAACAAGAGGAGGACGAGACGGAGCGATAGAAGACTCATTCATACCCTCCGTCACACTTGACGGACGTAATTATATCTGTTTTTTTTTCGGTACCATCTCGATTGAGCGTCTACGCAGTGACTAAAGCAGATTGGCAGTAAAACTGCCGCTATAAGCGAATTTGACGTTTCTATTGAGGCGCTGCCAGGCACCCCGGGGCCCGCTCTATACCTCATCCCTTTACTGCAGTGTCAGCCTGCTCTTAGAGGCACTTTTGGAAATTGCCCAGTGCACTCAATTTACACCATGTTTTTCCTTTCGCTGAATGGGCCCATATTAAATCCACGCCACCCTTCAGCTCCGATAATGAAGCCCAAATATTTTAAATTGCTGCACGTGATGAGGCCCTGATGTGAATGCCTTTTAACACACTCTATTTGTGTGTGTGTGTGTGTGTGTGTGTGTGTGTGTGTGTGAGTGTGTGTGTTTGTTTGCTTAATAACGGCCACGTATAAGAAAAGAGTGTAATTTGTCTTTGCGCGAGTGGTTATTATTGGATTGTGACTTTGAGCACTGTGCTGCCTTCTACTGGCGAACACAATGAACACTGTACTCAATTATTCTTCTCCATTGTGAATACCTGTTCCATCACTTGAAAAAAAAAAATGTTTTTAACATTGGCTCTGGGGAAAACACACACAGACCTTCAAAAATGAAAATCCCATTGTCGAAGTCAATCCCATATCGCTCGGTGCATTGGTGTTGCAGTCACGGCGCCAATGGGTGCCGGCCTGCGTCTGTCTGGATGATTAGCTGTGCGTTAACTAGGTAATTTATGTATGAAGGCACTTATTATGACCTTCGCCCCTCGCCACAGATTGCCGTGCCACATCTAGTTTATTCTGACTGGCTGCCGGAGTCCCCGAGCCGCAGCGCTGCACCGCGCCGGGTAAACACAGCTCCATGCGCAACAATTGCATCTCTCAAACAAATCAAGCAATAACAGATGAGCGGTCAAGTAGGCGGGGAGGAATAGGAACGGCGTGGAAACAATAAGTGACATTTGCTCTCGTAACCCCTTTCTGTTGGAGGCATAATGAAAATACACAATCTCAATTTAGGATCCGTTTCTCGTTTTGCCGCGGACGTCGTTTCCAGCGGCGAAGAAATTAAGGTACCGGGATATTTATCAGGGCCTTGCTGGAGTTAGGTGTGCGCTGTGTGCAGAGTGTTCTGTGGCTTTTATTGCTTTGTGGTCATTGTTCCGTCGTTAGCTAGGTGTCTCTGACACTGCTATTTTGAAGATGGCATCTTTATAAAGGACACTCCCTTTCAAGCCTTTCACTCTGTGTGTGTGTGTGTGTGTGTGTGTGTGTGTGTGTGTGTGTGTGTGTGTGTGTGTGTGTGTGTGTGTGTGTGTGTGTGTCTGTGTGTGTGTGTGTGTGTGTCTGTGTGTGTGTGTGTGTGTGTGTGGGTGTGTGTGTGTCTGTGTGTGTGTGGGTGTGTGTGTGTGTGTGTGTGTGTGTCAGGATCAGTAATTGGCAGGGAGGTTGCGGGGGCCAGGGGGATTTTTGCTGGGCGGTTGCCAGGCGCGCCCCGGGCCGTCGATTCCACAGATAAACCTGGTGGGAAGAAAATGAGAGCAGGAGCTCATTGGTTTCTGGGCGGGCGTCGGCCATAAAGAAGAGAAATGAAGACTAATGGGCATATGATCGGCCCCAGAAGATGGGACACAAACGAAAGAAAGGGCAGCGGGGGTGGAGGTGGTGGTGGAGTGCGTGCGTGCGTGTGTGTGTGTGTGTGTGTGTGTGTGTGTGTGTGTGTGTGTGTGTGTGTGCGTGTGTGTGTGTGTGTGTGGAGCGGGGATAGTGGGGTGGGGGGACCAGAGAGGTTGGGGCGAGGGTCCGGACAATGACTAATGACAGGCCCATCCCACCATCGGAACATCCGCCTACTGAGCGAACTGCTGGCCCTTTTGGTCTGGATGGCGGGCTTATCGACCACACACTTATTCAGTCGCACGCACATATGCGCCCACACCCGCACACACATGTACACACATGTGCACGTGTGCCAGATGGACGCGGCATGAAGGAGAAACCACACCCGTCCAATGACATCGTTCTGAATTAATTTCCCGTCTGCTGTGAAGACGTCTCTCTCCGCCATTTAACGGTCAATGGACTTTGTGTCTCGATGCCCCATTGTGGTCCTGCACACATGCACACACACACACACACACACACACACACACACACACACACACATACACGGTACACACACACGCACACATGCACGCACGCACGCACGCACACACACACACACACACACACACACGCAGGAATCTAACAGTGGCCTTCATGGTGAGCCTTAAATTAATTGAAAGTGGAGAAATTTAGTCCAAGAAAGGTTGAAATGCTCGCTTCAAAAAGCCACAAGCTACTTGATTGGCTTACGTTTCTTCTTTTTCCTTTTTCTTCTCTTTTTTTCTTCCATCAGTCAAGGGGAAGGAAATGGAAAATGGAAAATCATTGCTAATGTTTTCCTGTGGATGACTTCCGTCAATGCTCCACAGTCCACTCTTTCAAAGAGAGTCATCTGGGTGTTCGAACCTTGTAATGCGCCCTGATTAATTGTCCAGGCTTTTCCAAGCACTTTGGACTGATAGCAGCGGTGGGAGCTCGGTAATGGGAATGTCATTTTCATGCCGCTTTAAGTGGGACTTTATTATCGGAAATAAAGTGTCTGGTACAGCCATAAAGTGGCTGGGTGGAAGAGTGACATTTTTAGTCTAATATTTATGTGTTACACAGATCAGAGTTGGGACACATCTGCTCTCTAGCTCCCACTAATAGAATCTACACCGCACTCCTCCTTGGCTCCTCTAGAACATAGGACAGACATTTTGGACACTTCCGTGGCGTTTGATAAGATACGGAGGGGGCTTGGATTTAAACAAAGTGGATTAATTGCCGGTGGCACCAGAGGTTTTAATGGACCCAGTGAGCTTCACACACACAACGGCGATAATGGGCTTGAAACTCTCTTTATTATCACAAATCATCCGAGATGGGGATGTGAGGAGCACAGCTCAGGCAGAGCTGTCACACTGTACGTGTCTTTTTAACGTTAGGGTCAAGGTTTTGCTTCACAAATAATGGCCGACGTACTCAGCTGTCCATGAGGGGGTATTTGGACTGTCAATGAAGCCAACTGATGTCAAGACATTATGTGATGCGGACAATCACTTCCTGTTGGTTTTGAAAGGAAGCCCGGGCGTAAGAGCAGTTTTGCTCCGTGGCTGTGTTGTACGGGGGTCTTCCCATTTCCCATTCTACAAAATCAGTCCACCACCATTTTTCTTGGATAGTTTTTGTCTTGTCCCTTCCTCTCACAGGAGCGCCAAGTAATTTTAATACACCAATAACTCACACTTTTCTGCAGGGGCGCGCTGTCAAAGCATTGCTGTCTTCAGGTCTCGGGCTACATGGTACCCATCTTTGGCTCTTATTAATGGAATCCAGTCAGACAATGTGTTGTTGTAGCCATATTTAATAATACAGAGATTTTCAATCAGGAGAATGTTGTGACCATTAGAACTGCATCAAAAGTTAGATCATGCGTTATGTTGCGTTTTGTTTAAAATGCCAAATCAGGAATAAATGTCTTTGAATGTATGTATGAGAATATTAATCATATTTTTTGGAAGGTAACAGTAGTTGCCCCATTCTGTAAAAAGTTGTCTGCGTGACTGTAGTTCACATGAAAACATTTTAATAGGGCCTGGATTGACAAACGCTCCCAATAGAATACAGATTACAATATATTTTTGGTAATTATATCCAATGAAAGCAGCAAAATACTTGCTGAGTAATTAAGTCGAGCTGTTGTGAATGACAGTCGGCACAGGCTTCTGGGTAATTCCGCCACAACGTGCAGACGGACAGAAACTTTTCACAAATTCCACAAGTAAAGTGCGCGGAAGTGATGAAAAGATAGAAGCAATAATGCCACTCTGAAGAGAAAAGAAAGTCAACAATAACATTGAAAACCCACTGGTTGGAGTTTAATTTGCGGTGAATGAGGAACTTGGTGTTCGGCCTCAATGCCATCTACCCGTAGCTTTCATTTCACAACGCAGCGCACGCATCTCTGCGCCAGTCTAGTGACAGGCTAATTATATGTATTTTATTAGGCCTGAACCCTCCGAGATTGGGCCGGTGGGAAAACCTATTTCTATGTTTTTTATTACAATAGTGGAGCATGAGTCATATGGGGCGTTTGGGGCGTGAGCGCTGGATGAGCACGACTGTCGAAAAAACCACCAGAAATGATTATGCAGGTTATTCCACATGTCCTGTGACTCAGTGAGTCAGTCAGCTGGATCTGATGGGTTCATCCCAAAACAAGTGAGTGAAATTTATTCAATCCAATTACTGTATGAATGCCTAATGACACGTCTTTTGCTGAGGAAAGTAACTGATGCTATATACAAATTGCCAAATGGATAAAGTAAGATATCTGTGTCAAATCTTCTGGGATAAGAGACATTTATTCTCTTATTCCCAGGGAGAAATCATCAGAGTCCAGCTTTAATTCGGTGCGCAGATATACACCGATAAGCTACAACATTAAAACCACAGGTGAAGTGAATAACATTCCTCGTCTCCTTCCAATGGCACCTGTCAAGGGGTGGGATACATTAGGCAGCAAGTGAACAGTCAGTTCTTGAGGTTGATGTGTTGGAAGCAGGAAAAATGGGCAAAGGGTAGGATCTGAGCAACTTTGACAAGGCTAGATGACTGAATCTCCAAAACGGCAGGTCATGTGTGGTGTTCCTGGTATGCAGTGGTTAGTTCCTATCAAAAGTGGTCCAAGGAAGGACAACTGGTGAGCCGGTGACAGGGTCATGGACGGCCATTGGCCCATCGATGCACATGGGGACTGAAGTCTAGCCCGTCTGGTCCGATCCCACAGAAGAGCTGCTGCAGCACAAATTGCTAAAAAAGTTAATGCTGCTATGAAAGAAAGGTGTCAGAAAAACACAGTGCATCACAGCTTGCTGCGTATGGGGCTGCGCAGCCGCTGTCTGGTGAGAGTGCCCATGCTGACCCATGCTGAAAATAATATATAAATATTGCTGGTCTGTGCATTATTCGCAGTTACATGGAGATGTTTGAGAGAAGATAAATACAGTGGATCGAAGAAGAAGGTGGAGGGTTTCCGATCCCCTCACTCAATCAGTCCTAGAGCACTTAATGGCCTCAGAATCAAGAGTCAGCTCCTCATCATTATCGGCTTAAAAGGCACTTAGAACTTATTCAATATGAGATTCAGATAAGATAAGATAATAAGATAAGGCTTTATCGGGGGGTAATCGGTGCTACAGCAGGAGAAGCAAAAAACAGATGGAAAAATATGACAGGCTGACAGGCTGCAATGGATTTCGAAATGGAGCTCGGCTTCATCCGGCTGCAGGGGGCGGAGCTACGACCGGCGGCTTCACGGCGACAAGGAAAGTTGAGCAGGTTTCAACTTTATGCAAATGAGCAGCGTAGGGCGCCGGGCGACAGCCAATGGGTTTTATGATTTTATCAACGGTCATCATTAGCAATGACCGTTGTTAATTATTGATAAATATTCAGAAATAACTGACAGCTGATTGCTGGTATTGGCCAGTATTCCACAGATCCGTGCGCTAAACAGAAGTTCACAGGGAACCGCACCTGTGCAGCTGACTATGCTTGTTAACTTGTTAACCCAATCTGGGCAGGTGACGCTGAAGTACGAGCATGTTGTATTAGATCCTATATTGAGATAAACCTATAGGTTGTTTTCCTGACAATATTGAAACTAATTTGTTTCCAACGGATTCTAGCCTGTGAAGAGAACCCTGCCACGGACGAAATGTGAGGAATGGAAGGAGGGATTGAGAGCCAAACCGACCGGAGGAGGAAAAATTAAATAAAAGCAAATCTTGCGCTTGTCAGCCAGTGACACATTCGATTTTGGTAGCTGTCAGAGCCCTGAAAGGCACGGACACTGGTGGTACCCAGTATCTCGAGGCACCAAGGTCAAAGTAAGAGATAAGGCCCCATTCCTCCCTTTGAATTGTGGGAAGTCCTGCGCCAGGGACCGCCGACCGACAGCGTCCGTATTGTTGTTATTAAACACCACCCGCGCTAAATCTCCTATCGCCGCATCTTGTTTCGGACCACTCCGCCTATTACCGCGCCGGCCCCGCGGTATCGGGTGGCTGAGGGACGGGGGTGACCCTTGCTCTTACCAGAGAGGAAATCAAAACAGGATGAAAAAAAAAAAATCGTACAACACCAACAACAGCGGCGGAGCCACAATAGAAAAAGGAAGCTGTAGGAAAACGAGTGAGCGCCGCAAATGTTATAAAAAAAAAATAAAATAAATAATAATAAAAAAATATTCCCAGGGACAAGGAGGGAGATAAGGTGGAGAGTGAAAATAAATGACAGGCTGTTTGTCAAGCCTCCAGCGCGGCGGAGTGACGGAGCACTGGCAGATGAACGAGAGAGATGTGGCGTTTGAAAACAACTCTGCTGGAGAGCACAGAGACTCCAACCACAGCGTGGAGCGTACGCTATCTGTCCACAGGAGTTATTTTACAGGCATTGATTAAAAACATGTAAAAAAAAATACACGTGTGTGTGTTTATGTATGAGTGTGTGTGTGTGCGTGTGTGCGTGCGTGCGTGTGCGTGAGTGTCTGTGTGTGTGTGTGTGTGTGTGTGTGTGTGTTTCTGCCCTCATTCAAACCTATATGTGTTTTACATAGATAAGAGAGGAGGGAAGAAAAGACGAAGAAAAATGAGAGAAGGAAGTGAAATGGAAGACCAGCAAATCTCTTTTGGGACAATGGTTTGGTTCTCCGGCTTTTGTCCGCCTCTACCTTTTATTTTATTTTATTTTTTTTTTAGTTTCTACCTTTTACTTTTTACGGGCCCTGGGCAGAGTTCCAGTTGCGGGAAAAAAAGGGGGACAGGCCGCTCAGAGCTGGGTGTGATGAATGAGTTCCTGGAGCCAGAAATTTGGATAGCGCTTGTTTATATTGGGGATATAATGTACCATACATCCCATCTCCCTTTCACAGCTCTCAGATAGCATTTTATCCAATTCACCTGCACATTCTCCAATGATTAAAAGGCAGTTTTGTGGCCCTGTGCACCCCCCCCCCCCCCCCCCCACAAACTCATTTCTATATTTCTCCCTTTTCAACCTTTCCCACAATTCTCCTCACCACTACACGGTCCAATCTCCAGGCTTGTGATTCCTACCTCTCCTATCATTTCAGATCTGCTGTATCCAACACCCTCATGCCACGGTTCTAGGAAGGACAGGGAACAAGGATCAGGTAAAGTGGGATCTCATCCTACTTTATATACAGTACATACATATAATCCCCGGCTCCATTTTGTGAAGACCCTGTACCTCCTTATAGCAATGTCTAGGCGTCCTTGAGCACTGAACCCCTAACCGCTCCTGTGACCAGGTTCGGAGCCCTACATGACTGCCTCCACCATTGGTCTATGAATATGTAAGTGTGAATGGATGAATCTGAGGCAAACTGTGGACTTTATCAAATGCAGTCCGTTTACCATGAAAGGAAGCAAAGGCGCCCCGTGTCATTCATAGCACTGTAACAGCTCTTCACTACATATACAGTACAACAACAACAAATACATCAACATGCCCTACAAAGAGAGATATCTAGATGGATAGACCACAAATCTCAGTCTATACCATTGCCAATAGAACTGGCAAAAAGATAAACAGATGAACACAGCTCAATTGGGCAATAGATGTAATCTTGGATCCATTAACCCCAATACAATCCTATCTGTCCCAGTTATTGCAGCAGCAGTTGGAGTTGTCAATTCATATACTGTACTGTCTATGTTTATCGGTACCATTTTCTTTCTCCCACTTTATGAACATTGTTGGGTCTTAAAAGTTGAACTTAAAAATAAATAACCTAACCTAACCCCAACCTATATATACAGTATATATATATATATATATATATATATATAATTTTATTTTTTATAATTTTATAGCAACCAATGGCTAGTGATTAGACAGCTTCACCTAGGGGCTCTGACTCTCCTGCCTTTTGCGCGCTACGGGAGGCTCACCTGGAAGAACGGACACAGTGGGGGGTGGGAGGGGTGTAATATTAGCAAATATTGATTCTTGGCATCACACAATTAATTCATATGAAGACAAATATTTCCCATTGATGCATGTTAAACAGCTCTAAATTGCCTCGAAGGGTGAGCCAAAGTTAACTGTCAGGATCGGTTTCTGAAATTGCCTCTTCAGCCAAACCACTTTATGGAATCGATGGCCTGAATAAGAAGCAATTAATTGGTCTTGCAGTTCTATGTTGGGATGCAGATAGCTCCCGTGGCCCCGTACACATAAGACAGTCCCATTAAGGAGCGCTCTCGGCCGTGCGCATTTATCAAAGGGCGCCAAAGGATTCTCTTTCTTTCTTCATTCATCTGTTTTTACAATTTCCCATGTAAATCTGAGTGATGTGTCAACAAGTCCGAGGATTTGGGCAGTAGTCCGGGCTGCAGAAGTAAACAGCTTGAAGTGAATAAACAGGCGTGCTGAAGCTATTTCCCTGGTGCGCAGCAGCTGCAACGTAATCCCCCCGTTGCCGTGTCTGCCCTCTGAAGATTATCAAGAGGGTTGTCTCGACACAGCCTCATATCGGTCGTATTATGATTATGATTGATAGTCTTAATCACAACACTTTTCTGCTCTTAATATGAAGATAAAGTTGCATGCAATTTCATCAAACTTGTTTGAATTACTCACAAGTTTGATGGTGAGGTGATGCTTAACTGGCAAAATTGTAAAATCCAGATAAAAACTATTTGCATAAGAATTTGCAACATTTTTAGTTTTCTCTGATATCCATATCAAGTTCTCGATTTTCAAGCAGCTTTTACCACTACAGGCTTTGGTTTTAATTTACGTTACAAATACATTTACAGACTGATTTAATCTCATCATTGGTTTGGTGAAAAAAAAATACAGCAGTATTGGTGCTAACTAAAAGAAAAGCTCTTGTTTGCCCTAGGAACGCTTTGATTATTATTATTTACTCCTAAGACTACAGATAAACCCTTCGACAGCTTGCAGTAAGTCAATTACACCAGTGCAACTCTCCTGGATGGATTTACAAATAACACTTCAGAGCTCTACAGATGATTCTGTTGAAAACCTTTTACAACACTCAATGTTACGGTAACACTAAGGTGAACTTTTGTTGCATGGATACATTCTCAACATTAATGGGAGGGTATGATCATTATTGGATTAGCACACAGCCCACACACTAAACACTGGGATGATCTTTTGCAGAAAACTGACATTACTGTATTGGGTTGATGTACTGGGTTGGTGTGGTTTGAGCAGCCACAACTGACCTGGATCTAGGTGATTGGGTCAGGGTGGCTGCATACCTGTTGCTTGTTTGTTGGTCTGAGGGGCAGCAGGTTAAAAACCCCCATCCCCACACACGCTCAGGATAGGAGCCCTATCATGAAATGTTCTATCTGCTTCTGGCTGATTCCAACTGGTCAACTCTCTACAATAACCTGGTGTTTAGAACCCCCCGTCTTCAGTGTCTCTGTGCCAGAGGGCCCTGAAAACACCACTTGGGTGGCACGGGTAGGAGAAACTGCCACAGTGAAAAACCTCCCGAATCCTCGGGTCTTCCTTGGAGCAGCCCAGAAGGCTGCTCTAAGGAACCATTAAATGTCAGAGGTTTTCCAGAAGCAAGCCGAAGGATGTGATTCCTGGTTTCACATTTGGAGCTTTGACCATCTAAATCATCACCTTTTAAATCCTTTTTGCTATAGGGTTTGTTTAAATAGATCTTTGGTTTTGCATTGTTGAAGATTTTTATGAGAATCTAATATCCCACGGTGGAACCATTTCAGGAGCTATGAACTTAGTTTCCCAGTTACTTAAGCCTTTTTCCACAGGGTTGAATTTTGTTCCTACATTGATTTTCACTTGGATGGTCCCCAAGTCCCGGTGGAGTTTGTTAAGAACAACACAGGTTGATCATAGGCAGATTGTCAAGCACCACCGTGGCAGACGAGGCGGCGTGGCGAAGCACCATCTTGGTGATGATGCTTGCTTCTTCCCGTGGCGGGGCAGCTATACCGGGTTTGCCTGATCAGGCTCTTTAGCCCTGATCGGTGGGACCCAGCTGGGTGAGTTTTTTAAAGTATGTGTTGTTTTGTCTTTCAGTGGGGATGGCGTGGTGCAGGTCGCCGCAATGCCTGTGGACCAGACCGAGGAAACACAGATACTAATTATCTTTATTTCATGTCTTCCCGGTTTTGGCCAGGGAGCCGTTTTGTTTTGCAAACTTTAATAACTCTCGCCATGTTGGCGCCCCACTGCCAAAAAGTCTCCCTCCCTCAAACCGTACATACGTACGCAGAGACTCCCACACACACCTTTCACAAATACCTAATAACAAATTACAGTTATATTATTATGTATATTTACAAGTGTGGTGGCAGCGCTGCACACTTACTATTATTGCACATGTAATTATTTTTATAGACAAATTTCGCCATGCTGCTCCTTCCACAGTTTCGACCGCATACATGCAAAATATTTCAAAACGACTCTTTCGATTCTGACGTATGCTATAACGTTGTGGAAGGCTTGTGCCCATCAGTGAAATCTAATTAGTTTGCGCCAACATTTTGCCAAAGAGGTTTCCCAGGGGAAGAAAATGCGCGGCAGGGTTGTCATGGGTAAGGGTTGTAAACCTACACATATTAGGGGAATCACCCCCATAGACCCACGCCCACATACATACGCAGCACCAACACACTTTTCCAATTTCAGAGCTTCTTGCATAAATAAGAGACAAAACAAGTAATAAAGTGAATAGATGATGTGTAGCCTACTCAGAACAATTGTGTCCAACAGGTGTATTGTTACCCTCTATAACAGTAACACCATATTCCAAATTGGCATTCACGCCCTTGCCCAGTGCTGGGTTCCCTGAGATAAAGCCATAACAGTGGAGATGGCAAAGCGTGTGTAGCCCTCTTTGTCTTTCCCTTGAACTCTCCGCCTGGGCGGCCATGCACGGTATGAACGTGCGCATACCTGTGCACGGGCCTTGGCGTGCCAGTACATGCCACGGTTCACTCAGTGACTTTCACACCAGCTGGTAGAATACCCTTGTTCTTTTTCTTTTCTTTTGTATTCAACACATCACCACAGCAACATTACAAGATCCGTGAAAGGAGGCGGACAGGTGGGGACAGATGGATGAAATCTACTGGAGTTTAGCTGAAACTGCGATGGCCCCACACACACTAGAATATTTGGATGAAGACCCCATGCCGGCTCTTTTACATAAAACAGCATCGGCTTTCTCTACAGGGACTGAGGAGCTG
The DNA here is from genome assembly GCF_960531495.2 of Zeus faber. Lineage (NCBI taxonomy): Eukaryota > Metazoa > Chordata > Actinopteri > Zeiformes > Zeidae > Zeus > Zeus faber. The sequence continues at coordinate 18,262,840 of NC_137195.1, read as the reverse complement.
CAGAACAGTGGGAGGGATCCATTAGACAGATAGCTGCTGAGGTCAACTGCTGCCTGGCTGGATCTGGTACACAGCTCTTAGGAGAAAAAAAGTATAGAATGTTGTATGGTTGGTTCCTTACTGATTGTAAATAAAACCTTTATTTTAATATGTCCTAAGGAGTCTATTACTGTTCCATTAGTTGCCCAAATATACAAATTATTTGAATCAAAATATAAATACAAATAAAATAATAAAAATACAATGTTTTGACATTATTTAAACATTACTTTAACCTTGGCAGAGGAACTTGTCTGATGATGACAAGGTCGAGCTACGAGCACTTAAACCAGCAGATGCTGTGTTCCGCTAATGCTGAGGCTCTGTGTGCGAAACAGAAATGAGCTGCCTCAAAGGCAGCGTTTATCTCTGTACTCAGGCAGCATGTACGGAACCTGAGTCCCACTGAACTATGGTGCGAGGGTATGGGTCGATTCTTCCAGAACTCTGATACTAGTGTGTCAATCAGACGGTGTTTTGGAATGTTTATCCCGCCTGCATCAGGACACAGATTAATCCGCGACTTGCACCGGAGACGGTACCAGAACCTCTGTCACTCTGGGCAATTACATCAAGGTTCCAACCGTTTCCCCAGTGTCTAGCACGAGAGCCGAAAAGTAAATATTTTGTCATTCCATTATTCCTCCCCTTTAGCCGGTGATGTGTGGGCTCCTTGGGGCTCGCCCGCAGCCAGTAAGTCAGCCGTCTCTGAAGTGTGAAAGCCCGTCTTTGAAAGCGAAGGCATGGAATTTGCTTTGCGGTTTTCCCAAAGACCGCCACAGACTACAAGATTATGATTGCTACTGGGTTGTTTTGCCACACTTTTACATTGCAAAACAAGCTCAGCAGCCGCAGGCGAGGCAAAACAGTACGAAGCGTTTGAAAAAACACTGCGTTTGGCGGCGACATTTCCTTTTTTTTTTTTTTCTTATCCTTCTTAGTTTTGTAGGATGAGGTATTAGGATATGTATGAATGTTAAATGTCATGTTTGTTTGTGAAATATATGTGATTCTCCTCCGTCGAGTGAACCCCATAGTAATAAGCTCTCTGTCTTAATCCTTTAACTCTTAAGGCTTTATTTTCTATTATAACCCTTCACTGTCAGAGTGGGTCTGTCAGACTCCTCAGGTCAATGTCCACACCCACAAAATGCAAACTTTCTGATGGATTCCACCCTTATATCGGGATTTAGTAATCAATCAATTCAATTGTCCCTGACAGTTATTGTAATATTAATTAGCCCGTTACTCAGCCTTATTCCCCTCACTATGAATCTTTACACTTTACTTTCCCTCCAGTTAGTTCGTTATGAATTTGTTTCATATTAATTCACCTGTTTATCAGAATTTCCCACTGATACAGCGTTACATTTTCACTCAAGATTTTTTGACCCAATTCTAGGAACACTGTCGATGTGAGGGCATACCGGATTTTACCCGTTTAGTGTTGACTGTAACCGTGTCAGATGTGAGTAAGCACATGTTTCCATTTTTAGCCATCACGCTCAACAATCCTGTTTTTTATGCTGTCGTCACCTCCTCGTGGTCACATCTCCCCTGACTTATGAAGTATGGCTGTGCCAGACTGTGATTAAACTGTCCAATAAAACTTCCCCGTTCACTCCGAAGAGAGGGGTAGAGAATAATTAGCCACTATCAACCATTGCTAAGTCTAAATGCTATCGCATGGCCCCATGCCCAGGCCATTAGTTTGCTTGGGGAGCGAAAGAGGCGATTTCCTAGCTGAAGGAAATGAGCAAAATCCTTGGCCCATAATGGTTTCAGTCCAATGAAATTGCTTGTTGTTTTCTTTTGTGTAGTGGCTGCTGTCTGATCTTTACCTCATCGAGGCTTGTCTTCAATTATGTCCCCCCATTCGCGGTTTTAGAAGCGAAACCTTATTGTGTTAACCTCAAATTAGGAGCCACGGCTTATTTTCCAAGCTTGAATTCAGCCTCTACACAGGCGTTTGTCGATGTACTGTCAGTAGATTTAGTCATATATTAAATCCTATCATTCAAATCCCAATGAGGTCTATAACAGAACCTCTGGGTCTTGGAAAACCAAGAACAAAGAGCTCAACAGCTTTTTCGGTGGCTCGTGTGAGCTGGCGATTTGGCCTCCCATCCCAACAGGCCTGTACGGAAACGCTTTCACTCTGCGAACGTCCACGCCCTACAATCTTCTTCTCGGCGGCTTTTCGGAGGTAAGTGAAGGATGATAAATAAAACGGCAGCTCTTATCTACGCCGGAGCCAGTCTAGTGCGGCACGATGATTTGGACATTCCCACGTCCCCTTCCGCCGCAGATATGCATGTGCACACGCGCTCATGTGCGGTTTGACATGCGATGCATTTGTGTTATTCGTCCGCTCTGCGCAGTAACCCGGACGGGGTCGTCGCGCTCGGCAGACCCGGGTCGCCCGTCAAACTCCCTGTCTCGATAGAAGACCCATCATTCATGCTCCGGCGGCTTCATTAACAGGAGACGGCGCGGCGGCGTGTGTTTGTGTTTACGGCCGACCCCGGCCCCCGTAGCCCGTTCCCCTCGTCAGATCTATAGACGAAATAAACAAGGGAGATAAGTGAGGTTAGGACGAGCGGGGCACACACAAACACACGCGGCGAAACCCCAAACAATTGTATTCACCCGCACGCACACACTTGAACATGTTGGAGTCGGTGGCCTGGTACATTAAGTCTCCCAGTCTCCCCCTGTGCATTAAGGTCGACTTAGGGGAGATTATCCGGGCTTGATAATGACAACAGCATCACACAGAAATCAATAGAGCTGATAATACCCCCCGAGCTTAACTAAGCAAATTTGTTTTGCGCTAACCGAAGCTCCCTTCAAGTCGACAAGAAAAAACTAAAAAATAGACCCACTCACTCCCTCTCTCAATTCTCATCATGCCTCTCTCTCTCTCTCTCTCCCTCTCTCTCTCTCTCTCTCTCTCTCTCTCTCTGTCTCTCTCTCTCGACCACTCCACTTCTCTCCAGCGATGGCATCATCTCTTGATTGTGAAATTATTTTATTAAAATGTGAGCAGGAAGTCGGGAAAAACAGCACTCCGGAGACGAGTTCTTCTTAAATTTGGTGCTGGTCACGTCGATTAAGATGTGAACTTTTACAATTCCAGCATTCAGCTCCGGGGCCTTATCTGAAATTAGAAAAAAAAAAAAAAAAAGGGAAGAAAAAAAAAAAAAGAAGAAGAAGTCCCCTTCTCTCCGGCTTTGAAGTTTTTCTAAGCCACTCTGGCTCCGTTCGGAAAACGTAGAAGCTAAAGGGGGCTTTGATTTCTGGAGTCGGCTTTGCCTGTCACTTTGTGTTACATGCCGGCTGATCTAAAGGCTAAAATGGAGCAAAACTGCCATGCTGTCAGCCTCTCCCAACCCCCCTATTTCACCCGTGAGCCACGTCGCCCCTGTGATTGGCAAACAGTGGAAGGCGATAGGTCAAAGAATAACTTTTCAACCGGGGCTGGATGGGGGCACTGTGTCCATGTTTTATCATGACAATTTGTTTTTTTTTTTTTTTGAATGGGAGACCCGAGAGAGATTCTCAATCAATCAATGGAATGACCGCACAAGCTCAAATCAACAGTGTGCGCCTCATCAAACATAGACAGATGTCAATATCGAATTAGACACGATGACTCATACCACAGACTTCATTCACAGCCGGCACCAAACAAAATCAATAAGCCAAATGCTAAAAGGGATAAGGCAAATTTGGTTCTTACCCAGTTTAACATGAGAAGGTCAAGACCACTGTCCTTCCTGTGTGTCCAGTACTGAGATAGATAGATAAATGCATGGCTTCAGAGGGAAGCAACTAGCCTAGCTCTTGTGAAAATAGGGAAATGCACCGTCCAGCATCTCAAAAGGCTGAGTTATTCGAGTGATACATCATGCAACAGAGCACTGACTTGTTGAGAGACGCGGGAATTTTATGTGTCAGCTGACTGTCCACACCAAACTGTTATGGATGAGGTTAGTATGCGCTCACTGATGGCAGTCTGGAAGTGGGGGAGTAGCTGTGTTACTTTGAATTTCTTAATGTCGTGTTCAGACTACGCGATTCTGGCCTGGTTCTCCATTCGCCAACAGGTTTTTAAAAATCGACGAGCAAAGCCCCGGATCGGGGGTAAAATCATAGCGCGTGTGAACCGCTCGCGGCGCGATCCGCGCGCTCACCAAGCGCCCGGCGTCACAGTAGTTTGGAGACCCGACAGACTCATCGGGGATTCCTCCTGGTGAAAGATCTTGTAATCGCCGACACCCTGTCACCTATCAGTCACGTAGTGTGCAAACCACACGACCGCAAGATTCCCGATCACAAGACGAAAGGTTGTGTCGCGTGAACAGCACAGCGAGCTGACGACTTTGGTAGTGGCTGTCATTCTTCTTCTTTTGGGTGCTGTATTGCTGATGTGGGTGCCAAACATTTGAGTGATGGTTCTGGGCTCACCTGAGATCCGTACTGAGTTTTGTATACTGACTGGTGGTGCTTTTTTCTGGTTACCATTGCATGCATAGACACGGAGACCATTCAAAGCTGTCGGCACATGGCGCTGTGTAGTACGCACTCAGTAAGCTTAGGTTGAACAGTGAAATCTCTGTGAATTCTGGCAGCGACATGTTCTTTGATCTCCCCCGCGCCTTATGAAGTGATACGCATATTTTATTTTGTCAAAGGCAAATATAATTTGACAGAGACAGACTGCAGTTCAACGTTTAGCTGTTGGCGGGGAATATTTAGTGTGAGCCAAATATTAACCCCAAGCTGTGAGGAAAATTGACCCAGTAAAAGGTCTGCCTTCCATGAGGGTCAAAGAGGGATGCAAAGCAATGCATTTGTCTCTGTCCCTACAGTCGGGGTGGATTCGCGATTCAACCGGCAAGGCAAGCAACCCCATCGCACTTGTTGCGGGTGTGGAGCGATGGCCGGCAACCCTTATCGGACTTCATACAGGGAATTACATTGCCATGGGACGGCAAACAGAGCAAGAGCAAAGAGAGGATCGGAGCTGGGCTGAATGAGTTCGCTGACCCAGGCCGCAATGCTCTGGTCTCGCCCTAACAAGATAAACATTTATGCTGCGGCGGCCGTACACCGCAACAAACATGCACCCAGTAGCGCCCGGCGAGGACCGAGCAAACATGGGGGTTCGGGTGGATGTTCTGTACTGATGGTGTGCCGGGGTAGCAGGCAACATTGTAAACATACAGTACACTGTTTGGCAAGCTATGTGCAAAGGATGCAGAGTCATTTACCGAAGTGTATTGTTATATTTGGATCAACTTCAATGTTGGAATGAGGAAAATCATAGTCATAAAGGCATTGGGGCTAGATGTGTCACTGTGCGCACTCCAGTTTTGGCAGGAGAAAGGGGGTAACTGATCATTATGATCGTGGATAATTTTTTCGCATTAGTTCGGGTATCCAAAGGCGTTATCGTCTTCTGATGAGCAGCTCAGATGGCGAGAGCTTTGGCTTTCGAACTTGGTCCAAAAAGTAGCAGCACCGGTCCAAAAAACCAAGGGCAAACGGTCTTACTAAATCAAACTAATCTTCTGCCTTTTGGCTGCAAGTCATGCCACTGTGTCGCACGTGTCACTTCACAGCAGCAGGAGGCGCCACCCTGCGCCGCATCCGGGCCCACTCTTAGTGCGGAGAGAAGGCGTTCTTTGAGAAATTCCATTGCATCCCTGAGTGTTAAGGAAGAGTTATCTGACAGCTCTTCATCTTCCTCTCCTCCAGCTCTTTGGCCAGATACTGTACAGTCCTGGGCGGCTGGGGCTAAATCCAGACATCTGCTGTAAACAGCATTTGTAATGGGATATTAGCCTAAGCTGTTCCCTCATTTGGAGTGTCTGTCTCATTTCATGGCTGACATCTGAGGGCGGAGAGAGGAGCCGTGTCCTCATCCAGTAAAATCTAATCATTCCTGGCATCTGTCAGTCACACTTGGATGATCGGAGTCAAATGTAATGGCATCTGGAGAGAGCATTTATGAATGCACAGGTAATAACCACCATAAATGAATCCGATTTACCCCTGGGGGCTATTGAGAGCCTTCCAAAGCGCTCGGCGGCGGAAAGGAAGAGCGTAATGACATTCACAGCTACTCAAACGGTCACATTTATGGCTGCTTTATATCCTTTGACATCAATTGCCGGAGAACGCATATGAGCCCTTTCCTGTCCTCTGTGACAGTTAATGTCACGCGATTGTTTTCACGTATGAATATTTATGAATGGATCCACTACACACTAAGTGACTAGACAATAAACTTTGACAGCACTCGCACTGCGCTTGACAATCTCGTTGGCTCAATTCTAATACTGCGCTTCAACAATTACACGCAAAATGGCTTGGAAAAAAAACAACAACAACAAAAATGAAAAATCAAACTTCACGTAATTAAAATAAGAGTTTGAATACAGCAGTTATTGCGATTTTGTGTTCTTCTGGTCTGTTTATAATGAGTACATACATCTTTCAAAAGCTGGAAAGAAGCTTGTCTTGCGATGTCATCACGAGGCAGGACCTCTTGTCCATCTCCGCCTTTCTATTGTCTGCGAACAGAACGGGAGATATTGTCTTTGTTGGCAAAGCGACAGCGGCTTGGTTTTCCATTGTGTCGGAGGAGTTCATCATTAGCGTTAACTTCACCATTACCATAGCTCTGTCTGACGTGAGTCTTTAAAAAGTACCGTGTACACAGCAAATAGTAAATTACCTCTAAATCCCCCAGTGCCGTGTCTCAGCTTAACTTGAGGAACTTTTAAATCTTATGCACACATTGTGGCTAATACTCACATTGACTAGAGTTTTATATATTAAGCGGCATATTAAGAACTCCCACCTACAGACAATAGCTTAATTCATGTGCAATGAGGATACAAGACAGGGCCCTGAATGGACTCATTCAGAGCTTGTATGAAAGTAAAAACTATCTTTCTCCCTCTATCTTCTTCTATTTCCTCTTTCCCCTCTCTTTGCCCCCCCATCTATCCTGCATCCCTGTCTCCCGATTTTCTCAACCTCTCCTGCTGGGACAATCAATCCTTAATCACCCCTCCCCACGGCCGCCAGCGAGACAACTCAATCGGCTCTAAAATATGCAAATCTTATTCCTCAGATGATTACGCTGTGGAGTCAACATTGATCTTCCGTGACCTCCGAAAAACACAGGCCCTCCTGTCAAAAAGACTGATGGAGTTTGGGTGGGTCGACGGGGTGGGGCCGGGATTGGGATAGAGGAGGGACACTGTTTGAACGCTATCGGCGCTCCTTTTACGCTCGTCTTGTGTCTTCCTCCCCAAAATAGCACGGTCCCCCAGGTGAAATTGTCACCATGGCCACTAACCATGACCTGCTCACCCCCATCCCCTTCAACTAATCAAATGACCCACTTTAAAATGCCATTACCAAACATAAACATATTCACTGTTTGAAAGAAAACCACTCATTGCATTTGACCATCAGTCTATGCCCAAGTGTTTTCTTAGTTCATCTAAATCAAACGTTTTGTCACACATAGATGCAGATGCTAGATGCAGAGCTCCCTTTCGCTCGGCTGCCAGGACAATGCATTCTAATGACTGACTGCAAAATCCTGTGAACAAGTTTGTATAATCCTTGAAAGCCCAGTCCATGCTTACTAAAGCGACAGCTGCACTGATCCATGCACTGTGGTCGGCCCTATTTATATTGGTATGTGTGTGTGTGTGTGTGTGTGTGTGTGTGTGTGTGTGTGTGTGTGTGTGTGTGTGTGTGTGTGTGTGTGTGTGTGTGTGTGTCTGTGTGTCTGTGTGTGTCTGTGTGTCTGAGTCCATGTGTGGCTTGGGTGATGACTTGCAGCAGCACCATGGACAGCTCTTGTACAGTAGGTCTTCCAGTCAACGCTAGATGGCAGTATTACTCAATCCTTCACCCTCCTTTCTCCCGCTCTGCCACTAAATTCCTCTCCTCATAATCTCCCCAGTGCTCCAGCATCCATGCAAAACCCTACATAGCCCCACACAGCCCATTGTAACCATACGCAGCCCTGCATAGACCTACACGGCCCTACATACCGCTTCAAAGCCCGGCCTAGCCCTGCGGTGCGGTGCACAGCCCTACACAAACCTACACAGCACTGCATAGTCCTACACCACCCTACACAGCCCTGCCAGACTTCTCTTTTCTCCGAGGTTGCTGCAACAGCCTTTCAGCGGAATATCATATAGAAGTCAGCATTGTGCTCCGGCTGTTTGAAATACAGGGCAAATTTAAACAATTTGCCTCTCTGTTCAAATCTCTGTCGTCCCAGCGCTGGCGAGAGTGTTCCTAGGACACTGCCAAACTTTTCTTAAAATGTTCTTTGTTCAGAACACAAATCCTTATTTAATTGTACACACACACACACACACACACACACACACACACACACACACACACACACACACACACACACACACACACACACTTACACACGTGTACAGTATGCATATAAGGACCCGCCCATCCAGCAATTTGGCCCTCCCTGGAGATGGAGAGAACAGGGCGTAACGGAGCAGCGGAGCAGCGGAGCGGAGTCGGAGTTCCGCGTTCATAAGAGTTTCTCTTCCGTCTTCCCTCTGAGAAATATCTATTTACATAACTCCATTTATGTAAATGTAAATTCACAGGCTGTCACGATTGTAACTAAAGTCATATATAAATCGAATAAGCCAAACAAAAATAAAATACAGTCTTTCAAATGCAGGTTGGGGATCGAAAACAGTGTTTTAATTTAGATGTATTTATTTTACACCGTTTCCTTTTTGAACCTCTTGCAGCAGGTCTGTGCATATATCCAGGAGCCCAAGATTTAAAACCATATTGTGCAAAATTTGGTGTCTGCAGACAGTAAAGAAGTATTACAACCTGTCCTTCATGTTCAAAATAATTAAAATGTTCCCCTTCCCACAGCGGCTCAGCAGTACTTACATCCCTTGTCTATGAAACACCGCACTTCCAGTACGGGAAGCGAATACAGTTTTTCAAAAATACCTGTGAGCAGTCAGGGAGGCCTAATATCTATTGAGGAGCTGAGATACTGCTTTTGTCAACACAGTTAAGAAAGAGGTAAATATCAATGGGTATAAATTGATTTTTTCCTTTTTGTGTTTTGCTCCTGGTTCATTTGAAAACTTTTTCATTTATTTATGACAAACTTTGTGTTGTTCCCGCATGATGAAAACGATCCACCGCACTCAACAAATCCACTTAGAAAAATGTTGTTGTTTTTTTTTTTCCAAATACTTTTTTTATCGACTTCTCCCGGGCTTTTATCGCGCAAAGAGACATTGTTTCAGAGAGATGCCGAGATTGGCATTTTGACAAGTCAGGTGGGAACAAAAGCGTTCGTCTTTACACGGCAGTGAGTGCCTCGCCTCTCTCGGCGGATCGATGTCTTCCTTTGTGCGGGGGTGTGTATCTCCCCGGTGTTATCGAGTGTCCCCTCGCGCCGGGCTGCGGGGCCCATTGTCTCTCCTAACTGCGTGCACTCTGCCACTGGATGTAATAGGAGCTGCTCCGCTCCGATTGGGGTGCCAGCCACATGCTTGACCTCCCTCTGAACCGCCACGTGGGGAGTAAACTGTTGTCTTTTTCGACCTCTTTTGTCATCGCACCTCATCGCGAACGTTGCTCCGAACATACTTTTCCCGCTGAAGATGCGGTCCGAATTCAAATAACCGATGGGTGGTTTACAATGACAAAACGCACAAACGTTAACAAGATGGATTTTCTTTCAATAAAGACAGTGATTTATGTCGGCGGAACAACATAAGGCTCCTCGCAGGCAGCGTCTTCCGCAGACTCTGCTTGACAATAAGGAATCAGCTGTTTATTTTCGTCTGGGCACATCTGCCCTTGGCGCTGCGTTTCATTTCGTTGTGCCTGCGGGCGGCGTGCACGCGTCTGTTGCATGCATGATTTATTTAACAGATACGGGACGTCTCTGTGCCCCTCTGCCTGTTACGGGTAAATTGAAACCAATAAAGAGATTCTGGAGCCATTTCTCTGATATTGCCATGGTTAAGAGGAGAGTCAATAAAACTGATGAGTTTTTGCAGGACAGGAGCAGCTTGTAAATGGTTTGTGCCCGAATGCATTGGTTTTTGTTGCTCTTTTCAAAGCTGATTAATCGCGTGTTACCCTTAAGGGGGAGGGAGAGAGAAGAAATGCCACCGGTGGCTCAGACATCTGGAAAGAGAGCAGAGCAGCATATGACCACTGGGCTGATGTCCACGGTGAAGTGGTATCGCAGTGTCTGTGATGGCATTTCCACTGTGGGGAGGCAGGCTCTATATCTCACATCAGGGCTATTACCCCTCTGTGAGATACCTGCGGGGACACACTAGAACCGGGGTTCTCAACACGGGGTCCTTCACGAGGTTCCGGGGTGCTCCCCAGCAAGATGATTAATAGTTAAACTTCACCATTATTTTTTTCACAAGACGTTCGGGAAATTAGAGAATGTTCGATAGTGACTGTTTTGATCCCAGTTTTACTGTTGAAACCAGTATAGCATATATGGAAGTTTGGACTAAATCGTGTCTAAAAATGGAAATAGGGCCTAATGTGTGTCAAATTAAGGGTCCCTGATCGGAAAAAAGGTCGAGAACTACTGCCCTAGATAAACAGAACTACCTTCTCTGGGTACTGCTTCTACCAAATCAGCGCAATTGAAGATAAAGATGTGAGTGAGAAAGACACTGAGCTAGAGACGGGCGATGAATAAAAAGTCACGTACATTTCAAAATGTCCTTAAAGAGTAAAAAGAAAAACAAATAAACAAAGAAAAAACCCACCACACCACCACGTATAAAAGCATGCCAATAATCAAGACTTGGCTCTTCCTGCTGCCTGTTCGTCTTTGTGCCGTTTGCGGGAGGGCAATGGGCGGCCTAATCAATGCTTTTAGACAGTATGTTTACGAGGAGAAAACGTTCTTAAGGGGGCTGACCCCTTTACTTTCCTCAGCCCAATTTGCTTCTATTGTCCTTCCTCCTTTCTCTCTCCTACGCACAAGCAGACGGCGCACATGCAACACGCCAGGCACGCCGATATGTATGGAGACGTACGAGAACACCCAGGCACACACACACACACACACACACACACACACACACACACACACACACACACACACACACACACACACACACCCACACACACACACACACACACACACACACGGAAACAACGATTGGAGATTTTCGCGAGTTTGGGTTCGCTCACTTGCGTCAGCCGGGGAACCTTGTGGCTGAAAGTGGGGCTGGAAGTCACGAGGCGGCGGAGAGCGGTGTTTGCTGACCTTGGGCCTGACTTTGCTTCACCGAAAATGGACTCTCTAAGAGGGGTGGGTGGGTGAGTGGCGGCGAAACAGACGTTGAGAAAAAAATAGAAAATAAATAAATAAAAAATAAATCGTTGTTTGATGGAGGCTCACACCGCTTTAAAAAACCTTCTTCGCCCGTCTCTTGTTCCCCCCCCCCCCATCCCCCAGTTATTTTTTCTTACTTTCTCTCCCTGTCATCCGTGCTCTCTGTTCAAAAGGGCAAAGCCTCAACGTTTGCGGGCTTTGACTTATTATTATGAAACATCCTTTTTTCGCCGACTCCTCTTCCTTCTCTTCACAAAGACCTGCTGAGGTAAGACTGGGAGGTAGAAAAATACTCCTCCATTCATATGGCTCGCCACACTTTTTCATTTCTATATAACTACCTGTCGTCCGTACAATAACCCATGACAGCGTGCGCACCACCCGTGCACCACCAGCCCCGTGACTGAAATGGATCATGTAACTAAGGGCGCTCGCTCCCCTATTAGTTTGTTTGCCTGGTCCGAATCAGAGTGACATTTATGCGTTTGGTTTGTTTTGCTGTTTGGTTGCTTGGATTCGGTTCCACACTTCACAAAGAGACCAGAACAAAACAAAACCAAAAAAATAAAAAATATTATTCTGAAGGGGATATGGGTGGAGCAGGGGCGGGAAACCTACCTGCGCAACGGCTTTCACTCATTGGCCAGAAATATAGCGAGGGGAAATATGAACAAACCTTTTGCAAGCGCATAGAAATCACGGAGTCACCGCGGAGCCCGTGCCGTTGGCGCCGGCGGTAATCCTGCTTTGGTGTTGCGACCAAACACATTTGGAAGATAATGTTACAGCTCGGTACCAACGTCCGGCAAGGCTCCGGGTCGTCAACAGCGTGCTGATCCACCCTTTCAAAAGAAGACGTGCTGCGATCGGGCGTCGGTATGACCGGAGAAGGCGAGCCTTGAAACAAAAGTAAACACATGCCCGCCGGCAAACCCGTCATCACGTGTCTCGTTCACTCCCTGTAATTGGGTCGAATGACCGCGATCGACCCGCACTGGGGTTCACTCGAAGTGTCCAGAGACCGCCTCTTGCAAACGCTCTGGGAGCGGTTGTTTTGGTCTTTTGGTCTTCTACCGGCCCGGAGGAACCGCGCCGAGGGGGTGAACGCACCAGCGCTCCATTCAAACGGACAAAGCACTGCAGATGTGACAGCCACCTATGAGGCTGCCTTTCTTTTTGTTTTGGCCACTTTCTGCTCACCCTTACTCCTCTCCACTTCGCTCTTTGTATCTTTTTGCAGAGATGGAGATCAGCAATTTTAAAAAGCCCTGTCGGTTTCATTTAAGACCAACAGGTTGAAATGAAAAAAACCGGCAGCTACGGTGTAGCTCAGTATTCCAAAATGCAATAAACACAACAACTGGCATGACTGATGTTGGAACAAACACAATGAAAATATTGGCTTGTGAGTCAGTGTTGTGATTATTTCCCCCATCCATAGAGTCGGTGTGTACACAGTACGAGTGTGGGTCTCCATCTTTCTATTCGGTTGTTAGGAAAGGCACTATGAGGTCACTCTGGCTGGACAGACCGTGGGCGTTAGTATTCTGCTACTGATTGGCCGCTGATGTGATGTGATGTTCTGTGGTTTGGCCTCCTTGCGGGGCAAAAACCTGCTGTTGTTGGATATTTGATTGCTCCTTGATGCCTTTTATTTTTTTATTTTTTCGGCCCTTCGTGTTCACAACTTGTCAAGTCCAAGACATTCCAAGAAACCCCGCCACACGCACACGCACACACACACACACACACACACACTGTATGTTATGGGATTTGAATGTAATCAAACAGCGTGAATAAAGTATTTTGGGCATTGTGTGTGCAAAGTGAAGGAAAGATGCACTCCTTCCATAGCATTTGAGCAAGGCACTCAAGCATAAAGCTGGAGTTCATCATCTAGTTATATGAAGCGATTAAGCATATTCACACACACACACACACACACACACACACACACACACACGCACGCACGTACGCACACTGGACATCCAGAAAAACCTTCAAAAACAGGATGAGCCGGGATTGTGTAGATCTAAATCAGCACTATGACATTTTTGAATCGTGAGAGAAAATCAGGAGATGCATATCAAATATTTAAAATTCTCAACCAGCATTAAAGCCTTTTTCGGAGGAGGACCTTGGGATATGAGGACGTTAAATGTGTCCCGATGATCCCAATGTCCGTTTCAATAACGCTCTAGGTGTGTTGCCCTTTTAAACCGCACGCACGCACGCACACACACACACACACACACACACACACACACACACACACACACACACACACACACACACACACACACACACACACACACACACACACACACACACACACACACACTATAGTTTAGTGCTTGTGGTCTCTGGGCACCAGAGGTTGTTGTGGAGAGGTGTGTGTGGCTGAGCAACACTCTGGTGATGCTCTGCGTGGGAGCGTCCAGTAAAATGAACATCTGCTAAGTTGCTGTATAATCAGCAGAGCCGTGTGGGCGGGGGAGATGTGAGGAAAGTTTTCAAGGAGAACGATGGCGCCGCGCATTTTCTCGCGTTTGTGCGGAGGGTGCAGATTTTTACGACTCTTATTTTACAAATGGTGCCACAAAAAAAAAAAGAAAAGAAAAGGTGGGACTGTGCTTTTTATGGGCGATAAGAGAACACCCTCGCCTCTCGAGCAATGTAGATCGATGTCGCCCGGAGTTTGGTTTCGTTATCACAATAGAGCGGCGTAGAAGCATGCACTGTATTAAATCCAAAATAATCCAACTTTTTTCACCGCATTGCATCTCTTTACAGTGAGTGACAGAGAAGGAGTGATGGAGAGTGACAGAAGTGTTTACTGAGTGGGAAGTGTGATGAGGATGACCCAAATTATTCCCTGAGTGGCGATTAGGCGGAGCCCTTCAATGTGTTTGTTGTGTGTTTGTGTAAAGGAATTGGATCACATGTTTGGGTCTGTCCATGTGTGCGAGTGTGTGTTTGCGGGTGTGTCTATATGGGAGTGTAATGGTGCCAGGCCCTCTAGCCATAGGCAATCCAAATGAGATCTGAGGAATTGCGTGTCAAGCCAGCTATTCGTCAAACATAACAGCAGCAAGAAGCAAGATTGAATGGCGGAGATAGCATCTTCAATCATCGAGTGCCGGAGCCCACTTTGTGCGCTTTATCTCCACAATATATGGCACGCAGGAATGTCAAGTGAATATGATAATGGGAGAATGGATCATCTGTGCAGCCGAGTGGCTTAATAGCATCCAAAGTATGAAGCCATGTCGTGAAATTACTTCCACAGGGGCGTGACATCTGAGGTGAGCTATCCGGTTCGTTAGTCAAGCCTCGGATATTAGCTCCATGTGCTTGTGGAGACCAAGGAAATCAAGGAAGTTGCTTGGTCTTCTCCAGGCTCGAGCCGATATTTGGGTCCCATGACAAAAGTCTGAATCAAAGATGTTAAAAATGTAATTTCAAAAATATAACCTGAGCACCGCCGGCAAATTCAAAAAACCCTATTTTAGTCTAAGCTCAGCCATGGAAAACAGGAATCGCCACGCTAAACTGGGTATTCGATGGAAACTCAGGAAGACCGGCATGCACACACACACACACACACACACACACACACACACACACACACACACACACACACACACACACACACACACACACACACACACACACACACACACACACACACACACACACACACACACACACACTTTATTATAACAACCCCAAGGTGTGTCTGCTGTAAATATATGATGCACCAGAGTAAATGCAGAAACTTTATTAAAAACAGGATCGCTCTGCAGAGCTCCCGCACAAACTGCTCGCGCTGTATTTCACAGTAATGACGAGAGAGGTAAAGTCACTTTAAAATTAAAGCTGAGTCACTCTGTTCCTCCGCCGCTCCCTCAACATCGGCCGAGGTTAATGAGGAGTTTTCTTCCCGCAGTCCAACCACGCGTTCTCCACGAGGACGGGGCTCGGCTCGCAGCAGCCGCCTTCTGTTGTTGTCGGTGTTTGGGTTGCTCTTATAAAAGATGCACGGCACAGAGTTAAAAGCAGATGAACAGGAAGATCTCCACACCTTGTTTATTTTTTTTTGGTCTTGGGGGTGGAGTAAAGCAGCAAGTAGATTTTGTGAAGCGGAAAAAAAAAAAGGAAACACGTGAAATAAAATGTGACAAACAGGCAGACAGACCAATGGCGTTGGCGATCCATCCATCCTCCATCTGAGAGAGACCTGGTGTTAATCAGTAGCAACAAACCGACACGGCGGCAAACACGAGCTCCTGGTTGGGGTCGTCCGACTCGTTAACCCTCGTTAGCCGTTTTTGGCTCATTAACCCGCATTAAGGAGCCGGACGCTACGGCCATGCTACCGCGGCACCATGGGGGAAAAAAATAAATAAATGAACCCAAGGGCGAAGAATCCCGACGGACCTCACGCTAGACGACACACATGCCTGGTTCTGTGTGTTCTCCGGCTAGGTTCTGCGGCGCATTGATGAAAATCAGGAAGATTGCGAGAAGAAGTGTTCTGACGCCGAAGCACAATGCAACCGTTGGATTTGTACAAGCAGCCGTCCATGAGATTGGCTTCTCACTTTTAAATGGCTCCCAATTTTGTCCTTATTCCTTATTCTCAGTTTTCTTTCTCCAAAGACTTATCCGTTTTGCACCAGAAAGCAGAGGGCAGGGGGCGGGGGATGGGGGAGGGAAGGAGGGAGCAGGGGGGATGGTTGGAAGGAGGGAAATAATAATGAATTGTATCGACAGAACACGGCTGTGTTGATGATCCAAGCAGAGCAAAGTGGGCGCCTTGTCTCGGTTTAGTTTTCCCTTCGACTGAGGAATATAAAGGGGGATGGTTGGAGTTCATTGTTCAGGCCTGAAACATCAAAATGATGCAGGCAATCAATCAGTCAATCTATCAATCAATCAATCAATCAATCAATCAATCAATCAATGCTTTACAGTCCCCAAGGGGAAATTTGTTTGGCTAGCAAAGGACACATCTCACAACAGCTGTACAAAACGGGGTCATATAGACGTCAAATTGCTTCGACAAAATGAGGTCTTTAAAAAGAATAACAATGCCTTCAACTATAATTGAAGAACCCAAACTGCTGCGGTGAAAGATTCATCCTTTCATCTGTTTGCCTTCGCTCTGGGAGCCCCTGCATCATCAGATTAAACTCCATTCTCATTGTGACGCTAGGCTTGCAAACCATTCATTCGTAGCGAACAAATCTTGTAAATGATTCAGGAGTCTGGAGTCACTCCGGCAAAAGTGTCGTTTGTTCGATTCGTTCACGACTCAGTAATTGTAGCCGGACACACAGGCGTTCACCGAGACTGAATCGCAACTTAACAACAAAAAGAGCAGGAGGCTGTGAGTCACACATAGGCCTCAATTAGCCCTACCAGCCCAATAAGCTCCCGAAATTTCGATTCAGTGAGTCGGAGAGCAATAAAGAGAACGAGTTAGTGATTCTTCGACTGTTGTTCGTGCTGTATTTCAATGAAAGTCCTCCCTCGCTCATTTTTCGTCACACCGACTAAATCGAACGAACAGTCAGACCACACTAAGTGCCGTTTTCAGGGCCCTTCAGCACAGAGACACAGAAGACGGGGTTTGTAAACACCAGTAGATAGACATATGTGACCCACCACAGCGATAGCCAAAATTGACACGCTTTATCAAAATCACCACGAGCAGACAAATTAGTTAAAAAAGCTTTCTGGAAGGAAAATTTGATTTTTCCAGATTCATGTTCCTTTGTGTTTTTTTTTTTTTTTTTTTTATCTCTCAACGTATTTTCAAAACCGAGTTTGATTATACTTTTCGATAGTAGATTAATGTTAAACCGTCAAATTAAATATTCCCGTTTAGATTACATGGGGAAACACAGTTCACTTACAGAGACGCTGAACAGCACGAACGCCGATGGATCGTTTCCTTTAAAGCAACCTTCCAGGGGAAGATCCTTCCTCCATATTCCATGTGATGTGAAGCCAGAATGTAAAACCATTTTGATAGAGTTCAACCTTTAAATCGTACTCGTTTTATACACACCCGTATACATTATTGTGTAGGTGGTGTAACCCGTGAATAAGCAAAGCTGACGTCACTTCCGTAAACAGATGGTTATAGCGCAAGACGAGGAGCCTTTGCTTTTATTTGTCCGTGAAAACTTTCATCTCCGTGTTATGGATTGCGAGAAGTGGGTGGTGAAAGCTCTAAATCGTATCGCGGACCTTAATCTGACCAGTGCGATAGATCCAAGTAAGTGTAAGCAGCTTGTACTGGACTACATTTTCCACGATGATAGTCAGTTCTCCGACAGCGATGCCTGAAAATGACAGTGATGCTGAATCTGATATTGTCGTTATCCCGGACATGGAGAACATTTCAAACAGCGGATTTCAACCTGAATGTGACGAAACGGAATATTTTCAAGAATCACCACAGGAGGCCGATGATACACCCGTTGAAGAAGTTGATGACGTGATGAAGTCCGTTGAGGTTAGTGATGCAGATTATGAACATTACGCACATTTATATATTTAATGACACACTGAGGTTGATATACAGAAACTAATATTATTGACAGACTGTACATAATTGCATTCATTGATAACCTGTACATTACTTTCACTGTAGAGGTGAGCAGATACCAGTGTTGTCTGCACTTTTAAACTCCTAAATCATTCCACTTTTATAAAACATATATATTCTTACTGTTACACACAAGCTTTTTTAAATAAAAATATTTTGTGTGTCGATGACTGTTCATCATTCTCTATAAATATAAGAACAATGCAAAGAATGCCCCATTCAGCAGGTGTCAAGTGGCCATGTGGCAAGTAGCCATGTGCCTTTGTTGGTACTCCAAACAATTTGCATTCTGGGAGCTGGCTGAATGAAGCCAAGTGTGGGGAAAACTGATAGGGGTGATTATCTCAGAAGCACAGTTAGCCGCAGCTTTAAAAATATGTGACACCAAAGTCAAAGGGTTACGAATGTACCTAAAATCCGTGGTGGCTCACATATGTCATGACATATGCCCTGAGTGTGTGTGGGGATGGAGGTTTTACCTGCCACTCATTAGACCAACCAACCTACAACAGATATGCACTCTGACCCCAATCATCTAGATCCAGGTCAGGTGTGGCTGCTCAAACCACAACAACCCCACACCACAAAATCCTATTCGATCCTTATACTCTCATCAAGAACGCCAAGAAGAGTCTCGAAAAGAGCCAAACCTTTCATCACTACAGTCCAAGGGCCAGGGCAGTTTAAGATTGTACATTATAAGAATTTCGTTTGTATCGAACCAAAACGTTGAAACGTGCGTGTGTGTGTGTGTGTGTGTGTGTGTGTGTGTGTGTGTGTGTGTGTGTGTGTGTGTGTGTGTGTGTGAATGTGTGTGAAAGGGCAGCAGGGGCCCCGCTTGGGCCACTGGTCACCTGTGATTCTCACATCTGATTCGAGCCACGCAAGCGTGGAGTGGGAGCCGCACACGACGCAGAGCCACCGGGACACTGCAGTCTGAAAGATTTATGAGATTCTCCCCGCCAGTGGAAAAGTGGGTTGGACCGACGCTAGGTGTATGAGTGTACGTACATGTGTGTGTGTGTGTGTGTGTACGCGTGTATGTGTGCCTGTGGGAACTCACACTTGACTTGTTCATGTGATCCATGTATGCGTGTTTGTGTGTGTGTGTGTGTGTGTGTGTGTGGGTGTGTATGTGTTAAAAAAATAATAGTTTCTGTGTATGTTTGCTTGTAACAAATCATGTTTACTGTTTGTGTATTTCATTGGGTGAGTGTTTGCTGCGAGAGTGTGTTTGTGTTTAAAAGGAATAGTTTGGGTGTATGTGTGTGACCACATTTATTACTCTTTATCTATTTGTGTGTGTATGTGTGTATGTGAGAGAGAGATAGGGAATGCGTGTGCATTCAAAAGCAATTGTTTCGGTGTACAGTATGGGGAGGATTATTGTGCACGCGCGCGCGTGCGTGTGTGTGTGTGTGTGTATGTGTGTATATATATATATATATATATATATATATATATATATATATATATATATATAGAGGGGGACATCAGACGCACTGACCTCCATTGTGGAAATGAGGAGATCCACACGATGGGGGGTAGGGTGGGCGGGGGTCCCATCAAAATTTTAACGTGCCACAAACACTCTTTTTCATTTTCCTTTTCACTGTTTCACAAAAGCGTGAATAAGAAATGGGGCCGGGAGCTCGTCAAACACATTTTGAATCAAGCCGACCTACAACAATTTAAATTTTTTCAATCAGTTTTTTGTGCCGTTCAAGGCGGTAAACATCTATGGCTGGTATGAAACCGAGGGTATTTTTCCCTGAGAAGAGGAGTTTTCCCAGTAGAACAAATAACTCCATGAATGATGAATGAATGATAATTAATAGATTAACACAATTAAATATCGCAAATATAATTAATGTCATAATAACGTGCTACGTTTCCCTACAGCGGGGCCAATCAAACTCACACTCCGCACTCTATGCGCGCCTGAGCTGATCGTCCGTGTACGTGCGTTGCTTGTACGCGGCCTGCATCAGATTTGGCCTTGGCGTGCGCTAATTTAATTCTTCCACACGTAATTACTGAGAAGTAATTAAACAGATGCACGAGCTGGCCGGGTGGGGGGCTGCAGGAAATCCTGCAGCCAAAGCTTTTATTAGCTACAACCGGCTGGCAGAATTGGCTTTAACGGCTAAAACGCGGTGCGCGTGCGACGAAAATGGAAAAAACGAGGGACCGTTGCCCACCGCCGTCCTAACGACCGTCGGAAAGGTTGGATTGAGCTCTCTCTGGGCGACATTAACACTGTCAATTTCATCCCGAAAATGATCAACGGGGCTTTTTTTTTTTTTTGCTCTGGGAGATAGGTAAAGTAGTTCTTGAAGCTTGATCCGTCTATACGTACTGTTGGTCGATCGTCCCCTCACCACACCTCCTTACACCCCCGTCTTCTGCCGTCTTCTTACCCCCACGCTCCCAAAAAGACGACAGGACCACTAGTTGTCTCAATGCAGTGTGCAGTGGGGTGGCATATGTCAACAGCGGCAGAAAGAGCCAGCAAAACGTCTGTCAGAGGAAGGGACGGCCTGAGCCAAAGTGTCCCCCATTTAATTTAAGCCAATAGAAAGTGCTGAGCCTTGTCATTGCCATCTGGACTCTGTCCCCCGGTAAGAGGGGTGGGGGTGGGGGGCTGTTGGGGGTGGCAGGTGTGGGGGGAGATGAAGAGGTGTCTACGAGTGCAGTGCGGATGAAACATATGAAAAAAAACAACAACAATGAAATATCAGTCTCTGCAAAAACAATTTTTGGAATTTACATATGGTACACTCCTGAACTCCCCCTCCCAGGGGATTGATCTTATCGTCACCAAAGCTTTGATGAACATGTTAAGCGAAGCTGAGTTGAGACATTTTTTTCCAATTACTTTTCAAGGATATTTCAAGGACTTTTCAAGGACTTATCAAGAACACGGGTGCTTTACTGTTCATCTGCCATTCATAAACACTACACCATGCTGCACGTTTGTTCTTTGTTCCCAAGGTGTCTTTGTGATGAAGAGATATAACGCAGTTTGTTTTCCTCCTCCTAGAAATGTCCCATCAGCAGGACGGAGTTGGGTCGAAATGTTGTTGATTGGGGGTGCTGGAGTCATTTCTAAATGAAAACTAATGTTCCCTTTGTTTACTCGTTACCTTTCTGGAACTTTTCTCGTCAGCATCGCTCTGGGAATTATATGTGAAGAGCAGGCCGAGAACATTATGAGCTCATCACAACTTTCACCTGCAGGGAATGTAAAGCAATCTCTGGTGAAAACAAATACAGAATTTAAATCATTATCCGCTGATCATTGAAGCTAAAAATATCACAGACAGTGGGAGGCCTCCCCTGGCAACAGTGTTGCAACTCTCCTGGGTGGATTTACTTATGACCTTATTCATTTATACAATTTGTGGACAATATGAAGAATAAACAATACGGGAGGCTCCAGTTTATTTTCTTAAGAACCTGTAATCGTATGTACCATCAGGTGAACCCGTTGCATATATGAGTTCACAACTTTCATTCCTATATTTTCAGGCTTGACAGCATTGGCAGCCCCAAGAGTGCATTGACCACCCCCACAGAATATTCTTACCCACAAAACAATTGACTACTGATTGATTGTTTAAAGGGATGCTCAAACAACCACCGTGACTGGATTAAGATGAGATGGTGCACACAGTTGAAATTTCCATTTCCGGTGAGGGTTACCACTTCCGGTTCCAGTGACGTCTTTGCTGTGCTTTACTTGGTTGAGGGGAGATGGTACACACTGTTGACTCAATACAGACGAGGAGATTTCTGGTTCCAGTGAGAGCTCCCACTTTCGGTCCCAGTGACGCCTTTGCTTGTGCGCTGTTGCTTTTGCTGTTGTTTCAGGGGCATTCTTTTGTAATGACCAGCTGACAACTACGTTCTCTCTTTCTTTTTTGTATTCCTTTGTAAAGCGCATTGTGTTGCCCTGGTATGAAATGCGCTTTATAAATAAAGTGTGACTTGACTTCACAAACCATAAAAGTAGAGCGGAAAATCTGATGAAAAATCAATCAAAAGGTTATCATGTACCCCACCCTCCTTTTTTTATGTTTTTGTAATGTCACACAAGGACATTTTTGGGGGGCACCAAAGTTTGAGTGTAGTGGCAAGGTATTAGTACAAGTGAATTTACAAGATCATGGGCACACTGTTATTGGGAGTAATACCACCCCAAAGACCACTAAACATACAAAACAAAACAAATCAATGGACCTCCAGGTTCTGCAGCAGAGTACAAAGTGCTTTTCCACCTCCTTTACTTCCATCCGGTTCAGGACTTCTATCGCAGCGGTCCAGCTGTTTACAACTGTTCTCAAGGCAGTGGGTGGTTCTGGTCCCAATTAAGTCCTTGATACTTATTATATTAATATCACTAAGTGTTTCTGTTATTTTGTCCTCCCCTTGTATGTTCCACACATATTTAGGTTTGGCACGGCAAGTTTCTGTAATTATGCTTTAGAGAGTAACCTGTGGTGGGTAAAGCCAGACTTTTCCCTGTCAAACCTTGTTAATTAACACAGCAAGGGAGAGAATTAAATCAATACGTGAGTGGCAGAAACAATTTTACTCCATGATTGAATATCAAAAGGGACAGAAAAAAGCTTGTGGGATCTCCCGCTTAATTGTGTTGGCATAATTAATCCCCCCCCCCCCCCTTCTCCCATCAGTCAGAGGAGCCGGCGCTAAAGGAAGTACCAGACTTTAGTGGAAAAAAGGAGGGGCGACTCTAGTGGAATTCCATTCAAAGAAAACACTTCATTTTCATGGCAAATGCAGCTTCATGTATTTTGACTTGATTCACACGAATAAACAAAGAACAGAGCAATAAAACCGGGAAGCCAGTGACGCAGCGGAGGCACATTATTGTCTGCAGCAGAATGCAGCTACGTCTCGCAGCTCCAGGGGAACAGTGTGTGAAATCACAAAAACAGAGTCTTCTGCACCGACGCCGAAGTTCTGATATTTCTCGTTCATATGTTACGGCCCGAAGGGTTAGTCGGTTAGTCCGATTTTGTATTAAATGTCTGAACAGCACAAAAAAAAAAAAGATTGGATCTTTTCCATTATGATCTGGACATACAGTGTGTGTGTGTGTGTGTGTGTATATATATATATATATATATATATATATATATATATATATATATACACAGTATATTACAATTATTACAATCCTTTGACAATTTCTTAACCGTTCAATTTGTTAAAAGTTACATTAAAATAACACTCACACACACACACCACACATTTCAATAGTAATATAAGAAGAACACATTTGGACACTTAAGGTGAAAAGGTACAAAAATTCATTGCATTCAATTTACAAATTGAATAGTTCCTCAATGACTTTATTTAGTTTCCCATTTTCCGCATATAGAACTAAAGATATAAATAACGTTGTCACTGCGCAGAGGTTTGGTATGAAGGAACGGCAATGATCGATATAACATTTTAAACAAAAAGAAAGAGGGGAAACAACACACAGAACTCACTCACATTTACACGGTTATTAACTCTCCCTCCTGAGCAGGAATGAGCCACCTGGGCACTCCTCTCTGGCTGAACAACATTGGATCAAACCATTTCACTGGTACATAAAGGGGGAGACAAACCAGAAGGACAAATCAAGCAAACTATCATATACACACGGAATTGTATCAATCCAAAACCTTTTTGTATGTTTGCTGTGGAACAGATGAATGAATGAATGTTACTCTCAGGTACAATAACATTTTGCCTGGCTTCTCCCAATGTAGTTAAAATGACACAAACAAATAAATCAAAGCAGTACCAGAAACCAGCGGTAGTAGAAGCATAATGTTTAAAATGTGACGCCTGTGCAAGTACAACTTCATCTTTGAACGTTATAAGTATATCATATAACACGGTTTTGTGTTTTTTTTTTTACACAAACATATATATAGAAGAAATGTGTGTATATATATATATATATATATATATATATATATATATATATATATATATATATATATATATACACACACACATTTCTTTACATAGTTTTTCTTTTTTCTTCATGCATTTTTCATAACTTTTGATGATCAAAATAACACACCTTTAACAAGTATAATAAAGTACAGCTCAAGTTAGGTTAATGTTCAAATATAATTGTATCCTATTTGACATGTGTACTTGCACTACACTTACAGCAAAACACATTAATGACTATAGTAAATAATAACTACCAAGAAATACACTCAGGTATACAACAAAAAGAAAGTACAAATTGGTAGAAATATACTTTCGAACACACTAAAAATATACTTTCAATTTGGAAACATTGTATACCTTTTCCCCCCGCTTGGGTTAACACCCCTAAAATATACACCGATTTATAGGCCTCGAACTTTTTGATTATTTTGAGTATTTCTTTTGCAGCACACTAGTTCCATCAGCAAAGTGATTTTGGTGGCAGAGTTCCAAGTAAATCCTAAGTAACAGGACTTCCATTCCCTGGTGCTGCCTCACTCTATTATTATTACTACTCCCCGAAACACTAAGTTGGAACTAAGTTCTTCTATTTGGGAAAAGGAAGGTGAACAGTGGAGATAAGTTACGTCCGTGTATTGTTAAGCTGTGGCTGTTAAGGGGCATTCAGCCACTCACGGCCAGCTCCCAGTTTGTTTTTTGGTGTGTAAATATCAAAATGCCAAAAGAGATGCTTCCTCAAATAGCGAGGGCATGATGAAGTTCAATATACTGTTTTTTTTTTAATTTCTTGGTGGGAATTATTTTTGCCCCTCTCCCCTTTCCTCGCCCTCCTTGGCTCTGATTAAAGCCTCCCGTGGACTAGTGGCGTGTTTGATTGAATTTAGAGAGCAATTTGTTCAGCAAGGGGAGGCAGACTAATCCAGTCCCTGCAGACAGCCTGCGTTACTGTTTGTTTTCTATTAATTAGCATGTGTTTTGTGTGACTGTGTGTGTGTGTGTGTGTGTGTGTGTGTGTGTGTGGGGGGGGGGGGTTCTGTGTTTACTGTGCTCATTTTAGTGTGTTAGAGAGTTATGGCGTTGTGTAAATGTGTGCTCGTATAAGCATGCGTGTGTGCATGTGTGGGCAAGCATGCTTGGCTAGGTTTTATGCATGCTCTTGCCTGTCTGTCTCTGTTAATAATAATCTATTTCCTTTCACCCCAATTCTAAATGCAACGAATCATGAATCCGTGATTATTCTGTTTTTAACTCACAACTTTAAAATCCATTTGGAAGAATGTCTCTTCTAGCTAGAGTTGGTCTGTCTGCTGAACTCACTGTCCCTTCATATCCAAACAGCAGTGCTGCCTGAACCCGGACCAACCGGTGTGGGGATGCAACACAGAAGGTTGAAAGGAAGAGAGAAAGGGCAAAAGACGCACTGGAGCCACCAGCAGGTCAACGTAGCACCAGCTCTCTCCTGACTGGCAGGAGAGAGCAGTTTGCTGGCTCGTGTAGTCATTCAAAGAGCGTTTTAGAGAATTTCGTGAGCGTCTCTATTATTTTTAAATTCATCATTCATCCACACGAGTGTGCAGTGGACAAAGCCGACCTGACATGCATCCCCGGCGTCTGCTTCAGAGACTTTGAGCTGGAAGTTGCTGACCTGAAGGCTTCAGACATGCGGGTAAGTAAGTTCAAGTCACTGAATGGAGAGTTGGAAAGACTTGTGCGACAGCGGGCAGAGCTGGCAAGTGAACGCAAGGGGACAGAAATTGAAAAAACTTCAATACGTATGTGACAAATAATCTCTTGAACTTGTACTTGAACTTGAACCTGAAGACCACCTGATTCTTAAAACTTGGAATGAGCTTCCCATCACATACCACACAATGCAGCGTGTGAGTATTGCCGTATTGACCATGTCTGGCTCTACATACGCATGTGAGCAGTCTTTCTGGCATCTGAGAAACATTAAGAGCAGCCTACGCTCACGTTGAACTGATGGAAGCCTCAATGCCTGCATGAAGCTCACCCCTCACCCTCACCCTCACCCTCAACCCTCACTACGTATGAGCCAGACTACAAGGCCATCAGCAAAACCATGAAGCACCAGAAGTCGCATTAATGGTAAAAAGTATTTCATTTATTATCGGTTAGCTACAGTATAACAACAATATTATTAAGAAGAATGAAGAGAAATGTATTATATATAGCGCTTTTTTAACTACTCAGAGATGTGTTATACTTTAAAAATGTATGCCTTACTTAAAAAAATGCACGCATTAAGTTGCATGCAATTTTATTAAATATTATATGGCTCACAAGGAAATGCATTTTGAAATATTTGGTCAGCTTTGGTGTGATAAACTGTAGTGTTTGTGTG
Source organism: Zeus faber (assembly GCF_960531495.2). Taxonomy (NCBI): domain Eukaryota; kingdom Metazoa; phylum Chordata; class Actinopteri; order Zeiformes; family Zeidae; genus Zeus; species Zeus faber. The sequence continues at coordinate 18,236,413 of NC_137195.1, read as the reverse complement.
TTGAATTCCTCACCGGTTACTTAAGGCTGGTAATTGTTTTAGTATAATCGAACAGCATTATTATTTTTATTTTTTAAATTTTTTTTACTCTAGAAGTGATCTCGACTTGACATTGAATAAGGTAGCTGTTGATATACAGTATAAAACTTTGCAAATTCTTTAACAAACAGGAATAATTGTTTTGTTTTGTACACTAGAGGTAATAGAATGTACATTCACTTACTAAAAAATTTAAACACTAAAATAAATGTGAAATACGTTGGCCGTTTCAATGGCTTTAATTTGGGCATTCCAAAATTGAAAGTTTAAATTTGAAAATTTCTTGTGAATCGATTAATGTTGTAATTGCATATTGATGGATATTAACCAACCCATCTATTCAGTGTTTTATTTCCACAGTTTTAAGCAGGAATGCAGTGGCTGCAGTTTTGACTTTTGACCAGTGTACACGTGACTGCGTCTGATTGATCAAAGACAATTGCTCTACAATTGAGTAAGGCCATGACATGTCCAGTATTCAAAGGTCCTTGTAACTTATTGACATTATTGTTATTTGTATTAACTGATCTGCAAATATTATTATTTAATAGGCTCAAGTGGAATTATTGTGAGATTAAATGCATGCAAGCATATAAATGAAAAGACCTTGATTGAATTTAACTCTATACCTCATACTCAGCTCCAATGTGAAAATTATTGTCCGATATTATCAAGTGCCTTATAGAACCAGAATTATTTTCACAACCTAGTTGCTGAAGCAATGTTCAGAAGCTGGGTTAATGATTACTGTGTTATCACTCAGGGACTCTGTTATCAGAGAACCCTGGAGTGATTGTTTTTATGACACTGCGTGTCACAGTGGTAGACCTATCCTTTCATCTTCTGCACACTGTCTACAACAAACATTAAGCATCCCAGGGCTTTCACCCGAGCCAGAAGGAAATTCCTGTTTTCCTGATATTCGGCTGAGAAGACTACGCCCACTCCTGCATTGCCGTGAAGGTCTGTGAAGACCTTGTGTACAGAGATCCAGTTTGGCCAACATCAGGCTGAATAACTTGGGACATTTTCTGAACAACGAACAAAGTTCTGTTATGCAAAATTAAATGCAAGTGTTGACTTCTGCTGCTCCTCCCCTCCACCAACAAACATAAAGTGTTTGGCCTCCAAGTACCGCAAACGCACAATTGAAAAGGGTGTCGTTCACAGTTGAGGAGCTAAACCAACTATGCTTCTGTGGACCTGCATTCAGTGATGTCAATAATTTTCCAAATTTTAGGAAAAGGTTTGAATAGTTAATCAATTAAATGATTAAGTAGAAACAGAATGAGGCACAGCTTATAGAAGAAAGTGTGCAAATATGTTAATAATAGCCCATTAGGTTTTAGATGGTCTCAATTTGAATATATATATATATACCTTTTTTTGATTGGAAATGCCAAATAACCTATCATTTTTTCTCTAATTAGACTGCAGAGTCATGTCACTTCTAGTTGAATACTCACTGGCCAAAAGGTAAGACTAGCAATTCAAAACATTATTCATGTGATTTTTTAGGAGTTAGGTAATATAAATTTACCATGAGATAATGGAAAGTTGCTCAAATGCTATTGATCAATGCCAGGCAGGCTTCTACTAGCTTGATGACTGCTGAGATCTCAGGCTTATTGTTTGCAGTTTTTAATTGTACCTTGAAGGGTAAAACTAAAAATTATATACAAATTAGGAATATAGTATTGATTGCTAAGTTTTAAGATGTTTTTGTATGTGAATCACATTTTTCCTTCCCCTCTCTAGTTGCTGACTTATTGTTGAAGTTATGTGGAGCCTCCGGTAATGTTTTTTTATTTTCTGCTACATTACCAAAATTACTTGGCTGATTTTGAGTTTATTAATGGCAGCCCACTAATTTGAATGTTGATGGTTTATTGATCTGTTTGTGTCATGGATACACTGGACTTGGTGGTCACACCCTGGCATGGCCTTTCTGGGCTGTTGTGGTTATTGTTGTTTTCGGATCATGGAATGAGGCAACGCTTGCCCAGCCATTAGACGGGAGAATGTTTTTGTTGCTTTTCAAGCAAGCTCTTGCACCTGCTTCATGTTGCGTTCGCTGGATTACTTTAACTGTGATGAGGGAGATGGTTTTATGTTAGCTGTGTTGTTGTAATGTTATGGAGATGAATTACATCTTGCTGCATACTATGCTCTGAAAGTTATTGGGTTGATTACATGCTGTAGCCTTTATCTTGCTACGGAGCAAATCGGCTGATTTCTCTCAACATGTGCAACTTTCACGTTGCTTACTTCTCTTCTTCCCTCTGATGGAGATCCACAAGACTGCTTGGCAGTTGTAGCTTTGCCCTGCCCAGATCTTGGTACTGAAGCTCTTGAAAAGTTCAATTATGATGATTTAAACTCACGAGTACAACTAAAAAGAGGGTTTTTCATTTTGTTTGTCTGTCCATCAAGTTTTTTGGATGAAACAGTGTTTATTTATTTTGTACAACAGGTTGTGTTTGTGTTTCTATCTGTTGTAAACTGTGTTTTTCTTAAATTTTGATTGCATGAATATGTACGGGCAACTGTGATACGGTGCAGTGTAACTGATTGTATGACACATACAGAACATCTGTTAAATTTTTTGATGTCATACCCCCCTCCCCCCTCCCCCCTCCCCCATTCTGATCTTCCTATTTGTGTTGTTTACATTAATGTACTTGACCCCATCTCTATAGGAAATGTTGGAGCCATTGCAGCCAACAAAACCACCGGACCTCATATTGCTCTTGTCTAATGATCTTTGTCTCCTCCACAGATGAGTACACAGGATTCCTCACTAACCTTGTTTTTCCTCTATTTAAAGGCATCCTGCACGGTATTATTGTAGTGGCAGAGCCACTTGGTACTGTATGTACTGATTCTTTTTTCTCATGCTAGTTTTTTATTATTTTGCTTGTTTGACATATGGTAAGTACCATTTATCAAAAAGGAGGGATGGTTCAAAAATTAAATAAACATTATGATTGTGCTCAGAGCAATGCAGGAAGAGTCATTTCTACCGCCAGTTTTCTGCATTCTATTCCAAGTGCTTCTCTCAAACAGCCCATGATGGACTTATCAAGCTGACGCCTTGTCATGGTTAAAATATTATTTTGCTGATAATTAACATGTTTTTCTTAACAGAATCCCAGTTAAGGTAGAAAGCAACAAAGTCACCAACCTTCCAGAGGACCAGCAAAAAAACAGAGTGACAGAGAATAATTGGACATTATCTGAGATCATGATCCTAACTAAGGAAAAGATTGGTCACGTCTCTGTTATCATCTTCCTCAATACCATCGCCACAACCTGTTGATCACCCAACTCTGGAACACAGTTCCACAGCGGGACTTAAATAACAGCTGCTCCCCCAACTCGCTCTCACTTACACCAGATCCAGAAGAGAAGCCAAAGTGAGAAATGAACATTCTGTCACTAACGCAATCCACCCATGGTTAAATGTTGACTCCACTAGATGACTGGAAACACCTTATGATGATAACGGAGACGTTGAGACATTGAGATGTGAAGATGTTTGTCTAATTGTGACCAACCCGCGTACTTTAGGGTCATTTGGCGGCTTTCAAGACTTTGTTTCCCTGCATCATTTGAAAGTGGAGAATCAGAGCTTCCAAACAAGGTGTCACTTGTTCACATCAAGAAAATATTTTAAAAGCTATGACTTGTTATAAGGGTGTGGCAAACTGTAATCACCTCCAAAGTTTTCTCCACACCAGGTTCAAATGGGGTTGGCGGACAAACAAAGCCTCATGGCTGCTTAACATACTGCTGAATGGGCCAATCACAAACAGCTCAACAACGCAACTAATTTGGATTTTAAAAAAGCTTTTATTTAACAATAAGAATATACATGTTTTATAAAAGTGGAATTATTTTTTGAGTTTAAAAGTATGGACAACACAACAAAATGATCAATAATATAAGAGTCTCAGAAAATCGGAAATCTGAAAATCTGTCACCAACCTCAACGGCCTTCAACACGTCATCAACTTCTTCCGTTGTAACAACAGTGGATGTATCGTTGGTCTCAACCGGTGGTTCTTGAAAATATTCCGTTTCACCGTCACATTAAGTTAGAAATCCGCTGTTTAAAATGTTCTCCAAGCCGGAATAATATCAGATTGAGCGTCGCTGTCGTTCTCAGAGTCGCTGTCGGAGAACTGACTATCATCACGGAAAATGAAGTCCAGTACGCGCTGCTTACACTGACTTGGATCTAGCGCACTGGTCGGATTAAGGTCCGAAATATGATTCAGAGCCTCCAAAACCCGCTTCGCGTAATCCATAACAATACAGAGAAGAATGTTTTCACAGACAAGCGAGACCAAAACACCTCCGTGCTGCGGTTTAACCATCTAGTTACGGAAGTGACGTGGATGCGTGACGCGAAGGGTTTTTCTTCTTCGCCGTTTCACAACAGTGGCTCCGTGTGTGTAAGAGTATTGCAATTTAAAGGTTGAATTCTATCAAAGCGGTTTCACATTTTGATTTCACATCACATAGCATATGGAGGAATGATCTTCACCTGGATGCTCGCTTTAAAGGAAACGATCAATCAGCGTTATTCAGCACTGGTCTGCATCTCGTAAGTGAACTGGGTTTCCCGAGGGAATATTTAAGTCCACAGTTTAAAATTTTTCTACCATTTATAAATCAAACTTGGTTTTGAAAATATGTTGGGGGATAAAAAACACAAACTAAAAAAAATCTAATTTTCCTTCAAGAAAGGTTTTTTCAACTTATTTGGCTGCTCCTGGTGATTTTAGAAATGCACGAGATGGCGAGTTTTGCTGTGGTGGGACACAATGTTATGTTTATCCGTACTTATATGGTGTTTTAGTCATTATGTTCACAAAATGAATTTTGTTGTTGTCACGTGATAACCATTGCTTAATCTGCATAGCATTATGTATTTGTGGAATCTCTCCATGTTTGTTTATTTCATAATGTGATTCATGATTTTTTTGTTTTCTAGTTAGAATTGTAGAATGGCTTCACACAGGATTTTTATCCCTCAGTGCGACTTGGATTTTTTCCAGATGCCATTGCTTTGTGTTGGCTGAGATGCTCCAGGGCCAACGGTGAGGAGCTATTCAGATGCTCAACAAAACACAATTAAGCACTTCCTTCCTATATCTTTGTAGTGGCGTCCAAAATGGCACACTAGCATTATTATTATATAGGAGGCCAAAATTTGTGTTTAGTCCATCTGAAAACATAGTATGCATCAAATATATGTGAGAAGTACCAGTATGACATACTTGATTCGGTGAAATATCAGTGTGCAAACATTGCACACTGTGCTGGTGAGCGAATCCACAATGTATTGCAAGGGCAAGATGCTGGTAAAAGTTCCAATGCACAACCAGTATACTTATTACATCAGTCTCCATGACATAGAATTTGCACGTACTTTTCTTATGTTAGTTCTTTTTGATCCAATACCAAGTAATAGCAAGCAACTTCATCGATCCTGACACCCAAATGCTGATACCAACATTTGTTAGCAAGCCTTGTTGTGTGCATAAAATAGGGGAAACTGTCAAAATATAGTTAACTCTAAATGTTGCTTTGGTTTGTTTGTTGTTGACATTATGGTGTTAATATTTTCATGTGAGGATCGAGTCCCAGGAAGAAACACCTGGATTGGAAGTATTACTATTTCATGATCGATCTGTCCATTTCTATTACTTACTACTCAAACATTATGCGACCTCAGTCAAGTACAGGTCACGTGCACTAATAGCGCACATACAGACTGCAAAAGTTTGTGCAAGTGCAAAAGGCACTTCTGAAAAATGCTGTAAAGTGAGGATGGTTTCAAAAATATTGCCTTGAATACTTCTTGTTTATCAATTAATTACATACAAAGTGCTGTAAACAGAAACAAACATAATCAAATCAATATTTGGTGTGATCAGCCTTTGCATTTAAAACAGCTACAATTTTCCTAAGTACAGTTGCGCTGTTTTCTTTCTGCACTCACATGAGGTTGTGATCAGTGCTCTGTTGGGGCTGTGCCATCTGTTGCAGGACTTGTTTTTGTGGAAGATAGTTCTTTGACTCTGGCTGTATGTTTGCCGTCGTTGTCAAGCTACGGATATAGTGACATGCTAATGCAGAAGATATAAAATAACGGTCAAAGACAAATGTTTTTGTGAAACATAGAAAGTGTCTAAAATGTTTGCACAGTACTGTACATAGGGAGATATAATACAGAATATCAGTAAAATTGTATGAGTTTAAGGGTTTGGTTTTAGTTCTTGACAGCCGGCTTCATGTGTTGCTCTGTTTTTTCGTTTAGTTTACCGAGGGTTTTGCTTCGTGAGAACCGACAAGATTCCGGCAAAAAAAGGAAAAAAGGGTCACCTTTTCTGTCTTCTCCCTGGCGTGCTCTGCCCCCTTGGCTCCCCCCTCCCTTCTCCTCCTCCTCCTCGCCCAAATCCTGCCAACTCACGGCTGCTCCGCTCATTAGAGGTTGCTTTCTTAGACCTCGCGCACACACACACACACACACACACACACACACACACACACACACACACACACACACACACACACACACACACACACACACACACACACACACACACACACACACACCTGCCACCGCCTCACAGCAGCAAACGAGCCAGAAAACAACGGCAGAAGTAGCAGTGGCAACCTCCACACTTCCATCAAACACGCTGCACATACCTGCTTGCCACAGTAGCCCCGCTCCCCCATATCCACACTCAGCCACAGGCTCCTACTTGTGCATGCGTGCGTGCGTGCGTGCGTGCGTGTGAGATAAGGGTGAGGATGACAGCTAAATTTGGTTACATATTATAGATGCAGCACGCACTCCATAGACAGATGGTCAGTTTTGTGAGAGAAAGAAAGTGTTGGGAGGGGAGGTGGGGTGTAAACGTGGTGGTGTGGTGGGTGCAAAGTGAAGTTTATGCTGGCGGTAATTAGGAATGTGGGAACAGAACTTGGGTCACTTTTGATACCGCCACTCCTCAGCTATCACAGCATGTGACGATAACGCCCTATTCAATATTCTCATGCAGAACGCTTATATTTTCGACTTCTATATTGGGTCTACTGTATATCGGGTCAATATTAGTATTGGGTGTATGTTGGACTTACACTGTCTCCATTTTATTTCTATATAAGGTCAATATTGGTTCTATATTGGGTTATCATAATACTGTATATACATAAGCAATGGCGATAAGCAATGGCGGTATGAAAAGTGATCCAAGTTGTGGTGGTTTCTATTGGTTCTATATTGGGTCCATATTGGGTCTATACACAGTATAGTTATATATTGGGTCTATATTGGGGAGCTTTTAATCGGATCACATTCGTTAACCAGGCATCTGTGTTTGGATCCAGAATGTCCACCATAAATGGCTCTCGTAAGTCCCCTCGCCCCGGGTATTTTCTTACAGTTTCCTTAATCCTTGTGCACTTTCATAGAGTGTAACTTTTGTCAGCGTTAAAGGAACCTGCTGCGGTCCTTTCATCGGTGCAGCAGCTGCTCAAGGTGAGCGTGCTCTTGGTCGTCCATATGCGAGGGGGTGCAATTAGAGACCCCTGCTCACTGCTTTAACAACACGGCTCGGACTCGTGAAGCCACGGGCCCGCCGCTGCCAGAATAGCAATGGGCCTTGCAAATTTCAGAATTTTAAGAAACACCATGTATGAGGCGATGGGCCAAAATGCTGATTTATTAATTTATCTCAGCGACCAAAGGTATGGTGCGACCTGTTTGTATTTTCATATATGAACAAACATACATAATAGGAGGAGGAAGAGATGAAAGGAAGTGGGAAGCTGGCTATCATCATGATAATAATAATAATAATAATAATAATAATAATAATAATAATAATAATAATAGTAATAATAATAAAATAAACAATAATAATAATAATAATAATAATAATAATAATAATAATAATAATAATAATAAATTAGGATATCTGCTCATGAATACAAAACTTGTGTTTTCCCAGATCCCTCACATTGAACCATGTGGTAATGTAGTCTGTGAGAGTTTGTAGATACCCTGTATCTAGATGCATAAGAGATTGACAGAGTGATAGACACACATTACCCTAATATACTGTATAGAGGTGTTGGGCTTCTTTGGGGCTTTTTTTAAGGTTGATTATTCGTCTTGTCAGATTTGTTGAAACACCGCTGTCCAAACATTGTGACCACAATCAGTGTGATGAGGTGAAGAACAAGAGATGTAAATGACTTTAAGCAAGGACAAATTATGTTCTTAAGCAGTTCAAAGTGAAATTATCAGTCATGGTGAAAGATTTTAGGCAGAAGCAAAGTACATTTGAATTTTGACACTATTCATAAACACCTGTATCTTCTGTTTTCTACTTTATATAACAAGGAACCCTGTCCTTATGTAACAGCAGCTATGAGCAATCTGATGCCGATTAAAGCTGTGATGAACATCTAAAGTGTTATGGTGGAGGTGCAGTAGTTATGGTAACTAATCAAACTGTCAGGATTTTTGGAGTAGCTGCTCACCAAAATCAAGATGGCACAATGTTCTCTGAATGTTTCACGAGTCAACTGGAACTTATATCACTCAGTAAACAACATCCCCAGTGGCACATTAGTTGCCAATTAAAAGCTCTGTTAGAACAGAGGAAAGTCTACCTTTGTCATAAACAAATATCTAGCACCCCTCTATCCAAACACATTTACTTCTCCCCCGCCTGCTACTTTAGCCGCATATCCTGGCCTAACTGAGCCACTGCCTGGCCACACATGCATAAAAAAATGATATCCGACATCCTACTGACAACTGCGGCTCTATTTTGAACCACATCGTGTCTAGTCCAAGGCGGAAATCCAAAACACTGATTCATTCATTTATTTCAACCAAAGGTATGCTGTGCTGCTCACGGAATATGGCTCGCTTTAAAAAATATATGTGAACAGAGATGATGTAAGAGGATGATTGGATCAGCGGAAGAAGAGGTGGGGTGTGTGTGTGGGGGAGGCGGGGTGGGTGCAAGTCACATTGGATATTTTTAAAAATGATTTTCGGCTGACCACACATCGTGCGGCTGTGCCTCTGCCCCCCTCGTCAGAGCACATTTTGCATAGCAAATCGCCAACTAAACGCCAAGGGCCAGGCTCGCTACATGCACAGCAAACAGAGTTCTCATTACAGGACTGTCTATTACAGGGGCATAACCCTTGGCATACTGTCACCAGGATCTGTGTGGCAGTGCCATAAATCAACTCCCTCTATGGCTCACCACACACACAAGAACAGACAGGGCTTTGGACTTCAAAGACCGCTCTGCGCTGATTTCTTTCTGGATTGGCCGGAGATTGAGGGTCTGATTTTATCAGTGACTCACAGTCGCTGCTTGGCCTTCGGTGATAATTTACTTAATGCGCATCAGTTGCCTTTATTTGTTTAGCTTTAGTTTTTAAATCTCACGATTTCCGTAGCTCGCCCCCAACCTAGTTCGACTGTGAGCGCTACTGCCGTTGACCTCTGCAGCCTGCATCACCCCTACTCCTCCCAGTCTTTCTTCTCCTCTCTCCTCTGCTGTCTTGAAGATGAGTGTTTGAGGAAATAGGTCAAGCGGTTCATCACAGTGTGTGTCAAATTAAAGTGAAACGGGAGACTAAAGTATGGGACTGCAGTGACATAACTGCACTCCATTCAAAGAGATATTAAAAGCGCAGCGCTGATTACAAAGGCAACTGCTCAGATTCAAGGTTTTGAATCTGAGCAGTCTGAGCGAACTCAGCTTGACACATATATTGCTGGGATGAAGGATTTGGATTTAGAAAAGAGCACAACCACACATAGACCTTAGAATATCTAAGAAGAATGTGCACATGGTACTGTTGGAGTCTCTACTATGTACAGGTCGAGGGAGGGAGACGGGAGTTGGGAGTCCTTCAGGCAGTGCAGCGTGACATGGCGAGGACTTTATTCATACGATTAACAGAAAGACTTGTTGGCATACAAAAAGATAAACTACAAAAGGATAAGACAGAGTTCGTTTTTTTGTCGACATGCTCCGGACCGAAGTCGTTTTCGCCTCATACCCCTCAGCTCCCCACTTAAAGACAGAACAACATATAAGAAGACCATCCCAGCTGGGTCCGACCAATCAGCGCTAAAGAGGCTGATTGGGCAGACCCGCTAAAGCTGCGCCGACATGGCCAAGCCAGCCCTGTCACCTGCCGATGTAGCTTAACCACGTCCCTTCGTCTGCCACGTACCCCACCGCCCAACTTAGGCCGGGAAGCCGTCCGGCCACCAGCACTGGCACTGGCTTCCCACAGAGTGCTGATTTCACCTTCTCAAACACATGCTGGCAATTTTCTGACCACTCGACCAGATCTGGCACACCCTTTCGAGTTAAATCAGACAAAGGGCTGGTCAGTGCTAAAAACAAACACTTTCTTGGTCTTGGGTCTGATAATGTAACCGCAACTTCCGCTGTTTTAACTATCTCTTGCTGGACCAGTCCCCCACCCAAGTTGTACCCCTGAGACCGTACCTCCCTCTGCCCAACCGCATACTTCATAGGGTTGGCGGTGGGCCCTGCCCACCTTGGTGAGCCCTGACTCATGGACTGGCTTCTGCCGGTCCATGAGTTTCTGAAAGGTGGCTGGGGTCCTGAACAACCCAAACGGAAGCATCACAAATTGGTACAACCCCTGCGGAATGGAGAAAGCCGATTTCTCCTTGGACTTCGGTGATAAGGGAATCTGCCAGTAGCCCTAAGTTAAATAAAGCGTCATGAAAAAAGAGCTGTGCCTAGCCACTCATCGAACTTCGATACCGCGTTCACCTTCTGGTAGTCGACGCAGAAGCGGACTGACCCATCGGGCTTACCTACCAGCATAATGGTACTACACCAGTCGCTTGTAGACTCCTCTATCACCCCCATGTCCAGCATGGCCTCCAATTCTGCCTATATGACTTTACGTTAATGTTCGGGCAGGTGATACGGCTGAGAACGTACTTTCACGCCTGGTGTCATCTCCATGTGGTGGTGTATGAGGGACGTGCAGGAGGAGAAGAAATCAAAAAACTGGCGTTGCTTGGCAAGAGATGGTTACTGGAAAGGGCCCGGTTGGAATTGGTCATATTTGGAACCTCCGACACCGTGGTGGCTAGACACACGGGCGCTGCCTCCTTTCACTGCTTCAGGAATTTCAGGTGATAGATCTGGGTCGCCACGCCCCTGTCTGACCGTGTGACCTCATAATCAAGATTCAAGATTCAAGATTCAAGAGGTTTATTCGTCACATACATATACATACTTTCATACATACACTACTCACAAAAAGTTAGGGATATTTGGCTTTCGGGTGAAATTTATGGAAAATGTAAAAACTTCACGCTACAGTGATATTATATCATGAAAGTAGGGCATTTAAGTAGAAGCATGCAATGGTCATTTCCTCATCTCAAACAATTTATTGAAACAAAAGCCAACAACATTGGTGGGTACACCACAACAAAAAATGTCAATGTCTCAAAAACTTGTCATGTGCCCTTGAGCATCAATTACAGCTTGACAACGACGTCTCATGCTGTTCACAAGTCGACTTATTCTCTGCTGAGGCCTGGCCCCCCTCTCTTCTGGAAGGGCGGCCCTCAGGTCATTGAGGTTCTGGGGTACAGAGTTACGAGCCTCTACACGGTGACTCAGCTGATCCCATAGGTTTTCTATGGGATTCAGGTCTGGAGGAAGTGCAGGCCACTGCATTTGAGGTGCCCCAGTCTCCAGCAGCCGTTCCCTAATGATGCGACCTCGATGAGCTGGAGCATAGTCGTCCATGAAGATGAAAGATGCAGAGGCACAATGACTGGATGAATGATGTTATTCAGGTAGTATGGGCTTGTCACTGTACCATTCAGAAAGTGTAGATCAGTTCTGTATTGACTAGACACACCTGCCCACACTGTAACACCACCACCACCAAAGGCTCGTCTGGTGACAACAGTGGCTGATGCATAGCGCTCTCCTTGACGTCTCCAACATCGTTGGCGGCCATAATTTCTGCTCAATGTGAATCGACTTTCATCAGAGAACAGCACTGAGGCCACTGGTCCCTCGTCCAGCCTAAATGCTGCCTGGCCCATGCAAGACGATGATGCCTGTGCCTGGTGGTGTGGTCAGGTATCCTTGCAGGTCGTCTAGCACGCAGACCACGCTGATGTCAACGGTTTTGAATGGTCTGACGTGACACTTGGGTGCTTCTCACCTCCCTTAAATGTGCCTGAAGTTGAGTGGCATCATCTTGCGGTTCCGCAGGGCACTGTTCACAATGAAGCGCTCATCAGTGTGGGATGTGGCCAAAGGACGTCCACTTCTATGCCTTTCTGTGACTCTTCCAGTCTCTCTATCTCTGTTGCAACCTGCTGATGACACTCTGTGACACTCTAAGCTCAGTAGCCACTTCCTTCTGAGAACATCCTGTTTGAAGCCTCACAATGGCGAGGTACTGTTGATCAATTGTTAGGTGTCGTCTTGGTCTCATGATGTCAAAATGTGAACAGCACGATAAAGAGGACTGTTTAAATACCTATTCTAATTGAACCAGGAAATGTATCGGTCGATTCATGGATCAAACACCTGATGTGGCTTAACCAGGCCCCCTTGTCTGCCACAGGTACATTCAAGTCACTATAGTAATTTACCACCACGAGGTGGACAAGTAGTCTATCAAGCCAGCAACAAAAAACTATGATGGTTTACTATGTAGTCCAGCTATGCTTCTATTGGTCACTCGCAGTGAGGAAGGGGATGGAAGACAATTAAGTACGAATAATTATCTAACTGTTGCCTGACACTTCCAGAGCTTCACGACAGCGCCTTGGTTCTAGTGACTGGCTGTCTGTAATCATGATATTCTTTCATAAGAGCCTCTTTGCTTGCGACATTTCAGGACTTTGCTTTCTTCACTACTTCCATTAAAAAAAAAAAGGAAAAGAGAGAGGCTGTAAATACAACAGATGAGTTGAGAGTTTCACTTTAAATAGCTCACCATTCAGGTCATGGCCAAAAGTCATATACGAGAGATGTAAAACTTATTTTCACCTTTGAACACCTTTAAAGTATCAAACAAATTACATCACATTCCTGTAATATAAATAATGTTTCTGATGAGTTAATGCCAAAAAATGTCCTCATCATGGCCTTGACCAACCGAGGACATATTGAAGCTGATCATTGGTCTTACTGGTGCCGCATTGTTGTTCCCCAGCCAGGCAGGTCCAGCTGGCCTATAGGGGAAAGACTCGCAGCAGAACAAATCCATCTGCTGCAAATTGACAAGCTGTGAGTGCTTTGTTGGGCACTCGTATAAATCCCCATTATGGTGTGATGCAACCTGTCTGTCTCTATAATTGACTTCATATCGGGCAGTGGCTCCAAAACAATATCAATCTAAATCATGGTTATGAGGACTAATATTGGCAATGGGCACCTGAATGTAAAGCCAGTGCCATCTGCAATTAAAACAACCCTGGGTTCTGAGAAAGTACAGCTCCTTGTGTCAATAGTAATTTAGGAAGAAGGTGTGTTCTGCATCGAGGTGCCAAGGCTTTAATATCACTTCCTTGAGTCTTTTTCTCACTGCAATTTTTTATGACTGAAGCATTACAAGGAAGACTCTTCCTGACTTATTGATGTTAAATAATAAATAGCAAAGCAACTTAAGGGGTCAATTGGATTCACTATTGAATAGAAATTTTTGGTGGGCTGTTTATCCATGGTTTGTAATATGCAGTTTGTTTATGTTTATTGCTGTTGTTTTTGCTTGAAGTAGTGTATAGTCAAAAAAAGTCAACACCTAAATTTTCCTAAAATCATATGCAAGTATACCACCATATTGATCTCCAAGTAAGTCAAATTGTGTAGTGAGAGTAAAAAGAGAGCATATTCTTAATATTCCTATATTAAGACCTTAAAAGAAAATCCTTTCTAAGTTCTTCCAATAAACCTTTAGGAGAGTTGCAAACAAGGCATCTTGAAAGATGGTGATATGAGACAGACGGCTCTGTCTCACACGCTGTTGTCGAAAGGTTTTCTGGTTTGTTAGTGGGCCAACATAATGTCAAATACTGACTTTCAAAGGTCACCCGACAACATCAGCAAATTTGATTTGAGATTGAAAAGCTGCGTAGTCTCATGTTCACAACGCAGAGACATTCGATATGTCATTGGGGGGTGGTTGAAACTGCACCGGGGTCAGAGCTGAACACCAGTCGAACACTTAACCTCTGTGATGACCTTAGGGTTTTGGCACTCTGCCTCAGAGAGCAGAGGTGGGTTCCAAGAAAATGCTAGCGTTAATAAATCATCACTAACAAAACATCCATTTGTTGAGAGAAATACTGTATGGAGAGCAAAAGGTGACTATTCATCCTGTTGAACTGATAGAAAGAATGGATATAGGGAGAAGGGAGAAGGGGTTGGAAAAAGTTGCAGGACTGGCACCGTGACTGGATCTCCTGCCCTTTCCCTGGTAGATTTGTCTTTCTTACTTAAATGCTATTTTTAGCTTCCATTCAAGAACTATTATCCCTGCACCATCCAACCCCACCTTCCTGACATTCACCCCCCCCACACACACACACATACACACACACAGCCCTTTCTGAACTCACCCGGGAGTACATGCCTCCTACCCCCTGGGTGGTTGGTGGGGAATTAGGTTTTAGATGACTTGCCACGGCTATCAACTTCGCAGGACTGAGACAAAGAAGGAATGAAATCTTGACATCCTCAAGATGGGGGTGGTTGGGTCGTGGCGGGGGAAGGGGGTCCGTGTGGACAGACAGGGAACCATGAGGTACCTGATAAAGTTGAGCAGCAAAGGGAAGAATCATGAGCACCTTCGATCGGCGGTGTCCCGCTGTGGAACCATTTGAAAGGAGACACGCAGGGATTAAAATGTCCTCTGGATGGAAAATGCACGGTACAATAAATACTCTCCCTATTGCATCAGAAAAGAATAAGGTATCTAGCTATACAGGCCAAATGCAAGTGGGATATTCTGCTCAACATAGGACCTACTTATTCTCTTTTATACTAAACACAAAGTGGGAAATATAAATATCTCGGAGCCGTTTTAAGCATCATAAAGGAAACAAGAGGGCGCTCTCTGCCAAATGCTTCAATTTCAGTAATGGGTAAAATGAAGCAATGAAAACCACACTTTCCAGAGACAAAAAAGATTAAATGAATCTCCCGAGTCATTTCCGATCACCGTTCACACAGTCGGCGTGTGGAATCATTACTGAACCTGGTGTTTAGGCAGACTGGCGAAATGTGGGAAGATTTTATGCAAATGGTTAGCGAGAGCGTCTCTCAGATTGGGTGCTGGCCAATTAAGTCAGGTGCACAATTATTAGCATACGTCTGAAACGCGATTAGGATCTTGTGAGGGAGCTGCGGAGAATCATTAATAGGGCGGTGGCCTCTCCTCCCCCTTTCTTTTTTTTCCCCAAAAGGCTGTGTGAAAGTCGACATTTCAGACCCGAGCCCTGGATTTATACCACCAGGCTCTCTGGGTGCAATAAATCTAGAGGTCACATGTAACAAGAGCTGGGAGGCGGTAATCCACTCATCTATCATACATTTGGATAAAAGCACCCGGACCATTCAGTTTAGGAGCCACTTATACCTCTAAACCGTTTTGCACCCAAATTCTAATACATTGCACAAGACTCACAAATAATTAATATCCTTTTATTCGTTTTAGGTATAAGTTACAGTTTTTTGGTTTCTGCGAAATGCATCACAATTTACGAAGCTTACAAACTTCAAACATCGTGGTGTAACATCCATAGTACTTTTTTGACTGACCTTGACAACTGGATTTTTGGACAATGGCTTCTTTATTATCTTTGATTTTCGGCTATTTTTTGGCAAAAAAAAAACTTTCTAATTACTTTGCATAATAAGAGTGAATAAATTTTATTTTATAAATATAATGAATGCATGTTAGTTGTAATTACTACTTTGTTACTGTATTTTTACTGTTAATAACCTACAAGTTGAGTTGTCTATTTTAATGCAGACAACATTTATGGGAGTTTAACATTAATTTTGTCTATGAATTATTATTATTATGAACTTTTCAATACTTAACACTTTATTTATTTTCATTTGAATCTGCTACGTTTAGTTGTAGGTTTACACATGATGTCCTTAAAAACAAATTAAATTTATATTTAATTTAAACCAAATCTAGTCATTGTTTGAGCTTACGTTGTATGTAAGTACATGTGCAGTCTCAGTAACTGTACTCTAGGTGTGTCTCATGTGCATCAATGATGAGGTATTTACATAGGTTTACGTATTTAAGGAGATTTGCGATAGTAGTCGAAAGTACGTCATTTTAGTGGTGACTTTTTTCCTTGGATTACTTTTTCAATAAGTTACATTTCCATGAATTACGAAAAACATTATGGTATTTCTGCGAGTAATTACCATTGCACGGCTATTTTTCCGACAGCTCGCTGGATCTTGAACGCATCACTCAGTCGTACTGAGTGACTACGTAAGTCGAGTGGACTCAAGGTGAGTTTTTGTGAATTACTGGTTTTCGTATTTTACATGAATCCGACAAAGTAATGGGGACCAAACAGAGACAATATAAATCGAACAGATCCACAGACATCTACTGGGTAAGAAAGTACATAAATATATACGTAGACGTATAGTTTGTGACGGAGTGACTCCACCGCACTCCAAATTAATGTCCGTGTAAATTAATAAATACATAATACTGCTACGTATCATCATCGTCATCATAATAATAACCATGGTCACAATAATAATAATACATTCATGCGTAAATGAATGTATAAATAAATAAATACTACTACTACCACTATAATAATAATAATAATAATAATAATAATAATAATAATAATAATAATAATAAATACTGTACAAATAAAAAATACTCAAAAAATAAACGATATATATTCTCTGGTCCCTGTTGGTGAGCTTCAACTTGCATCCACTATGTTATGACACTTGAGCCATTCAATAATTCCACTCTTGCAATTCATTCGAGGGTGTCTTCGGGAGTATTTGGAAAATGACTCAACTCACGGAGTTCCCGAAGCGGCCGAATCGTCAGACGTCTTCTAAAGCTGACACACACGCTGCTAACCGTCAAATGGTCACATGAGGCGTTTCCTGTGTATATAATAATGCTTTGGGTATAAGATGACATATATTTTAATATTTGTAGCCGTACATGTACATTATATGTACAGTATATGTAGTATATT
>NC_137195.1:18176542-18214042 GCF_960531495.2 Zeus faber | reverse complement strand
TTTCCGAACATGTGTAGGGCCTCAGCGTCCCTCTAATCTGGCGCCTGCAGCCGTGCGGCCAGAGTCCATCCCGAGTCCAGCAGCGCAAGCACATTTCCCCCCGCGCTCCCGCAAGAGGCGGGTGGAGCCTTTTACAGCCGCGTGTTTATCAGGATGGGTTTTGTGGCCAAGCTCAGCAGAGGACACAGACGGAGAATCAAAAGGAGAACGGCATTAAACTGCAGGAATGGACGACTGGCGAGGAATAACTGTTTGAAGGAAATGTAATGCACATGTCTATCTATCTATCTATCTATCTATCTATCTATCTATCTATCTATCTATCTATCTATCTATCTATCTATCTATCTATCTATCTATCTATCTATCTATCTATCTATCTATCTATCTATCTATCTATCTATCTATCTATCTATCTATCTGTCTTATTCATACCCAGAGGGAAATTGATGTGTTACAGCAACACAGCACACAAAAACACACCATAACAATAGCCAATAATAATAATAAAGTGATAAAAATGCATAGATTAGAGATAGATTAAAATAAAGCTTTTAAAAAAAGGAAAAAAGGAAAAAAAAGTGGCAATATAAAAAAGACCCAGAAAATAGTAAAAAATTTGAAAAGATTTGGCAATTTAAATTAACTTAGAACGTACAAAAAGAAGTAATGACAAATTTGATTCGTTTTAAATATATCAAAATATAAACCTAAAAATGTATCTTAAATGTAAAAAACAATAACAAAAATTCTGTATGTATTCAAAACATTCTGACAAAAGTGGGAAATTGTGCATAAATGTATATATAACATCAATATATTTAAGAGTATTCATGCAGTATATATTGCAGCATCGCAACAGAGAAAAGAGGCATAATACAATAATACAATCCACGGTTTCCCAGACGAGGCATGATTCATTGACTCATCACGCTGTGTCCCGGACTCCGTGGGAAATCTAAGCTATCGGGGGGTCGGTCAACAATCAGCCTCCTGTACCCACAGGCAGAGGAGCAGAATACCAACTGGAGGCTGGAGAGATGTGAGCTCCATCTGAGCAGGGAACCTCCACCCCTCCTCAGTATTCAGGACAGGTAGCCGTAGCTGGCCTGTGGCATCAACCCCGCTACCACACACACGAAAGTAAAATAAAATAAAATAAAATAAAATAAAATAAAATAAAATAAATAGGGCATGGACGCAGCCTCGGAAAGAAATGATGGCTGTTGCTCTCACCGGAAACTGTACAAATTGAGCGTGAGAGAGAGAGAGAGAGAGAGAGAGAGAGAGAGAGAAGGGGATGATGTGGGTGTTCAAAAAAAAAATAGGATGGGATCTAAGCCAAACGAATGGGATCAATGCGGTGGCAAAAGGAGAGAGCGAGAATACAGAACATCCCTCTGTTTTTCTGCTAGGACTTGTCATTTTTACCAAGGGCAGCAAACGGCGGAGGTTATTAACCGTAAAGAGAGGGATGAGGGAAGAACGAAGAGAAAGGAATAAAAAGAGAGTGAAACAGACACATGAGAGAGAGAGAGGGTGGGAGAGAGAGGGAGTGTGAGAGAGGGAGGGTTAGACAGTGGGGACGGCAAAAGAGAGAACAAAGCCGGGGGAAAAGGCAGATGGAGAGAGACCACGATGGAGGAATAGAGCCGTCATGCAGGCTGGGTGGGTGGGGCTTTCCTCCTCCGTCCGGGTGGGGAATGCAGGTTAGATGGCTGTGATTGAGTGTCACTGTGGCTGAAGAAGGTACAGGAGGTCCAGTTACAGCCCCCACCCCAAACACACACACACACACACACACACACACACACACACATACACACAGTCACGCACACTGACACACTCACACACACACACACACACACACACACACATGCGCACGCACGCACGCACGCACGCACGCACGCACACACACACACACACACACACACACACACACCCACCCCACTGTGTCCTGCCTCCCCACGCCTCCCTGATAGGACGTAAGAAGTCATTTCAGAGTGCAATTCATGTTTGATGACTTTATTGATTTTCCTCTTTCCCCCACTCCTCTCTCTCTCTCTCTCTCTCTCTCTCTCTCGCGCGCTGTCTCTCTCCCTCCCTCCCTCGGTCCATTTTTCTTATTTTTCCTCTTCCATTCGCCGGTTCCCTATTGACTGAAGAGTGCCTAAAGTCCCCCTCTCCTCCGCCCCTTCTGTCTGCCTGTTGCTATCGACGACCACTCTCTACCTGCGAACGACAGAGGTTCGCTAATCACCGTTAGCTCATTCCACGATCAACCAAACAACAAATCCACTGAATAAAATGCCAGTCTTCGTGTCGTTTAGAAACATGTAAATTCCGCTCGAGGACACTTAAAGGCGAGGTTTTCTGCTTGTCAGCCGCAGCAGAGCGGCAGCTCCCTCAGCAGTACAACCTCCAACCAGGTCGTCAATGAACAGCTGTAAATGATGGGGGAAGCGGTGACGTCACCCCTCCACTCGCAGATGGAGTTTATTCAATGCGTTTCTTTTTTTCCTGCGTAGGTTTACCCGTCTGAAAACACGATCGTCGCCTTCAAAAGTACTTACAGCACGGCATCTGCTCAAGGCTCTCTCTAAGGCGCTCGTCTCATTGAAACCGGTGAGAGCTGCGTTTGCGGCGTGTGCCACGTGAGCCTGCGATACCGTCGGCATCCACCGGCCGCGTTGCCTCGACGACAACTGCGAGTCTGTGAAATGAACGCAGGAATCACAACAGTACTTCATGACAATTATGGCTCTGAATGTGGTCGACCGAGGGCAGCCCCTGGCATGCAGTTTTGCGGCGGTAAACATTTCCCAGAATCCACTGCTGCGAGAAATGGGCTTCGACCGGCAGTGTGGCTTCTCAGCGGTCAGGCGGCGTCGTCATCCCCTTTTTTTATAGGTCATTGCAACTGGCCGGGCTTTCTGCGAAAGACCCTTCGAGGATGTCACATGAATTCATTATTCATCCGCCCGTGCACCACTTATACCCAAGAAGCCACAAAGTCAAAGAACACCTGTGCTTTTGGGAAAGATTATTGGAGCGTATAATAACCAAAAGCCTACTGTACGGTCTCCATTATTTAAACTCTCCAATATCGCGTAAGTGCCAGAGGAGTTTTGTTATGCAAATCAACACGCCCTCCCGGCGGGGAAAGCCCCGCCGTCCGCTGGCATTCTTTCAAAAAGACCTTTAAAAGGAGTGTCGCTAATGAGTGGACGTGATCTGAGCGAACGGTATTAAAAAGCACTTCAGCCCGCTCCTGCGGGCGGCGGGCCGCGTAGCCCTCCCGCGCCCGCCCCCGACGGCGGAGAAGATGGCGAGGACAAGACGAGACGAGTGCTGTGACCCTGGAGGGCTCTCGAAAAATAAACACCGTGCCCCGTGCTCCCTCTCTCTCTCTCTCCCTCTCCCTCCCTCTCTCTCTCTCTCTCTCTCTCTCTCTCTCTCCCTCTCCGCCGGAATCGACGTCGAGGACACTCTGAAGCTCTGCGGCCGCCGGCGACTTCTACCGACCGGGGTTAGTGATACAATGAGGACTGGAGACGGCTGCAGGGGCGTGTTTGTTTGGGTGGAGAGAGAGAAAGAGCGAGAGAGAGAGAGAGAGAGAGAGAGAGTTAACTGGATGGAAAGTGAGGGGTAAACAGTGGAGAGAAAAGAGGAGAGAAAAAATGGACCCCGTTCTGCAGGGAAATACATAATTAATAAAGTTGTGTGGGAATTCAGTTATTAACAATTAATAGCAGCATTATTAACTTCATTGATAACAGTGGTATTTGTATTGATTTATTAACAGTTGATTACATAGCTATTCAGTTAATGAATAACAGGGGTACATTCATTGAGTTGTTAATGGTTAATAACAGAGTTGTTAACAGAGTTATTATCTTGGCCAAATGTCAGGTGGCTCCATTTTGCTCAAGGTTAGTGAAAAGTCACTAACGGCAGAAGTCCATCAAAGTAAGATATAGTTGAAAACCTGGGTTGTACAAAGTTACCTACGTGCATCTCCTGTGAAATTTAACCCACGTTCAATTCACATTCCTAAATCCCTCTGCACATTTTGGTATTTTTTAGTATTTATAGAGCTTATTGTGCGTAATCACCGGGTGTCATGACATTTCACTGCATATATGTATGAATGTATGTATATGTATGTGACAAATAATCTCTTGAACTTGAACTATATCTGAAAGCAAATGGTTGTAATAATTAATACATTTTTAGGTTCAGGCCGTTCTTACAGAGTGATATCGGGCCACACCTAGCGGAGCCCTCCAGCACAGAGGCTCGTCTCCTCCACATCTATTTCGGTGATTACAGCGCTGTAGTTGCCACAGGGATCTGAGAACGCTTCACTCAGAGCTTCATCGAGAGCGGGAGGTTTTTTTTCCTTTTTGGGGGGGCATGTATATCCAGCTGTTCATTGTCAGAAACAGTTACCTTGCCTGCCACCCTCCATTTGTCTTTTGGTTTTGTCTTTTGGAGGCTTTCAGCAATAACATAAAGGAGCCAGTTTGGCATTTTCTTTTTATTCTTTGACAAAGCACGTTTTCTCTCTCTCTCTCTCTGTCTCTCTCTCTCTCTCTCTCTGTTGTCATCTGAGCGTGAAATTAGCGAAGGTGGATTTAGATTTCCTGGAATCCCTGCAGTTATTTTGCCTGACGGTAGAGCGGATTTCTTTAATTTATTTATTTTTATTGTTTAATCGAGCCAGGGCATCGCCATGTTTCGAGATGCCAAAGTCTAAAAATACCGCGTGTGAGTCATACGTCTAAGAGAAACTTTTAAGGCCGCGGAAGTGACTTTACCACGTGAAGACACAATGGTCGGACGATTCCCCAACGTTAAGTGTATATTTCTCGGTTTTCCTCGCCTTTGGTGTTGCTTAGTACATCCATTTTTATTTGTTTTCATTTTTTTGTTTCAGTGCGGGAAAACACACGAGGGACTGTCGTCAACGGGAGGATTAGTCAAAGAAAAGCAGGGGAATGGGGCAGTCATGGGTGTAGTCCCAAAAGGAGCGGAATACACTCAAAAGAATTGATAACCGGTGCATAGTTTTTCAAAAGTCCGATGCTTCTTGGCCAAATTCTGACCGCTGACAGAGTCGCGGCTTCCAAATCTGCGCGAAAAGGGCAGGGGCTTGTGCAGGAAGGGACTGAGGGATGTGTGTAGATTTTACTGAACAGCACAGAACAGACTTCCTGTCCCATCTGCTCCACATAAAAATAAAATCGGACTTTTATTATTTTTATTGTTATTCATCATTTATAATTCCTTCATCCACTGTGTCCCGATGGCGGGGGTGGAACGTGACGACGACTAAATACTTTGTTGCTGCACTTCAGTACATTTTCTATAGTTGTGTCTATGGAAATATAGTATCTATAGTTGAAAAGCTGGGGTTGGAGCTGGAGCAGTTATTCATCTTAACTTATCATTAAAACGAATTTAAACAAATCTGGATATAACATATATATCACAAAAAATAAATTAATAATATATAATATATAATAAATATTAAAATACAAATAAAAAATAAAAATACACATGAAAAAATTAATAAATGAAAAAGCTCCAAATGCACACCTCTCACTCTGTAGTTCTAATTCACTGACAACTGGTGGCAGTCAAGTGCTTTTGCTGTGGGACGCGACATATCCGGGGATAAAAACAATTACTACAGACACATAACACATAACACACACACACACACACACACACACACACACACACACACACACACACACACACACACACACACACACACACACACACACACACGTTCAGTCCACGTTCAGAGGAGCTTTCTTCCCGCGCTGGCGGCCAACGTGAACGATCCATGGACACAGGAGCAAACTTCCTGTGGAGATGATTTTAACCCCTCGCGTCTCGCCCCACTCCAACCTCCACACAGACTTTGCTTCTCCCATCTCCAAGCAGCCCTGACAACACAGAGATTTAGGGGGGATTGAGAGCGAGAGAGAGAGAGAGAGGGAGAGCAAGAGAGAGAGAGAGAGAGAGAGAAAGAGAGAGAGGGACACAGGGCTCATTGAAGGGGGACGATTGGTTCCACCGCGGGTGGGGGTGAAGATGTTCCTTTTGACTTATTTTTCTCCAACTTCCAGCTCCACTCTTCTGCAAACACTGTGGCACAGACAGAGAGAGAGAGAGAGAGAGAGAGAGAGAGAGAGTGCTGGGGGGTAATGAGAGGAATTCTATAAGTTAGATCCACATGTCTACATTGGATGTGTACATGAAGATAATAGTTGCAGAAGACGTCATCGATTTTGGCAAAATTGCTCGTAGAAGTCAGAGGAGGAGGGTTGATGTGCTCCCAAAATGTTTTCCAAAGGGACCTTGCTGCGTTCCCACCCTGATGGTTCCATTGAGTTCCACAGCTCTTTATAGCAGATGTGTACAAGCTTAATTAGAAGTTTTACGATAAATAATTGATAATATTTTCTTCTGGTTTGTTTTTTAGGTTATGTCATTGTTTTGGTTTTTCCCTGTGAATGTTAAGGCTTATAAATATCTATCTATCTATCTATCTATCTATCTATCTATCTATCTATCTATCTATCTATCTATCTATCTATCTATCTATCTATCTATCTATCTATCTATCTATCTATCTATCTATCTATCTATCTATCTATCTATCTATCTATCTATCTATCTATCTATCTATCTATCTATCTATCTATAAACCAAGTGTAATTTGCCAACTTGATTGAGGTTAATTCAACATAATAATAAGAACACAACAAATATATTCACTTACTATTCAGGAAATAAATTGTTTTTATGGCATTTATTCACTTAAGGAATGCATCTGGGCTGCCATGTCAGAATTTAATGATTTTAATATACATATAAACTAATAAATGTAATTCACAAATAAATATATATATGTTTGATATTTTCTGAGTAACTCTGAGTTTGAATAATCTCTCCATACTAAATAGCCAGAGAAGCTAATGGAATAATTAAGCCGACTAATTTAGTTGATAAATATATGTGCTTTAATTGGTTGGTGCACCAATAAAATATGTCATTACTTTCAAATAACAAGGCAACAAAATCAGCATTGAACACAGTAGAAAACCCAGATTATGCGTCGCACAAAATGAACAAAATTGTTGGTTAAACGCCCTATCTGATTGATATCTAACCTACAAAGGAAGGAATCTCTGTTCTCTGTCCGATCTCTGTCCATCTGTCCATTTTGACATGTATCCCGTGTGGTTTTTTTTTCTGTGAGAAAGAGTATATTTCGTGATCGCCGCGGATTTCACAAGTGCAACCGGTAAGTGCAGCAGCTCAAGCCCAAGTGTGAAGTTGTTTGGATGCGCAAACAGGCGTGTTTTGAACGGGCACGGCACTAGAACTCTAAATGTATCATTATTATTTTGGGAAATCAAACAAGTATTCAAAAGGGCATCCATTAAACCCGATATTTTCGTCACTATTTGTTTGTCCAAAATGTTGACATCACATGATTTGGATGGTGGCCGGCGAAATGAGGCCTCTGCATTTAACCCATCCTGGCTTGTCCTCAGTATTTGTCGACATGCCTGGGGACCTGGTAACGAGTGTCCATCGCTGGTCAGACAATGATGTGTGCATGTTTGGGTGGGGGTCCTTACTGACGTTAGGTGGAGGAAACCCCATGTGAGCACAGGGAGAGCATGCAAACTCCACCGTGCCACCGTGTGCAAACGCACCAATTTGCAGATATTCCCTAATTGCTCTTTCAAAAATGATCTGGTTAATCGGTTCATTTTTGAGTTATTGTCACCCTGTTTCGCCCATCACTGAACGTGCCCCCGGCCGATCCTTGTGGTCCTGCTTGGGGTTTTGCATTATTGTCTGAGGGCAACCAGGCCGGGTCCGCTGCCTTTCTGTGCCTATAGTACTCACCACTTTTGCTATTGGCGGGGGGCGGGGGGGGGGGGCGGTGATTGACGGGATGGGATTGACCGGTACAACGGGTTCCCCACGCATCGCTGGTCTCTCCAAAACATAATTATGGCCTTGAAACGGATGAAGAAACCGACGCTTTCAAAGGACACGTCGGAAACACCACGCCCGCTGATCACTGAATGCTAACCTCAGGCAAGCGGAGTCGATCACACGCCGCCGTCCCACTCGGCCCCCACTTGTGTTTTCCGTTCGTGGGAGCCGCGTCCGTGGAAGCCGGTCCGTATCTCGGCTCCTCACAAGACTCTGAGCCTCGCTCTATAACGATGATATTTGGCCGGAGCCACATAACTCTCCCTCTGTGGCGGAACGATAATACCGACATCCAGGGGGAGGCCGAGTCGGACTGGAAGGGGCTTATTTTCAACATGTGGTATTACCCCCGCTTTTTGCTATCGGCGCAGACAGAACGCCGCTTAAATCCGCTTTAATATGAAAAAGCTAACATCAACAACGGCCTCTTCTTTTTTTTTTTTTTTTTTTTTTTTACTACTGGAATCTATTTCATAGCATTACATTTAAATTAGGTGCAAACACTTTGGAAGATAGCGTAAAAACGAATCAATTACGGCCGGACACCCCACCCACCTCTCCTCGCTGCGTTCTGTTCTAGTGGCTATGAGGCATTAAAGGCAAAGCCACAACAACAACAACAACGACAACAACAACGACGACGACGACTATATTGTGTCTTTCCCTCCGTCACCCCCCCCCCCCCCCCCCCGTACCCCCCTGCCGGCTGTGTGTATATCATTCTCCAGAAAACGGTTCACCTTTGTGAAAACACCCTGCCCCGCCTCTGGCCTCAAATCCTATTATGTTTGGGGAAGCGAGTGCACGGAGGAATTTGAATACGGAGGAAGTTTGAGGCGGCGACAGTGCCGGCAACATGCTGCCCCTGGAGCACTGCAAGACAAAAAGAGAAGGAGGGTGGGAGGGAAGAGGGGGAGGGAGGGAGGGAGACAAAGTGAGAGGGGACGTGCGGGGGGATGATAGTGGGAAACTTATTAGCATAGCGCCACAGGGATCAAGTGTGCAGGGTGTCTTCCTCCGTCCTCTGTTCCCGGGGAGAGGCCGCGCATTTGGGGAGGGAAAGAAATAAGTACAAAAATAAACTCAACAAACTAGTGTTTTCCGCGTCGTTTGGAAAAGCAGAGCGATTCGGGATGTTGTGCGTGTGATAAGAGAAGTCTGTGAGGACGTGATAGAAAAAAGAAAGGAAAAAACAGTTGTTTAAAATGGCCTGGCAGCATTTCATGGATGGAAACCAAGAGTCACCCACTCATTCCAGATGGCAAGATAAATTACATCACATAGCTAGTCAAAGTGGGGCAATGGGAAATTAACATAAATGAATAAATCAATCATTTATATATATATATATATATATATATATATATATATATATATATATATATAGATATATATATATAGATATAGATATATCTATATATATATAGAGAGAGAGATTTTCTGTGTATTCACTGCAACATTTATATTTTTTCTGTTTTCAGTTATTCAAATTTAAATATACAGAATATATATAATTTTTTTTCACATATATATATATAAATGTAAATATACTCATACATCTTTAGATATATATTTTTAACAACAATGTTTAACATTTTCTGTTCTTATTTTAGATTTCCTCCACTCATTTGTATACAGACATGGACAAATTTGTTGGTACCCTGACAGCTCATGGAAACAATGCTTCATTCCTCCTGAAAGTGATTAAATTAAAAGCAATTTTCTCATGTATACCTGCATGCCTTTGGTATGTCATAGAGTAAAGCAAAGAAACCATGAAAAGAGATCAATTATTGCTAAAGAGATCAATTTTATCCGAAAATGGCCGGGACAAATTTGTTGATATCCATTAGAAAATATTATAAATAATTGGATTATGCTGATATTTCAAAATAAATGTTTTCTTTATCACACATCACACATGTCTTTAATCTTATAATCAGTCATTCAGCCTGTTTCAATGGAGAAAAGTAATCACTCTGCTGTTTGGTATCATTGTGTGCACCACACTGAATATCGACCAGAGAAAGCAAAGGAGAGAGTTGTCTAAGGAGATCAGAAAGAAAATTAGAGACAAGCCTGTTCAAGGTAAAGGCTATATTGCACCATTCGTCGCTTTTTGAGTGACAGTGGGCTCCAAGGAAGAAGACCCAGGAGGACTCCACTTTTGAAAGAAAAACATAAAAAAGCCAGACTGGAACTTGCTTAGAGGCATATTGACAAGCCACAATGCTTCTGGGAGAATGTTTTTTGGACAGATGAGTCAAAACTGGAGCTTTTTGGCAAGTCACATCAGCTCTATGTTCACAGACGAAAAAATGAAGCTTTCAAAGAAAATAACACCATACTGTACCTATTGTGAAACATGGAGGACGCTTGGTTATGTTTTGGGGCTGCCTTCTGGAGAAGACACCCTTCAAACCTGAGACAGCTGAAGCAGTTTGCTCAGCAAGAGTGGGCCAAACTACCGGTTGACAGGTGCAGAAGTCTCATTGAGAGCTGCAGAAATCACTTGGAGTGATTGCCTCTAAAGGTTGTGCAATAAAATGTTAGGTTAAGGGTCCCATCATTTTTGTCCATGCCATTTTATTCTATTTATTATGTAAAATATTTTGTCGAATCAAAAATCAAAAACAATGTCTGATTTCATTTAAATATGGACTAAACAATGATGGCCAATTACTTTTGTGAGTTTCAAGTTATTTCAGAGAAAATTGTGGGTTCTTCGTTTTTCCTCGAAGGGTCCCAACAAATTTGTCCTGGCAATTTTAAAATATAATTGATCTCTTTAGCAATAACTGCTCTCTTTTCACGGTTTCTTTTCTTTACTCTATGACATACCAAGGCATGCAGGTATACATGAAAAAGTGCTTTTAAATTCTTCACTTTCAGGAGGAATGAAGCATTGTTTCAATGAGCTGTAAGGGTACCAACAAATTTGTTGACGTCTGTATGTATATTTAAAGTTTTCTGTTTTAATTTTACACTATATCTTCCTTTTTTTTTTCCATTTGTTTTGGCAATGTAAACATCAGCGAGAGGGAGAGAGAGAGAGAGAGAGAGAGAGAGAGAGAGAGAGAGAGAGAGAGAGAGAGAGAGAGAGCTGTTGCGCTGTCTCCAAAGGCAAGTGACAATTCAAGCAATTCGCAACAAAAAAAAAAGAATAAAGCTATCACAGCGATTTTATTTCAACAAAGGCGAATAACGTTTGGTGGAGAAAATGAATATTCCCTTTATGGACCAATGGCTTTTTGCATATTTCCACCTCATCTATCCACGTCCCCAAACCCAGGGAGCCTTTGTAAAGATACCCACAGAGTGAGAAAGCTCAGACGGAACATTTCACCAGAATATATATATATATATATATATATATATATATATATACTGTATATATATAAATATGTATCAATGTTGCTTTATCACATTGTGTGTTTTAATTTATTTTTTTTTATTCCCACCCAGCGACGGAGTACATTTGTTAACGCGCTTCGCTGACACAGTTTCACTGCCTCTGAAATTACATATTGATAGACTGATGTCGCTGGCTCGCAGTGTGTTTTATAAGCATTGATTTTCCCTCACCCCCCTCTTTTCCCAGCGCTCCCAGGTGGGTTCTCAGATCCGGGAAGGAAGCCATTTTGGTCCAATGCTGATAAAAAAGGAAAACCACTATTAGGTGCCTTCTTTAAGTACTAGTAAAAAAAGTAATGTGGCAGTGGGTAGTTTAAAAGGCTTGATTCTCTCTGAGGTTTGAGTCCCTCCCTCATGAATTATTACGGCCCCCGATAATCAATAACCATTCCACTGCAAAGGATTCCCCAGATCCCTCATGAAAGCATTTCTCTCTTTTTTTTTCCTCCACATGGCTCCTCTAATATGCAACCTGTGGACCTTAAAACGTCTTTGGTCTTAACAACAACAGCTCGGCTTTAATGGAATTGACGATCAGCTGCTAATTCATTCACCGGCCCTTCACTCCTCTCTTCTCTCCTCTCCATCCTGTTTTTAATTCAGGCACAGATCTTTTTTTTTTCTGAGTGCACGGTCCTCAAAGGAACTGGCAGTTTAATTAACTTCATATCTGTGCCTGCACGCACGCGCATGTGTGTGTGTGTGTGTGTGTGTGTGTGAGTGTGTGTGTGTGTGTGTGTGTGCGCGCGTGTGTGTGCGTGTATGAGTGTGTGTCCGCCTCTCGCTGCAAAACGGGGATGTGAGGGAGGGAAAGGGGAAGAGATTTTTTTTTCGGGGCCCTCAGATCCTTGAGACGGGCAGTCTCGGCCCAAAATGTGCCCCCACCCTCACCCCCCCCGGGAGCCGTGGTCCCGGTGGTGAGATTGACTGCCTCTCCAACTCCATCTCCCTCTAACTTCCAACCCCATCTGAATGACAGTGTGAACACAGCGGCGGCTGCTCCCGAAGACTCGGGAGCTGGGGATCAATATCTCTTTGGTGCATCATTTAATTACCATTGATAGCCTCGCAGAATCACATCGGCAAATAGTCAAATGGCGAGGGCTCAATTTCTTTTTCCGAGGCGTTTATTTGCTCCCTGAAAACATACAGTGTGTATCTGAGAGTTGCAGAGGGAGAGTGGCGAGTGCATAAAGGCGGAGGGAATTAATGCAGAAAGCAGCTGATATGAAGAAGGAAGAAGGAGGACAGAGCTGTCTGGGTCTGAATTAGAGGCCTTCATGGGTGCCAAAATTCACACCCAAACCCTCATTTGAATGTGGAAATTCATCCTGAGGAGATCCAACTGGTCCTATTTTTTCCCCCCAGAGGGAGTATTACAGATCGTCCGGATCAAAACAGATCTGAACTAAATTGAAAATTGCTCCTAAAATCCTTTTTTTCTCGCCACTCAATGTCGGATGAACGCTCAGAAAAATGGAAAGGTCGAGATGGATGAGATTAAGAGTACGACCCCAACCGATCCCAATGGCCGATTCATACCCATTTGATTGGCGATCCCAATCCATGGAGGCCGTGCTAAAATGTGGACCCGAAACCCCAAACGTGTCCCAGGTCGGGGTGTTGGGGTGTAGATGGGTTTGGGTGAATACCACTCGCATGAAAACGCAGGAAAAATCTCCTTTGAAAACCACACTGGCAGTTAATTGAATATTGTTTGTTCTCATTAGCAAAAATGAGCTATAAAGCGATTCCGTCTTACAGATGCGCAGGGTGGGTGGAGCGGTGTCGGGTGGAAGCGTAATTTCCTCTGATTGTCAAGAACAGTCATTTAAATTACGAGGGAATGGAACGCGGAGCATTAACCACAATGAGGCTTCTAGGGCTTCTAGTGGATCCGGAGCTGGAGAACGGCGCTTGACCCGCCGCCGCCGACGGAAACAGCACCTGCATGACTCAAATCCATTGACCGGCTCTTTTTTAACAGGTTATTATTGTTGGGATTTTTTTTTTTTTTTTTTTTTATGAAATAATCTCATCGATGACCACTTTAATACCTCCCTTTCCCTCAATTCACTCACCCGACCAGAAATCGTATCTGTAATCGCTGTTGTTTAAGATACGTCCTTTTAAGACGAGATTCATGAAAAAAAACATTTTTTTATAACACCATCAATCAGCTCTGGTCTCAAACTCCTATGATAACTTAGATGAAACCACTTGTCTAGACTGGGAATGGTTTAGACGAGGGATGCACCGATTGTGAGATTCTGGATCGATGCCGATGCCCGTGTTTGAAATCACAATTTGGTCGCTAGCCGATGCTGATACCGACGCTCTCTGAATTCTTCCCATGAACGCGGCATCACTCCCTGCTTCAAGCGCTGCAACGAGCCGTGACCGCGTCTTCTAAAATCGATCGCCATCGATGCCGTCCTTCTCTTGGACGGAAAAAAAATAAAGAAGTTAAAAAATGCTAAAAGGGTTCGCCAAATATGCTTTGCTGGCGAATATTCAGAATACCGATGAACGGTCGATAAATTGGTGCATCCCTAGTTTCGACACCTTTTGACCCATTTGAAAAAGACAAAGTAATTACTTCTCCATCAGATCTGCATCAGCATGGACAGTGCCATAAAACTGAAGAGACACAAAAGAATTAAGTCATTTCAGCGCTGTCAAGCTCCCGCTTCCGTCCTTCCTCCTGCTTTTCCTCTCGCTTTCTCTCTCCTGAACCATAGGAGGGGTGCCATATTGTATCCTGGCAACTACAAACCATTTCTGCAAAAGGGGAATATGGTCGGGCGGAGCACAAAGGAGCGACTCGCCAACAGGGATTATCTCATCGGTGTGTTTTTTTCGGGAGAGACGTGGGTCGTGGCGCGAGCGAGTACGCTGCGGATGCACGGCGGCATATCGACAGAGAAGTCCCCCACACCTGCCACAAGATGTAAATCCGGCATTGCCTTGGTGGGGAACTTCCAATAACACGATGGTCGGCCGGCGCTGGTGGTTTTATGTTTTCATTTCGAGTGGCGCAGCATTGGCGTATTTGTATAACGCCCAAGCATCGCACTTAGGTTTCACTTCTGCAAGTGAAGGTATTCAAGAAAAATATATAGTAAGTTGTTGTGTTAGAGGGAAAAAATAGACGTCAAATAATTGTTTCCACTTTATTAAACAATGTTCTAGAATTTAAGTAATTACTCCCTGTAAAGATGTATAAAAATAAACAAAATATAAAACTTATATCCGTTTTAGTTATTTTAAAAATAAAGCATGTATATCTGCTTAATTGCTTTTTATGCGTCTAATTTAATTGTCAACAGCAGATAATACCTTTTGTATGGTCATAAAATTGTCGGAGCTTTATCTCAATAGAGGGAAACCAATTTAAGTTTTCTGATGGAGTCTGCACCAGATAGGAGGAACAAATGAAACACCAGTATTTATCATGTATTCCATATACAACAGATAATAACAAAATAAATACAAATAATTACACAATAATAATGGTACAACAGTGATACGCAACTGTCCTCCTCGGACAAAGAGGTTTGTCCAATACAATACGCTGTCCTTGTAAAGGCTGTTCAGAATAGAACTATTAATGGTGGACTTGATAGTGCATCGAGGATACAGACTAAATTGACTCAATTACAAAAATAAATCTGCGTGAACTTTTTCTTACAGTTAGCGCTAAACAGGTCAGCTCCTCAGCATCGCTCTCTCTGGTACTTTTTCAGTTTTTGTTTTTCTGTTCACTTTTTCAGCTCTCCATCCCTGATCACATTCAGCAGGGGGGATCTTTTAAACGTCGAACAATTCCTTCTTTCACCCAACCCGGGAAGCTTTTCAGAGCTTTTAGTCGGAGGAGCAGCTCTCGACGGGATCAACAGGAGACGTCGCCGGCGCCTTCCCGCCAATACATCTGTCGAGTGTCCGCTCTCCAGCCGACGAGATGGATGATGAACTGCTGCTTCGCAACAGAATAAACAAAGACTTTCCCGGATCCGCTGCCCTGTGCTTCACCGAAACCTGGCTTGGTGAGCTCATGCCGGATAGTTCATTACATCTGCCGGGCTTCCAACTCCTCCGAGCAGACCACGTGGCGGAGCTACGGGGGAAAGTGAGCGGAGGCGGAATGTGCTTCTATATAAAAGAAGGTTGGTGTACAGACGTCACAGTCTTGTAGGAATCATGCAGCCCTCTCTTATACTGTTTTAACGCCAAAATAAGCAGGCGTACCCGTTTTTTTTAAAACCAGGAGAGGTGCATTCTTTTCTTTTTTCTGGTGGTTCACGTTCGACGTCACGCTGGATGGCATCACGACATGATGTCACGGCTTCAGTGGTACTGGGAATAAGACAGTATAAGCGGCATGGAGTTTCCATGCACGCACCCGCGCACCGGCACCGGTCCTTCAGCGGCGGAGAGCGGAGACGCTCCTCTGGTTCGGGGACCGGGAGTCGCTCGGAGCCCAGCGGCAGGGGGCGTGGGGGTTCTCCACTGCGGTTGCCACACTCAAAACATTTCACGGCCCCCCATGCAGGGGAAAAAAAAGTCAATAACTTCTGATTTTGATTTTGAATTCTAAACCGGATATGAAATGATCAAATGATACACGGATATTTCCTGTCTACTACGCGCCAGCGTCCGGAACACCAACGTGCATCGCATTGCGCAGGTAAAGGGGCGAAAATGAGCGTCTCTACCCAGGTGTCGTGCTTCCATCACTGCCGATCGGAGCCGGGGCCGATAAATACCTGTGACTGTAGCAGGGTTATTTGTCTTTGGACTGAAATCCGGGTGTTGCCTTTCCCACTAACGACAAATGCCAGAGCGGGTGTTACCAGGTATTTGGTGCAGTGGCGAAAGGGGTGTTAGAAACCCTTTTCATTGATGCAAACCATCCCACCTCAGGCCTGTGTAAGAGAGGCATTACAACACCTGGCTGAGCAGATAATAGACACGGAGCACAAGCATCCAGACTCCCTGCTCATTGTTCTTGGGGACTAACAGAGCAAACCCCAGCCACGAACTGCCAAAATACAGACATCATATAAAGTTTCCTACCAGGGATAGAAACATATTGGACCATTGCTGCACCGTATTAGAGGACGCCTATCGCTCTGTCCCCCGTGCAGCTTTGGGACTCTCTGATCATTGTCTGGTTCATCTTCTCCCGACTTACAGGCAGAAACTAAAATCTGCTAAGCCTGGGGTCAAGACTGTGAGGAGACGGACCAACGAGTCGAAGCCGGAGTTAAAGGCCTGCTTTGACAGGGTTTTTGAGGCTGCTGCTACAGACCTGGACGATCTCACCGACACTGTGACATCCTACATCAGTTTTTGTGAGGGCGTGTGTGTGCCGACTAAAACTTTCCACACATACAACAAAAATAATCCCTGGTTTACAGAAAAAAAAAACAGCCGCTTCGTCAGGCCGAGGAGGAGGCCCGCAGAGGTTGGGACAGGATTCTGGACAACCAGACCAGAACACACACTGACAAAGGAGATCAGAGGAGCAGAAGAAGAGGTGCTACACTGAAAAGCTGAAACGCTGACACACCCTGTGTCAGTGTGGAGAGGCCTGCAGGACATCATCACCAACTACGGGAGACCATCCCTCCACATTGTAGAGAACCACCAACGGACGACCTGGATGTGTTTTACTGCAGCTTTAGAAAGCCCACTTTCACACCCCTCGCCCTCCCCGACTACATCACACATCCAACTGCACCCCCCCACCCTGCACTCAGGATCAGTGAAGAGGATGTGAGTTAGCTCTTCCGGAGACAGAAGATCAGGAAAGGCGCCAGGCCCAGACGGGGTGTCACCCTTCTGCCTGAAAGTCTGTGCTGACCAGCTGGCCCCCATCGTCGCACGGATCTTTAACAGATCACTGGAGCCTTGTGAAGTCCCCTCCCGCTTCAAGCACTCCTCAATCATCCTGGTCCCCAAGAAAGGCTCCTCACCGCATTAAATGACTACAGGCCCATTGCCCTGACGTCTGTGGTCATGAAATCCTTTGAGGGACTGGTGTTGGCCCACCTCAAGGACATCACTGGAAACTTTCAGGTTTCCCAGGAATGGGCATCCAACACAGACGCAAATTGTGAAAAAGGCCGAGCAGAGGACGTATTTCCCCCTTCCTCTTCTTTAAACACTGTTTTGTACTTATCATCATTGTCACTATAAATCAAAGCATGCTGTATTTACTGTATATTGTATACGTGCATATACTGCATAGCTGTCAAGCCTCCCATTTTTACCGGGAGTATACCTTCTTTCCCACTTTGCCATAAATATCCCGTATTTGTAACCTCTCTAAAAAAAGAAAAAAAGGTTGGCAATGGCGCCCATCTCAGCTCTGCTGACCGCTGCGTGATCCGCTGTGCATCCTCCCCTCTACGTTTCTCCGAAAGCAATAATAACAGTGTGTATTTATAGTAGATGCCTTTATTGTAATTGAATGACACCAAAGAAAACACCGCGCGTAACCCTGCGTAACAGGGACACTTTTTCAGTCACTGTCGGACAACATGTCAGATACTGACCCCGACCACGCCACCCCGCCGACAGTGTGCCATGGGAGACGGAAAATTTCCCTTATTTTCAAATCCCAATGTTGATAGGTATGATATACTGTCATGTCCACCCACCTCATCTATATAAAGTAAACTGTTAATCATTCATATGTATTTCAGCATTTTTTTTCTTTTTTTCAGTATATATATATATATTTATATATATATATATATATATATGAACATAGTAGATAGAAGTTTATGTTTATCATTGTTCAGCTTTGTGTCCTTGTTTTAGCTGTAGAGTCAAATTCCTTGTCTGTGTACACATACGCCAATAAAGCTGATTCCAAACAGGTACTGTAGCTCTAAACCTTTATATATATATATATACACTAGCCAGTGTGAATATATATTTATATATATATATATATATATATATATATATATATATATATATATATATATATATATATATATATATATTCACACTGGCTAGTGTATATATATATATATATATAGACACTGTTTATATGTATTCTGCTGCAGTTTTGCTTTTTCTTTTTAAACATAAAGTGCTACATTTTGCCGATAGTCGTGTCGTTTACTTCCCACCTGAGGAGTCACCGAAGACGTCCTGACCATTTTAACAATGTGCCTCTAGATGCTGGTCGGTTCGACGTTCCATGAAATCCTTTCCAGAATGTGAGTGGTTATCAGTCATCATATTCCCCGTCGGGGGAGCCGCGGATCGACGCATTGCATCTGAAATCCCAATAGGTTACCTCTGGCATGCCGGCCTGCCATGGATTTCTCCAACAGTCCCCCACTGGTTCCATAAAAGCCGCTTTTTCCTCATCCTGCCATCAAAGAACAATGAGCAGCGGCGGTGACAAAAGCCTCCCCCACGGCCCGACACACTTTTCTTCTCTTCTTCCCGCCCACCTCGCACCTTACCAAATGTACGATTTCGATTTCCCCAAGATACTCGAGGCGAACCTCTCATCTTCAAACCTATGTGTGTAATTTGCTTTAATGGGACTGGATGTTCTGGAACTTCCTGGAAAGTCACAAAAAAACGACAGCACCTTCGCGTGGACCGAGCTGATGAATACATGTGTGAACATTTAGAAACGTATCAAAGGCCAAAAGAATGGCCGACACATTGAGATGGAGAACGGAGACACATTTCCAGAGCAATTTACCACCGTGTCTGAGAGTTGGGGAGTTTGACTGAAAAGTTGTCCTCACGTCTGCGTCTTTAATCACTTTTAATGAGAACTTCTTCCGTGTGAATAACTCACAGGCTATCCAGGCAGCAAGGCATTTTCCCAGATAATTAGCTGCAATTATCCTCGCAGTTAGCTCTGGGAACACATCACATCAGCAGAGAACAACACTCGCCCAATCACCGCATTACGAAGCTCAGTGGCCCAAGTAAACTGATGCCGGCGCCGAGGGTTTTCCAAAGGATGTCACATAGACGTAAATGAAGCCGTGCTTTGAGGAATTTGACAAGGCTTTGCCGATGCAGACTTCAAATTAAGTGTTTAATCGACGGCGCCCGTCATCGCAGCGCTGTGACGGCGTCTGCAGCCCATTTTTGTCGTACTCGAATCAGAGCCACGCAGCGATGCAAGACCCGCGAGTGATTCGCTCGTGGTGAAAAAATCTTTGAAGTTTCTTGGCAGAGAAGGAAGTAGGTAAAGAGCCAATCTTCGACACACACTCAACAAAATGAGAGCTCAAGGCGCACCAGACCAATGTGCTGGTCGTAGTTCATATTGATTGTGACTGATTTCGACTTTGCATTCCACAAAAATAAGTAAATGCGGCAGGATGAAATTATTCCCGGTTGAATCCCATTCACAATTCACAAGCAGACTCTTCTGAATCCAACGAATGAAAGGTCGGAAAATTGAACGACTCTTTTCACAGAGTGACTCGCCAAGAACCGAATCTAAAACACAAGTTGAACCTTTCACGACTAAATCAACGTACAACTTCGACATTTCTCTTATTCTCGGATGTCTTACAATTTCCGTTGTGGCGCCACTGGCCACACATTTTTTTTTTTTCCGGTGTGGCCGGTGGAGTGATGTTGAATTGCATTGCATATGTTTAACCTTAAAAAAAGGTTCTTAAGCCCAAACAGAGCACTAACCTTTAAGAGATATTTTAACATTGCCATCCCAAAAATTGCGTCACCTCTTTTGTATTTATTTGCTATCACGGTGACATTTACAGGTAATAACACACTGTGGCTCCAACTTTGTTTTGAAGCCCTCATCTGCGGCTAAATTAATTTTCCCTTCTTGCTTTCTGTTGTTCTCTTGTGGAGTTACTGCCTGATCTCTTTCTTTTTGCCCCATCATATAGAAAACTAGTATGGCTTTGGAGATCTGAACTGCATAAGGGCTCTTGCTATATGCAGACAATGCGGTTGCAAAGGGCCCCTGAAGCCACCAGGGAGCCCCCAGCTTTTTATATTTTTAGAAATTAAAATGACCAGCTTCTCTTGGTAGCCAAGCGCCCTCTTAATCTGTTTGCCTAAATTTTGATACCTTAACAATATTTTTCCAAACATTTAAAATAAACATATAAAGGAAAATGCAGCATCTTTCTCATTTAGGTGCATTTGGGAGATGCGATAATGTAAATCATTTTCTCTAGGTTTAAATTGCTGCGGTCAATTTGGGATGATGGATTTGAATTTGTGGTGGAAGAAAAGACGTTAAGAGCTTTCCACAGATCTTGCCTCTTTTCCTCTTAAAGTGCACCAGATTGATGCATTTAAATGTTAACTGCATGCCCCCAGTCTCCATGGAGGGTTTTGAATCCCCCCACCATAGTTTCACAAAATAGGGGCCCCCAAACAACATCTTGCACAGGGCCTCCAAAAAGCTAGAAATGGCCCTGTGCATATGCATGAAACAGATTATTAGGACCATGACTTGTAGCAGAAACAATTGCCGAGCATTTGAACCGATCTCGTAATTATATTCTCCAGGTAATATTCACACCTCGCATTAATATACATCTGCGGTATCCTGATTTCAAAATGGAAAAATAAAACGCTAAAACGCAATAAGAGTTGCTGGAATGCACTTCTGACAGAGGTGCACAATTCCAGGTTAAGTATTTAAGGCCAGTTTCCATGTTTTAGCACCTATCCAGCTGACTCCGCTCATTTCTTGGACCTCTGGGCTGACGCTAATGAACATTATTCACGTGGCTGACTCAAAGTCATGGGGCGAATTCTTGCTTTATGAACCCGGATCCTTTTCACCTCTGACCTAAATGTGTCACTACCGCGCAAAATCTTTGTCTTCAATTCAATTCAAAGGGTGTTATTGGACATGACAATGCCAAAGCAAATGGAAAAGAAAAAGTGAGAAATACAATAAAAAAAAAACTGAAAAATGTATTTATATTTTGATTTACATAATAATAATATATAATATTAAAAAAATATATATATATTAAAAAGAAAAAGATAAATACATTAAGAATTATATATATATATATATATATATATATATATATATATATATATATATATATAAAGTATATACATTATACATATATATATATTTACGGATAAGTGAAGATGGTCTGAAATAGTTATAGTGTGTTTCTCAACATTAACACACTGCGTAGCATTTGTCTACACAGAATTTTCCTTTCATTCCTCTCCTTAAAATATGTGAACGTCCTGCGGCTGTGGTAATTAAAAGTGTGGAAGGGGGTCTTATATTGGTACTGAGCACTAGTTTACATATGATTTACAGCAGCGCACAGGGTCGCATTGTTCGCTGAAGTGATGTGGATTTTCTCGGGACGGTCTCGTTCGCAGCCGCAGCAGGCGCTCCACGGTGAACGCTCCCATTGTTTCAGCCGCTCTCGCACCCTGACAGGATTATGTTTTGTATCGCGCCATGATGCATCGGGCAGAACTCGCCCGCTTTTATGCAGTTGCAGACAATTAGCTTAATCGCTTCCCCCACATTTCGTTATGTTATTTATTTATTTTTTTTGTGAACATCTCGCTGCGGAGGAAGTTCCAGCCGCGAGTTCCTCAATGGAGCCGCTTCTCCCCAGGATTAATTTAAGATGAACCGCTCCGATAGTCACTAGGTAACAAAGCAGGCGATGCAATGTGCTGGGGTGGGGGGTAATAATTCATCAGCATATAAAGCTATAAAAATGGGAGTCTCTCTTCCCAGATAGACGGATTAGAACGGCGCTTTGACTTGTTTCAGAGAAGCTAATCGGGTGCCGAGACGGCGCGGGGCCCCGTGTTGAGAATTGAGTCGGCACAAAATGGATTTGATGCGGAATTAGTTGAGTCGACGGAAAGTCTGGCAGGGGCGGCCACCGCAATCTTCTCACAGACAATAACTTACAGTAACTAACCGATGCTGTTTCAGTTAAGGGCCCACGTTATTACACTCCAATCATTTTCTTACATCAAATACATGAATTAGGACAATACCTTATCATCAAAATCCAAATAAGTGCCAGGATTCAAATTTGATGCATTTTGCCACCGATATCATCAAGGGGTTTAAAGCTTATGCGTCTTTCTTGATTTTTGGGGGAAAGACATTTTGGCTTTAATAAGTGGTCACTTCCCACAACGTTGGGATTTGCATGTTGAAATAACTCACAAAAAGTCTGACACATTGAACTGGTTATAAAAAGGGCTTAAAAACGATCAGCTGCTTTACATTTAAGCCAAAGAAAAAAGGTGATGCCACGCTAAAAGCAAATGCATTTTAGTCAAAAGCAACAAAGCAGGTTAAACACGCAGAGCAAATTGCAGAACAGGAAAAAAAATGTGACTTTCTTTTTTGTTCATCTCTTGTTTTTTGGTTGTCATGGGAAACGTCTATTCGTGTCATAGCGTTTCCCGTATCCGCTCTGAACTAGCGGAGCGCGTCTGAACCCCCATTGTTCGGGGAAATGAAAACAGGAGCGTCCAAAGGCATGTCCCGCCGCACGATGATGAGGAAACGGGACGGATCTGCATTTTTCATTCACAGCACTTTATTTTGCCACCGTTCCAAGGGAGTCTGGACCCGTCGCTTCCCTGGATTCTTGTGGGCTTTTCTCGCTTCTTTCTCCCAAACTTTCTCCCGATCAACTGAGCCGAAATGAGGAAACGTCCCCTCAGCAAATTAATAGTCCCTCCATCAAATTTCCTCCTCCCCCCGTGATGACGTTAAACCCGGTCGTTCCACACGCGCGCCATTTGGACCGTCTCATCAAACTCCACACCTCAGCAGCTCGAGCTGGAAAAGCTTTATTGGATTTCCCTTGGCGACCTACGTGAAAAACAAATATACATCGGCGGCATCACAGATGCATCCCACGTTTTGTTTGGCCGACGTGAATCCAGACATCTTGCAGTTTAATTGGGAATTTTATGTCACCTGGAGGTGACTGGGGGCATATTATTCCCATCTGTGACACCTGTCGTGCGCCAAGGTCGTCCTCAATAGGGCCCAGAACGCCGAACAAGAGGGCTGCCTGATTTGCATGCATAATACAGCCTTCTTCGTTTAAATGCCTTGTCAAAAGGGAATGCTTTATTTAGGAAAATATAATAAGACACAAAGCACAGCTGGCTAAGTTCTATCTGGAAGGGAGACTTAGTAGTTTTCATCTTTTTTTTCACACAGGCGACAACTTTGGGTTCATAGCATTTAAGTTGTTGCGGCACATTGATGGACTTTGACCAAAGCACAGAGTAAAGGTTGCGAACCAGTGTTAGTGTGTTAATGAAGCGATACACTTTGAGCTACACATTGGAAATATTAAGGGCTTTCTGTCCGACACATTAAATTTGAAAAATCGCACGCTCCGGGCAACGTATTTATAGTGAGGGAAATGGAGTTTGGTTACTCTGGCCCGAGAAGAGCGGAGGGGGAATTAAATGCCATTTTAGCCTGCCGAATGTGACATTCTTTTTCCACCGTCTACCGCCCCGCACCTCCGAGGGAGGAAGTTGGAGGCATGACCTTTTCCAAATTTCCTGGAGGCTTTGCTCTGGCAAAACGCCCTTCGATATTTTCACCGTGCATCTGAGCTAATTGAATCTAAAAGATTGCGTGTGAACCCGGGGGCTGCAGTAATGAGAGCACAGCTGCCTGAACACAAAAGGTCTGTAAATTGATAGAAAAGGTGGGCGCTGCCGTCTGTCAATTTGCTTCAGTCAGAGTCTCCAAAGGGCAATATCCCCCACCCCCCACCCCCCACCACTCTGATCCTCCACGGGAGCCAAAAGGGCATTGGGGGGGATGTGGAGCTGGCTACAGGTGGCTCAGTCATTCACCCACTCACAGGCTCACTCACTCACTCACTCAACCACTCGCTCATTCAAATGCTCACTCCACCACTCACTGACTGACTGACTGACTGACTTTCTTTCTCACAAACATCCTGCCGATCAACTGAGCCAACTGAGCCTTCCGATCAACTGAATGGCTGACTGACCGACTGACTCACTCACTCACTCACTCACTCACTCACTCACTCACCCACTAACTCACTCACTCACTTTCTGAATCAACCACTCATTGGCTCATTGACTCACTGAGGCACTCTCTTGTTCACTCTCTCATTCACTCACTCACTCACTCAGTTGCTCACTCACTTGCTCACTCACTCACTCACTCAACCACAAATTCACTCACTCACTTTCTGAACCAACCCCTCATTTGCTCACTCACTCACTAGCTCACTCACTCACTCACGCGCTCACTCACTTGCTCACTCACTCACTCACTCACTCACTCACTCACTCACTCACTCACTCGCTCACGCACTCACTCACGCACTCACTCACTCACTCACTCACTCACTCACGCATTAATTTGAGCTTTTAGAGTCGTACATCTGCAGCGTGTGCCATTAGCTTTAAAAAAAGACCGCCATTATAAACACATTAGTGGTGACCACGCTTGTTGTGACAGAAAAATTGCTGACATCCGTCACACAGAAAAACACACACACACACACACACACACACACTCACACACACACACACACACACACACACACACACACACACACACACACACACACACACACACACCACCAGAAGTAAAGTCTAAACTCCTACCCAATTATTACACTAGCCTTTTGACATGTGAACGTGGGAAATGTGTCCCAAACTGTGTTTTGATGCCGGAAAACCACAGTATAAATACATATATTTCTATATATACTGTTTGGATTAACATCTATACCTCTGGTTCCCTGGTACACAGCATACAGTGCATATACATACAGTATATATATATATATATAAATTTATTTATATGAACTGACTGGAGATCAAGGATAGACAAAAATCAAGCTGCTCTGGGACAAAGCCAGAGCCTGTAATCAGATCCAGGGTCACTGACCATTGCCACCGTTCCCTTTCCTCCTGGGCGTCCTATGCTGACAGATCACACCAGTCCACACACACACACACACACACACACACACACACACACACACACACACACACACACACACACACACACACACACACACACACACACACACACACACACCACCAGAAGTAAAGTCTAAACTCCTACCCAATTATTACACTAGCCTTTTGACATGTGAACGTGGGAAATGTGTCCCAAACTGTGTTTTGATGCCAGGAAACTGCAGTATAAATACATGTATTTCTATATATACTGTTTGGATGAACATCTAAACCCCTGGCTCCCTGGTACACAGCATACAGTGCATATACATATAGTATATATATATATATATATATATATATATGTATATATATATGTATATATATATATATATATATATATATATATATATATACTATGTGTATATATATATATATGAACTGACCGAAGATTAACCATAAACAGAAATCAAGCTGCTCTGGGACAAAGCCAGAGCGTGTAATCAGATCCAGGGTCATTGACCACTGCCACCGTTCCCATTCCTCCCGGGCGTCATATGCTGACACGTCAGGCCAGTCCACACACACACACACACACACACGCACACGCACACGCACACGCACACACACACACAGGCGGGCACACATAATTTAGGGTTACATAACATACATTTTGTGTGTGTACATAAATATA
Source organism: Zeus faber (assembly GCF_960531495.2). NCBI lineage: Eukaryota > Metazoa > Chordata > Actinopteri > Zeiformes > Zeidae > Zeus > Zeus faber. The sequence goes on along the minus strand of NC_137195.1, from coordinate 18,187,950 downwards.
TGTAGACACACAAAAACGCACACACACACACACACACACAAACACACACACACACACACACACACACACACACACACACACACACGCAAGTGGGCCCACAAGCACACACACCTGATGTCTGCAGCGTCCCGAAGGCCCGGCCTTCCGGCGCTGCTCAGCCGTCATAACCGACGGCCATATGAGCCGGGGAAGGTGATTAAAATGACATCAGCGCCACGGCAAAGCTGCCTGCTAGGGCTCCCTCTAGGTACATCACAGGCCCCATTTTCAGCGGTATTTCACACCAGACAATTCAATATGAATTTTACTGCCGCAATTAAGGGCTGAAATGTGTTCCACTCAAGAGCAGAGAAAAAGGCAACCATATTTCCTCCGGCTTGGGGCGTGGGGCGGTAGCTATTGTATGAGAATTAAGCTGCGTCAACGTGGGAGACTCTAACCTTTAATAAAGTGGAAATTAGGGGCCGTGTTCTCGTTCTTTCCCGGCCGGCGAGGCACGCTCTGCCCTTTGACATTTTTTCCTTAAGGAACCTATGTTATTAAAATGATCCACAGAGTTATTTATGGCGATGCTACATTATTGACATTAAGGGTCTGTTATGATGAATATTGAACGCAGTTTGGGGGGAGTGGAGATTGAGAAAAGGGAGCAAATGAAGCCCTAGTGCTTACTGTTCACTAAACATAAAATATGTAACAGTGTCGACGGTTGCATGAGACGAAGGACTTCATGGAGTTGGGGTTGATTTGAATAATTAAAATAGTTGTTTGAGGTGTAAAAGATTCGAGTGGGTTGGAGTTTGGCCACGTTTCGGCGTAGGCCTTTTAATTTCCACTTTAACCTGTTACATCTGTTTTCAGCTTTTATTTCGTCTCTATGCTTTTATTCTTCCTCGCGTTCATATCAAGACTTTTACGTCTGCTATAAAGCACCTTGAATTGCGTGATGTGCCGTACTCAGGAAGCTTTCCTCCTTTTCTGGATTGACAGATTCATGCTTTCTGGCTGCGGTATCACGTGTCACCAGCGAGGGCGACCTCCCGGGGTCGGTCACGTTCTGGGCTTCTTATCTGACATGCTTCCACTTTCTAGCTTTGTCCTTTTTTTTTTTTTTTTTTTTTACATAATTCAACTCTTTTATCTTAATGTTCCTTTTTCATCCAGTCCGTCAGCCAGTCAGTCAGTCATTCATTCAGCAGTCCTTACTAATGGATTACTGCCGTGATGAACGCTCACAACATACGACTCCTGCATAAGACACAATCTCCTGGATTAGCAAAAAGCGACAGAATTGTATCTGAGTGCAATTGTTAAAAATGCAAGACCTCGTCGATGTCTGGGCTAATTCAAAGTGATAGTTCAATGGACTACAAGACCTACATTTTAATGGTGAATTAAATATTAAACGTGACTTTGACAGTGTAAAGGACTGTACAAATGAATGAACTACAGTGTGTAGTGACTATATCTACTATATGCTGATGGTTATGTACTATATACTGATCATTTCATTCACATGTGTTTTTCTCTTGGTGTTTTTCGACCGTGCGCCCGTCTCGACAACACCGCCCAATTAAAGCCGGACTGCCCACGTCATCCCCTTTCACTCAGCAGCTCCCTCTCGCTCGCCCCCTCACTCGCTCACCCGCTCACCCGCTCACCCGCTCACCCGCTCACCCACTCACTCACAGGAGACACTTAAGTGTCTGGAACATCCATTCTGCCGGGATCCTCGGAGAGCTCATCTCCCGGCGATTGACTACATTGCAAGGTGATTATTAAAAGATCTACGCGGGCATCGTGACTGTGACTGTGCCACCGACGTCTGGGCAAGAGATTTAGGACCCGCTCGCGCTAATGGGGGAGGGAAACGACCTCGAGGGAAATTATGGCTCCGATATTGATACCGTGTGAGTCATTGATCGCTCTTTCTCCATCACCGTGGCGTTATCTTAGCTCTGATGAACCCCGTGGAGATGGAACACGGGTACTGACCAGGGGCCTTTGACAGAGTCATTACTTCACTTTACAACCTGTCACAACGCTGACCACGCCGGGAGCGGGTGAAAAAAAAAAAAAACCCTACAAAAAGGGCGAGCGGGTCCGGGTCCGGTCCTTTCATGGAAGTGCGGTTACATTCATCAGCGTTTCGTGATGCCGTGACCCCAGTGCCGCGGTGTTTACGAACCTTTCTTCCGTTAGCACGCTCTTTTTGTTTTTGTTTGTTTCACGGGACACTCCCAGGTACACCACTATCCTGTGAACCACTAAAAAACCTACGCGAAACATCGCAAACACATAGAGCTGTGCTTATCATTATGGCCTACCACAGTATTTATTTGTTTTTCAATTGGTAACGTGCATTTCTCGATTCAAAACTCTTCACGCAGTTAACTCGACGGCGGCCCGCGTGGACTAAACTGGGGTTCGTTTTTCCATGGCTTTGACACAAAATGCATCCGGTGGAGCGCATCTTTAAAATTCACGAGTACTTTTCTCACTCAGACTCACCCACCAGCAAAACTACTGTGTATCTACAGCCCATTTTGCGGATGTTAAAAGACTCTTTTCAAATCTCTTAAACTCTATTTCAAAACTTGACAGCGATTGCCTACATTTCGGCAGTAATACCGTATTGTAATATATTCATGATACGATTTTTGATTTATTTTAACTTTTAATGAGACCACAGCTGATTCCCATTTCAGCTGAATACCAGCCCAGGTGATTTTTTTTGTTGTTGTTGCTGTTTCATGACCTTTACAAAGGGGGACATCTTCTGAATCATATATTTTTTACATAAACATGGCCCCGGCCAGAGGTTGACAAGTGGCCGACAGAGGAAGAAGAGCGGCAGGGAGAGGGAGACCCAGAGCTATAGTCTCCGACGACCAAATGCAGAAGAAGTTGAATTGAATTGATTAAAAAAAAAAAAAAAAGGTCCAGGCACTTGGCAGAATTCATATTGAATGTGACTGATTCACACTTTGCATTCCACCAACATGAATAATTTGGACAGAAACGAATTGATTCTCGTGAGAAATCCCTTTGCACGTCACCAGCCAACAGCCCTGCTGACTCCGGCTCATCTTTCGGAAAGCCCTCCCTCTCTCGCCGCGCGTTACAAATCAACAAGCGAATCAAATCAACGAAGAGCTGGAAAATGACAAGGCTCTTCAACTCAAAAAAAAGAGTTGAACCTTACGTCAATACTAATGCTTCTTACTTTCAGTGTGATACCATTTTGATCCTGCAACACAAGAGCTTGTTTCCGCCATTTATGTATTTTAGGTGGAATGTGGAACATTTCACGGCACACCTGGCTGGCTCTCATGGCGGCACAGTGGATGAAAAACACTGACCTACAGCACCAGAGGAGATGCTTTCTGATAAGCCAGAGTCTATTTTGCTCCAGGAAAGCATCATGAAAGTGACCAAAAGGTCAATGAGAAGGTCACAACCTTTTCAGTGATCTGAACAAACCGATCGCTTTGTGATCCCGGACCTTTGGAAATGGACGGTCGATGAGCATGACGGAGGTGAACGGGAAATAATAAACACCGAGTTTGATTCACGTCAATCCCAAAACCTCTTCCATCCCAACCCGAATCGCTTTTCGGAACTGGACAGCCTTATTTATTTCCGACGCTGCCAACCGCCTCGGGCACTCGGGCAAGGCATTGTAGGGTCGGATTCAGAGCCGCATAGACGTGTTGCGTGCTGAATAAATTCTACACCCCCCCCCTCAGTCGCCGTCTGCCCGCCGAGTGAGAACAGCAGTTTCCATGTCAACCTTCACCGTGAGTTGCTGTCGGTCCTTATGTCTGCGACCGCGTGTGTGCGCGCGAGGCTTTTTTCCCAGTGACGCTCCAGACAAGACACCATCTGACTGCACCGCGGAGGTTGTCTCTGGTTTTGCTGCAGTCTCCGGCCAGGATTCCCGTTAATTACCGAGCCTGTACAGAGACAACACCACACTCCATGGTCGTGTTATGTACGTATCGCACTCGTATCGTAACAGAAAAATCTACATTTACATCTAAGTTTATTACCACAGCCGTCACTGGCAGCCATACTGCCACTTGACTACTGCCATAGCCTCTTAATTTAATTGATCCTGTGCATGGAAACACACATATACTCTGTATATATACCGTACATAAAGTATGCATATACTCAATATATACAGTATATACAGTATGCACAGTACAAACAGTATAAACGGTATATATACACGGTATATGCATACTGTATATACTGTATATATACAGTATATTTATGCGTATATACTGTATTCTTTTGTGTATTCGTTTCTGTTTTGGTTTTTTTCAGACTGTTAAGCCTTTTTATGCTTATTGTCCGCCCAGCCATGAAATAATGAAGCGTTTTAAAGCATTATCTGTCTGTCTGTCTGTCTGTCTGTCTGTCTGTCTGCCTCTCTCCCTCTCTCTCCCTCTCTCTATCTATCTATCTATCTATCTATCTATCTATCTATCTATCTATCTATCTATCTATCTATCTATCTATCTATCTATCTATCTATCTATCTATCTATCTATCTATCTATCTATCTATCTATCTATCTCACACACATGAATTAGTTACACAGGAGCCCAGGGTGTTGCAGCCCTAATGGGCAAAGTGTTGTGTCCCCTTTGTGTGAAATGACAGTGTGGTGGCACATTGCTGGGCGAGTGTTTTCCCGGCTGAAAGTGTTCCGTATGTGTTGTGTTGTAAGTGGCTCTTTTGAGCCAACCAGCAGGGACTGCCCAGGCGGCAGGGAACAGATTTAATTTTGGTGGCATGAATCATGTTGCCGATCCAGAGGGGGGCCTTCCGACTCTCTGTCACAATAGCATTCGATTTGGGACGTGGTGCCCTCCTAACCCCGTCTCACACTTTTTGGTGCTCGTAGTCACGAAAACAAATCAACTCAATCGTGTCCTGGAGCACGATATGTCAGAATTGTTTTTGTGCTACGCAAAACAAAAATTGAACACATCTATTTGAATAGGAAGATTTTCTTCGACTTTAGAAGGGGGTGGGGGGGTTGGGTGGCTAGGGTAAGGGGTGGGGCGCAGATATGTACACTAAAACTAAAACTAACCTGATGAACGTACACTACCCGGGGAGTTGCGGGGGGACATGGATGTATTAAAATTTTAAATTCATGGGTTTAAATTTCATTCTCACGCACACAAAATAAAAGTGGGATACTGGTTTTGCTTTTTCTCTGTTGATTAACGTAAAACAAATCAGATTTTATTCCAATTATATTGTGAATGAAACACATTTGGAACACATTTTTGGAAAGGTCACATCTTGTAGGTTAACTTATGTCAGTTTGAGACATTTCAGTGGACCCTAAACTGAGATACTGGCCCTGTGAACCCTGACCAGAAGTCACCTTTGAAGCACTTTATCTCATTAATAAAAAGAGCTACCAAAATAAGGGCAACCATTTTGGACAGCTCCAGACAAGTACTTTTAGAGGGTGGTAGTGTCAACAGGGGGCGACACTTGATAATATAAAATATGACACCGGACTTTGCAAATTACATACAGTACAGTATGTCAATTCTGAAAACGAAGGTACAGTATATTCCCTGACCAAATGAACCCCTAGTAACACATGCATATTGTTTTCACCCATAAGTAAACTTCTATTTTAGGTAATAACATCATGCATCAAGATGCATAACAAAATGGTGCAGAATTGTAGTTTTTGTAGTTGCCTAGAGTTAGAGTTTGAAAAGTTTATAAATTATTGTGTAAATATTACACAATGTATATAAAAAAATTGTTTTTTTGCTCCTGTAGAAGCCCCAAGTCTGTATGATATCAACCTTGTTTTAAGAAAAAGATGTTTCATTTGCAACGTCATGGAGACAACATTACCCATAATCCAAAGTGTATCAACGACAGCTACTTATTGATGGAGCTCCCTGTTAACATGGAAATGTTTACCACACTGGCTGATGGGTACATTGCACCGAGCGCGCAAACGCTGACATTTACATCCAGTTAAATTATGTCTATGAATTAAATTCACACTAAGGGTTTGACCCTATATCCCATTTCTTACCAATCCTGGGTTTTAATAGACCATTCAAAAGAATGCGCCCCCCCCCCCCCACACACACACAAACACACACACACACACACACACACACACACACACACACACACACACACACACACACACACACACACACACACACACACACACACACACACACACACACACACACACACACACAAACACACACACCGCCCTGTGGTGGTGTAATTTTGTCAGGTCAGTTTTAGTTTTAGTGTGCCCATGCCCCCCACTTCATAATAAAATCAAATAAAATCTCCCCATTCCAACTAATTGGTTTAAATCTTGTTATACAGTATGTAACCCAAAAAAAGTCAGACAATCGTGTTCCGGGACATGATTCAATAGATACATTTTTGTGACTATGAGCACGAAAAAGCGTGAGACCAGACTGGCCCCCCAGGACCACTCAGAGACATGCACATTACGACGGTGCATTAAAAGTTATACAATCTGAATTAATCATGTGAAACTTTAACCTTTTCCTATACTTTACCGACCCATTATAATCGGTCAGGCTTAGAAAAGCAAAGATAGAGAATTTTCTATTTATAATTAATGAAATGAATTGAAATCAACAGTATCGAGCTGAGTACAGTTGGATTTGCCGATGTACAGCATTTTCAACAAGCAAAATTTTATATTCAATCAATACTGAATTGCCCATGTTGTTCCAGCGAATGTCCCGCTCGCTGTCTCATTAAGAAATAAAATAGTGTTCTCATTAAACGATGCTTGACAAACTGTCACACCGGTTTAGCTCAAATTAGGTTTTCAGGATTGCAATGTAACAGATGACAAAGCAGTTCAATGAATCACTGTGCCCAATGAATGTCACTTGAGCCAGCAACTAAGAACACAATTGTAATTTGTGTAATTTTGCTCCCCCTGTAAAGCTATTTTTTTGTTTGTTTGTGTGTTCCTTTGTTCCTTAAGTCGAGTCTTTATTTCCCTCAGGGCAAACAGTTTGCAGAAATTACAAAAATGAAACCGACACGGACACTACACAGAGTTGATGGGAATTTACCGCATATAAAGGTATGACGTGGCTGAGCGTGGATGGCCAGGATGTCATCTGATTTGATCTAAAGAGCTCATTTAAATATGCAGCGAACTTCGTGAATAAAGGATTGACAGCGAACGAGTCCTGATACAACTCTCTCGGTATATTCAATACAAAGTGCAAATGATAATGATGATATTAATGATATTGGGATAAACGATTGAAGACCAGGAATAGTCTGGGAACTGGAGAAAAGTTTGGTCTGAGAAATCAACGCGACACAACAGCGCTTTTTCTTTGTCTCTGTTTGTGTTTTGTCGTTTTGTCCGTTCAAGTATGCCGGTCAGTGGTCCCTTTAGTATGTTGATGGTGATTGATCGAGGGTTTACATCGGGCTTGCCATAGTGGATGGACGATTTTGCGGTATATTGGGTGGTAACTAACCAGAAGGAGGACCTGTGACCACATATGACAACCACAAGGACCGACGGGAGGATGGGGTTTCAATAACAGCACAGATTCATACATTGATTCTGAGAACATTGCATCATCAGCGTATTGTCATCCTTTAAAGGCCCCAGCCTTGCACACATCGTCGTCTGACCAGCGATGGACACTTGGTACCAGGTACCCGGGCGCGTCGACGGATGCTGCCCACTGCTCCTGGCTGCCCCCCCGGAGGAAGGACAAGCCAGGATGGGAAAAATGCAGAGGTCACATTTCACTGGCCCCCATGCAAAGCATGTGCATGGGTGTGTGTATATATATATAAATATATATATATATATATATATGCATGTGTTGTAGTGCGGTGATGTGACAAATAAAGATTCTAATGGCTTATTCCACTGTACTTGAGCATAACCAGACAGCTAACTGGCAATCTTTATGCGAGTGCCACAATACTTGTTCAAAAGTATTGTTCAACACTCTCAGCTACTTGGTTTCAAAATATCCGCCGCCACCATCCTCTGATGTGTGACAATCATCTGTACACGAGATGTACAGCCCGGGTGAGGAGGATACAGCCACGTGCCGCTACCTGGGGATGGGGGAAGGTGCGGGAAAGGCAGAGACAGAGAAGAGCAAGAAGGAACTGAGGAGGCTTGACGGTGACGTCTCAGGTGTGGAGGTGTCCTCAGGAAGGGAGAGAGCGCCGGGGATAAGGGGGTGTACGCTGCCATGCTGATTGTGACTCAGTGCTACTTGGAGAGGTAGACGGAGGACAGCCGTAACGGGAGGAAAGGCTCCATCTTTTCATCCAAGGGAGGGGAAGGGGGAAGGAGGAAACACATAGCGCCCAAGCGCCGCAGCAAACCACTCAAATTAATGAACCGGTATAAGTCGGCACTCGAAGGCTAGTGTCCAAAAACGACATTTTTGATGGAAAAAAGCTCCGCTGTGAAGTTATTAATGATTCTTTTCCAGTTGGTTAACGGTGAGCAGTTTCAAAAATATCCAAGCTTTCACAGTTTTGTACCCTTAGGGGTAGAAAACCCTTCGTACCTTTGGGAGAATAAAAGCTTTGTCACGCTGTGGCAGTAGCCTGTAAAGACCAAATTTGACCAAATTTGTCAAAGTTTTGGACCAGTGCAGTACAAATTTGTCACCAAAGATACAAAAAGTACACTTGCCATGGGTATAATGACGACCTTAGAGAACACTTTCGGTGTGGCAATCCATTGAACCTCTAAAGGTACAATGCTGTACTTCACTAAGAGTGTACCTCCTACACCATTCTCTCAGTGCAAGGCATCACGTAGCCCTGTACCTTCGCAATGACAATGCTACAGATACTGTACAGTATACGTGCTCTATAAGTTTAGCTACCTATTCAACCCACAGGAATCCCAAACTTCTCGTTAAGACCTTTAATGTGTAAGGAAAACTCTTGAGCGAGAGCAGACTAGGACACGGCCTCCCCCATTGCCATAGCACCGGGGATTGTCCAATTAGTCTGAACTGGTCAACCGGTCTCTCAATACCCATTTATACGTTGCACCCTACTAGGCTGAATTGAACGAAATGAGAAGGAACCTTCCACGAAAAAAATGAAATGGCACTTGTTTAACACATAGAATTATTTCTAATAACAAAGTTTTGTTTAAATTAAAGTCAAAGGTTCTTGGCTGGATCGCCTTTGTCGTACTTTGGTGTTTTTGCCGTCACGCTTCGCATTTGACACGGTCCCTTTAAAGATTGTTGAATTCAGTTGCAATGGCCGTATTTTTAGGTGACCTACCTGGAATGCACTGTGAGCGAGCAATCAAAGAGACGCTAACGATCGTTAGCAGCAACACACTCCAACTCCCTCTGCCTCTCTCCAGTTCATCTTTTTGGGCCAGACTGGAAAATGTCCGGTCACCACAATTTCCCTATCGTCCGTTTGTCACAATCACTACGTGCAATCATTACGTGTCAACGTTTGATGCTGCAGCTGAATCTCGGTTAAAGGAATCACGAGTGATTGGCTTCAGAATCTTTTAAAAGGATCCAGTTTTGAGAGAATAACTTCTACCAATGGGGCAGTCGCGACGGTGCCCTTCATCGACAGGATTGCCCCATTGACCCCACAAGGCTTAGGTTAAAAAATACCAGCGTTTTCCTTTAAGACAGGGGACAATAAGGCCATGGTGTCTCCTCCGCGGAGCCTATTCCCCTCTGACAACCAGAGCCGACCCAGGGTAGGAGAAGCTGCTTGACTGCACAGCCTGCTTTGACCTTCACTTCCTCTCACACAGAGAAAAAAGACCCAGACATTGACATCTAAAATGTGCAAATGCCTGCATTCATTTTTTATTTTTTTTTAGCTTTGGTGGATTCTTTGGAAAGCAAGTGAGCGAGCGAGAGAGCGAACAGACAGACAGGAAAATGATTTAGACTTTTTAAAAGATGCAGCCGCACTGCCAGTAGACCAGTAGACTCACATGTGTGAGTTGTAATAGTTGTCCTCCTGTGCATCACGCTCTCTTTGTGCTCGTACTGTTCATGCATTATTCAGCAGCTCACAGTAGGTGCCCGCTCTCCCAACGGCAGCGATAGGTCAAGGGCTCATAGAGCACCATTTGCATTTCCACCCAGGTTACTGTACGTGTGTGTGTGCGTGTGTGCGTGTGTGTGTATGTGTGTGTGCACTCATGCATGTACGTGTGTGTGTGTGTGCACTCGCTCATGTGTGTCTGTGTGTGTGTGTGTGTGCGCGTGTGTGCGTGCGTGTGTGTGTATGAAAGTATGTACAGTATACATGCATGACTGTGCGAGAGAGAGAGAAAGAGTGAGAGAAAGAGAGAGAGACCTTACCCACATTCAATTGTCTTAACGCTAAAGTATTAATCTGCAAAACTTTATGAATACATTTCTTTTGTTGTGTTGTTGAGGCTTGATGTTTCTACTTGATATGCCATTTTCCGTCTCTTCCTAAGCACCACTGAATTAGTTGAAAGTGGGTTTGTTTGTTTTAATGCGAAAATCTTCATCATTATTTGATGAAACTCGGTGGTTATTTATTCCGCCGCCAAAGATCCGAGTATGCGGCACCTGACCATCTGGGGAGGGGGAGGTGTGAGGGAAGGCTTTTCACTTTTTAGCGACAACACGGATACGATGCTTAACACCTGACATGGAGCCTATAAATCTGTGTCTTGGAGAGCCTATAGCGATACTGCTATTTCGTTTTTGCATAATTACAATGTTGTAAAAGTCAGATTATTCAGAATTATTTCACAAGAAATTGAGTGAAACTCAGTGTCCACCATCTAATGTAATGGCACCAGATTTACAAACCTTCCAATTATGAATGGAGTTAAATTCCACCATCATTTTGAATAAATAAATAAATGGAAAAAAAAAAAAGAATTATTATGTATCAAAGTTTGATGCTGCAGCTGAATCTCAGTTAAAGGTGATTGGATTGAGAATCTTTTAAAAGGATCCAGTATTAAAATAATAACTTCTACCAATGGGGCAGTCGCGACGGTGCCCTTCATTGACATGATTTCCCCGCTGACCCCACAAGGCTTAGGTTAAAAAATACAAGAGTTTTCGTTTAAGATAGGGGACAGTAAGGCCATGGGCTTTATATATATATATGTGTGTGTGTGTGTGTGTGTGTGTGTGTGTGTGTGTGTATATATATATTCATAATGAACTAATTAAATACATACTATATATAAATAATAACAAGTACATAAAATAAATAGATAAAAAATATTTTATACATTTTATATTTTATACAAACATATCTATTGCAGACTTTATGTTTTTTTAATACTTATTTCTATTTTATTTAATTCATTTAATCAATAA
>NC_137195.1:18159042-18174042 GCF_960531495.2 Zeus faber | reverse complement strand
GATTAATCTCTGATCGGAGTAATGGCGAACCCATTGGCGGCGGTTAAGAAGAACCGCCTTTGCTTTTACCCGAAAACGCCGATGGCGGAGTTTGCGCTCGAAGGCCGCGGGGCACAATTGCATTTCCTGGAAGTCGGAACTCGGCGGTCCATTCAGAAGTGCTTTAAGCTGCAGTTCTCGCTAACGACCACTCGACACGGCTCCAGAAAACCTCCGCCCGAGTGGAAGTCGATGGAAAAAGGAGAAACTTCTCACGAGAAATACAGTGGTCAGTGAAAGACTGCAGGGTCTCAGTATCTCAGTTTAATTCTTGGTTGTGGTCTTCAAAATTGTTGCTCCATAAAGGCGATATACATAGATACTACATTCCATTGGCAGTGGAACGACTTGCCTCCGCTGAAAAGGAACGTACATTTCGATTTTCAAAACGATTATATTTTGTTTTTTCTATTGCTGTGCAGCCTATTTCTCTGTTGTCTTGAATGAACGGTAAACTAAAGGCCGGGCTGTTATGACTGTGGAGCAAAGCACTATTGCTGATTTATTTTTAATGGGTTTTCCAATTACGTGAGCAATAATATCCATTAGCGGTCACCGAGAAAGGAGGAGGAGCAGGCCTACGTTTTCAGCTGCGTCAAGCTCCAGCACCGAGACTCTCCGTCACCAAGAATGACCCTCGGGGGGGGAAACGCTCTGTCGGCATAATGCAGCGTTCATGTTATCGTTTGGCTCGGTCGTATGTCCCCATTATATTTGATATCATAAATAAATTGAATGATTGCGAGAAAGATTTTGTGTTTCAAACGTACCTTACAGCCATTGACACTAAATCTATTTAATATCATGAATTTATCGTAGGTTTGCAAGAAGATAGCCTTTTTTTGGAAAGAACCTCGTGGCCAATGACTATATTTTGGTGTTTTGAAGTGCTGTGCGCTGAAGCGGGATGTGTGTGAGTGCTGTATGCATGTGCATGGTGTGTGTATTGGATTGAGCGTGTGTATTGGATTGAGCGTGTGTGTGTGTGTGTGTGTGTGTGTGTGTCTGTGTGTGTGTGTGCGTGTGTGTGTGTGTGTGTGTCTGTGTGGACTCCCGGGGAGAACATTAATCACTGACTGTGAGCAGACACAGATCAATGTGGAAGGATTCCGTCCATACCCTGCCAGCAGCATTCTGGGTAGCAGCGCTGGAGTGACGGGCTGTAAATCAGAGTTTGTCAGCGGGCGTCAGCAGAGACAGATCAGAAGCAGATTTACCACCCCAACAATCCGGCTGCCGGTGCCGTGGGAGTGTGTGTGTGTGTGTGTGTGTGTGTGTGTGTGTGTGTGTGTGTCTGTGTGCATCTGTGTGTGTCTGTGTAGGGGGGTCATGTGCTAAACAATCAAAGGCGGGGGAGAAAATTCGACCGGCACAACTTTTTCTACGGACCACTTCTCTCCATCACTGAATGGTGAAGACATTCTGGATTGGGAGGAAAAAGGTTGAGAGACGTCGGGGAAGTGGGGGGTTGTTACCTTGACGGGTATGGGTTGGGGTAGACCCCTGTTCTGACGTGGCAGCACCACACATGTGCAATCAGATCGTATAAACAGTCTGCCAGAAAACATAAGGTCGGCTGATTCAGTTGCCGTTTCCAAAATTCGGTTCAAAAGCTTATTTAATTCCATTTATTTCACCGGGCAGGACATTTATTTGTCACTGTATTTGCATTATCTTATCTTGTTTGCCTCTTTCTATGCCTTGAAGTGATTTAAATTCTATCCACTATCGTCTGTTGATTTTAAAGCAGATGAAGAAGATACCTTTAATCCACTTTGCATGCTTGTTTGCATTGTTTTCATTGTTTTTTTCCCTTTTAGCCCTTTTTTAATGTGAAACACTTTGAGTTGCATTTATTGTGTCCTATATAAATTAAGTGGAGCAATGTTGTATCATTGTTATTTTTATAATAATAATAATAATAACAATAATAATAATAATAACAATAATCATAATAATAATGATAATAAAAAGAATAATGATAATAATGATTATTATTATTATTATAATAATTATTATTATTATTATTATTATTGTGATTATTATTAAGGGTCCTGCCCATTGATATTGGAAAATTCTCAGAATTTTGAAATATAAAACTATTTGAAACAGAAGAACAGCAACAAGATATTAATGAAAAAGCTGATCAACTTTGACCCCAAATATTCAGTTGGTCCTGCTTGACTGACATGCCACTATTTCGTAAACAAAATGAAAGAGATGAGATTTACAGTCAGACGCTTTATGACATCATCATACTGTTTACTATAAATGTACAGGTTCCGAATGTCCATTGCATCTTGTCCAGTGTGCGTTGTAGAGTCCGTTGCCCTGTAGTGGTTTGACATTACAAACCACGCGCTTATGTATATATTTATGTACTTTCTTACCTGGTAGATGTCGGTAGATCTGTTTGATTTTTTATCTCTGTGGTTCCCATTACTTTGCTGGATTCATGAAAAATACGAAAAAAGTAACATAAACTCCACATAATCTCATGACCAATGACAATAAATGAGTCGAGTCCACTGAACTGTACGACTGAGTGATGAGTTCAAGATCCAGCAAGCCATCGGAAAAATGTTATCTGCATTACAATATAGACAAGTCATCTATTGAATTTAGAATTTTCAAATTGAACATTATTTACAGAAAAAATACAATAAAGTAGTAATTACAGATAACATGTATTTATTATATGTATAAAATAAAATGTATTTATTGTTATGAAAAGTAATTACAAAGTTTGTTTATGTTCAACATGCCGAAAAATAGCCGAAAAATCTACGAAAATAAAGAGGTCATTGCCCAAAAATCCAGTCCTCAAGGTCAGTCACCATATAAAAAAAAAAACTACTGAGGAAAAATACTGTGAAAAAAACGCAAATGGTAAACACTTGTAATGTAAGTGTCCCCATACGTATCCGTGTTAAGAGGTTCATTTCATCAGGAGGATTTACATGTTTAAATTATTTTACAATGTTTAAATTAAAGGAAACAATCTTTATCAGGATATGAAAAAGTCTGGTACAATAAATGACAATGTTCCAGGAAGAGATTATGCTGCAATAACAGAATTGCCAAGAAGACAAACTATAATGTTTAATACAACATTCCAAATTACGTATGCTGAGCCATTTACTGGCCACATTGGTGTAGATCACTATGTCTCTGCATTGTATAATATATAATAATATGTAATAATTGTATAATATAAATAATAAATGTATAATATATGCCAATTGATAGATCACTAAAGTAATCACTGTTAAATAATAATGATGCATGTTTATTAACTATTGAATTGAATTATTAAGAATTAAGAATCTTTATTTGTCACATGACCGCACTGCAACACATGCATATATATATATATATATATATATATATATATATACACACACACACAGACACACACACACACACACACACACACGCACATGCTTTTTGGGGTGGTGGCCAGTGAAATGTGTCCTCTGCATTAACCCATCCTGGCTTGTCCTTCCTCCGGGGGCACAGCCAGGAGCAGTGGGCAGCGTACGTAGACGCGCCCGGGGACCAGGTGATAAGTGTCCATCGCTGGTCAGACGATGATGGGTGCATGTTTTTGGTGGGGGTCCTTACTGACGTGAGGTGGAGGAAACCCCATGTGAGCACGGGGAGAACATGCAAACTCCACACAGAAAGGCTCCTATTTGGGAGATAACCCGCCCGGAGCACGGTGCCAGCAGCGCCCCAGGCGGGAATTGAACCCAGGACCTTCTTGCTACTTGATTAAGTAGTGAAGGTGAATAATATCTTGATTTACCTTTCTCATTTGGGGCCTTTCTTCTTCTTCTTCTTCTTCTTCTTCTTCTTCTTCTTCTGCTTTAAATTATTATTTTGACATGACATTGTACTCACTTCCAATAAGTACATTTTTTTTCAAAAGCTTCGATGCAGCTTCTTACGCACTAAGTAAGTTAGTATAACTTACCAATTGAAGAGGCTTTTAATTTATTGTCCTTGATTGGGTGAGGGGAGAAACAGCCACTGCAGCGCTCCTGGTGGACACGTGCGGTACTGCAGGCACGTGGTCACGTGACGTTAAGTAAAAATAAAAAAATCCCACGGACCCCTTGTGTTATCTGTGGACGTTTGAGCGGTTTTGAGGCCTCGGCTCCTGAGATGCAGATGCTGTTCTCCTCCAGCTCATGTGGCAGTCTGGCAGAGGAGGCGACCACTCTGCTGCGTGATATATAGTGTTCTCATTACTGTTGCCCAGACACTTGTTTGACCCGGGGCTACACAACTCTCTCTCTCTCTCTCTCTGGCTCTCTCCATCTGCATCTGCCTTGTTTTTCAGTTTCTTCATATATGGAGATGCGTATTCACGTCTTGCTTCATCTGTTTTGTTATCTCATTAACCTCTAGTGGAAGCGGGAGCCGACAGGAGGCTTCTTCAGTGGGATCAGAATCAGAATGACGCAGCGGCTATTTTCTGCCGCATCTCGGGTAGAGGTGTTTTATCAACACACACACACACACACACACACACAAACACACACACACACGCACACACACGCACACACACACACACGCACACACACCCACGCACACACACACACACACACACACACACACATGGTACATTGATTTATGAGTGCACCAAGTACGAGTTTTCCGAGTTACGAGCCGTCGTTCCGTCGATTTTTTTGTATTGATTTGCGAGCAAGAAAGTGAGTTACCAGGAGCGAGCTTCAGGTGCCGCCGCTGGTGGGCGTGGCGAGCGAATGCGGCCAGCATCCCCGCGTCTCAGTCCTTCACTTCACGTGGTTACCTGAGCGCGGAAGCATCTCTCTTGTGTTTTGTGCTCGCAATTTGTGCCTTTTGTGCAGTTATTTACGAACCATAGGTCCGAAAAAAGTAGGTGCTGAGAAGAAGAAGCGGATGATGTCCATTGACTTAAAGCGCAAAATAATAGAAAAACATGAGCAAGCTGTGCGTGTGATGGAATTGGCGAGGCAGTACGAGCGTAGTACTTCTACCATATGTACCATACTGGAGCAGAAGGAGACGATAAAGGGCATTACGCCCAGCAAGGGCGTTAAAAGAATGTCTAAGCTGCGGACCACTGTCCATGAAGAGATGGAGAATCTGCTGTTGGTGTGGTTGACGGAGAAGCAGCTCGCAGGAGACAGCGTGATAGTGTTTTATTATGTTTTTATACAATATTTGTTATTTATAAATACATTTTTCTTATTTAGAAACACGTAACAAAAAAAAATTGGGGTGTTTTCTTGGGTTAATGGCATTTCAACTAATTTCAATGGGGAAAACTGATTTGCTATACGAGCAGATTGAATCACGAGCTCTGTCACGGAACAAATTAAACTCGTAAGTCAAAGTACCGTTGTATATACATATGCACACACAAATACATGTGCATGTACACACACACACACACACACACACACACACACACACACACACACACACACACACACACACACACACACACACACACACACACGCACAGTCTAATTGCAGAGTAGAAAGACAGAGTGGTTATTCCTAAGATTATATTCACTGTAATTAGTCTTAGCCCGTGCTGCGAACACCTTCCCTGCTACACATACCAATGTTTAACTCCATCACATTACACACACACACACACACACACACACACACACACACACACACACCAACATAAACAACTAATTAATAATCAAATGAAAAGCCACAGCCTACTTGTACTACTAGTATGAATATTTTGTTTACAGTGTATTTGGGGGGTTTAAATGGTTACTGTTCAGAAAAAAACCTGCTGATAAGAGGGTGTGTGTGTGTGTGTGTGTGTGTGTGTGTGTGTGTGTGTGTGTGTGTGTGTTGTGTGTGTGTGCGCGCGCGCACATGCGCGTGCGTGTGTGTTTGTGTGAAAGTTAGCATGCCATCCATGGGTTCCCCTTTTAAAGCCTGGGTTTGCAGCTGGAGTCATTCATAATTGCTGTACACTAGACCCGCGTTGTAAAGCGGAGAAATTGCAAAAACAGATGTCCTCATGAATTAGTGAAGCCTCCATGAAAAATTAACTGATGACCTCGGATCCAAATCCGCCAACACGCTTTTTTTTTTTTTTTTCTCCTTTTTTTGACTGTTTTCTCCCTTTATACTGTACTGAGTGTAAATCATGTTCGGTGACAAGTCTGCGGAGGTCGTTTGAGCACTAATGGCCGACTCGCCGTCTTTTGTCCTTTCCTGCAACGAGACTGGGGTGTTTGATAATGTGTCGTGACGGTCAAATTAGCGCCGTGAGGTTAAAGCGTCCGGAAGGAAAGGAAAAGGACATTCAAAGTGCCCGCAGACACTAATTTGGCCCGAGCCTGATCGCTGACGACACCCCACCCGGCGACGCTCCCCTACGGAGGGAAAGGGAAAAATCTACCGGAGGAACTTTGGAAATGAGCGAGGGGCGACGTTGCGACCGAGTCCCCTGAAGAAAGCCAGGCAACGGTGGAAGCCAACTCCAGATTGAAGCGCTGACGGGGTTCGACGGAGCGTCCAGTGGGGCTGCGGCGCCGCCTGAGCCAAAAGCTGGTGACAGCCATTGTCTCAGATATCAACAATCAATCATAACTCGCATGATATAGTTTGGGATATAACTATATACAGGAGCTGAAATGCACATAGCGCCCTGGTCACAGAATAACCTTCATGCCTCGTGTGCCACCTGACTGTTCAAACATGTAAACATTTTTATCTCAATGGACCTCCTGGTTAAATAATGATAATGAAATAATAATATGTGTATATAATAATAATAATAATAATAATAATAATAGTATAATGAAATAAATAACTATAATTAGTTAATTACCTAATTCCTTAGTTGAATAATTAACCAATTCATCAATTACTTGGTTGGTTAAATAACTACTTATTAAAGGTTAAATATAGATACATCAATAAATAAAAAGATCCATAAACATAAAAAAGTACTGGTTGGCTTGGAACAAGCCATTATTTTTCCTGATCTTTAAAATTTAAATAACTATACATGGTATATACTGTAACTACCATGCAACCGCTTCGTAGTTTGACACCATTGTCGAGATAAGAGATATCACGGTCAAGATCTTTCTATTTACAGTAGTCGCACGCGCCACACTCACACACACACACACACACACACACACACACACACACACACACACACACACACACACACACACACACACACACACACACACACTATGCCATAAGGTCGAATTAAATGTTGGCAAAACACATTTCCATGCAATGGGATTACATTAATTGAGTTAAATCAGAGCATTTTGATCCACTGTAAAAACGTAATTTCATTCAAACATTGAGAAATAATTGTCGCTAATTGGCTCATCCAATGTAATTCCCATGTTACATGAGCATAATCCATTTGTGTCATATAAACAATTTGTTCTGCATGAAAATAAAAATACTAGAGTTGCTTTATTAATGTTCCTATGGTTACTTTTCTCTTGTTCTGTCCTTAGCTCATGAAATTGATTGAGGGTTATTTGTTCCAACCAGACAATCACCCCCAAAAAGCACATCAAGACAGCTTATTATTATATTATTGTATTTAACACCTAAATAAATCAGTTTTAAACTGCTTTTCTTTCATTTCAGTTCAACTTTGACTCTGTGGTAATGTGACATAGTCCAGAATTAATAGAAATATTTCAGTATTGTACATTTTTCTCAATGTATGATTCATGTCATTTTTCCCACATTTATGAACCTTATAATGCCTTTTCTTTCGAATAAAAGCATAATCCATCCCAGCATAATGTCTAGTAATGCATATATTAATCTATTTAATTTGTTTACCTTTTGAAATGGTCTAAAGTAATGCACAGTTAAAGTGATATATAATCAGTGTGGTGGCAGTCTAATTCTAATGGTATTTTTATGTAAGGAAAACGAATTTGCTCGAACAGATATGAAAAACAAATACATTATTTCTGCGAGTTCGACCTCTGCCTCTCCGCCGCTGATGCTTTTTATTTTTTTTAACCTGGCAATCGAAGCCCTGACAGTTATTTTTGTGAGTATTTACGACCGTTTAAATCTTTATTAGCATATTCCGAACATATTGCAGATCCAGATTGGTTTTCAGCGATGAGATGGGATGGGGCCTGGTGTAAATAATCCCCAGGTCCATTATAGACCTGACCCCCCCCCCCCCCACACCCCCATTATGAATCCTCTTTTTTGAGACGAAAAAACAAGCACAGAACACAGAGATGCAGAGTACAGTAAACAAATACCTCATTTCACTGATCACCATCCCAAAATCCCCCCCCCCGAAGCGCAGCGAGGCAACACACCAGGGGCCCACGGGTCATTTATTATATAGATATACTTTTATTAGAAATATGACACATTCATTTTGTGCTCTGAAAACTGTACATTAACAAAGAGGTGACCCCGAGTGAAATAAAAAGAGGGGATGGGGATGAGAGGGCAAGGGGGTGAGGGCGGGTGTCAAAATCCAGGAACCGGACGGATCCGAGGGAGAGACATGTGGGTGATATCAAAAAAACACAACCATACGCATACGCACACACACACACACACACACACACACACACACACACACACGTGCGCGTACCCGCACACACACACACACACACATACACACACACACATACACACACACAGTTACATGGTGATATAGAGCATATGTAATAGTCCAGTAACCCTGTAAAGGGTTTTGAGAAGGGAGGGGAATCTGTATCTCAATATTCGTGTTCATATTTATTAATAATAATAATAATAATAATAATAATAATAATAATAATGATGATAATGATGATAATAATAACAACTATCCCCAAGCACAAGTAAGAAAGATATTTATAGGCTAAAATCCATTCTGGTAGAACTCTGTTTGAAATAATTACAGTTGCTGTACATCAGGACTCTGCGAGCCTTTGTGCTTTCTCTCCTGCGTGCCTCCATCTCACCACAACACGGTCTTTGTCATATATATATATATATATATATATATATATTAGATTCATATATATATATATTTATAGATCAAATTTATTTATTTATATTATTTATCAATGTGGATATATATACTGTGTATTTGTACATATGTATGTATTTATATATATATATATATAAACTATAAATACATACATATATAAATATATACAATATACATAAATATATATTTATAGTTATAGATCTATTCATTTGCTCATCGCATGTTCCATTATTCAACATATTTCTTTACACACAATCTGAGACATTATAATAATAACTTGCAGCTTGCAGTAAATGTACCAAGCCTGCTCGTACATCAAGCAGCTGACTCTTCCAGAACCGACTGGAGACAGAGAAGCCATGTTGTTGTCGTTGTTGTTGTTATTTTTCAGTGATGTCATTGAGGGGCGTGGGCCAACGGGAGAGCGGGAAAATCCCGTTTGGCCCATCGTCCAGAGGGTGAAAGGTCACACGTTAGGAGGTCTGAGATGCAGCCAAGAGAGCTTTTGGAGTACTTTTTGGGCTCGGGCATCGGGTGTAGCACAGGGATCCATTTCAGGCCGTCTGCTGTGTCTGGGCTCATTAACTCATGAACGTGAGTTTTGGTTGTTTTTTTTTCCCATCTTTTTTTTTAAATTTCTTGTCACAGTCCCGGTGTGAGAGGAAAAGCAGAGAGAGGAGAAGGAATCCACAGGTAAATCTATCCACAAGAACCAAAGCCACCACCCGCAATCAAAACCACACCCACCCCACCTCACAACACCAGCCGGCGCCCATGAGAAGAAGAGGGGGAAGGAAGCGAGAGTGACGCGTCAACAGTGAAACGGTACGAACAACAGTCAGACAGACAGAGAGACAGAGAGACAGACAGACAGAGAGAGAGAGAGAGAGAGAGAGAGAGAGAGAGGGAGAGAGGGAGACTACAACACTTGGTAGCCAGTAGATAAGAGACTGCATGATTGTCTTTGTTGATGCCGTAACGGGACGCAGCGTCATCCTCTTCCGGTGTGTTAAGACGTCATAGTTCAAGGCCATATGGATTCAGTAATTCTAGGGACAAGTAACGACGAGACATGGAGAGCGTACCGCGGCTTCTCTTTTTAAGCCCATTCGGCGCCCACTTACTGCGCCTCCACAAACAAAAACATAAAAAAAAAAACAGAAGCCAGGGAGTGGGAGCTGGGTAGTGCACTTGTGTTTCGTCCCCCGTTTGTCCGAGGGGTGGGTGGACCATGAAGGTGGCGGTGGTGGTGGTTTTGGGCTCTTGCCGTTCAGGTCAGAGGGTCTGGCAACGGCTTGTCTGTCTGTCTGTCTGTCTGTCTGTCTGTCTGTCTGTGTCTCTTTCCGCCTCCCTCACACCTCCGTCTGCAGGTCCATGATCTCCTGGCCAACCAGGGGGATGGTGGCACTGGCCTTCTCCCACTCCACCGTCTGCATCTCCAGGGGCGACGCGGCCGCCACCGCCTCCAGGTCCTTCCGCACCCAGGAAGGCGGCGAGTGGGTCTTCCGGATGCCCTCCCACGCCCCCCGCTTGCTGGGGGTCTGCTGCTTGTCCTGGCGTGGTTGGAGGGGAGAGAGAAGGGGAAGGTCACCGCTACCGTCTTTTTTGGTTTTACGCTGCTACATTATCTAGATATAGATCAATCAAAAGGCGATCAGATCGATTGCGGAGTCACAGCAGCTCACATTAAAACAACCAGCACAAATAACAAAGTAATAGGAAAAAAAATTATCCATATGGTATAAACCTCAAGATTTGCTACACATTCGGAAGAAACCTAATCATTAACAACAAACCTAACAAGAAGCAATAATTTAGAAAAATAGATCGAAATTTTTGTTGCTGATTTATTGCGATTGAACAATTGAATACCTTTTTTTTTTTTGTTCATTTTAAGCCATTATCGTAGTGTAGCCCTGACACACATCAAAATGGTAACGAACAGCCATTTATTGACATTGGACATTCCGGTAGACTTTCCTCATCTCAACTGATGGGAATGCGCAAAGTTAAAAGACGATGTTTGTTTCCCCTCACATTGGCCCTTGGACATTTGGACGAAAAACCTAATATAGTTATCTGTCATGATCGCTTTCATAATGTGATCATCCGAGCGATTTAGCAAAATGATTGCGATTAGATCAAAGAGGGTGTCAGGGCAGAGAAGGTGTCAAATAAATGTTAGAAAAAAGGGGGATAAGACTTCGAGAGTTTGCCGGTGGAATCAGTGGAGGAAAAGTCATCTCCCTACGCTCATGTTGGTCTTGTCGCTGCTGGCCGAGGACACGCTCCATCGCTTGGCTTTGCCGTCGACGGGCGGAGACTCTCGGTCCTTGTCGGCGTTGTGGATCTTCCTGTTCAGGTCCTGGAACATGTCCTGGTGGCGCTTCCTGGTGTGCATGATCTTCTACAACACGAGATTTCAATTTGAAAATGGAACATACACCGCACTCCACATTTCACTGTGATCTATAATTCAATGTCTCATAACCGTGGTGTCCGTGTAGATAATGATATCGATCAAAATGCTCATAAAAGTACACGTGGACGATCAAATAGAAAATGACGATGCCAAGCTCTAGGGGTTTGTAACTGAGGGAAAAACACATCTTGGATCTGGTAAAATACAGATTGTACGGGTCTAAAAATTACCTCAAAGTCGAGCTCGGCATAGCGAGATTTTCGTCTCTGCGAAAGGTGAGAAGAAGAAAGAGGGATCAAAGGTGGATTTGGCATAACAGACAGATTCCAAAAAGATTTCATGTGTTTTTATTCAGTGCTATATGCCGGCGTTTTTCAAGCACCGCGCTGCGGCAGACTACGAGAGCTTGACGGCTGCGCCTTGAAAATGTTTCCAACTAGCTCTCGCGTTAGCAGGATCCAAACTGCACGGCTGTAAGTCCAACAACTCCAGCCGGAACAGTTTCACTCTGAAAGTCACGAAAATATTCATAGTGATGAAAGGTTCGACGCTTTTTTTTTTTTTTTTTGAGATTCGGTTCTTGATGAGTCCGGTGAAACAGGTCGTTGGTTCAGTGGTCTCAGTCGGTTTTAATCCACGGGGATTCAGGGGAGGGCTTCTGGTGAACGATGACCGAGAGTTAGTTCGCTATTTACACTTTGTGAATTGAAGATTCGCTCGCTCGCCCCGGACTTTTTGCAGTCGCGACTCGCTCACTCACGACTCCCAGGTGATTCAAAAGGCTTGTCCACTGCAAAGGAATCGTTCACAAGTCCAGCATCACTACTAGCAGGCCATAAGGATAAGCACAGGTCTATGGGACGTTTTTTGGTGGTTCGTGGTGTGCCGCGGGATTATGTCATTGTAAAAACTGTGCAGCGGTAGGAAAACAAGTCGTGAAACGCGGCTTTAGGCTGTCCATCTTGATCTGGACATAAGCTTTCCAAGGGTGGCTCTCTGTGACTCAGTGAAAAACTTGCCTTTTCCCGAGCCGCCTTGGCGCGGCCGCGCGGCAAACAGCTTGCGACCACGCGACCTTTCGGTCCACTCTGGTGGAACATCACAGGAAAACGCTGACCTTCAGGCTGCTTGGTGGCTGATGGCAGATGCCACTTTTGCAGTACATTGTGGGATTTGTATTTGGCCCCTGGAGTGAAAAGACACCAGCGGGCAGATGTCTTGCCACCGTGGCGCCGATCTGCGTGTCGTCTGGTGTCTGAATGTAAACTGACCTTTTGGGAAAGATCGCATCTTTGTGTGCCCGGGCTGAGCCGGGTCTTTTTCTCTTTTGGATGGAAGCGGTTGAAGAGGATGTTTTCGGAATCAAACAAAACACGCCGGCCCACTAGAGGGCTGGGAAAAACTAATTAATCTCTTCAAAAGAATTTCCCTTCAAATCCATCGACACGTTTCTCAAAACCATCGACAAACCGTCAGAACTGTCCAACACCAGAATGACCACCATGTTCAGTGTTTATTTAATTTATTGCCTTCTGGTTTCATTTTTATGGTCGACTGTTTATTTTTTATTATTGTTTTAGCGGTTTATTGCCAATTTTTCAGCTGATTCTTAGGTTTATTGCATATTGCCATTTAGTTTTTCTACTTTCATTCTTATTTCTTTTTATTGTTGCCTATTTTTTGATGTGAGCTGCTGTGTAATTTCCCTCTGGGAATGAATAAAGTATCTATCCATCCATCTAACCATCTATCTATATTCCTAATCCAGATGAATCCACGGCAATATTAGACATTTACCTCCAGGGAGCTCATGGACAGCGTGGAGACAGTCTCGCTTTTCGACATCATGCCCGAGTCGCCAGCGTCGCACAGCTGCTGGTCGCGCGTGAGACCCTGCAGGTTGTGGAGGGGCGAGTCCCTGTCCGAGCAGGACGCGCTGAGCTGGTCGGCCGGGAGGCTCTTCAGGCCGAAGCCGGGCACGGGCTCCGCTCCGGCCGGATTGGCCAGGTGGATGAGGCGGGTCTGGGGCAGCTGCTCGATGCCGATGTTGTACTTTGCCGTCGGGTCCTCTTTGCCCTTAGCGGGCTTGAGGGTGCCCGTGTTGTTGTTGTTGCCGGGCAGGATGACGTAGCCCTCGGGAGGGGGTCCGCTGCCGCCCTCGCTGCCCCCCGCATCCAGCTGCTTGAACAGCTCCCCGTCACAGATGAAGATGGACTTGGCGCCCGGCAGCTCGGTGCTGATGCCCTTGGCGGCGCCCTTCTCCCGCCGCAGCGTGAGCGTGTGGCTGGTGTAGTCGGCCACGTTCTGCAGGTGCACCTTGGCCATGCTGGCCGGCATGGTGTTGAAGTTGGAGCCCTTCTGCAGCGTGAGGGTCCCCGACGAGGCCTTCTCCTCCCCCTGGGCAGAGGAGCGTTTCAGCGTGCCTGGAGAGGGGAGAGGGGAGGAGGGAAATGACATCATGAAGAAACGTAGATATCACACATCACAGAAATCCCACCTCACACTTTTATATACATCCTATTTAAAATTTGTGGCCAGGCATTTAAATCCTTAATTGCCATGCATGTGCCCTTGTTTAGAACAATTGTTGTTTGTTTAATGGGTTCTTCATTAAAATCAGCCACACAGTAAAAAAAAATAATGGCATATAAGTTATAGAAGGTGCAAAACACTGTTTCCTTTATTACTTTTTCCATAAATTTTCTTAAAACCCCCTTCATCCATGGTCACTTAATACAATGTTAACTAAGAATAAAATAAAATAAATGTTAACATATACAGTATATAGCTAGTTTTTATTACTGACAAATTTATTGTGTGGTGTTTTGTACCCCTAAAAACGTGTATATCATAAACAAAACTTAAAAAAAAAGCTCTATAAAGTTTTTTGGTTGATGAAGGACCTCAATAGGCGGTAGATCGCCAACACACACGCATACGCTGTGTGGGCCCGGGGCCTCCGACCTGACCCACATTCCGGCCCCAACACCGCTGCAAGCGGCTGGAGGCGGAATGCGTATCACATAAGGAGGTCCAACGGCTCGGTAAACAACATCAGACCGGGCTCTGATCTGCCAGACGAAATATCACTCGCCACACTATCGCCCACTCAACGCAACACGGAGAGAGAGAGAGAAAGAAAAAAAGAAAAGAATGAGAAGCCGCATTTGTCTCCGCTCTTATCCGTCTCCTCTCCAACGTGTCTCGGTGGCTTTTCTGCTCCAGATGCTTCTCCTGATCTCCTGTCTCCAGAGATAATCAGATCCCGGGCTCCCCAGCGGATATGGAAGAGGAGGAGAGCCCCCGCTATCTGATTCCACGCTGTCGGGGAAGGGACTTAATTATATATACTGCCTGGGACGGGGCGCTATTTATCTGCATATTACCACCGCCAGCGCAGGGCCTCAATCGCATTAGGGAGCCGGCCGCTGTCGTCTAAAACGGGGCTCCACGGCGGAGTCGTTTACCCGGATGGTGATTGAGACGAGTGGCAACGTGGAGTTGAGTGGGAAGTAGGAACAGG
>NC_137195.1:18144042-18154042 GCF_960531495.2 Zeus faber | reverse complement strand
AACCAAATCTTCCAATACTGGATCCATTTAAAATATGCCATTCCTGCCAATCCTGCCTGGTGTTGATACCAGTGATCGAAAAATAAGGTCTAGGCAAAAAAGGTTCCAAGGTTTTCCTTGGTTTTAGGAGAAACCACAGCCTGTACAGGGGTCGTCATGTCTTCTGTCAGTAACAAGCACTGGCTGGAATTAGGGCTTCTCCTGCCTGGTCTTAATTTTCCCAGCCAAGAGCCATTAAGCCCTAAATGTCTTTTTCAGGCTCAGGGGGGAGGAAGGGGGGGGGGGGTTCGAACCAGCGAGACGGTCTCTGAGGTGCGAGTGCCGCCATGTGCTTAATTAGATGCCGCACACATTAATTAGCTCAATTAGATATGTTGTGCATTTGAACCTCCAGAAAGTACGTCATCGTGCATGGGAAAGGAAGAGAAGGAGGGCGGCGGGGTTAGAAACGACCGCATTACGTCATATCTACCACCAGCCCAAAGGAAGAAAAAAACGATTTGAAAACCTCGCGACAGCCAAATTTCTTATATTATCTGTACAAAAAGCTTGTAGTCGGTCTTGGATAAAAAAAAAAACTGTCCGTCCGTGGACGCCAAGTGTCAGAAAACTATTAACTGAGGCGGTAAACAAACACACAGACACACCAGTGCGGATGCAAACACACACGTCGCCTTATTAATTAACTTACACACTTGGATTCACTCTCTCACACACAAACACACACACACACACACACACACACACACACACACACACACACACACACACACACAAACACACACACACACACACACACACATTCAGAGAAACAAATACACGTCAGTGAATAAATAAGTCAAACTACTCTGTAACTACTGTGTCATAACTGTGTTATAAATGCAGAAGTGGTTAATCTACGGTTATAAATTCTCTAATAGCTTGTGGGAGGTTGTAAGAACCGAGGCAGCAGGACATGTTATATTTACTTTGACTAGCAGGGCAGTAGGGTCAACTGCGAAAAGGTAAATAGCGAGGTAAATAGAGCAGGGGAAGTAATTCTATGCCGATCAGAGGCGGAGTCAGCAGGATTGGTGGGCGGGGCTAAGAGCCACACAAGAAGAGGGCGGGGCGGGCAGGTCTGTTTTTACCCGATCACTGATGACATGGGAGGGGGCGTCTGAGGGTGATGTGTCCCTGATTGGTGAGCCCTGAGTGAGAGAGAGGGGGGAACTGGGCAAACTCAGACGTTTCAGAGAGCAAAATAAACAAATAAATAAACAAATAAACAAACAAATAAATAAACAAACAAATAAATAAATAGATAAAGAAAAAAAACAAAACAAGTACAGTCGAATGAAGAGATCATCAAAGGAGGCAAACATTGTTCAGATATAAAGAGAGAGAGGGAAATAAAAATGAAAAATACATGTGGATGCATCATCAATGTTGAATGGAGACAAAACAGCCATCAGGCAAAAAAAAGCAAGCAGGGCACATTTGTTGATGTTTGGTACGTGAGGAAACATGGAGTGTAGCCTACTGTAATTAAGTATGTCAACTTGTTAAAAGAAAATCTCTAAACGTACATGACAGCTCTAAGATGCCTGATTTCTACAGTAGAAACCCGTTCATCTGAAGCCAGCCCAACAGTCTGAATATGTTCTTCAGGGGATATATGCATATCCTGTTATTCACTCAGAGTATGAACCATAACCAAACAGATTCAATTCAATCAAAGTCAGAAACAAACATCCAATCATACTAACATCTGTAACTTGTGTTGAAACTGACTTTTCAGAGGCAGTGGAAAAAAAGGGGAAAATAAGGCCGGTTGGGTTGACTGGATGAGTTCAGATAAACTGGTTTCAACTCAATCATGCCGCCAGAATGAGACTAAGGTGATGGAGCCTGGAAAGTGGAAAGTGCGTGATAAATTCCAAAGATTGCATTTGCTGTGCGCTAGGAGCCCTGATTCCTTTACAGGAAACAAAGAAGAACAACAAGACAATGACGATGAGGACAACAGATAAAAAATAAAAAAAATAATAAAAAAAAAGATGACATCCATAGTATTACCCGCAAACCAAAAGCAGCTGGAGGAAAGTGTCAAAAAGAGCAGCGCATGGAAAACTTAAAGAGAAAAAACAAAATGATGGGATGGAGTAATCATCTTGCCAATCGTGAGCGGGACCAATAACCAGACGGTCTTATGAGCATTTTGACCTTTTTTTTTTTTTTTTTTAATATTCTTTCTATCGTTTTATCATCCCTTCATAATTCTCTCTCTCTCTCTCTCTCTCTCTCTCTCTCTCTCTCTCTCTCTCTCTCTCTCTCTCTCTCTCTCTCTCTCTCTCTCTCTCTCTCTCTTCTCTCTCTCTCTCTCTCTCTCTCTCTCTCTCTCTCTCTCTCTCTCTCTCTCTCTCTCTCTCTCTCTCTGGTGGTTCTCCTGGTCCCATTTGTTCTGTCACATCCTACAATCCAGTTGTTGCCCCCCCCCCCTATCTTTTCCTCTTTGCTATAAATAGGATTCTTACGATCCTTATACCTCGATGGTCTTGGCAAAATCAAATGTGTTTTCTGATCTTTTTTTTTAGATAACAAAACAAACCCCCTAGCTGCAACCCCCCCTACTGTAGCTGAGGTCCATCGAGCTGGTTATAGGTCACTCATAAGTAGAATGGATGAGTGGTATATAAGGCATACCCCGCCCTCTCCTTCAGTTTCATATCAGTAATTCCGTCTTTGGACACCAGTTTGTTAAAAACGAGAATGCCGATCACCATGTTAACCTGGGAAAAGAGAAGAGACAGCCGGTTAATCCAGAAAACAAAAAAAGAACAACAACATCAAAACCTCCATTGTGATTTCGACGATGAAGATGACGATGGCGACGGTCGGTTCTGTCGCGTTTGAATTATCGATGCGACATGCACGTAAGTCATTCACTCAAATAGCACTAGTGACGCCTACATGAAACGAAGTAGAATAGGAAACAAAGAATAGATGGCTTTGAAAGTAACGGGATGGATGCAGTTTAGTAAAAGAATGAATAAAAATATAAAATAAGAAAAAAATATTAAACATTAAATAGTAATAAAAAAATGTATATAATAATAATAATAATAATAATAATAATAAAATAATATAAAAATGATCAACACATTGAAAGAATTCTGTGGAAAAAGTGTGCCATGATGAGCTTGTGATGTTAAAACATGAAAGTGTTTAGTCAATTGTTGGGACGAGAAACTATTATGGGAAGACTACTGTGCTTCTGGGTGTTAGAAACGAGCAACACTGGAAAAAGTCTGAAGGGAATGAAAAGGCTTCCTGGGGCAGGCAGTGTCAGATAGAGGAAGTACCAAGACTACGGCTGCTGCAGGTCCCACAAAGGCATAGAGCAGGCCGCCCTCCAAAGACAACCAGCAGCTAAGAGACAGAAGAGAGAGAGAGAAAAAGAGGGATACACAGAGATTAGAATTGAGTGAAGTGGCAGGGTTTGACACTAGCGGCGTCCAAACCGCCCCGGGGCAAGTCAAAAATAAAAACTCGGGCAAGTGGATGGTGCCTCTTGGCTTCCCAAATTGGAAAGTAAAGTTTTTGCCCTCCCCCCCAAACAAATGACGTGAGTAAAAATAGAAGCTTTGTTGATGTTTTAGCCCTCACTGTCACGTGCCTTTTTGGTGGAGAAAAATAAAGTAGACGATGGTAAATATAGCTGAACTGCACAGCATAAACACTCAACTACAAATAGTATGACTGAAAACACGTTTAACGGCAGTAGTATTGCAATGGATTTGAGTTGTAATACTTTCACACACCACTGACATTGGGATGCCCACCGGAGATTTCCATATAAGGTGAAGTAGGATGGAGACGTCCATACAAGAGCGTGTACTGGAGGAGGGAGATCTGGGTCACATGCGGCTCGCCTTTTTAGCAGGACAATGTAACGCGATCCTCCACTTCATTCCACTCCATTCATCAATTCATAAGCATTGAAATACTACGGGCACAGCATATTGTCAGTCACACCATTTGTGGTTTGGGTCTGTGTTGGGTGGATTACACAACAAGTCCAGAAATTCCATTTTAAACGGCAACAGCTTTTTTTTTTCCATGATCCAGGTTTCACTTTTCTCAGACTTGATTTTCTTGGAAGCTAAAGTGACTCTGCTATTGTTTCATAGCTTAACGTTGCCATACTTTAACCTTGGCTAAGGGCAGGGAGGTATAAAAAGGGGCTGATTATGCATCTTAAGAGGGCTTGTTCATCCGAACAATGTAAAAAAAAAAAAAAAAAAAAAAAAGGCAGAGTAAAAAAAAAAAAGCTGAACAAAAGCTTAGTGTCAACCCCCGAGTGGGGTCAAAGAAGTGGCACTGGAAAGAAAAACAGCAGGAGGCTTAGCATAACAGAAAAACATGTTAGGCCGGGAGAAGAGAGGAAGGCCAAACGCGACGGGCCAGGAGAATGACCAAAGATAGGGAAGCATTACAAGTCAAGGGAAAGAGATTAGTTACACTAGAAAATGCATTCTCCAATTCCGAAAAATGAGTATTTCCCAAGGAATATGAACAAAGCTAATCAGGAAGGTGAAAAGTACACCGTGGACCGTGAGAGCACGGTCAGGAAGGCTTACTAGTTGGGGGTCCCGTATCCCTTGGCCTTGGTGAATCCCACCGAAATGGCCACCACCAGGGCAGGCAGACCTGGGGAAGGACACGGGGGAGGTGGATTAGCACCGGACCGATGTAGAGAGCGAGTGTGGATGTGAAAACAGATCCACCAATCGATCAGGACCAAAGAGATGAGGAGAGGATGGCCGCACCCCAGCCGAGACACAGGAAACGCTTGCGTATGATGCGATTCCTCAGCCGCCCCGTCACCGCCATGTAGGACTGCCATGCCTCCGTCAGCACCCAGCAGAACGAGGACAAGAAGAAGAAATGGAGGAAGGCCGCCACCAGCGTGCACAGGACCTGAGGGACAGAGAGAGACGGAGAACGAGAGAGAGAGAAAAAAGTCGGGGAGAGACGGGAATATGAGATATGGAAGGCAAATTGGATACTCAACACTTTTGAGCTATAGAAGGTAGCTGATAGAAGGTAAAGCGCGTCAGTGTGGGTTCTGTCTTTTCCATGTAGAATAACCACTTTATCGATCCCCATGGGAAAATGTGTCCTCTGCATTCGACCCATCCTAACTCTATATTTATTTAGGAGCAGTGGACAGCACGGCTGCCGGGGACCCATTCCAGTTCCAGTGCCGACGCCTTGATCGGAAAGCGTCCGTGAGGTGAGGCGACGCTGATAACCAGCGAGCCACCGCGACCCTCAGACACCGGGAAATTCCATCGAGAATGTCTTTTTTTTTTTGACAAGAAACACACAGTGTTGAGCCGCTAAGCAGAGACGGACGAGGTTTGGAAACAGGATGATGCTGGGTCTCACCTTGTTGCGCGTTTGCGTTTGTCCAATGAGAATCAGAGCATTGGAGGAGATGATGGAGAGGCAGAAGTTGATGAGGATGACGGAGCGCTCCGAGCGGATATACCTAGGGGGGGGGACAAAGGGTGAGCCAGAGGGGGAGGACACGGCGAGCGATGATCTCAGCGTCCCCCGAGAAGGAAAACGGACTCGTCGGGAGGAGCTGATGGAGGCGCTCCGACCCTACCTCCAGACGGACACGTAGATGATGATCAGCAGCAGCAGGGTGAGGGAGGACACGCCGCAGCCCACGATCAGTGTGACGGAGGGGAGCTGGGTTTTGTCCATGTTCTGGGGCGGAGAAATAAGATGCAGAAAAAATGCAGGAGAACAGTCGGCTCATCAGACTTGTGTCTTCACACGTGTGCACGCATGTGCCTGCACACACACACACACACACACACACACACACACACACACACACACACACACACACACACACACACACACACACACACACACACACACACACACACACACACACACACACACACACACACATACGTGCTTATCTAACTGGAGCGTATTTGGCAGGCAGGCTGCTGTTTAGGTGGAGGTGACTTCAAGGGCATTAGATGGAGAAATGCACACGAGCCTGTTATTACTTTTGCTGAATGTGCGCGTGCATTGACATTTTAGATGTATTTTGCATCAAGTGAGACCAAGAATCATTTTTTACCCTGATATGTCGAAAGCCAAGTACCCTCTCCATACTAATGCAACCATTGTCTCGCTTGCCATGGCAACGCTGTAATACGGCCGAGGAAGAGGCAGCTGCAGGGAGGGATGTAGCATCAAGCTGATAGCACGGTGCATTAATAGTGTGCTTGGTGCGTGTGCATGTGCGTCTGTGCACAGATGGCACAGTGATGCATCTTGAGCAGCACATCCAAATAAACAGCCATCTTTGCTCAAATGAATGAGGCAAGCAAAGTGCTATTCCTCATGGCTGCTAAAAGCTCCTTCCTGTGTTTATGCGCGAGCCTGTTATGGACTGATTTCAGGGGGAAACAGCTCCCCTTTCTAGTCAGATATTTGTGGGACGCTTAGGGATCAAGGAAACCAAATATTACAACGGTGTGAAGTGTGAGGTCAAAGGCCATCCCGAGTGCTTTGTCTTCATTTATTTTAATTTCTGCGCCATACATGTTTTTCTCTGGCCTCACCTGCTCCGATATATTGATCACACAGCCTGTAAGCCTCCTCTGTGACTGATCCACTACAGACAGCGGACAAAAAGACTATCGAGTGGGTCAAATAACGAATAAAAACCATCCCCCTCGATAACACTAACGTCGATGGCGGCTAGCACCATCGTGTTGGTGAGAATCTGCTCTGTTTATCACCGGTAGCCACGGCGTCGCTTGACGTTCAATTACTAGCCGCACCCCTGTTTTTTCCCATTCTGAGGCTAAAGGGCCGGACGTGGCCTTTAAGTTACACAAACTATCTGTGTTTAGCTAAATTGAGGAGCTGGTGGAGGAGGCTGGAGTGGCCTGGAGGCTGGGTGGGGTGAAGCGAGCCCGGCTGGAGAAACAGGGGCGAGGGATGGCGTGGGGGCGTAGAGGAGGGAGGTTGCAGGGACGTTAAGGGAGTTTCTCTACCTGGGCCCCTCCAGCAGCAGATAATTGGCTGAGTTTATAGCCTGTCTTGTCTGCGGGTTTGATGTGTGTGCGGAGACCAAGTTAATTAAATCCCCCTGATTAATCTGCACTGCAGTGAGTTCCTCCTCTAAAGGCTAGATTGTGAGCGCAACGGCACGGAGAGACGTCTGCCGAGACCGAGGGGGGAAAAAAAGCCGACTCTTCCAGCCGGCCCAGGGTGGTGCAGGGATGGAAATGTCCCACGAGCAGTCGTCTGAGAGCCACGGAACCACATTATTTCACGACAGCAGCGGCAGAGGTCCCCACCATGTGCACACGACCCTTGTTTTATAGACAGAGGAGGGCTTTTAAACAACAAATCAATGTTGTTTTTTTTGTATCTGCAGAATTTAATAAAGCAATTACGGACCAAAAAGGTCAGCCAAACCGGACGATCGAGACAGTGTACTCTAGGAGGACTAGCACCACGTCCTGGTGCTATTTAGACCTTGCCTATGTTGATTTCTCACCCTCTGAATGTGAGCTAACCAGTCAAAGATATAGGTCGGCAGGTATTGGCGTGCGCACACATGCATTCGGACGGTAAAACAGGCGCGCACACGCGTAGGAGGCCTCCGCAATGGCACGGTCACAACCAAGTCCATTGATCTTATTTCCCTTTCTTCCGAACCAAGCCGACAAATGGTGGGCAGGGTGCTGCGGGGGTTTTTTTTTTTTTGCTCTCCCTGACGGCATCTTTCCGGTGTGCGTTCCCTCTCTTTCCCGTCGGTACGCCCGCGGCAGAGTCACGCTGCGTGCGCCGCGGCGAAATGGACAGGCGAGGTGGCGGCGAGATAGTCAACTGCGGAGGGCAGTGGAAAGAGGGCGACCACAAAGTGACAAGAGAGAAAGAGAGAGAGAGAGAGAGAGAGAACCTAGGATGGATCGCAGCGACGGAGCATGAAAAATTATGGTAGATGGATACAACGGAGGAGAGGAGAGGGTGGGGAGAAGGCGGATGGGAGGTGAGGGTGTTTGTCATGCCAGAGCCGTAGGAGACTAGCTGCAGACAGGCAGAGGCAAGTCAGGGCCATTTGCAAGGTGTGGACGGGGGCTGCAGGAGGAATAATTAGCAGGGAAGCCATGGGTGTCTCACCAAACAATCGGTGGCGGATGGATGGATGAGGGGGGTGGAGGGGAGAGGGGAGAGCAGAAAACTGGCCGCTTCTGTTTTTTATTTTTTTTTTCCTCCCTCCCTTCCTTTCCTCTTTGGCACGGGGAAGCAAATCAAATTGCCACCATTTTGCTTCCCTCTGGGCATGTGAAACCTCCAGACTGCACCAGTGCTGTGAACGGCCTGTCATCCACCCAGGTAGAGAGGGAGACGATGGGGAAAAGAGCAGGCTGGCTTCCAAGGAGAGAGAGAGAGAGGGAGAGGGAGCGGGAGAGGGGGAGAGGGAGCAGCCGCCATGGCGTGGTGGTGGAGGAGAGAGCAGCACTAGCTCGACTATTAGCACACACCACTGCTGCTGCTGCTGCTGCTATAGAAACAAGCCCTACAGCTTGTATAGTGCACGTAACCGCCCCTCTGGGCTCCATGTTTGCAGCGTTTGATGCTGCTGCTGATAATAGGAGCGTGTTAGCAAAAAACACACACACACACACACACACACACACACACACACACACACACACACACACACACACACCCACACACACACACACACACACACACACCAACGTGTCAACATCTTGCGGCTTGTGAAGAAATGCGGCCATTTAACACACACACACACACACACACACACACACACACCTCCCCCAATTGCTCACATGAGGACCCTACCCCTGTTAGCTGACTAATCCTAGCTGTAGGACAGAGAGGGGAGTGTAAAAACCACACACACACACACCACACACACACACACACACACACACACACACACACACACACACACACACACACACACACACACACACACACACACACACACACACAGCACAGCACAGGAACTGGGTTGTTTTCCGCCTGAATGGACAATCCTCTGTCTTCTTTCATTAAATATCAATAAAGTAATCTATTTATTGCACTTTTTTTTTGGTTCATGCCGATATCTAAGCTGACCCGCGTGTGTGCCATCCATGTTTTGTTTTGTCGCCCCCCCCCCCCAGCAGCCGTCCATTGATGCAGGCGGCGGCATCGGCTGCTATATCTTTAAGAGAGCCCCCCGGTGCCAATGCTGTTACCAGGGCAACTAGTGAACAAACTGCTTCCGAGGCAATTTCCAGTCTAATAATAACTAATCACGCTGAATGAAAATTTGCCACAAAGACACTGCCCTTTCCCCAAAAGAAACTGGGACACTTGAGTCACTGGACGTCTGCGGTGATTTTCCCTGACATTTCCCCCTCATCTGCACATTGCCCGAGTCTTAAGATAATGAAGGAAGATAACTATGCTGCGCCGGTTGATATGATAAGGCTTCATACGCAAGAAATGATCATCATCTTAATCGCCACGCAGCATATGTACATACAGTACGGGCCTCAGTAACCATGGAGACGTGTGCAATGGGGGGAGGGGGATGGGGGTGATTAGTGATTTGGACAATCACTTTGTTAATTTGACTATGTTCAAGCGGGGGTTATATGATTAGGAGAAATACGAGCGTCCCCATATTGTTGAAACGCTCCCGTTCGGCCACGTAATGTAATGTAATGTAATGTCATTTAATGCAATGTATGCAAATCAGCGGCCACATCTGTCAGCAAGCAGCCTGCGGGCGGTGCAGTGGGGAAAATGCAGGGGTTTGCACATGCTTCGCCGCCAGTATTGCGACACATCGTCGTCGCGTCGTCGTATTATTCCACACGTACGTGTTCGCCCCTGTGAGGTGCTATTCAATCCGCATTCATGTGCAGACCCACAGGCGACGCTGGCGACCATG
>NC_137195.1:18136542-18139042 GCF_960531495.2 Zeus faber | reverse complement strand
ATATAAACTTCAAGAACTGACCGTTCACTTGCTGCCTCGTATATCCCACCCTTGACAGGTGCCACTGGAACGAGACGAGTGAAGTTGTTCACTTGACCTGTCAGTGGTTTTAACCTTGTGGCTGACCGCATGTATATATGTAAACATAATCAAACAGAGTGAGAGATAGAGCGATAGAGCGGCTGTGGTGTAATCGATTTTCTCCTCTGATTGAACTGTGGCCCCCGTTACGGGGCCCCCGACGCCTTCTGCCATTTTTGCCTCCCTTTCCATCCTTTCCCTCCTTCTTTCTACATCGCAGCTCTTATCAGCCTGACAGGGATGCACGCCTCCCTCCCTATTCCAATTTCTCCTCCCAAACATTAACTCATTAATCATGGCGGCTGTCCAAGGTGGAGGATTTTTTAATTTTGCTTAGAAACATGTCACCCCTCGCCCCTACCCCCCTCACCCACCCACCCATCCATCTGTGCTCCTCCAAGATTACATTCTTCTCTCCTTTTCCCGCTGTCGTCTCACTTCTACTCGCGCTCTTTGTCATATTGTCTCGTGCCCATATTATTTCTCACCTGCCTATCACCCCCTTACCTCTCTCTCTCTCTCTCTCTCTCTCTCTCCCTCTCTCTCTCTCTCTCGACCCGGTTCTCCACCATGATCCCTTGTCTCTTTTGGTCTGTCCCTTCCCCTCTGAACCCCCCACCGCTGTCTCTCACTCTGTCTGTTGCGCTTTCTCTCCCCCCCAGGCCACCATGTGTCAAACTAAAAACTTTTCCTCCCTCCCTCCCACTCTCCCTCTCTCTCTCTCTCTCTCTGTCTCTCTCTCTCTTTTTTCTGAATCCTTGGACTGATTCGTGGAACGTTCTGCTCTTCATCTCTGTAACACAAGTGTACGTACCCATCTAAATGCAAATGTCCAACCTGCCTCGCGATATGGCCGCAGGCACTGGATGTTTTTCCGCTTTTTTCCTCCCCCCCCCCCCCCCCCCCCCCCCCTCTCTCTCTCTCTCTCTCTCTCACTTTCACTCGTTCTTCTTTCTCACTTAACACGCTTGCACAATCAAATATACCCACAGTTTCGTTTTCCCCACCTTGTTTTATAGAATAAAATAAATACGGACCCGTTTAAGTTGCAAAAGGTGCGATTCAATTCAGGTGCTTGAAATTTGGAACTAAAATTAAAAGCGTGCGCTCTTTTCTCGCATCCGATGCTTATTCCCTCCATCGCCTTTTTTTCTGCCAAGTTTACCATACTCCCCCCACCCCGCCCCCACCCTCTCTCTCTGTGGCTACTGCTGATTGCAACTCGCTCTAGCCACCCACCCTCCCTCCCGCCATCCCTCCCTTGATGTGTTTTTGCGTGGGCAGAGGATGGAAAGCCGTGAGCGACACTTTAAATTTTCCACATGCTGCATCGGTGACGTAGCGGCGCTGGCGCGAGCGTTTGGGCGTCAGCCCGTGCGGGAGCCACGGACCTTTTTTTTGTTGTTTTTTGCCATATAAGGCCTTACCTGTCACTCTCGTCCCAGGATATGCAGGTCTGATTGGTGGTGCCCTGGAAATAAAACACACACAGTACAGTCAAAAAAACAGTCAGGAATTGGGGAGTTTGGTGTTTAAAACGGGTGACAAACATGAAACCGGCTGAAGTTAACTCACGTTGTAGAGATGTGAGAATTCGACCTCCACTGGTGTGGAGAGGGACGCTGGAGTGGGCTTTATTGTCACAGAGATGACCTTGGAGTTAAGCACCGTGCTGTTTCTGGTAAAAGCAAAAAGCAAAACATTTTCTTTGCAAATCTTTTGAAGAGTTTATGAATCCAACGCACATTTAGGTCAAACTAAATGCTTCTCAGCTCTGTGCTATCTCTAAACTCCCCCCAAAATCTACTGAATAAGGTATTTCATCTCCACCCACATCCATTCTTTTTCCCCCCAATATTTCTTTATCTTATGTTCGTAGTTTTCCTCTGCTGCTTAGTATGCATTACAATTTCTTGTTCTTCCCAGGTACCATCAATCATATTGAATGGGGCCATCTGTGCGAAGAAAAATATCTAGAAAAATGTGAATTGCAATTTGAATTACAGACACCGAATCTTACAGAACATGTTGCTATTCTTTTGTTTCTTGTTCTTCTTCCCTCCTCTTCCTCCCCCACATTGTAACGTGTATTCAGCGCTGCTCCTCTTAGCGTGAGGGACCACAATCAGTCAACTTAAACATTGCTGTCACCTTGCCTCTTGCCTAAAAAACCCCCATCCCCATTTCCCTTTAGCAGGTGAAGCTAAAAAAAAAAAGGAGGGTATGGGATGGGGGTGGGGGGCACCGGAGGAAATGAAGAGAGGAGGCCAGCGGTACGGAGAGAAACCATTATCCACTGCCTGCCACGGAAAGCACCAGAAGGGCAGAATGCGATGCACGTGGGAGGAGACGGCAGCGGGGAGCCGACACCACTGCCTCGCTTCCTTTACATGTGTTTTACTGCTTCATTATGCAGCGT
>NC_137195.1:18116542-18134042 GCF_960531495.2 Zeus faber | reverse complement strand
TTGGAAAGCTGGTGGATGGATGGATGGATGGACAGATGGATAGATGGTTCAGCGAGATAGAGAGATAGATACTTTACTTTTGACAATAATAAAAAAGAAAATGGCAATATGCGTTAAGCCTAAAAATAAACCCAAAAATAAACAAAAAAATGTCAAAACGATATAAAAAAAAAATAGACAACAAACAAGAAAAAAATCTACACAACAAACCTAAGAATTAAGTACAAGATAGTAGAAAAAAATAGATTGACAATAAACCTAACAATTAACCTAACAATTAACAATAAACAAACCTGATGTCAGCGTTGCCCATCACTGGTCGCTTGTGGATGCTCAAAACTGGGAAAAAAAAGGATGGATTAGACTGACAGTGTGTGTGTGTGTGTGTGTGTGTGTGTGTGTGTGTGTGTGTGTGAGAGGGATACAGAAAGTGAGAGAGTGCTCGCTGTGTGCCTGTTTTTTGTTTTTGTGTGGTATGAGTGGGACCTGACAAATTGACATGCTTGATGGCGTGGGCGACCATTTGCTATCTGGCTCCAGACGAATGAGGTGGCGTGGAGCAAGGTGGCCCTCCTTTTTCTAAAAAACCCATTCCACGGACGCTGACCTACTCAAACCCCAACGCTTTTTATCAGCGCAATGGGGTCAGCGAGAGCAACCAGTGTGGATGTTCGCCATGGACATTTTTCTCTATTTGTGTTCGGGAAAGAAAGAAAGAAGGGAACGTATTTACAGTTATCAGGGCCGAACAGAGGCAGTGGAGCCATGTAATTGGGAATCGATGTTGATTCATGTGCCCGTAAGACCCATCTAAAGTGCCTTTACTGTACATACGCCTCCATTGCTATGATGTTCACCCATAGGTGGTGATACGGTAGCATCTTGCCTGGCTCTGCTCCCCATGAGATTTATATAATAATATAAAATGAATTAAAAACTATATACATTTTGAGCGAAAATGCTCCTCCCTGTATTTTGGGCCGTTGCCACAGCTGCAATTCAGAGTGAAATTCTCATTTTTCAATGTAACAGATACACCAGAACTCAAAACAACGACTAAAGAAAGTGATATGGCTGTGCTGATCATTGTGGGATGGATGTAATGGATTACCTAGGTTCTCGGTAACCTCATACATGTCCTGGAAATCCTTCATCCTCAGACCGACGACATCCACAAAGTCCTCCACCAATCGAAACAGCTCCTTAATATTAGGCCCCAGCTGGGAAGGACGTTGGGGAAGGAGGTTCAGTGGAAGAAAGAAAAAAAGAAAGAAAGAAAGAAAGAAAGAAAGAGATATGGATGGATAAAAGTTGAAGGACAAATCAATTCACTGGATTTTAGCAAATACTTTAATATTCGCCTTTTTCTCCACGTCACATCTGCTGTATTCTTCTTTATGGCGACAGCTTCATTCATGTTGGCCACAAAATGACCCCCGTGATGATGATGATGTGCTTTTTTTATTTGCTGCTTTTCATAACAAATGACTGTTCTGTTCCCCGTCTATGTATCCAAGGGGCGTTGTTTTATCGCCGCCGTGCTGGTGTCTGCGTGTCTGGAACCTCTTATGTAGTTGAGTGATGCACTCTCCCGAGGAAAAGGATGGCCGAGCAGCTAAAGGAGAGTGATGCCAACCAAATGATGAACAGATTAAGAAGCGGGAGTCTGTGCTTGCTCCATTACTCATTAGCTCGCCCGGCCTCAATCCAAACTTCTGCTGCTTTTCCTTTGCTTCTGGCTCCACCAAATTGGTTTTTGGGATTCTTTTTTTTCTTGGCGTAATGGCGTGTTGTCCGCAAGGTTAGAGTCTGTATGACATGTTTTATGCATTAACTTGTATTAGAAAAATTGAGAATGTGAGAATGTGACACTAACCAGCTGTGCCTCCTCCCATCTCTCCCTGTTCTCCTCCATCAGCAGGTTACTAATAGACTGGACAAAGTTCTGAAGAAGAGCAAAAAAGAGCGTTTAGCTTTGAAATTAGAACTGGAAATCAGCTTTGCTTATTCAACCAAATCTGCCTGACTCACCCTCATGTCAGCGCTGCTGGGGCTGTAGTAGGCCCTGCGGAAGATCTCCGTCATGTTCTTCAACACGTCCACTATGGCCAGTAGGTCGCCGCTGTAGCTGGTTCCGTCGCTGGATGTCACTCGTAGCTTGGTCATCACCTCGGAAACCCCATCCCCCACAAGGCCGCGCTGAGCCTTTGACAGGTGCTCTCGAGTCTGTGAAGGGAAGGTGGACTCAATTCAACTTTAGATACTGGGTTTATTGTGACATTTTTGTTAACAGTCTGTTTAATGCCTCATTTTGCTCTGAAGAGCAAAGACTATTTTTTTTACAGTCCCCAGCCTGTAGTTGTGTATGCAAACACAATGAAAGCTGAGCCGTTTGGAGATTCTAACGATCCTGTTGGGGTTTTTAATAGCAAGATTCAGCATAGCTTGCATTGTTCAGAATAATTTCAAAGATGCATGCAAACTTTGGTGTTGAAGGTATTGACGGTATTGGAATGGAATTGGGCCATGCAATTATGTCGCTTTACATGCGATGACAATGACTTGAGTACATAAAAAAATCCCTTACAAATCTCACCAGAGTTTGGATACTGCGGTAGTCATTAGATATGCATTTCATATAGGTGGGGTTCTCCCAGTAGGCAATGCCTTCCTCATCTAGGCTGCAGCGACGCAGGATGAGCCCTATGTGGAGACACGGACATTGGTTTAGAATGGTCAAGTTTGAAGTGTCCCGTGGACAATCCTTAGAACAAGACAGGTTTCAGGCAGGAAGAGGATGAAGATGAGGGTTAAACCTCACCCATGGCATTGGGAGGGCAGCGCACTGCCGCCGTGTCCCCAGCCGTGGTCATCTTCCATACGACGTTGGAGAAGTTGTCCTCCTCACATATCTCATGTGGCTCTGCAGCAGAAAGAGCATCTTTCAATATCCTTTATGGAAAGGCTACAATATAATTTACAGTTATGGATGCAAATGTTGCCGTTGGGCCTGCAGACCACCACTGCTAATGAAGTTGTCTAATTTATCTAACTGGTCAGCAACCTGGGCATCTCTTCTCATTGCAGCTGCGGACCTCCTCTTGCTCCCCCGGACAAGTCTGGCCTCCAAAAAACGGCCCTAAGCAACTCCTCTGTCTCTGCTGACTCCCTCCTCCACAGGTTTTGCTACAGCCAGTCCACGACGTCCAGAGCTGCCATTTGCCATCCACTGTCAGAGGCCATATGAAGGTTTCAGAGAGGAGTCAACTTGTACAAAGTCTATGTTTGGCTGTGTCTCACTCACTGCCCTAAATCATACCTGGGCAGTCCCTCAGAAAGCAGTCCACTGTCTCCAACCAGCCTCCTTGGCACTCAGAACCTCCATACGAAGGACCATTGCACTCCCGAGTCCGCTGCATGGTGCCATTGGAGCAAGTGGTGGAGCAAGGACTCCAGCTGGACCACTCATTCCACACGCCATCCACTGAGGAGAGTCGAGGTGAGGGGATGGAAGAAAGAACAAAGTGGGGGGGTCAAGAAAAAGAGAATCATACAAAACTAAACTAAAACTGCAAAGAAAATGCTTGAATTGGGATGTTATGGTTAAGATAATAACATTTTGAATTGTCATTGAAAGCAGCCATTGATGTGGTTGATTGTAACTAATTCTAGACCTCATAGAATGATGCTTTTCACTCACTTATAAGACATACTAATAACTTGTGTTTGAAAGATCTATCCACGATGATATTATTTATATGCAACCATGTAACTAAGCAATGCCCTCCTAAAGGCATTTTAAGTGATCTAAGAATGAAACCCTTCAAAGATGTCTTTTAGGAATTTTCTTATGCATACTATAACACAATTCCAAGCGGGATGCTTTTCCTTACCTGGACAGACAGCGATGTTGCAGAACTTGGTCTGTCTCCCTGGCCCTGGACAGGGTTGTCCTCCAAACTGGGGGAGCTTACAGTTGCGCGTACGTTCTCTGTAACCACGGCCACAAGTTGACGAACACAAGCTCCACGGTGACCACTCGTCCCAAACACCGTCCACTGCAATCAGAGCGGCTAGGGTATGATTTATAGACAGAACGATGCAGATCTCACCAACAACACATAGCCTCACGCTATTCTTGCAAAAGTAATTTCAAAGCCCTAGCATGGAGCTTACAGTGATAATCTTCCCAATGATGGTTATTAGCACAATGTACTCTGGACTCAGTAATTAATTGTCTGGCTCATGATATTCAACTATACAAAACCTGTGACAGTTTGGTCTCACATCTGAGAGGAGTCTCCCTGTCTATAGTCCTACCATGAAATCTCAATCAAGACAACAGGTCTCCTGCAGAGCCTTTTTTTGGGAAAGGCAGGCGGGTTTGGGTGTAGGTGCACAGAGGAACCTTGAGGGCCAGGGAAGTGTTAGGGTCTTAAGAGGCGAGTTGCAGGTGTGAGGATGGGGAGGTGGAGGTTCTCTATAATGGTAGGGGCAGGGGCCACAAGAGGGCTGGGCAAGAGCAGATTGGCATGTAGCCTGGAGTAGGAGGAAGCCGTTGCAATATCGGAGAATGCAGGAGCTTTGCCGGTTTGGCTTACCTGGACAAACGGCTGAGTTGTTGCATGGTCTCTGCTCCCGCAGTGGCCCACTACACTGGGTGATGTAGGAAGAGGATACACAGAAACGTGTGCGGGTCTGCCAGCCCTCCCCACATGTGGCCGAGCACACACTCCATGCCGACCATTCCTCCCCTGAGGCCGAGTCCACTGAGGAGGGAGGGATGGGCACAGGATGGGGTTCACAGGGAGGAGCAAGGGAAAAGGACAGCAGGCCAGAACTTAATTAGCATGCGGGATGCAACCCCTCTTGTGGGTAACAGGGTCCCATCCACAATCATAGGATTGTGGATGGGATGTTGAGCTTTTTCTTCCACCCTGAGGGCTCTGATGCCATATCCTGCACATTGACTCCCTATGGAAGTGAATGCCTCTGGCCTAGGATATGCCAGTCATCTCAATTATCTGACAGCCATGATTGCCCATTACAAGGAATCCTATTTAGTTGAGCTTGACCAATTAGGGAAAAGGCTGGGCAGTCATGGCTATCCAATACGGATGGGGCGGGGTGGGGTGGGGTGGGGGGGTGAGGGGGATGGGTGGGAGCAGGAAAATGAACTAAAAAGGAAGTGTCAATCTGATTATTTAATTGACCAGAGCTGTTCATAGAGAAGGAGGACTCCATATATATCAGCTTTCATGGAGTGGGCATTTATCCCCTTGTAGTCTCACATGAAATAATGCCATTTCAACAGATTCCATCAGGGTCCCTGTTAGAATTAGTCCACTGTGGACAGGTACCATGATTGGGGGGGAGATTTTGAAAGATGCGAGTGTGTCAAGGCTGGCACTGTGGTTTATGAGCAGCGATACTGTAACCACTGCTTAATGGAAGTTTCCCAAGTGGTCCTGACTGATGCGTGGGATCCCACAGCGTCTCCTCTGTCTTACCTGTCTGTGTGCCCTGCTGACCGCCACGTGTCTTGTCGGCGTCGTCACGCTTACGGTTATCCACTGAGCGAAGAGACTGGCTGCGAGAAAGGTGGCGGCTCTTTCCTAAAAAGGGCAATGGGGTTGTGGGTTGGCCAAAGCAGGGAGTGGGAGAGGGGTTAGAATCCATGTGTTCTTTCTAAAGTTATTTCTTATGGAGAACAACTGTGCCATGATTGGTCACCCAGACACCCATCGCCAAACTTTGGTTGGGTTCTTTGTAATGAAAAATGTGATGGTCACTGTGCTGTGTGTAAACTATAAGCACTAAAAATGAGTGTGCCTCTGTTGAATAAATATCTATCTTGCTGACATCAATTACAATGGCCATCTTCCATTTGGCTTCCAATGGCTAGACAGAAGAAACAAAGAGTACAAAAAGCAAGGCTACACTGTCCAGTATGTAACAAGAAAAAACAACATATGGATAAATTAGAAGCACATCTGTTAGATCTTTTGGTAGCTAGCTAGCGGTCT
Source organism: Zeus faber (assembly GCF_960531495.2). Classification (NCBI taxonomy): domain Eukaryota; kingdom Metazoa; phylum Chordata; class Actinopteri; order Zeiformes; family Zeidae; genus Zeus; species Zeus faber. The sequence goes on along the minus strand of NC_137195.1, from coordinate 18,128,016 downwards.
TTTGTTTACATTTTTAAAATTTCAATAAACTTAGAAAGATTAATTGCGTTATCAGATGTACTCAATGCCTAAATAAATAACTTGCTTATTCTTTATTTGTGGGCCTGAATCCAGACCTAGCCCTTGACTGATTGTGCTTTATTGTTGACCTTTCGTGTAATGTGGTGTACATTTAATACTGTGAATTGGTTTTTCAAGACAAATAGGTATTAAAAACTGTCGACCATATCAATGCAATTTCATCAATCAAATTCTCCTTTCCAACACGCACTCCTTTACAACTTAAACCTGGACAAAAGCCGACTTAAAGATGTGTGATAGTGAGTGAATCCAGAATGGAAATCAAAGGTTTAAAATGCAATTTTGACAATATTACACACACAGATGCACCAATGGCACACCACTGTTTACAGGTGCTACGTCTCACCAGTGCAGGGTTGGGGGTTGCATGGCCGTCCCTCCTCAACCACGCCATCGCACAGGTACGACTCCTCCGCCGGTGATTGGCAGGTTCGGCTCCGGGTCTGGATCCCGCCTCCACACTCGCTGCTGCATTCTGCCCACTGGGCCCACACACTCCACCCACCTGGGGACCAACACACACACACACACATTTAGTTGGTGTGTGTCACACGTGGTTCCTGTGTCCTTTAAGAACAGAGGTGTGATAAATTCCGTCGTCATTCTCAGAGATCTCTGTCCGGCCATTTTGATTTAATGTCCTCCATTAAGATGTGCACCGATTCGAGAAGGAGCTGTGCAAGGAGGTTTAAAATCTCTCTCTCTCTCTCTCTCTCTCTCTCTCTCTCTCTCTCTCTCTCTCTCTCTCTCTCTCCCCACCATGTTCATGAATCTTTAATGGCACGGGTGGAGACCTTTCTACAGCCCTCACGGGCGACAACAAAATATGTATTAATCTGCATGAATAGATCACGGAATTGGCAGGCATACGCACACACACACACACACACACACACACACACACACACACACACACACACACACACACACACACACACACACACATAAACTTGTAATTACTCTCCAATCAATTTTGTCCGAGTGAGAGAGGGACGAGGCTTTCAGAGAGCAGAATTTGATTCATTCCAAAGAGTGGAAGATGGAAGGGGGGGCAAAATCCTACACACACACCCACAGTGATGATTCCGTCGTGCAGTGTAATCACAGGACGTCCTGGCCCGGCATGACCGGCCCCCAGAGGAACACATATAGTAAGACAGGTTCCACTGAGTCAACACATGTGAGTGAGTCCCGTGTCCCTTCTGGAGCCACATCAGCAGCCGCAGCCATCACACACTGACGGATGGCCGCCTAGTGTTTACTCCCTGCTGTAAAATTGAGGGTTTGACCTTTTTATTTTTTTACTTTATTTTTTAGTCAATCACTGTGATACCATTCCTTCCATACACACAGGTTGTGTTTGATTGGGCTTAAGAAAAAAATATAAGATAAATAAATAAGATAACTAAATACGATAACCAATTTTTTATTAAATTATGAAAAATTATATTCTTGAAGGCTTTATTGTCGGGGGGAAACATACGTTTACATTGCCAAAGAAAATGGAAAAAATTAAAAATGAAAATATGACCTAAGATAAAAAAAAGAAAAATTGTAACATTGTATAAAAGAAAAAAAAATAAATAATAAAATAATAATAATAATTATATATATATATATATATATGGATAAGAACCTAAAATCTAGTTCAAAAATATAGACACCAAGACATTAGCAGCAGATCCTTTAAATCCTGTAAGTTGCGAGGTGGGGCACCCGTGGATCAGGCTTGTTGTTCTGGCACATCCCACAAATGCTCAATCGGATTGAGATCTGGGGAATCTAGAAGCCAAGTCAACACTTTGAATTCTTTGTCATATTCCTCAAACCATTTCTCATTAAATTTTGCAGTGCGGCAGGGCGCATCATCCTGTTGAAAGAGGCCACTGCCATAACGGAATACAGTTTCCATAAAGTGGTGAACTTGGTCAGCAACAGTGTTTCAGTAGGTTGTAGGTGTCTGTGGCAGTTTCGCCTACCACACGACACACAAGTGGTGTTTTCAGTGACCTCAAGCACAGAGACACAGACGACAGGATTTCAGACAAACAGTTCATGGTAGAGAGTGGGCTAGTTGGAATAAGTCCAGGAGCAGATGGACACGTGTCATGACAAGGCCTCCTCTCCTGAGTGTGTGTGGTGATGGTGGTTTGACCTGTTGCTGGTTAGACCAACCAATGCGCAACAGATATGCAGCCACTCTGATCCTGGGTCCCAATTACCTAGACCCAGGTCAGGTGTGGCTGCTCAAACCACACCATCCCACACCACATACCCCCGACACCAAACTGAGGCCAGGGAGGATCCCAAGCAGAAGCTTACCCCCCTCCCCACCACCACCAAGCAGAAAAAGAAAGCCTAAAATACAGACTCTGACACAGGGTTACTATACCGAAAAAGGACAGACTCTGACACAGGGGTCCTATACCTTAAATAAATTAAACACTGGACTCTGAAACAGGGTTCCCATACCTCAAAGCAACAAAAAAGTTAAACCAAACAGAACTTCCAGCTTCCTTCTCCCAGGGCGACAACAGGCTAAAATAGGCTACGGGATGTGGGTTTAACCTGTTGCTTGTTAGACCAACCAACTCGCAATAGGTATGCAGCCACTCTGATCCTGGGCCCTAATTACCTGGACCCAAGTCAGGTGTGGCTGCTTAATCCACCTCAAACCATCCCCACACCACAGTGTCAAAGTAACATCCACATGAATGCCAGGACCTAAGGTTTACCAGCGGAACATTGCCCAGAGCATCACACTGCCACCACCGGCTTGCCTTCTTCCCATGTGTGCATGATGCATCCATGTACCATCTCATCCCCAGTTAAATGACAGACACGCACCGGGCCATCCACATGACGTGAAAGAAAACGTGGTTCATCAGACCAGGCCACTGCTTTCCATTGCTCCATGGTCCAATTCTAAATGTGCCCATTGTAGGTGCTTTTGGCAGTGGACAGGGGTCAGCATGGGCACTCTGACCGGTGAGCGGCTACACAGCCCCATTCGCAGCATGCTGTGATGCACTGTGTTCTGACGCCTTTCTATCATGGTCAGATTTAACTTTTCCAGCAAATTGTGCTTCAGTGGCCGTTCTGTGGGATCGGACCACACGGGCTAGACTTTGCTTCCCACATGCATCAATGAGCCCATGGGCACCCATGACCCTGTCACCGGTTCACCGGTTGTCCTTCCTTGGACAACTTTAGGTGAGTACTAACCACTGGAACACCCCACAATACCTGCCCTTTTGGTGATGCTCTGACCCAGTCGTCTCGCCATCACAATTTGGCCCTTGTCATGGTCGCTCAGAACCTTACGGTCGGTAACAATCTGTGTATATACAATATATATATATACAAATAAGGAATCACAGCATAGGCCAAATTTGGCACAAACAACCCACCCCCCTCATTTCTATGTCCCTTGTTCAACGAGGAGTTTGTTCCTATTATAGAATTACACGTGAAAAGTCGGGGATGATGCAGCAGAATAACCTTGAGCTCCTCTCCTGAACCCTTCTGGATTTATTGTGAACAAATAGGCTTTATGAATACCGACCGAGGGAAGAAGAGGGAGAGGAGAGAGAGAGAGAGAGAGAGCGAGAGAGAGCAAGAGAGAAAGAGAGCAGATGACAGCATGAGGCTGACAGAAGAGAATGAGAATTAGCGGAGGGCAGCAAAAGAGAGAGAGAGAGAGAGAGAGAGAGAGAGAGAGAGAGAGAGAGAGAGAGAGAGAGAGAACGAGAGAGAGGGAGATAGAGATTAACTGCAGTTTGGAGCAAAGGACAGAAGCTCCCTCTGTCAAATGAATGCTTTGGCAAGGCGAGAGAGAGAAGAAAGGAGGGAGAGAGAGAGGGGGGGGGGGAGGGGGAGGGAGCGGGGGACTCCATTTAGAGATAAGATTCATTCTTTGTCGCAAAAAAAAGGAGGAAAAGACTAAGACTATGAACAATTTTTTTCTGCCCCATAGTAAGACAGACTGGTGGAGGAGAAGGGGGGATATTGCAGTGTATTTTGTCCCCCCTCTCTCTCTCTCTCTCTCCCTCTCTCTCCCCCTGTCTTCCTCCAAGGACGTTTCATTATGTTCTCAATAATTCAGAAGGGGCTCTATTGTCGGCGTGGCCACCCGCTGCCGCTTTCCACAGTCACCTCTCTAAAAGTGAATCCTAAAGTTATCATCGCTTTGTTTTCTTTCTTATTTTCTTCTGTGTGTGTGTGTGTGTGTGTGTGTGTGTGTGTGTGTGTGTGTGTGTGTGTTGGGGAGATGGGGGGCATTGTAATCCCCCCATTTTAGTTGACGTTGACCTTGCCTGTCTTTCCAGAAAACACACACACACACACACACACACACTTTATTCTTCGTGTGTGCATTTATTTGTCGATAAAAATACTTTATTGTAAATACACTTTGTTGCCTTCTTTATAGCTCTGTGCTGGTCATATTGTGCACATGTTTGTGTGTGTGTGTGTGTGTGTGTGTGTGTGTGTGTGTGTGTGTGTGTGTGTGTGTGTGTGTGTGTGTGTTTGTGTGTGTGTACATTCTATTCCCTCACTTGCTGTGAACTTTCCTCCTCAGTCACCTTGGCCACCCACCTCTGGGAGCAGTGGGTTGACTGGAATTCCGTCTCCTGTTCCAGATCTGGTTTCTGGTTTCGGATCCTGCATCCAAATAGTCAATACCATGAAGGAAAAAATAAAAATAACCCAAAAACAAACCAAACCCCTCCAAGCCTCTCTCTCTCATTCTCTCTCTAGGGGGATCAACTTCCAGATCGATGGATGGAGCCGCGGTAACTTTATCTTTCAGAGGGGAGATTTGAGGGTGTCTATGTCTGGAAAGTGGGTGTAGCAAGGGTGGTGGTGGTGGTGGTGGTGGGGGTGGAGGTGGGTGGGGGTATAGGATAGGATTGACATAATTGAGAGGTATGTGAGACGGGAGAATAACATGAGAATGAGCACAAAAAAATATACAAAAAAAACCCCATCAAAGTGGCCCCCGACTGATCATTTAAAGCTGGATGTAGGAGAGTGAGTGGGCGAGAGACATAGAGCAAGAGTGGGAGAGAGAGAGAGCGAGAGAGGTAGGCTCCATCACATGGCTGGTGCTGACACCCAGAGGACAGATGCAGTCAACTGCATGCGGGAGATAAGGTGTACAGGGGAGAGAGGGGGATGAAAAGAGGGAGCGGGAGACGAAGGGGTTACTAAAATGGTAGGAGGAGCGGGGGGGGGGGGGGGGAAGCACAGATAAGGAGGGGACGTGGGAACGGAATGAAAAAAAGGAGGAAAGCAATGGCGGAGTTCTTCTCCAAAATTGAATGGAAGATGATAGAAAAAGCGTCTGCTTCCAGTTTGTTGTCCGTTCTTTAACTCTCCACCGAGAAAGATAAAAATGGAGAGTTAAAGAACGGACGACAATTTAAAAGCAGACGCTTTTTCAATTCAAAGGGAAATTAAATCAATTTAAAAGAGAAAACTCAGACATGGGATTTCTCTTCTCTCCCCTTGTTCCTGGCAAAGCGAGCTAAGCGAGCCAACAGTCCTAATCCACTGCTTGTGCTCCCTAATCTTCTCTGACTAAATATTTGATCGGGGTCCCTCACACGGCGGCACCCGATCGATCACCGATCACCAGCCCCGCCCCCATCCCCCCATCTGGAGCCGAGACCCCCAGTGGTGTAGTCTACTCTACGTGATACGCAGGTTTACCCCGTATACCCACGAAGAAAGCTCCAGGGTTTCGGTATATCCGCCCAAGGTAGAGTATAAATGCAGTGAAGTAAGTTTTGCAGGGGACCTTGCCAGTGTACGGCGCAGCCCCTTTCCTTACAACTTGACGTATTCATTAAACCTTTAAGTTTGAGATTTATTTTACTTTTTCAGTGCTTGTGCACATAGATTTTGGTCTCTGACGGGCCTAGTAACACACAAACTGTGAAATAAGACGACCCAGTCAGTTATTTCAGAAAACGTGGTGAAAAGAGCCGCTCACATTTAACCCCTACTTGAAATGGAAGCAAAATTAGAACCCATTTTAGAATAAGGTGGTAAAAGAGGTATGTTAGAATGGCTAGAATAAACAATCTGAGTGGTATTTTCAGCAAAAAACTTCAAAACTTGTGGTGTTGGGGACGTCAAAGACCTATATTGACTTGCGTAAAAAGGAGCATAACAGGTCATTTTTAAGACTGAAAATTCATAAAGCAGGCAAGTGCAGCAAGTGGCGTGAATGCGCAATAGAGAGAGAGCCACCTTCGCTCCACTGAAGCCCTGTGTGTCAGCTTTGAGCAGAGCTTTAGATTCCAACCGCCGGGCCGCGAGAAGGCGGGAATTTTTTCAGAAGCGATCTCTTCGCGGGGGAGCAGCTCCGCGGCGGTGTGGGTTTTAATTGCAGAAGTATTTCATTTACTCCGTTTCCTAATTGAATGAAACAAATAGAGCCCCCGTGTGTAATGGGGAGACTTTCTCAGTCACTCTCTCACACGCCGCACCCCTGCTGGTGCTGATGCCCTATTCACACTGAATGTGACAAACGCACCTGTAGTCTAATTCGATGCAAGATTTCCCGACCCGGCGGGGGTCCAGGGTCCAGACATGTTTAGATATTTAAACTTTTCAGACAAATTTCTGAGCCGACACTACAACTGGCAGTCACTGTTGCAGAGTCTGGTAGGCGAACGTTATTGCCACTGAGCTTAAAACTAAACACAAGAGCCGCAAAATGATCTTTCACTCACTGATTCAGTTATCGATTGATCAATAGTTCGTCTAAATATCGCTCTTCATACAATAATCCACAAGTGATGTATATAAAGTAATGACATTAACAATGGGAAAGTTGTGTGTGAAGAAGAATTTATAAATTCTATCAAAATTATATATATATATATATATATATATATATTATAAGTCTAATTTATGGAAAATGTCCAACTAAGCAAACTACTCTCTGTTATACATGAAACGCTCAGTGACTCATGATGAGAACCCATAAACACGACCCAAAAATCAGGTACGAAGTCCAAGTCCAGAATTATTCAAGTCCAAAAGTATTCCAGAAAACAGGCAAGGCTAAATCAGTGTCCAGGGAATCAGGCAGAGGTTCGGACGGAAGGCACAGGAAACAGTTCAGCGTAATGCAACAGAGAACTAAGCCAAGTGGACTGGTATTTATTCTGAGGGACTAATAAGGTGGAACAAGCCCGGAGCAAATGGAAAGCATATCCTGACAAGGGCTCCTGTGGTGTGTGTGTAGGGATGGGGGTTTTACTTGTTGCTCGTTGATTGGTCCCACGAGCAGCAGGCGAACAGCCACCCTGGTCCCGGGCCCATTTACCAAGACCCAGGACAGGTGTGGCTCCTTAAACCACACCACCCCCACACCACAGGTGTCAATAGACAGTTAGCTCTGATGAGCCGTAAAAAAGAAAAGTAGTTGCACATGTACGTGTAGCGTTAGATTGGGGAGATGGTTTACAGGGAGACAGGGAGGGGTACTTAGCGATCCCCCACGTGACAGAAAGTTCAAATTCAATTTCATCATCAGAAATATTGCTTTAACAGCAGCTTTTAAGATCAAGTGAAATATGTCAGCACAAAACGGTGCTTCCCCCAGAGACTCCGCAGAGCAGCTACACCTTGCCAAACTGCCCGTCGCCCTGCTGCCCAACCCCATTGTCTATAAATACATATAATGCGCTCACTCCGCTCTTTGCTTTCAGGTGCAGGTCATCAAAGCAGACATTTCAATTCCGAAGACGGATGCCCCACTTCAGAGGCTGCGATAAGGGGGATGCTACAGAGGTCCCTGACCAGATCCTGCTTGTTGCTTTATTTTATTGTTTTACTTTTTTGACTTTTCCGTCCCCTCCTTTTGACTGACAGACGCCTAAAATATAGTTTTATCCCCTCTCCCCAACATATGCTGGTCCTTGGCAGAGACGACTGCTGAGGAGGCACCAAAGGCCCTGAGTGAACAGATGTGTGATGTCCAAGCCGTCACACACACCCCCAAAAAAAGAAGAGAAGTAGAAAAATAACACATGCTGCTTGCTCAATGTCAGCCAGACGTCGCTTCGCAATGTGTCGCTTTTGTCTTTTGGGTGGTTTTGTGCAGTTATTGGGACATTCTGAAAGGCTCACTGTGAAAACGGCTTGACAAGTGAAAAACATCTTTAATGTTAATGAAAAAAAAATCTATTTTTTACCAATGAATGTACAATGAGTTGTGAGACGATGACGGAAATCAATATCAAATAGATTTCTTTATGAAATAATAATTTGGAAAATGGGCCAAAAACCCGTTTATGAGGCTTGATGAGCTAAAATTCAAATGGAAAAATTGTAAAATTGAAGCAGAAATCTCAAGTCTTGATACTGTATGTCACCATGGTGGACATTTTGGGTATGTAAAATATCTGGGAATATTGGAAGGAATTGAATGATGTCCAGATTTTGTCATCACATTAAGCTCAAAGTTTAATTATCTTGACATGAATAAATTACCAAAATTCAAAATAAAATGAATAAATAATAAATTGAGGTTATAATGAATCTAAAATCTTGATGGTCGAAATACTCTGTATAGTCAATTGCCACAATGGGAAAGATTACGCTTAATGTGGCTTAATTAATATAGCAATAATAATAAAAAATCTGTTATCCCCCTCAGCTTTGGGCTGGATATAAGTTATATGACCTATTTCTGGTGTAATTTGGAAGCATTTTTCTGCAATATAAAGCCCATTAAGCCACATTTTCAATGTACAGTTAATTCGTAAAAAACAAGGTAGGTAACATGTACAATTTCAAATATTTCAATCAATGTTAGATGTGTCTTCATAAAGCTACACTCAGCCTTACAGAATGTCCTGTTTTAGTGTTTACTTTATTTATTTTAGACCAAAATGCAATGGGAAGTCACATGGGGCTGCTTGGATCTCACCCTAACTCGATAAGGTGAGCCACATTTTGCCTACAGGCCGGGTGGGTAGGTCGTTTTATGTTGTGTGTGTGTGTGTGTGTGTGTGTGTGTGTGTGTGTGTGTGTGTGTGTGTGTGTGTGTGTGCGTGCGTGCGTGCGTGCTTGCGTGTGTGTGTGTGTGTCCATGCACTCAGATGTATGTGTGGTAATTTACAGGTTGTTTACCAAGCAGTGGCCTCAATGTACCAGGGCATCAGGCGGCTAATGTGCTAAAGTGTTCCTATGGTAACTGCAGGACCCTCCGTGACTACTTTCTCACACACACACACACACACACACACACACTGATATTACCTTCACAAACATGCAAGTAAAGAAAAGGTAGGATATTTTTTACACTTAAGTAAAGTGTCCTATACAATAACCTACAGTATATGCAAGTTTCATATCAGCTTAAAACATTAATAAAAAAAAACCACAAAACTGCATAAATGCCTGTCCCAACCCACTATAACTAAATCTTACCTTAAACTTAAATCTTATAATTGTTGCATTACTGTGTGATTCCATTTCATATCTCATGCTTATGAGATATACAGTAGCTCATGAAATTTTATTTGTGTCCCATAATATTCACTTAACCCTGTTACCTGAACACATTCACCCCTATGCACTGTTTGGAATATTCCACAAGTCACATGTTCATATTATATATTTATATATATTTATATTTGCTGTACTTCTATGCTTAAAACTAAACTCTGTTACTTCAACCCTGTTGCTCATTTAAGCCATCTTCAGCACAGAAACCTTGTTAAAAAAAAAACAAGAAAAAAAGGATGTAATTACCTGATATGCATGGTAAACACTTTTTATGGATGCGGTTAAATACATGTTTTCTTGGATTCAATGTTGGAAAACGATTACAAATAAAGTTACATTTTTGAGGTTTACAAGGACTAAATGGCAACCTCATTGTGGAATCACCCTAAAGCCACATCACATTTATACGGCCACAGTATGTAGTATAATGTAACAAGCTGTTTGGAAAGTACTTTATGGAATGGAATATGGTCTCACACACACACACACACGCACACACATACACACACACACACACACACACACACAGGCCATGCTTGGTTCTCCCCCACGTTTTCTAACACTCTCATACATCAGAAGCCCTTGTCTCCCCCACAAAGCGTAGGATGCCGACCGCATTGTGACTCAGAGAGAGAGAGAGAGAGAGAGATAGAGCGGAAGAGGGAGAGAGAGAGAGAGAGAGAGAGCGAGAGAGAGAGAGAGAGGGAGGTAAAGAATAGGAAAACCAAACAGATGTATGGAAGAGGAATGGACAAAAAAAAAGGTGGATCTCTCTTTCTCTCTCCCCCCTGACCAAGTTCTAGAAACTGGCTCTTTCCAATAGAGGGGGGGGGGGGGGGGGGCGCATTTGGTTTGTCTTCCAGAGTGGGCAGATCCAGTATTCGGGGAGATCACGTAGGTAGGTTTATGCAAATGGGAATGTCTGCCAAAAAAAAAGAAGAAAAAGGGCCATTCTTGCCAAAAGCAGAGAGGCGCCGCTTGCCTGTTATCTCAGTATCCAGTGAAAAAAATGGAACTTTTTATGTAAATGATGCTTTTTTTTAATTTTCGCTGTGAGTGCTTATACAAGCTTCGAGTGGATTGTCGAAATTGAGCCTGTGTTCACGACGCGAAGAGTGAGAAAATGATGCTTGGATTATTGTATGAAGAGCGATATTTAGACGAACGATTGATCAATCGATAACTGAATCAGTGAGTGAAAGATCATTTTGCGGCTCTTGTGTTAAGTTTTATTCGAGTGGGGGCAGTGTTGGGGTCGTTATTCTTATTAGTATTCACAATATGCTCAACGGACCTACAAGTGCAAAAAAATGGGAATAATGCAGTTGTTGCCGAATTTAGTTTTTCGAAAATTTAAGGGGAACTGAAATAACATAATTTTCGAATCTACACAGAATGAATATTATACATTATAAAATCAAATGTTCTAACTATAATAAAATAAAACATTAGGCCAAAGGACCATATTGACTTGTTATTCAATGTACAATTTTCCTTGTAACCTTTTCAGAGATATAAGAATCGTGTGGAGGAAACGTTTTTTTGTGTGTGTTTTTGAGCAGGAAATACGAACAATTGCAGTACTTTGAACTCTGTTTTGAGGTATTCTTTTTTAAGCCCCGTCTCCAGGGCAGCGACGAACCGGAACAAGAACCGGAACCTTCAGTGACGCCAGTGCACGAAGATTGGTCCAGACGTAAGTGCATGGCCCCTCTGCCCCGGCGCACTGAGGAGGGTCCGACCGGTCGAGTGGCATCGCTCTGGGTGGGGACCAGCCGACGCGCACTCAGCGGAAATTAAAAAAATAACCAATAAAAACGAAAAACTAAACTAAACTAACTAAAAACCAATTGAAGTAGTAT
>NC_137195.1:18091542-18111542 GCF_960531495.2 Zeus faber | reverse complement strand
GAAGATATAGCCACAATGCGGTCGGACCACTACGAGGGTGGTTGATGAAGGAGAGGATGCAGCGTGTGTGTGTGTCTTTGTGTGTGTGTGTGTGTGTGTGTGTGTGTGTGTGTGTGTGTGTGTATGTGTATTTGTGTGTGTGTGCGTGTGCGTGTGCGTGTGTGTGTGTGTGTGTGGTATTTATCTCAGTGCCAGCGAAGTGCCAGCGTCTGACCACAGCAGCGAAGAGGCTACGGCACGAGGGCTTCATGCTAATTTCCTCTCATCCTCCCAGAGAATGCTTTTTTCATCTCATTTCATTTCTTTTTTTTTATTTTTCTTGGCACTGCAGCCAAAATAATGACTAATGTGTGCCAGCATGTCACACTTAGACTCCTCATTTGTTAAAAGACCTGATTGGATTTGCTTGGATTTGATCACACATTACATCACACTTAAATTTCCCTCTATGGGGAAAGTGTCTTATCAGTGACAAAGACATTTGGACATATATTAAATTTAAATATATAAAAGATACTAAATAAATATACTTAAATATCCAAATAAAATAAATAGCCAAACAAATAAATAATACTGTAGTACATACAGTAAACGTTATCAAATTCATTGTCGTTCATTGTCAGTGTCATTTTATGTTACAGTATAAAGAAAAGTAAGTAAAATAAACAACAAACTTGATTTCACCTTTAGCTTCAGTTCACCTCACTTTGCAGTAAAATGCTGCCCATCTCCCACAACTCTTTCTTGTATTAAAAAAAAAAGGCAACTTTTAATTTATGCGAGGCAACACCTAATCTGGCATTAGTGCAGTCAGACTTAATACACAATGTTATGTGTTTGCATCCTAATTTAAGTGGGATTTTAAGGCAATGTTGTCAGTTATTACAATGTGGTTTGGGTTAGGTCAATTGTTTTTTGTTGGGTTCAGGCAAATCAACCGTTGACCAAAATGTTTAAGTTTCGATGTTGGATGCCAATAAATGGCTGACATGTATTATGACATGATAAGCTATATATATTCATTATTTGTTAATATTATATATTAATTATTATACATGTATTATTCAAATGATGATGCTACTCTATTATTGATTACTATTTTAATATTCAATTTTTTATCACAATATAATCTTTTTAACTCTTTTATTATTTACCAGTATGATTTATATAATTTGTTATTTCTTTGGGTATAATTTTTTTATTTGTGTATTCAAGTCTATTTATTCAGTAAATTTAATATGTTTAAATTGAATACATTTCAGACAATTATCTGTAGATGAAATGCAACAAACCATACCACGACAAATTCCCCCTCTACAAAAATGTACTTGGCCGAGTAATCCTGTACAACAATTAATCATTCAACTAAAAGCTAATAATCACAACATCTCTATGTGACACAGCACGGTTCAAGTGATTTGATGAGTCAGCAGCTAATACAACATGTCAGCCCCGTGCAGAGCATAGAACGCCATTTGATATCAAATGAATACATAAATAAATAAATATGCCTATGAACTAAATACTCAAATAAATAAATAAGGCAATACCTATATTAATAAATGGAAATAAAAATATATAAATGAATAAATATAATTCAATAAATAAATATTTTTTATTTTTTATTTTAAAAAGGACATTTCTCAAAACACAATTATTATTATTAATTTTAGGGGACTTTTATTTCATAATTCCATAAGGGGACCTTTATTTCACAATTCGACTTTTATTTATTTAATGGCACTTTATTTCATAATGCCACATTTCACATCCTTAAATGTAAAAGAATGTTGCATTGTTATCCGACAGATTCAGAGCCAGCGGAGAGAGGGGGAACACCGTGCTCCCGTTGGTGCTCTGCTTCGAGCAACCACAGTGGTGGTTCCTCGGAGCTTGTCCTCAGCTGCCGATACTGGTATAGGTATTTATCAATTTGTTTATTATTGACTCGAAAGGCCTCCCATAGTGCAGAGCCCTTAAGAGGGCGCAGGTGCTCAAATCAACAAAAAAAGGGGACATGGAACATGATTTTAAAAGGACTTCCAGCATAACCTGTTGAAATTTAGCAAACCATACACTGGTGTAAGTTTCGTTTGAACATTGGGGGGGACACATTTAGTCGGGAGACAGAGGGTCCGCCTCCAGGGAATTTAATTTCCTGCATTCTGGTGAATTTCTATGCACCAAGTTGTGCCTTTTCTGCATGAGTTTATGGTGGAAATGAGTTTTAAATGTCTATTTATGTAAAGGAAAACACAAAATTAAGGCACCAGTGTTTTTATTTGGGGGGATGTATCCCCTGCTTCCCACCCAAAATCTGTATTTTATATATATATACAGTATATATATACCTGCATATATATGGAGGTCCTGGGGCCCCGAGAACCACCAAAATTAGTCTGGCGGAGGTCCGCGACCCGGACCCCAGCTTTCACCCTGTCAATCTTCCCCAAATCCTTCACCGATCTCGGGGGGGACTAGGGCTATCATCCGCCCTTGGTCTGGAGGTCTTGGAGCCCTGGGAAGGACCCGGTTCAATATATACATATATATATATATATATATATATATATATATATATATATATATATATATACACACACACAATTTGACTCTTGATGTGATCTTTCTATAACAATTACACCAACGAAGACTAACTTGGACTCCACCAATGAGGACGCATTCAGAACGCGTATCTCATGAATATTCATATCTTGCCCAGAAAATCAATCCGCTCCCAGCTAGTCGTCTGGACTTTCTCTTCTCCATTTTCCTACCGGCTAAATAAAGTAATTTATTCTGGAATATGCAGCTCATTAAAACTCCAGTGTTGCGATGTTACTCTCCTGCAAAGATGATAAAAAGTAATGTTGGGAAAGGAGTTCTTGTCTTTTTTTCCCCCACTAAAACCACACGGAGGGGCCGAAGATATTATTTGTGCTCATATAATTCTATTTTATCCAAAGCTGAAAAAAAGTGCCCTGCTCTGGCTTTGCCCCCATCACTCCTCCCCCACCCCCATTCACGTAAAAAGGAAAACACACAAAAAAAAAAAAAAGAAAAACGTGCCTGGTAAAAAGGGCACCGTGGACATCAAGATGCAAAGAGGGAGGTGCTCAGTCATCCCCCCTGCACCTGCCTGCACTTCACACGTTAATTCTATAGAAATGTTGGTGCCTGCCAGGCTGGTACAAGAGTGATATTTCACGATCGGGGGACTTTGCACGGATCATACCTGCATTGGCTAATTTGCGGCCTTGTGCCTCTGGAACGAGGGATGAAATGGTGCGCATGAGATGGTGAGCAGCAGCAGGATGACCTCACGACAGGAAGAGAAAGTGTCAAGACCTCCGCTCAACAGCCCCTCAGCACTCGCCATTTTGGGGTCATTTCTTTTCATTCAAAGCTTCGAGCCTTTTCAAGCCTCCTTCTGTCTCTCCTCCTCCCTGTGCCTGGGTGCTGTTCCCCTCATCCCTTTGCCAATATTTCCTTGCTTCTCTGCGTCTTTTTTTTTTTATCAGCCTCCTCCTCTCTTTTCTCTGTTTCTCTGTTTCTCTGTTCCTCTCCCTCCCTCCCTCTCTTATCTCTCTGATCCATCCGTTAATCAGTCACTGCCTCCCCTGGTGTCCCCTTTGGAGTGAGAAATGAAACCTCTGCTGCGCCGTGGTGTTGCACGACCTGGAACACACACGCGCACACACTCACACACAGACACACACACACACACACAAAGAGACACACACACACACACACACACACACACACAATAACAGTAGCAATGACATTTACCACATATCTGGGTTCCTCTTACAAGTAGTTCGGCCAAACACACACACTGCTTCTATCTGCACATAGACATGCAATACACTCGCACACACACCTTAACACACACACACACACACTCGCACACACACAATGTTAATTTCCACATTTCATGTCATCCTGCATACTCCCCCGCCCTCCGCCCGTCTTGCCATCTTGCTGCGCAGCCCCCTTCACCTGGACAAGGAGTGGCTCCGGGGGCTGACAGTTCAGGCCGACCCCTCCATCTGCCACCGTCACATGAGACTGGGTGTCAAGGGAAGTTGCGGAAGGGGGAGCGAGGTGGGGCGGGGGGACGGGGGTGTCTTCACCTCTACAGAGGCAAAGTACTTATGGCGGCCAGACGGACGGGAACCCATTAATTCGGCAGTGGTCTGACGGACGAGGGCACCGCCGGTCCGTCCCTCTCTACTGGGCTCGACTGGGTTCTCATCAGCCTCTCCAGCCTCCAGCTCGCACACCCAGTCCTCCTCCTCCTCCTCTCTTACTCCCTCACTCACTGCCCTTCTACCTCCATTTCTCAAAAGGCCCTTTTCTCCTCCTCCTACCGATCACTCACAACTATCATCCCTCCCCATCTCAACCCCCCCCCCCCCCACACCCACCCCTTCAACACCACCCCACAGCCTGGCTCACGGCCAATCTCCACACACAGGCCATAATACCGCCACCCCCCCCCCCCCCCCTCCGCCACGTGTTCTCTTTATCTTCATCCGCCAATCCAGCCATGCACTGCCCATCCGCCCAAATATTCATCGACTGCCCGCCTCAACCATTTGTCAGCCGAGCCCATCGGTCTCTCTCTCAGAGACAAAAAGAAAGGAGAAAAAAACGGGATTGTCATCATCAAGGCGCAGCTCAGCCAGTGTGGGCTGGCAGAAGCAGCACAACGGTGAGAAGGAAAAGTGGCCGCCAGCCAAATTGACAGTATCTTTCTTTTTCCCTCTCCTTTTCACCTCAAGGTACAAACAGCGCCCCCACACTCACACACACCCCCACCCTAACCCCACAACCGCTGCACAAGCAGGATTATATAAGGGTTGAGATAACTAGCGTGAGTAGTGGGAGGGAGGGGACACATGGTGGCAGGGGGATGTAAGCTGGGAGAACCGGGAGCGGGTGCAGGCAGGAGATACCCACCTAGTCCAACATCGCCTCTGCGAAATCACATGGCTTCCAGCCCGCATCTGCCTCTATATCACTCCGCTATCAGCCCTTCTACATCGGGGGCGGATGTGAGGGTGGTGAGAGGAGGACGAGGGATAAGACACGCGGAGAGATGGAACAGAAAGTCATGAAAACAGAGAGGCGAAAGGGGGGGGAGGAAAGCGGGTGGAAGATTGGCAGAAAAATATCGTCCGGAAAGAGAAACCACAGGGAGTTGAGGAAATGTCTGTCCCCCCTCCGGCCACAGCACCCGCCCGGGCAGGGGCAGAGATGTCAGGCCACATCCTGTCTGGTGGTGGTGGTTGTGGTGGTGGTGTGGGGATTGGGAGTGGAGCAGTGCGGGCATCAGGCTGCTAAGGCCACCCCCCCCCCCCCTCTCCCCCAAAGCTATCTGATATCGACCCTTAATCCTTCTATTCTTCCTCCACAGCACTCCCAAAAGGCTGATCCAATGTCCCTCCCTCAACCCCCGCTTACAGGGATGGACAACAGCTCTGACTCAACAAGGTCACGGAGCTCCCCTCCCATCAGATGAAATACTAAACCGCCATTTGTCTCAGTGCTTTGGCTACCATCGTTCTGTCTTTTTTTTCCTTGCTCCTCCTTCCTCGAACCAAAGCACTTTGCTGGCCTCTGAATCAGCGACGGACAATTCTCCACTATTGACAACGGGTAGCCTCTTTTGTTGAATCCTTCTCGCTTTTCTACATTATGATAATGTAAAATTGTATGTGTGCTTCAAGGTCAAGGAAATTAAACTCTGTTAATCAACAGCCACATTAGACAAAGAAACACTTGACTCTAACTCATCGAAAGAAAACATATGACTGCATTTGCTGTAGATATTTTTCCACTCACCATGAATCTCGGCCTCCTTCTCCTTCTCTTTCACACTGGGTAAACAGTTTTCCAGATAAACTCCGTTGTGGTGACAGCTATCCCCATCTCGAAGAAGTGGCGGAGGCTCCCAGCACAAACATGGCGTCTGCATGATGCCACAAGGCCTGATAGAGGAGCTGGAGGCCAGGCAGTCCTCCAGCCACCGACAAAGCATCTGACAGGCGGCCATGCTGGGGTTGCGTTTCCCCACTACCAAGTACTCCGTCTTGAAGTCTGCGGTGTTGTCCATTGCAACCAACGTTTCTGCCCGTGGCTGCCCTTTCCTCATCTGGAGGAACTGCTTCCCTGCCTCCAGGAAGGCGACGGGAGCTGAGGCGGCATCACAGAGCTTGACCACCTCGTCGAAACTCTCCATGCCCAGGTAGGTGCGTGTAGTCTCCAGGAAGGAGTCGAACTGGAAGGTGCGAAGCTGCGAGGGGATGCATCCCCCCACCGGCTTGGTTACCTTGAGGAAGATGGTGTAACGCCGTGGGTCCGGGTTCTGCAGGGTCCAGGAGCAGGGCGCCGTGGGGAACGCGTAGGACGACAGAAAGAAGCCGAAGAAGCGGCTCTGGACCAGGGTAGAGCAGGTATCTGACTCTGGGCCGGAGGACGCCGCATGGCACCAGCCCACCATCAGCAGGAAAGAGGACAAATACAGCAGGAGTGCCGGGAGGGGGCGACCCCAACGGCCTTGTCTCTGATGGCTAGATCTGCACGTCATGATGGTCGCTTTGCCCTGCGCTTGTGCTCTTATCTCGGGCTCCTCTAGACTAAGGGGGTAGGGGAAGGAGGGAGTTGAACCGTGAGAGGAAAAAAGGACACTCAGGATGAAGGAGAGGAGAAGGAGGAGGAGGAGGAGGAAGACAGAGTAGCTCTTAGAGATCCGGGGATCCGCCCATCACGCCTCATGTGTCGGTCGGCCCAGGGTTTCAGAGCAACCTGTGAGAAGCAGGCAGAGGAGACAAGGTGGAATGAAAATCGAGAACCTCACATCTGATCAAAACTCAGAACGGCATTCCATTGGCAAGCCATGGAACAAAAGCAGATGAAGCCAGAGGCAGAGAGAGAGAGAGAGAGAGAGAGAGAGAGAGAGAGAGAGAGAGAGAGAGAGACTGTGGGGGGGAGAGAGAGTGGTTTAGTTAAGTTTTGGTTTATTACACGGGTTCAGGCCGGTCGCTTCCTGGGAGGGAAGCGCTTTTCTCAGACGTCTGCTCTCATATTTCCCCTGCCAACTCATTAATTTATCCAATTACCAGACAATTAATTACAAAAATAGGGACACCTGCAGTCATTCATTACTCCACTTCATCGGGGATAAAGTCACAGATATGAACATGGTGGCAACACAATCACCACATTTAACATTTTTTCATCTTAACAAATTCACAAATTATTTATTTTGTTGTATTTTTTTGTAATTACCGCACTGTCACTTAAATAAAAAAACAAAACATACAATTTCTTACATAACACACCTAAAAAAAATCTCTAAAAATAAAAAAAATATCTAACTGAGTAGGTTTTTCCCGCTACACAAATAGACATTTGTAGTTGCCACTCGCAATACTAAACAATATTGTTCCTGCTGCGTGCATTGATTCACACACTTGTTTTGGGGGATATTGTTGCCTCCCGTCCAAACGAAACCCACAAGGTAATTATCAAAGAGAAAGAAAGAAAGAAATTTGCACGTTTCCCTTCACACCGATGCACTGTGGTGGTACTGACACAGGTCGGGGAGATTTGATGGGGTTGTTGTTAAAATAGAGCCTGGATGCTGTGCCGCAGCTTTGAAAATGTGCATTACACTTTGATCCAGGTGGGCAGACGTGGTTGGATATAGATAGAGGGACTGGTGAACTCATAACACGCGCACACCCCCATCGGAGACACACACACACACACACACACACTCTCACCTCGCACCATATGAATCACTGCCACCTACCACCGGCTCCCCCGACTTCAAGTGTCTCCTCAGACTTCACTAGTTGCACTATTTATCCTGTATAAACTTCCCCATATCCATCAGTCACAGAAACTTGTTGTCTGCATACGCTAATACACCCAACTCTAAGTCCATGGTATTGCTATTCTGCTCTCACACGGTAAATAGTAATTTATCATGGTGACATGTTGTTTAACCTACCTGCTGTCTGCATTCACTTCACGTTAATTTCTAACGCTCTAATATTTCTAATATTTTCTTTATCATCGTTGAGAGGATAACTTAAAGACTGAGGGTTTCATTATTTTGTATCAGCTACGCTCCGTAAGTAGATCGTGAGATGTGAGGTGATTGATGGTGTATCGACAGCGAAATATGCCGCCTCCAGTGTAGATTTATTGTTTTGTTTTGTCTTGTATTACCGTTAAAAATGCAACCAAACACCAGCGGTTAAACTTGGTGTATTCAATCTAGGAGACGTCAAACTCTAATGACAATGCGACGCGCGGTGCCGGGTTGGTGTCAATGGATTCCTGTCTGGTTTCTGAGACACAGATCTCTGACGGAGGCGACCTGCCACGGCTCGACGTGCACGGTCGCCAAGGACACCCGTACGGCGGGGCTTTCCAGCAATCAATCACAATCATCAGACGGTTGCCAGGGAAGATTAAAGAACGCAGAAAAATAAAGAGATAAAGATAGAGGGAGTCACTGGACGGAGAAGTGTTTGTGCTTGGTTTAAATGGAAAGAAACACATTATGAACTAACAACCACTCAGTGGACTGCAGAGACAGAGCTATTACTAATGTGTATAAAACAAAATAAAAATTTTCACAAGCCTGTAAAAAAAAGGTACCGTACGCTTTACTCCACTCTAGTTCCCAACCGTAAAATATTATTTCATACGTATGAAGTGACCGTTTATTCTACATGCAGGGACAAGTCATGTCAACAATTTCCCATGAGATCAGGTCATGAAAGAGAAATATTTTCAAAGGCTCTGACTGATGTTTCTTACTGACCACCGCTGATTGAGGAGTTGGCAAAAGTTACTATAATGAATTCCGAAAATCTGGAGGAGTAGAGTTTCTTAGGTTTTTTATGGTTTACGCGGTTGAAAGGTTGCGGTTGGCTTTCCCAGGGCAAAACTCAGCTTGACAAAAGAACCAACAAAGATGGACGCAGACTATTTCAAATTCAGGCCATTAAACTTCACAAAAAGTGCCAGCAGGCCATAACTGTTTCTCCTTGTTATCTTTTGTTAGTACTTATTCTGAATGGACATTCTCTTTGAGTTGATGCATGGTTTGATAAAGGGTGGCACCACTGACTTGAATAAGTTGCTGAACTAATTGTGACAATAACTATATGTTTGCAATTTTACAAATATTTTTTGTGGAATATATTTATTTGTTTGAGACATAATTTAGGCACCAATCATTCTCCACACATCCTTTCTTTATGTTGTGTCTCTTAAAGGATTGCTTTGCCGTATTGCAACCCAGGCCTTATTAAAATGTTGGTTCCCATAATTTATAACCGTCACCCCATCATAGCACAACCTTTACTGTTGGGGAATTTGCGCCGCAAAACCTCTGCTGCAGCTTTTTATGGCATGTGGCAAATTTACAAATTTACTTCATTTTGCAATTTTATTGCATAAAGGTTGATAGCAGGTTAATCGACACCGAAAGCGGGATTCCAGGGTTTTCTCGGTGCTTAGAGCTTAGGATTTGGCAGGGAATTCAGACCGCCTAGTGGGAGAGAAGGGATGTCCATGTAGTGCTGTATCTCTAGACATTACAAACGGCCTTGGCTCTGTGCCACATAACCTTTTTAAGGAAGGCATTTTGTTTCTTTCAGTTCCCTGATAGAATTACAGGGCTATGGATAGAGCTTATTTCGAGGACATATAGTTTTGTCTTAGTACGGGGAAGTACGCAACGTGATGGCAGCAAATTTGAAGATAGGGGTAATGGCAGGTTGCATTATTTCACCTTTTACTATGGCAATGGAAGTGATACATATTATCATTATTATAATGGCGGTTGTTGGTGGAGGGAGATTGCTCCCATTAGACCATATATGGATGATGCGACTGCCATCGCAACTACATCACCATGAAATTGTAGGCTATTAGATAAGTCCAAAGACAACCAAAAACAATGGGCACGAATGAAGGTCAAACAAAACATATCTAGGTGATTGTCAATTCTTAGACGGGCGAATGCTACAGGAAAGGTTTCATATTGATCAGAAAGTTATTCCTTCTATAGGATAAACCTATCAGGGGTCCAGGTAGATTGTAGGTATAGCTCCATATCCCTGCATCAGATAATATGTGGAAAGCAGGAGGAAACTGATAGGATTACAAGGGCAGTTTCACATCCAAAACAAGGTCAGTGGTTGAATTGGAAAAGTGTAGAAATCGACCAGGGAAGATTAGCTGGTCAGTTGTATTCAATTTTCTCCTTGGAGCAACCTATAATGTGCTTCCAAATCTGCAAAATGGAAATCAGTTATTAGGTGAAGATGCAAGTAGCGAGTTGTGTGCAGGCACAGCTACACTGAAGTGTATTTCCTCAGGTTGTAGGCTTGGTTGTAGTCAAGCACATGGTGTTATCATAAACACATGTTTGGAAGCTGTGGTTGAAACTGAGTGCATATAGCAGCGATTCCAAACCTATGGGCCTGCAAGGGGCCGCCTAAATCATGGCCAAAACACGATTTTATAAAAAAAAAACGCCAAAACATTATTTATTACAAAAAAGTTTTTAAATTAAAAAGAAAATAATAATGGTCATGGTATTTTTTTCTTTTAAACCTTCAAAAATGCATCATCACTGATAGATAGGGACTTATGGGCCTTAGGACTTAGGACCTACTACGTTGGTTGATCGATCGACCAAGCCAGACCAAGATCGACGTGAACCTGTATATTTTTGAACTTGAGGTGATAATCAAAAAGGATGGTTGGCTAACATCAGGCACACTGAAAAGGAAAGAAGCCATTGGTACATCATCCACAAGCGATGTCCCGGCGGGAAAGTCCCACCTGTCAAACAAAAAAGAAAGTATAGCGCTGAATATTTAGAATTGGGATTTTTTTTTCGTACAGGCATGGAAGACAAAACCGTTACCGCTGTGCTTGACGCGTTTTCCGAGATTTTATCGAACGAAGCTCTGAAGCCATGTAAACTGCGGCATCACATCAAGACAAAACACCAACAGTTCATGTCCAAGCCGCTTCAATTTTTCGATAATAAACTCAAGGAGCATCAGGGCAAGAAGAAAGTCATCGAAACGTCATGCACGGGCACCGAGAAGGCAAAGGCAGCGGAAGCGTCCTATCGGGTCACCCGACTCATAGACATACCTGGTAAGCCGCACGCAATCAGGGAGAATTGAATTCTTCCTGCCACAAAGGAGATCGTGGGGGTGATGTTGGGAGAGGAGGCGTGCAAGCCAATCAACCTCATCTCATTGACTGATAACTCAGTCAAACGAGGATTGACGAGATGGCAGAGAATGTGTTAGAACAGCTGATAACGAGCGTAGGAGAGAGTTGTTTTGATGCCCTCCAACTGGAAGAATCAACAGACATCTCAAATCTGTCAAACCTGCTTGCCTATGTAATTTATGGACTCAACCTCAGTCTCTAAGGAAAAGCAGTGACCGTGTTCAATGTCCAGAATAAAATAGAAGCGACCATATGGAAAATGGAGATGTGGGCCAGGCGAGTTGACCGGTAAAACTTTGACTCATTTGAGAATCTGTTGGATTTTAGAAGAAGGAAGAAATGCGGCTTCCCATCGCCGTGATCAATCATGTCAAAAAGCACCCGCATGGTTTGAGGACCAAGCTGGGCGGCTACTCCCCCATCCCAGATGTGCAGTGCAGCTGGATCAAAAAACCCCTTCGCCAGCCACAGCGACGAGACCCTCGCAGGCCTGAGCACAGAAGAGAGGGACAGTCTTGTGGATCTCTCCTGCGCAAGCTCATTGAAACTGGCTTTCTCACAGAAGTACCTGACAAACTTTTGGCTTCATGTTGCTTCTGAGTATCTGATCCGTCCAATAGAACTGTGCGATTTCTGATGCCTTTCCCGATGACGTATCTCTGCGGGACTGGCTTTTCGGCGCTTGTGGCATTGAAGACAAAATACAGGAATAAACTTGAATGTTGAGCCAGATCTTCGCCTGAGACTGTCGTCCCTTAAGCCAGACATCAAGCGTTTGGTGTCTGCCATGCAACACCAGTCTTCTCATGAGGTGAGTTCATATTAATGTGCTCCTGTTATTGTTGGTTTTATCAGCACTGGCGTTAGTAGTTCGACTACATTCAAAACACGGCACCCTTCTTATTGTGTTCACTACCATGAGACCTGACATTGTATTCACGGTATTCATGCTGTATTCAGAAAGGGAGCAAATTGCGTATTTCGCTGAGTTAACAGTTCCGTTTGCGGATATAGGGTTGAAGTATTTGGGTCGTGGCTGCCAGGCACACATTAGACCAGTAGAGATAGGGGTGAGAGGGTTCATCACTTCTTTCACAATTTGGTATTCAAGGTTGTTCTCTGAGCTCAGCTCTAAAGGATTTGGATGAAGTAGCTATAGGGCTAGTCACTGGCTGTGTATGGGAAGAAAACAGATCAGCTCAGGAGGTAGCTCCATGGCATCATGATGATAGATGGGGTTGGATGTCAGCCACGGAGGAGACCCATACAGAACCGGTGGCACTGAGCGTGCATTAACAGTGCCAGTGCGATTCGTCACTGTGCAGGTTGGTACCGTCCTGACAGTGGTAGATGAGGATGCATGGTGGCCACAGAGGAGGCCCGTATGGAACTGTCGCCACTCTGTAGGTTGAAGGTGCCAGTGGGGGATAGTCACTTGGGAGGCCGGTATGGTATTGTTCCTGATAATTAGGGATTGAGGTAAGCCACTGGGCATGTCTGTGCAGTGCTAGTGGTGCTATTTAACACTAGAAAACCGGCGTTTATTTCGTTCAGTAATCAGCGATCAGTGACGCATCCATACGTGTCACATCCTATTGTTCAGACTGATGGCCATCAGCCTCCATCACCAGAGACATGCAGAGTGAAGGGGAGAGGGGCGGGCATTGATGGCTCTGCGGAGCCTGAGAGAGTGTCTGAGAAAGTCTCCCCGTTACAGAAGTGCTGGATTTATTATTTACAAGTAAAACCCAGTGTTTACAAAATTACAGCGATGGAAAGCAAACGGGAGACACACGTGACAATTTTTTTTTTAATTCAATGAGGAAACAGAGGAAAATGAATGTGTATAAAATAAAAACAGCTGTTGTTGGTTTTGCTCGTCGACATGGGAACAGGGACACGCAGCACTACGACACAACGGAGATCGCTTCCTCTCCGTTACGCAGCGCTTCAATACGGAACGGGACAGTCCCACGCCTCTGCTGCTGTTCACTCCAATTCTCTTAAGCCTGGGCCACGCTACAACATTTGTCAAATCTTAACAGATATTGAAAATGTGAGAGACCCCACACATAATGACATCATAAGACTTTAACAGTTTTGTTACTTAAGTGTGTGGAGAGGAACGATTTGCTCAAACAGCGCCACACACGAACAGATTCACCAACAACCAGAGTCCTAATCTTGAGAAGCCACACAAGATTTGAGATTACCAGAGCTCCGACTCGCAAAACCGGAAATCCTCTGCGATCAAACGTGACTTTGGAGTAAACAAACATTGCAGGCAACGGAATAGAACTTTTACTTTGTCATTTTTTATTTTTGGCAGCTTTGGCATTTGCGGCCATGGCTGCTGTTGTGTTTCTAACTTCTTCCGTTTTAGTCAGCTTGGCTCCCAATTGGCTCTCGCTCTTTCCCACACGACAATCCACAGAGTAATATTGAACATGTTCATTACTAACAATTTGCGATCTGCGCCACCAGGGCTGACTTCCGAGCAGATCGGGGAAGTTAAAAAACAATCGTTACATATCTCACCACAGGATAATCTGGAACGAAAAAATCTGGAATTTGCTCACCAGTGGCGTCATTAGGGGTGGGCTTTGAGGAGTTTTAGCCGCCAGTGTTTTATGAATAGCCCACAATCTAAAGTCTCTGCGTCCCGATCACTCCCTCTCTGACCGTACCAACTGTCCCCACGGGACGGCAGGGATGGGGCGCCCTTGATCGGTGAGCAAAACAGTGTATTTCTATTTTAGATTATTTTGGTTACTGTAGGTTTCCTAATGGAATGAAACAAGCGCCGTGTGTAATGGGGACACTTTCTCAGTCTCAAAGCCTCAAAGTCTCTAAGCCTAAATCCCTGTTCAGCCTGAACCATGCACTGCCTCTCAAGGTGCCGTATATAGCTTCAACTGATTATCCAATTATATTATATATTACTATATTATGATTACCATATGTTATATATTATACTGTGTTTATACTGTGTCACTTGGGATGATCAGTTTATCCAGCCATTCTCTGGCCATTGCCTCGGGGCCACCTGTGGAGTACCAAGGCGCATTTCAGCGATGGCTTTAGCGGTTTTCACTGGCGATTTCTGGGTCAGAACATTAGCAAATATAAAGTATCTACGTTTCTGAGTGCAGTATTCAAATTCTGACAACGCGGGCCTCTGCAGGGCACATATTTGGGAAAAGTCACGGCAGGATTCAGATGGGGCTCACATACTCGTGAAAATATTTCAACTTGAAATTCCAACCACATACAGGCGTGGGCCATAGCTGCTGAAGTGTTAATGATTATCACTGTGCCTGTATACATTAAATCTTGGAAGACTGAGGGTGCTCAATATCGAGTGCTCCGGAGGTGTAGTGGACCCAATTGAGCGAAACATCAGTGAGAGATCATTGAGGGTGCCAGCTTGAAGACTTTGACCTTTATTTATACAGGGTATAAGCACACACGCTTTTTATTATTTGCACTTGTAGTTGTTGCAACTTGCAATCAACAGAACCTTCAAAAGCCATACGTCGCTCATCACCAACAGCCGTCAAATACACTCCAAAGCTTAATATTTATGTGTCTTGAGTGCCCCAATTGACATATGAAACACTAAAAATTGTGGAATGGTCTATTATCTGTTAAATGCAAGACCACTGCCAATGAAAGAGTTGACAAAAGTTAATAGGATATGAGTTAATGTCTTAATGTATGTGCTCAATTTCATCATCCGATCGCTCCTGCCTCATCACACTATTGGAGAATATATTAAATCCAGAATAACATCTGGGGATGAAGGACAAAGTGCTGTGGGTGGTTTGGTTCGTGCAGGGCAGAGATAGTGTACAGTATCATTTAATTGGATGCTTCCTGCTCACGGCAAGCCTCCCCTCATTACCGAATAGAGCCTCCATTCCCCAACATCTCCTCCACCAGCGACACCCCTGCTATCGATCCCAGTGTTTGGGAAGCTAACCTGATAGCGGGTGGCTATCTGACACACTCTTATCTAGCGGCAACAGCAGGGGCGAGCTAGGCACTCTGAGCGCTGACCTTTGACCTGCAGCCGTATTGGAAACGATCTGCTGCGCGACTAGTGATGCAAGACTCGCAAACGAGTTGTTCGTATCGAACGAATCCTTGAAATGACTCAGGAGTCGGGAGTCACTAAGTGAGTTAATCTTCGATCCACAAGTCCAAGTGTCCAAGACAACAAAAAGGGATTCGGCATAGTTCATATTGAATGCAGCTGATTTACACTTTATTACACGTTATTATAAAATACATTTTGACAGAAGTATTTTTGTGATTCACACTTTGCATTTCTCTCCCAAATAAAACCCTTTTGAGGGGAAGGCCAAAAAGATCTACCGTTAGAATTCCATTCACAAGTCAGAGCCAAAACGACACTTCTGACTCTCACACAACACTCACAGCCAACTCCCAAAGCCATCACTCCTAACTCAATCAAACTAACAAAAAGAGTCTAAAAATCGACTGTATTTACCGAGCGACTCGTCGTCAACCAAATCAGAAAAAAGAGTCGAGCCTTTCATCACCATGCATGACGTGACAAAGGTTGGGGGGGATATTGACTGTTGACTTAATGGTATCATCTTTACAAATTGGTGAATATAGTGTGTTTGGCACACAAGCACAGTATGCATGAAATGTGGCCGAGGCTCACATCCAGAGCGGGGGGAGAAACGAGTAGCGCCGTACTTTGAGTAATCCGCAGTCATGAAATAATTCATTCCTCTTTAGCCTGTGGCTGCGACAGCGAGCAATTAAGAGAACAAAGGTGTTGCATTAGCTAGCGGAGTAGAACGGGGAATCTATGCAAACATGCCCGACAGGCTGGCTCGGCAAGCCAGTTAGAACAATGGCCCAATCACAGGGAAACAGCGGCGCGCACACCTCCCTCTTGCCAGAGACGCTCTATATGACGGAGGCATAAAGACAGCGAGACAGGCGGAGAGGCAACGAGTGCCCGGAGGAGAGAGAGAGAGAGCGAGAGGGAGAGAGGGAGAGGCAGAAGCGCTGATGAGAAAATGATAGAGTTACAAGGGAGCGTCCCCGGCTCGCATCTCCAGCACCAGGATTAGGGGGCTGATTAGCGGAGCCACAAAGGGCCTTGCTCGCTCATTCATTACTCGTCTGGAAGACAAAAAAGCCACTAGAGTCACAATAGTCTGCCGGATCGTCCTTCTTTATGAATTAGAGATTGCGCGCCAGTGCGACGTCCGTGTCCCTCCATGGTGACGCAGGCTGGATGATTAAGCGGGGGAAATCAATCACGCCGTTTGCCTCGATGTTAAAAATCGTATTCATTCCCAAAAAGCCTGCGGCGTCTCCCGGTGTCCAAGGCCATAGCCATCGCATAGTTATAGACGGTTAGAGAAAGGGACTCCATCGGCGGACATGCTATCCC
The DNA here is from genome assembly GCF_960531495.2 of Zeus faber. Lineage (NCBI taxonomy): Eukaryota > Metazoa > Chordata > Actinopteri > Zeiformes > Zeidae > Zeus > Zeus faber. Next base: position 18,094,825 of record NC_137195.1, on the reverse strand, counting down.
CTGGACTACGACATGAGACCGAGAGAGAGAGAGAGATGGACAGAGTAGAAATAACAGCGAGACGGGAGTCGATAAGCAAACAAATCGGCCCATTCGAACGAAAGCGCCCTGAGCGGTTTCCTCCCGCCAACGTGGGCCTCCCTCTCTTTGCTCGGATCACGCCGCACTTTCCCTTCAACTGCACCTCAGAAACACGATGGAGTAACAACCACCCTGCCATGTCTCGCAAAGCTCCCGAATTAAAAAAGACGTCATCATCCATCTCTGATGATGAATGTGTGTACTTTTCGGTAAATGTCAAACCTTTCTAATAAGCAGAGCGACACGTGCGCACACACTCCTGCACATCCACACACAGGTGTACAGCCTTGCACACGCTCAGCACGTTCGCCGTCATTCAGAAACACATCTCATGCCAGCTCCCACGGGGTTCAATCGCAGGTCTGAGCGTGATGAAGCCGCGTGTTTAATTGGTGGAAATTGTCTCAAGAAAAGCAGAATAAGAGTTGCAAAGAATAAAAACAAACCCCCAAAAAACGGTAACCGAACGAGCGCTATTCGCTGCACTTTAAAAAGCGAGGCGGGGGGCAGGGAAGGAATGAAACAAAGGACAGAGGTGATCGGCAATCAAGACAAATTGACGGCGCCGCCACGGCCGCTCTTTGTTTGTCCTCGCCGCTCTTTGTTCTAAAATCTATTCCCGAACCCGTTTTGGTTTACCTGCCCCGCTCCCTTTCCATTAGTGGACTAAATGGATTGGGGTTGGAGGGTGGTTCCATAAAGGTTAACTCTCTCTGATTGTATGTGTGTATGAGAGTTTGTCATCAGCGTGTCAGTTCGCCCCGTGTCCTGCAGAATGCATTCATTTTGTCCTAGAGAGGACCAAACGCGCGGCCTTTATTATACACCGACAAAATATTATTTTTTTTCCTCTTTTTTGGGGATTCTGCTCTTTACGAGTCGCTAAAAACATCGGTCCAATTTTCTCTGCTCTGAGCCGTGAGTGGTGTTCTCGGGAAGAACCGTTTTAGTCTGTCAAAATTATGACAAAACGAGTCTCGGCTCCCGGGTCATTTCAAAGATTTGTTCGCCGTGGCCGAATTGTTTTTTGTGAGTCATGCATCACCGCTTTATTAAGGATTGGTTGGTTTGACTTTGGAAATTAAATCCTCCTCTCTTCTCCTCCCTGCACACATCGGAGTTCATCACAAGTGATAACCCAAGAATCTCCCTTGTGGCACAATAAAAGCAAAAAGGACTAAGAGCAATTATCCCCCACTCACACACTCACACACGGACACACGCACACACACACACACACACACACACACACACACACACACACACACACACACACACACACACACACACACACACACACACACACACACACACACACCACGATGTTGATGGCTCTGTCAGAGTGGAATGCTACATTTAAATATAGCCCTAATTGGATTTCTTTACAGAGATGAGAATTTATGACACACACACACACACACACCCTCACATTAAGCTCTGCCTGTTGTAACAAACAAACATGAGCATATTTTACCAACACGTTAATGGGCTGTTAACAACAAACAGATTCATGACCTTGCTGGATTCCTCCAAAACACTCCAACTTGCAATCAATGCAGCGTTTAGCTGCTGAACGTCTTTGATGCTTTTGAAGGGGGCTGAAGAAATACAATCCAAGATAATAGATATGGCGTTTGTGGTTTTTTTTATAGGGTAAATGCATATCATGTGTGTGTGTGTGTGTGTGTGTGTGTGTGTGCGTGCGTGCGTGCGTGCGTGCGTGTGTGCGTGCGTGCGTGTGTGTGTGGGAGTGGGTAATGGGGGGTAATGGTCGCCTCCTATCTTGTCTTCTCGCCGTCTCCTCTCCCTAATTCTCGGATCTGTCGGTGAGGATGTCACCGACGGCGCCGCGCCGCTCCCCTTCCCACTCACCCACGGCTGTAATTCGCCGCATAATGGCCGCTTTTGTTCTTTTCGACATAATCACATCAATATGAGAGGCTCCTGCAGCGGGGGAGCGGAATGGAATCGCCCCAGATCACACAGCGATGAGGCGGGTTAATCAGGAGGCTCTGTGTTTATAAATGGCAAAGGGGTTTAATACAAAAAAGGAGGAGAAGGAGAAGGACCCTCTGAATAAGTCTGGTGAGATACAAGTCGTTCCTTCAAACACGAGGAAGGAACGTACACGTTCAGGTCAAATGAGGATTTGAGAAATTGAATTCAGAGAGTGTGTTATGTGGGTTTGCCGCAGCTTCAATTCAAACATCACCGCCGTCTCTGATCTCTGACCAACGATGCCCCACACGCAAACATGTGACGTTTGTTTTTGTCGGATGTTTATGTATTTGATTTTGAGGAGAAACTACGGCTTAAAATGCGAAGCTGAATAACAGTCCAATCCACAGGAATCTATCTATCTATCTATCTATCTATCTATCTATCTATCTATCTATCTATCTATCTATCTATCTATCTATCTATCTATCTATCTATCTATCTATCTATCTATCTATCTATCTATCTATCTATCTATCTATCTATCTATCTATCTATCTGTCTATCTATCTATCTATCTATCTATCTATCTATCTATCTATCTGTCTGTCTGTCTGTCTGTCTGTCTGTCTATCATCCATCCATTGATCCATGTTTAAATGCTGATGACGCCTTAGTGCCAGGCACCTACTGTTCAACACAAACACACACACACACACACACACACACACACACACACACACACACACACACACACACACACACACACACACACACACACACACACACACACACACACACACACAGACAATTTAAAATGACTCAATGTAAAAGCTATTTACGCCGTGAAAATGACCCAACGAGATGCCTCATCAACCTGTCATGACCTCACAAGTCATGTGACCCCACTGGCCGTTCGGGGGACGACGCCCTTTCTATTGTCTTTTCTTTTTTTTTTTCCTTAAAGGTCGCCAAGTGTCTCTCTCTGACACCGTGGCTGGATAATGCCAGATCTGTTCACATGGAATCACCAGCCACTGTAGAGCGAGACATCTGGATGGAGTGAGAAGGAGGGAGGGAGGGAGGGAGAGAGCGAGAGCGAGAGAGAGAGAAAGAGATGTGTGGTGTGTGCGTGTCTCCTCGGCACCATCACGCTTCAGACCTGTTAAAGAGCTCATTGCTGCGTGACAGCACTTGAGAGAAAAAAAAAAAAAACAACAAAAAAACAACACGAGCCCCGTCGCTGTGTCGTTGGAGCGCACGG
>NC_137195.1:18071542-18086542 GCF_960531495.2 Zeus faber | reverse complement strand
TCCCCATTAGGAAGGTCTGGCAGGAACACGCCCCGCCCGCTCCCCAGCTGCAGCCGCGCCACGGCAACATGGGATTAATGAGACGTAGCGCGTCGTAGCGCGGCCGCGGAGAAACGTGTCGCTTCCACGCGGAGTCTGTATCGGCCAGTCAGCGTTTTTACCGCCAAATGTTGAGAGCAAACACTTCACGCCCCACGGAAGACGGATTGCCGGCAGATGCAGAACCCAAATCGCCCAAATCGCCCCAAATCTACGAGCTATTCGGACGGAACCGATCCAGCCTTCTGGTGGATCGGTTGAATGTTCCACGAGCCCTTGAGGTCTCCAGGGGTCTCCAAAGTACTTTAACCCCCGCCCGTCAAGAGTCTTCCGCCTGTTGACATAAAGAATTGTTATAACACTGCCATCATTTAATAATAACCTAGTAATAATTCATGCCTTTACCAATAAGTTATCCTGTGCATGGAATTGCAATAATTCCATATATTTTTATATATTTGGTTATTTCTGTTCGCTATTTTTGGCTATTTGGCGATTTTATTTTGACTATTCTGTTCTAAGACGATACCACTTTTTCATTATCGATACGTTACCGATACCGATCCGCTACCTTAAGGGTCTGCCGATTACGATCCGATATTATACTACTAAGCTGTAAATGTGCTTGTGATAGCCATGACAAACAAACCATCACGCTCAAACTGTTCTCCATTTCCCCTCAACCCTCAACACACGACGACGCTGCTTTCTTTTATTTGCTGCAGAATGCTCTGAAAGTGCAACTTTGCAAAGCTCAAATAAGATCCATTCGTTCATTAAGATGACAGCAATCTGCAAGTGCTTTATCATGCTTGCCGTGTTGAAATTTCCAACAACCCTCCCCCCGAACGCTCATGTTGCATATATCAATTTCCACTGTGTTGCATTTGCACTCCGTCTTAAAGCGCCACACTGCAGACACGTCTCGCTCACACCGTATTATTGCTGCTACTGGTTACCACGTGGCCTCTCTTTACGGTGCGTGGCTCTTCGTTGCTGCTACTTCACGTTGTCGTGAATGAGTTGTGGACACAACGCAGCGGCTGCGAGCGCAACAGACGCCTTTCACCGTGGCGTTTCGGGGGATATTCACCCGACGATGGTATCGGATTACAACATATATTATTTCCGATATCCGATCCAGTCATTCTGGCAAATATCTGAGCCGATACCGATACTGAATATCAGATCGGTACGTCCTTCATTTTTATTCTTATTTTTTTAAATCTTTTTTTTTCAGACTGTTACTTTAATTTTTTCTGATGCCAACTGTCTGTACGGAGAGGGCCCAGTCCCCACCACGACAAATTTCTCATACTGTACATAAAAATCTGCCTCTGATTCCGACACTTGAAGAGCATAAGATGTTCTATCATTTATGTCGAAAAGGAAAAAAAAAAAAACCCAAAGAACAATGTGAAATGGAGTGAAATCGTATTTTACACATCTGCAGAAGTATCATTATCGCAGTCGTACCCCTGATTAATTCGACTGGCGATGGTGGAAGTTTCCAGTGGATAGTCGAGTGAACGGGGCGGAGGGAAATCAGAACCGGGAAAAAAAACAAAAACGTCTGATTATCATCCCGCTTGAGATCAAATATCCACCTCTCTCCGTCTCATCACAGAGGAACAAAAGGAAAATATTCGACGATAGCTAGTTAGCGATCCGCCGCGTCCAATTGGTGGGGACCAACCCGAGTTGCCCATTGTCTTCAATATGGTTCCTGATGATGATTGACACCTTTTGTCTTGATTCCCTGACTATCTTAACTGATTTCAATGATGGGAAGTTTACTTAAAAAAAAAAAAAGTGTTTGGTTTATTTTTTATCCTTTCAAAGGAGTATCACGACACACGCATTGGGAAAAAAAACTGTGGAGGAGGCAAAGTGAGCCATCTGTGTTTTCTCTTTTCTGTACAGTAGATGCGTGGTGGTGGTGGTGGTGGTGGTGGTGGTGGTATGTCAAGAACACGCCTACATATGACACATTTTTGACGTAATTTCTTTTACCCACAGAATCGAGATGAAAAATGAAACTGAACTTGGTTAACTTTTAGATAAGCCACGGGGATGTGTGGAAAAAATGTGGAAAAAAACAAAACGAGCTGAATCAAATGAACTGCGGTACTATCCATTTTTGAGTCGGTTCTCACCCCTACCGGGAAAAAAAAACAAAACTTTGCCAGAAGCTCTTTTCTGTTGATCATGATAAAATCAAGCTATAATTTGGGGTCAACAGGGTTTTTATATGCGTCCAATCAGAAATGACAAGTGCTATTAATGCCTGGACTGCAAATGATCAGTCAGGTCGGCTGGACTTTTGGTATTTGTCGTCGCAGGGACCTGTGAATGTGCTCCATTCTTCTCCTCACCACGATCAATAAAAACACTTGTAAAAGCGCGTCAAGACAGAAAGCAAACAAGCTCACGAGCTCAGATCTTAAAAGTAAAGCGTGGGAGAGAGAGAAAAGGAAAAAAAGGAAGAAAAGGACGAGACAGATCTATCATCGTGTGTATACAGAATTTGAAGTTCTTCTGACATGCACTTTTATTTTTTTAATTCCCGAACCCTGATCTTTTCTGATCAGGGTCAGAATCACAACAACAAAAAAACCCACTGTCGAAATGGTAAAAGCCTGAGATATTTTTTCTACGCCTTTCACGCAAGTGAGAGCGGAAGAAAATCCATTCCCAGTGTATACAGAGTACCAATGCAAAAACGACTCCATCGAAAGGTCTGACAGTCACAGGCTGTTCTTTCTAACACACACACACACACACACACACACACACACACACGCCTGCATGCATGCAGGCACGCACGCGTGCGCGCACACACACACACACACACACACACACACACACACACACACACACACACACACACATATTTATAAAATCAATATTTCAACACCAGATCCATTAAAACCATCAACCAAATGCACACAGCAAAGATCTGAGCCGTGTCAGGGAATCCATGGATTAAATGGGTCTTGCTTTGCTTTGGCAACTTTGCTGACAAAATTATTATTAGAAGCGAGGCGAGGTGGTGGTGGAGGAGGCGGAGGTGTCAGGGTGAGTGTTTCCTCATGGTGGGGGTTTCCTGTATCACACACACACACACACACACACACACACACACACACACACACACACACACACACACACACACACACACACACACACACACAACTCTCCCACACACTCAGTCTTCCACACACACACATTCGCACTCAGATGCCGATGAAAATAGAGCACAGACAGAAACCCTGCTAATTAAACATCTTGTCAGCTGAAATCCATGCTTAACTACTACGACTAGATAGACACACTAATGCTAATTTTTGGGATTCTCTGACGAACCGGAAGATTTTTTTGAGCTCCCTTTGTACCAACGCTAGTTTCCATCCTTGCATGACAGCAGCGCCGGAGATCAGAGGGAGGTAAATGCTTAATGAGGGGGGCCTGGAAGCCATTTATAAAACACACAGACTAATGTGTGTCCCCGAGAGGTCGATATACACACTGCCGTGGCTGTGATCTCCAGAAGAAAAGAAGTTGAGGCGCTGCCAGCGGAGCTTTGTGGAAGCTTCCTGTCCTCCTTCCCAAAACCTAAAGTTCCCATCCCGTCTCGTCTCTTTTTTTTTTTTCCCACACTTCAGTCCAAGCCTCATTAAGCAGCATCTCAAGCCCTCCGTCGAGTTTAGGACCCTAATTAGAGGGGCCAATCGGCGAGGATGGATCCGGTCGACCCTCCAAAGTATGGGGGGCCGGGAGGGTCAAAACTCAGGCTAATGATTGGTCTGGGGAAGCTACTGACGCAGCAACTGATAGGCTGGCACTGGTAAATTTAATATTTCCATGCCGTCTACCAGCTGACCTTGAATCACCTTAACAAATCAAGGACATAACTACCTTTCACATTTCAAAGGCTGTTTGGTCACGGTAAAAAAAAAAAAAGTTCTCCTGGCTGATCAGGTCGTGAGGGTCTCCCGCCTAGGAGAGGAGGTCGCCAGCCTAGAAGTGGGAGCGGCCAAGCGCACGCCCGTCTTCTCAGTTACCAGTACCGGCCTATCAGCGGCTGCCTCAGCAGCTTCCCTAGACCAATCATTAGCCTGATTTTTGACCCTCCCGGCTCTCCATACAAAAACACCCGCAGCAAAAGGCTTTTCCCAGGTTGTTAAACCATTGGCAAGTTTTTCCAGGAACTTGCGGCAATGATGACCTTGGTGAGTGAGGGTTTGTTAATCTGTACGCGCACGTTCTGTGTGTATGTGTTTGTACGTGCACTTTTTCTGCCCTTTCCGTCAAGCAGTGACTGAGGGACGTCTAGAAGGTCCAGAGGCAGGAGAACGTCCATCCATCACGAAGACCACATCTAGTCCACCTAGTACATCTAGTCCACCTAGTACATCTAGTCCACCTAGTGCATCGAGTCCATCCAGTACACCTCGTCCACTTAGTCCACCTAGTACATCTAGTCCACCTTGTCCACTAAGTCCACCTAGTACATCTGATCCATCTTGCCCATCTAGTCAACCTAGTCAACCTAGTCCATCTAATCAATCTGGTCCAGCTAGTCCACCGAGTACATCTAATGCATCTAGTCCACCTAGTACATCTAATCCATCTAGTCCACCTAGTACATCTGATGCATCTAGTCCACCTAGTACATCTAATGCATCTAGTCCACCTACTACATCTAGTCCACTTGGTACATCTATTTCACCTAGTCCACCTAGTCCATCAACTGTAATCCATCTAGTCCACCCAGTTCATCTAGTGCATCTAGTCCATCTTCCACCGTCCGAAGTACCTTTTCCCGTCCATTCATGCTCCACCTGTTTTCAGACGAAACATTCAGTTTTCCCTGCTACTACCCCTCAGACGTTTGCAGGGTTTGATCTCCACAAAGCCATGTATAGAGTAGAGCATACGGGAGTGGAGGGATCACAGAAGAACACGGAGGGGAGGTGGGGACGGGATTCTTCTTTTTATTTTTTTTTCCCCTTTGCGGAGGCAGCAGGGATGCAGGATGCAAAAACAAAAGGAGGACATCTAGGTTAGAAAACACGGATGAATGCCCCTGAAAGGGGGCCTGCACACTGGCTTTGGCTTGTCTCCGCTCATCCCCGTCCGTGACTCAAAGCCAAGCCTGGCTGTCATGGCACTGCTGTGGAGTTGGCGCCGTTGTGTTGCACCGCTTTCTAAATCATTAAAAGAAAAAAGAAAAAAGAAAAAAAATGAAAAAAGCCAAATAAAACTTGCTAATATCCTTTTTATGTCAATATTCCCATAACCAAAGACCATGACCCTGTAACTTCAGAGACATGGTCAATGTTGCGGTGGGAGATAAGCCTAAAGATACCTTGACGTGGATAATATCGATGGCACCTGTATACAATGTACTCTATGTCAATAAACAACATTTTTATTTTCAGGGCACTGCATATCACAATAACATTTAAGTGATAATGAGCATGGCTTCTAGCAGAACGCTCCCACTCCTATTCTCAGAGTAGGACAAGCAGCACAAGCTACAGACGCTGTCTGCCGGTTCGTTGCCGTCTTAGAAAGACTCCCCACACAGAAACATTATTAAAACGCAAATGTTGGCTTCTCTGAGAATGTTAATGTCTAGTTGAGACTTGTGATGAGATTCAGAGACACCGTGGACTGCTTGACTTGTTGACAGCTAGGACTTTTACAAAATGTAGAAAAGTGTGATTCCATGCAAGACAAAAACATGCATTTGCATACTGTAGTTTTATGAGATAATCTCTTTGATGATCTTTGCATGTATACTTTTCCCTGCACGTCCACTTTGGAAGCAAAAATATCCAAGCGTTCAAAGTCAGTGCTTTTACAGCTCCCCCTACCGGCGGAGAAGGGAACTTCCAGAGACGTCACCTGGATTTACATAGAAATACTAAATACCATTTTGCGTTGTTTTGCAAAAAAAAAAAAAAAAAAAATGTATAAAAGGATTCTACATGGATCTTTCTTTGACACAGACACACCCACACACGTGGGCAACGGTGATTTCCCTGCTGTTCAAGTCAATTACAACACACACCGAAACAAATGGATCAACAATGGAAGTTTGCGTGTAGCGCTTCAGAGACGCATGATTGAGCCCTTCTGCAGCCACTTTATCTCCTGCAATGCCTCATTTGATCTTAATTCCAGCAAATAAAGGATGCATTGCTGCAGACAGCAGGGGGGTGTTTTCTGTGGGGTGGGGGTGGGGGTGGGGGCGGGGGAGGGCGGGGGGGCGGCAGTGAATGGCAGCCGCTGTTGTGGTGCATTACACCACTGGTCAGATACTGGGAAGCCGTGGCACAAGCGGCTTCCCAGCTCTCAAGGACACCTTATATTTGCCCAGTTTCAGTCTTGCATCACAAATCTCACCCACTGGAGTCTCCGTCTGCAGAACCCACAGCACGGGGGGGGGGGGGGGGGGCAGGGCAGCGCCTTATGGCAACAGTTCATATATTTTCCTTTTCATTTCAAGGCAGTGACGCGTGGGCGCTTTACTTTTGGCGATAGCGCACGACAATGGCAATTTCATATCGACCCTTTGTAAGATAAGCCCCGGTTCAACTTTGCACAGTGAGTTTACAATCAATGACGTAGAAATTGCGGAGAAGTGATACTCAAATAGGTTTAAAAAAAAAAACAATTAAAAAAAACCTCCCCCAAAAAAGCAATATTACCCACACGTGTCCAAACAGTTGCAAAACAACGTTATCCTTATAGATTATCGTCCATTGATCGGATTCATTCACTCGTTTATTGTTTTCCCGTCACCTTAGCTCGTGGAAAAAAAAAATAATAATAAATTTGGACGAACACTGGCAGAAAAAAAAAAGTAAAAAAAAAAAGGCGCAGACGCGACCGACAGACCGGGTGCGCGCGGGGCTTTCCAACAGTCTGGCGTATTGAAAATCCACAGGGGGGGGGGGGGGGGGGGGGGGATGTTGGATTTAACCATGATGCGAGGAGTTCATCATTCCAATACGACGTAAAGCCTGGATTATTAGGGTGACGCCAACAAGCAGGGGGACACATCATGGGGTTTGGATGAGTTGATATCCTCTTCCCCAATCGTATTTTTTATTTTTTATTTTTTATTTTTTTTTAGTCTGACCAAAGCTGTTAAAACTGTTCTGATACAATAAATAAAAATATGAAAAGGGAGCATGCGGGGTGTCACTTGGATGCGTGATGTGGAGACAATAAAATGCAAAAAAAAAAAAAAAAAAAAAAGAAAGAACGAAAGATAGAAATGCCATTTACCTTCAATAAGTTAGAAGTCTCTCGTATGCATGTCGTCGTAGACGCAACCCTTCCAAAGGGCATTTACAAAATCCATGAGCTTGGTTTTTGGGTTAAGTCCACAAAATCATGTTTAATATTACATAGGGAACTGGATATTTTGATGAAAGAAGACGAGCTCAGTGTGCTCCAGTATCGTTCCAGTTTGGCAAAGCGGTCAAAAAAACCAAAAACGCATCCAGAACGCATCAGTTGACTGATTATTTTACATTGTTCCAGGATGTCACGTCCTTCAATATGTCTGAGGAAAACACGCAAAAAAACCCCAGTTTGGATTATTCCAAATGTCCAAAGTTACTCTCCCAACATTCCGCTCGGGTCGAAACTCTCTTTAAACAAAGCGTGACACCTGGAGAGGTGCGTCGTTCTCCAGCGTGTGCGCGTCCGGGACGCACCGCGTCTCCACTAGCTCCACTCCACGGTCCCTCCCTGTGCCCGTGCGTATGTGCGTGTGTGCGTGTGTGTGTGTGTGTGAAGCTTTGGATTGGATTCAGTCTCTCTGAAAAAAAAAAAACCCTGTGGGGGTTCGTCACCAAAAGCAGAGCCAGCAGCCCCCCCTTCTGGAGCCCGAGCACCGCGTGGGTCATGCCGTGGCGTGGCGCGCGGCGGAGGGACGTGGACGGTGTGTCCGCGTCACATACCACAAATATCACTGATAATTATACAATGAAATGTACACAAGGACATGGAATACGGATCAACAAATAATGCAATCCAAACAAATCCTTGTTACGAGTTTTTTTAACCCAAAAAAAACATATAGTACATATATATATATATATATATATATATATATATATATATATATATATATATATATATATATATATATATATATATATCCACATTTAAATATATATTTTAATAAATTACATAAATATTTAATATATAAAATAATATAAATAATTAAAAGACACACACACAGGTGTGTGTGTGTGTGTGTGTGTGTGTGTGTGTGTGTGTGTGTGTGTGTATTTATTTATTAATTTTTAATTTTACAATATTTCAGAGTGATGACTATTGGTGTTTTCAAGATATTTACACAAAATAAAACCAAGCAGTTAGAGGTGGTGGTTAGAACAGCGAGAAGAATATATCAAGTTCAGTAAATGTCCTTACTTCACTCGAAAGACCATTTTTAACAATATTGCGATATATCCCACTTATATCCAAATGATATTTCGTCTCATATATATATAATATCAATATATCAATATATCAATATCATGGGACAGATATTATATCAATATATCAATACCAAAATTACTATATTATGTTGATATCAGAATAATGATATTATATCAATATATTGATATCATGACAACAATGTTGTATCAATTTATTATTTTCACAATAACTAAATTATATATATATATATATATATATATATATATATATATATATATATATATATATATATATATAACTTTAACAATCTTATAGTTCTATATTGATATCATGATTACAATATTATTCCAATATATCCATATCAGGATAACAATATTATAATACATATATTACCCATCCTTACTATGACTTGTATTATATATATATATATATATATATATAACTTTAACAATCTTATAGTTCTATATTGATATCATGATTACAATATTATACCAATATATCCATATCAGGATAACAATATTATAATACATATATTACCCATCCTTACTATGACTTGTATTATATATATATATATATATATATATATAACTTTAACAATCTTATAGTTCTATATTGATATCATGATTACAATATTATACCAATATATCCATATCAGGATAACAATATTATAATACATATATTACCCATCCTTACTATGACTTGTAGCACCCCCCCACACACACACAGACACACACAAACACACTCACACACAGTTTGGGGTTTGGCCTTTTTTTAATCAATTGAATTATCTGCGCTTAATGGGTTTTTATGGTTACATATGAATAAAACTTTTTTTGTTTTGTGAATAAAGGACTCCAGAAGTCTATCTCTTTATCCCTCTCTCTCTCTCACTCTTTCTCTCTCTCTCAACACACACACACACACACACACGCACACACGCACACACGCACACACGCACACACGCACACACACACACACACACACACTGAATAGCACTAAATAAACATACACACACACGCTATATATCTTTTGGCAATGCTGATGGGGGAGCCTTATGATGTGGAACCCGGTGAGATCAGAGAGGCTCTCAGGGTAAAAGTGCACAAAATGGCAACCTCTCTTCTCCTCTCCCACTCCCACTCCCAGGCCTACTCCCACTCTCCCTCTCACCCCGTTTCTTTTCAAATCAAACATGAATCAGTCGTGTACGCGCATGCACGCTGATGTCGGACTATACTGTGGGAAATGAAAGGTAATCAGACCAAATCCTCCACCCCCCCACCCCTGTGGTCTCTCAAAGGTAGGAACAAATAATGTAAGCCCTGGATATTAGCATACAGCATTTTTCATGTCGCAATAGAGATGAAGAATGATATTGTTACGAGTTTCTTCATGTCGCAATAGACATGAAGAATTTCACAACCCCAAATTTTCCAGCGCCCACATTACTTACATTTAGGAGAGGCAGAGACCGCATGCGGTTCGTTTTTATTATTTACATTTTTGGGGGACATTTTGCGTCAAAGCTCAATCCTGCTCTACGCTACAGTTTCCTGACTTTTTTTTTTCTGCCACGTCACACTTTTTACGGCACAGCATCATCCTGTTAAGCACTTAGAACAAGACGGACACGTACAGCCGTGTTAAATTTTGTGGCCTTGTGAACAAATCTTAGTCGGGAGCCACTTCACCACAAGAGCCGATGAGGGAGTGAATGTTCGACTCCCAAGGTGAAAATAATCACTGAGGACTGAAAAAAGGTCGAAGCATTCGGTACAATTCATCTTGGATGTGACTGATTTACACTTTGCATTCCACCTAAATAAATAATGACAGATTCCTGTGAGAATTCCATTCATAAATGAGAGTTGACCAAACTCTTCTGACTCTCGTTCATCATTCGGGAAGTCCTCCCGCCCTCACAAATCGATCAAGAGCCGGAAAATTGAACGGCTCTTTTTAAAGAGGGACTCGTCAAGAACCGAATCTCCAAAAGGAGTCGAACCTTTTATCACCAAAAATGGTTCTCACCTTCAGTGTGAAACTTGAGCTCGTTCAGGGCGAACACAGAGCCGATGTTCTGGCTGGAACGGATTAATTAGCGCAGCCTTGCAATTTTGATCTTGCAACACAAGAGCTTGTTTGCATTATTTATTTCTTTGGAATTTGAACCATTTTCACGACAGACTAGCGTCCCGTGGCACAGAGGTTGGAAAGCACTGCTCTACAGTCTAGCAGATGGAGGCTTATGAGGATGGAAACAGCTGAACAAATAAAATAACATATAAAATATAAACAATCCCCCATCACCATCCCATAATAATGACTCATGGTGACAAGAAGTAATTAACAATCCGCATGTTACAGGAATTCATATATGACACAAATGGATTTAGCTATTCAAACATCAAGTAAATTACCACAAATGTGGCTTAATTCCCATATTTTCACCAAGCAGATGAAGCCATCGTAATTTTTTGTGTTTTACCGCTTCATCAGGGCAGTGCATTCATTTTCATTACTTTAGACTTTTACCCTTATTTATAGCGTAATATATATATTATTATTTCATTTATAACTACATTAATTATAACAGTGAACTCCAGTTAAAAAAAAAAAATCTGGATTCATATTTATATATACACCAAAAACATAACCTATCGATATAAAAACAAAGAACATTCTTACGGGAAAGAAAAACCTGTCCTACAAAAATATATATTCTATTGCATAGTATTTTTAAATAAATTGTAATCAGAATATACAGGAGACTGCAGAAAAAAAGTACAATATTCATTTATTATAGATTCTTTATATTACAACACTGGACACGACAAGTGCTTTTACATTGAATACTTTAAATACAATTAAGAGCATGTACATAGTTACTTTAACTAAAGTGGACATGTTAAAGTGGTACTTTTACTTGAGTCATTTGTGTCAGGAGTCTCAGGAGATTACGTTTACTCCTGTAAAAGTAATCTGAGTACTTCCTACACCTTTGCTCCGATGCCATACTGGAGGGGGCGACTTTTGATGTCCAAAATAAAAAAAAGTCCAAATAGCTAAACACTTCACCCCCCCCCCCCCCCAACCCCCTACATACACCCCCCCCCCACACACACACACACTGACCCAACGTGCGCTGGGAGCACTAATCCAGTTGTAATCGCCCCCATCATCCCTCCTGCAAAGACACCATCTTCCTCTTTTTATCTGCCGCAGTTTCAATATTTTTGGCATAATTAATTTGTTTTGTCTCGTGTCCAGATGCTATCGGACGGCTAATGGTGGAGAGCAGCAGTTGGGACATTAAGCTCCCGCTCTGCACGGCCCTTTATGACCGTTCCTCTGCACATATTAGGGCTGGACAGAACGCTGCAGCCACTTCACTTTTGTGATTAATATTCAAGCTATATGCTATAATGCAATATAAAAGCTATATAATTTAATATAAAAACAATATGATATAAAAGCCATGATGCTGCTATACACTTTACTTTAACAGCAACCTACACATACTGGGCTCACCACTTGGCATACAGTAGTACTACTCCCTGTTAACTTCTGAATATATAGATATAAAAAAGAAGCATCCGCTGATAAATTCTGTTTACTTATGTTTATACATATATGTAATCAATATTTTTTTAACAATGAATGTAATAATGTTATTGTATATTATTATTTTACTATTCGTTCATTTATTAATTTCTTTCTTTCAAAATTTCATTTTTTTTTATTATCTTTTTTTTAATCTCATATATGATGGTTATTTTGGTTGTTAAAAGTCACATATTATGAAAATTTCACTTTTTCAGTGCTTATGCACGTGCATTCGGGTCCCTGGTGCGCCAAACTAAAACACAAGCAGAGATAAGACGACCCAGTCAGTTTGTTGTGAGCTGCCTTTGTCCGAAAACATGTGATTCAACAAGCCGTTTAGATTTGCCTCCGCCTCCCACGTCAAGTGGGGGCTCATCAGAATGAGACCGCCCCCCATCCGTGTATCTCCACCTATGGCTTGACAACTACCTTTGTGAAGGTGCGGCCATTTTTTTCTCGCAAGCGCCGGACCCTCTAGCGTTATGTCGAAGCTAAGAGCTAAGCATGGCCACAAAACGTTTTCCTGAAAGAGGAATCAATCAATACTAGTTGTCCGTGACAAAACTGCAGACGAGGGAAATGTAGGGATTTAAAATATAAGTTCTTGGCGTTACTTGCTGCAGGATCCACAATTACGTCAACAGTCTTAGTTTGTGAGTTGAACGTCTGTAAGATGAACTCAATCTTATTTACGCTCTTAAATAATGGAAGAGTAAATTGAGAGACTGGGTGGTGATGTCTCCAGAGCATACCTGTCAATCCTCCTGTATTTTTCCCTTCTCACCAGCTGTCCTCCCGTTCAAATTTTCCCTTAAGTCTCCCATATTTTTAACCCTTCCAAAAAAAAACGGCTGCCGGTAACGTTGGCGGTTGGCTGTGCGATCAGAGTGATTCCCCGTTACTCCAAGCAAAACCAATAAAAACATTGTTCTTTTATTGTAGATGTATTTATTTCCTCCGTCTCCGAATTGAATGAACCAAAAAAAAGTCCCGTGTGTATCGCCCACACCCCCACCCCTTGCTGGCCAGCAATTCCGGAGTTGGTTGTGGAGTATGCGCGGTGTGTGGGGCGTGGTGTGTGGTGTGCGGCGTGGGGCACGGTGTGTGGGGCGTGGGGCGCGGTGTGTGGGGCGTGGGGCGCGGTGTGTGGGGCCTGGGGTGTGGGGCGTGGGGCGTGGGGCGCGGTGTGTGGGGCCTGGGGTGTGGGGCATGGGGCGTGGGGCGCGGCGTGTGGGGCGTGGGCCGCTATATGGCGATCCACAGAGCATATTATGGTCTGTCAGCCTGTTATGTGCGGGGGAGGCAGCGACCATTCATGCCAGAGGAACCAACCCCCCTGAACACATCTCAGCTCAGTGCTTTGTTCGTGCTGAGAGGGGAAGAAAGTCCAGCGGGGAGACGTGAATATGAAGTGAATAATGTGATTAAAGAGTGTTATCCGTCTGTGTGAAATGATTATAATTGCATGTATTGCACACATATAGAAATATATACATTATATAAAATGTATGTCTAAAGATATGGCTGCCAGTACATCAGTGCCAGTAGCCTTCGCGTTCACACTGTGCCCCATTGTCCATTAGAATGTGACATGCCACAGGCGGCTTTAAAGGTCAGTAATTCCATCAATACGATAGCATGAACTTACTAGATGGAACTAGATGATATTATATTTGCCGTTGAGTTATTCCAATTTTATTGTATCCCCGTCTGGGCAAGGGAAAGGGGGCCGGAAGCTGCTGTAAATCCTGCAGCACTTTCTGCTTTGTTCCTGTTTGACAAAAATGTGTGTGAGTGTGGGAAAAATCGGTACCTTTAGTCAAATTCTGTTCTCAAGAGCCATTTTTCGGTGATCATTTTACCTGAGTAAAATGAGAACAAATTCCAACGAGAAAATTGCTGGTGGAAAATGTAGATGTGTGCTGGCCTTTTGTGTGTGTGCGTGTGTGTGTGTGTGTGTGTGTGTGTGTGTGTGTGTGTGTGTGTGTGCACGCGCTTGTACAGTAGGTATATGTGGGTACTGTATGTATATGTATGACCGGGCTGTGTGGGGAATTCAGCTGATATGGATTTCTTTGGCAATTCATTTTTCCCATAGGAAACCTATTGTGAAACATTTCGGAAGAAAAAGTGAAATGTTTTGTAACCGCTAGATGACACCTTCCACAAAGTTAAAAGACACCTGGAGGGATCAAGCCTAGCTGCTTTGATATATTTCATCTGTATATGGTTTGAAAAACCGTAATAAGAGTAGTGCGGCCAAATTAGGCAAAAACAATAGTATGTGCAATAACAGTAAGTGTGTAGCGCTGCCAGCACATTTAATAACATATAAAAGAAAATATATGTGATCAGCTCGTCTTCATTCATCTGTATCACTAAGAAGGGTTTTTTCATACAAGTGATCATTTTCTAAAAAGGACAAAGTAAGGCCAGCCAAAACTGGACTATCAACACTTTAAGCCTAATCAATAGAGTTTAATGCATTAAGGACGTGATGTCTCTTGACGCCAAAATGTGCTGTTAGGGACCAGATCATTTTACTGACTTACTTTTTAAAATCCTCTTCATAAGAACTTTCTCCAACCACCGATGAAAACCCCCATTAGGTTTGGCAGATCAGATGTTTGAACAAAATCGTGCATGTGTGAGGAGCAGTGACACGCATGTGGATGATGAATGTCGAGTTGGATTGGACCAATAGATGATTGTGAATTTGCCCTGTTCATCTTCAAAGTGTGTTCAAAAATAACGGTTCACAGGAAATCCGTCATCAACAAAAGGTAGATAAAAGCCACCAACATGTGGATGCTGCCCCAGCCTCTCTTTTGTGATATTTACATCACACACACGCACAGACACGCACACGCACACGCACACGCACAC
>NC_137195.1:18006542-18069042 GCF_960531495.2 Zeus faber | reverse complement strand
GGGGAAATGAAAAAGAAAAAAAAAAAAAAAGCTGTAAAACATGAGATAGTTTGACTTAACTAACCAATCCTAAATCACCCTCAGATTGTCTTTAACATTTTTCTAACTCAACAGTCAAGACACCTTTCTAACTTTTTTCCAGCAAATTTGCTGGTGAAAACCTCTATCCTTGTGAACCTTTGAACTTTTACCTATAGGAGACCATCACTTGGTTTGGATAACTCGATGTACATTTGTAAATAAATAAATATTTTACTTATATATTATTACTTTTCGCTATATATTATTACTGCTTATAATCCTTATAACCCATTGCCTTGACAGTCGTCTGGTTTCTTTCAGGTGGTGAATGTGGGAAACTATGAGGAAGTGATCCCAGGCAAATTTATACTATAATTAGTATAACTACACTCTTATAATACCATAAAATAATTCCCCATGTCAATATTCTATGTAAAAGTGGTCAGCTCAATCATAGCTCATCTTTCTATGTATATTTGCCAATTTTCAGGGACAAATTCCCCATAATTTATGAAAATTATGGGAGAATTATGCGAAGATATGACCTGAGGAACACCCGTGGCAAATAACAGTGTTCTACTGCAAAGTGCAGCAGGAGCCCTATTTCGTGCACTTCTACTATAAAGCACAATTGCGTTATGGCGTTTAAGCACCACGGACAGCGAACCACAACAGCGCCAACCCAACGGAGTCGTTTCAGAACCACGGACAGCGCCACTGCAGCGCTTATGTTACGCTCGCTTCTGTTTTTCGGCCATATCTGCACATTTTGTGGCATCATTTTTCGTACTTAGGATTTAAAATGCTTATAATTTCGACGTGTATCCTATCGACAGTACAAACAGAATGAATCGGAAATGATGGTATGTATGTATTATGTAACCAAGACCATAGAGAAGGATGTGAGTCAAACTGCAAGTCCAATGTTAAATTCCACAACAAGCAGCGGTTTAAAGTAACTAAGCACACATACTAGTCATTACTGTACTCAAGTACATTTTTCTAGTATCTAAACTTAAGTACATTCCATTTCGAAGATTTTCTGTTTTTACTCCACTACATCTTTGACTTGTTCCATCTCTGATGCTGTTGTGCTACTTACGTTTTCTTTTTTTACAATCAGATTTATTATTGATGTATATATATGCCAAAATAATTTTGTATCACCAGCTCCTGCAAGGAGCCTCCAAAATAAAGTAAAATAAAATAAATTGTTTGGACTTCTGATGTCTCTGTCCCTGACCTCACATTTTTGTTTGTGAACATATGGGGCTGAAGTAATTTGCACAAGGATTTAATTGATAGCTTTATTTGTTTATTCACTTATTTATTTATTATAAGTTAAGTTTAATATGTTAAGAGATAAGATTATATCACACTTAAGATAAGCACTATCATTTTCATTTTAAGTAAGTTATAAGATAATGTCAGATTAACCTGATCAAAATAAGTCTATTAGACATACATGGATAGATAGATAATATCTATCTATTCATGTATGTCAAATAGACCGACAGATAGATAGATAGATAGATGGATAGATAGATAGATAGATAGATAGATAGATAGATAGATAGATAGATAGATAGATAGATGGATAGATAGATAGATGGATAGATGGATAGATAGATAGAGAGATAGATAGATAGATAGATAGATAGATAGATAGATAGATAGATAGATAGATAGATAGATAGATAGATAGAGAGATAGATAGATAGATAGATAGATAGATAGATAGATAGATAGATAGATAGATAGATAGATAGAGAGATAGATAGATAGATAGATAGATAGATGGATAGATAGATAGATAGATAGATAGATAGATAGATAGATAGATAGATAGATAGAGAGATAGATAGATAGATAGATAGATAGATAGATAGATAGATAGATAGATAGATAGATAGATAGATAAATAGATAGATAGATAGACAGATAGATAGATAGATAGATGGATAGATAGATAGATAGATGGATAGATAGATAGATAGATAGATAGATAGATAGATAGATAGATAGATAGATAGATAGATAGATAGATAGATAGATAGATAGATAGATAGATAGATAGATAGATATTATTCACTCCCTTTAACCAGTCAAACTGGATGTAAGTAATAATAATAATAATAATAATAATAATAATAATAATAACTAAAATAAATATAGATGCTCTTAGCAATACACGTGATCCAGCTTATTAATTTTTGGTAAGTATTACAGTTCTCTTTGTTCTATCTGAAATGCATCACAATGTACTTAACATATAAACATCAAAAATCTTTTTACGTTGTGTAGTTATAGTACGTCCATAGAATATATATATTTTTTATTTTGTGGCTGACCTTTAGACTGACCTAGACATCTCAACATAAAGTAGTTGAGTCCATGTCATTTCATGCTAACTTTCATTACATTACATAAGAAGCAGTTACAGTTCAACCAGATGTCCAACATTGATTTTCATTTGTAATTTTGACAAGTGCATGAGAAAGGTCAGTTCTAAATAAATGTTCCAAATAGCTGAGTTCATAGTTTTTATATTTTTTGTAAGCTCAAAGTAGATTAATTAGTAAATTAGTTCAACAAATGACAAAACAAGTCAGATAATTGTTTTATTAATCAATTGTCCAAAACTGCTGGACAAAATAAGTAAACAAATATCACAGTTTTTATAAGATTTTATAAGTGTATCAAGAGAGCTTGATATGTTTCATGTATCTTGTATAAAAACTAAGCCATCGTAAGGAAGGTTAATATGTTTGTCATCAAGTTGGTAATTTTGAATTTGAGCAGGTAACATTGCATGACAAACATTGTAATCGTTGCTGTAACATCCACGTTAGGTTTCATTGCATCACTGGTGACTTCTGGAGTGCTACTGATGTTGCAGTTGTATCTCTCTGTGATTTGGAATCTGTTACAATTTTGGCAGGTGTGGTTGTCATTTCAAGGTTGAAATGTTCCTGACTTCCCCCACCACCACAACATACATGTTTGTTTGTCAAATTAATGAATGTTATTAGGCCCGCTATCTCAAACAGTTCCTCCTCTGGTAGTTCCGTGTCAGTTTCATTCTCTGTGACTTCAATTTTTGATCTCAGCACATTGATGGTGTTCTTGGTGTTTGTCAGATACACACAGTCGTCCTGATAGCGAGTTGTCACCATCTTCATTGTGTTGGATTGTCCTGTGGTCGTGGTGTGTCAATAATATCTGTCTGGTGTCCGTTGATTTCAAATACTGGTTGAGTTTGGCTGAATGAATTATCACTAGCTACAGAAATACTCTGTGAGTCTTACTCATTCACGCCTATTACCTCTTCCTTGCGCGTGAATCAAGAATTTTATACGACCAATTTGGACAATTGCACATTTATTATTGGAGAAAGTTAATAAACATGCATCATCTTTATTTTAAAGTGATTTCTTAAGCGCTCTATCAAGTAGAGATATTTTAACGCAGAGTCATAGTGATCTACATCAATACAGCCAGTAAACAGATCTACATATGTTATTTGGAATGTTGTTTGAAACACAATTTGTCTTATGTGCAATTCTGTTATTGCAATATAATCTCTTCCAGGAACTCTATGATTTATTCTACCATTCTGATTAAGATTATTTCCTTTAATCAGCCAAGTACAGCAAATCTTGGTAATTTTGTTTCCATGTGCAAACATTCTGAATCATGTTTTTCAGATTTGCTGTTGAACTCATAGCTGCAAATTGTTTATTTCTGGAGTCTCCAAATTATAAATCATCTTAGTGAAATTAACGCCTTAACGCCGAGATGTATGGGAAATCAACACTTCCATTGAAGGTTTTTCCATTCTCCTTTTTTTCATCAGATTTTTCTTCAGTACCTTTTTTTATTATTGTGAGTGACCTTGACAACTGGAGTTTTGGACAATGGCTTCTTTATTGTCTTAGATTTTGTCCGTTTTTCGGCATCTGTAAGAATAACAAAAATAACTTTTGTAATTACTTACAATAACAATAAATTAATTTAATAAAAAATATTTTAATACATGTTATTTGTAATTACTACTTTATTGTACTTTTTATGTTAGCAATGTACAATTATAAAATTCTGTTTAATAGATTTCTAAAAATAATCATAATATATATAATATATATTAATTTATGTATATACTGTACATATATATATATATATATATATATAATATGAGTCTCTTGAGAATCTTGTGCATTACTACTTGTTCATAATCTACATCATCAACCTCAACGGATTTCATCACATCATCATCTTCTTCCGTTGTAACAACAACGGGCATATCATTGGTCCCCTCCGGTGGGTCTTGAAAACATTCAGTTTCCTCGTCATATTTAGGTTGAAATCCGCTGTTTGAAATGTTTTCCAAGTACCGGATAACGCCGCTATCAGATTCAGCATCGCTGCTGTTCTCTGCGTCGCTGTCGTAGAACTGACTATCATCGTGGAAAATGAAGTCCAGTATGAGCTGCTAACACTGACTTGGATCTATCGAACTGGTCAGATTAAGGTCTGCGATATGATTTGGATCTTCCTCCAACCGCTTCTTGTAATCCATACCAAGACGGAGAGTAAAGTTGTCACAGACAAGTGAAACCGGATCCTCATCTTGTTTACGGAAGTGGCGTCAGCATTTCTTCTTCGATGGTACACGTTGGTACACGCCCCTTCCACAATGATGTCTATGTGTGTGTAAAAGTAGTATGATTTAAAGGTTGAACTCTATTAAAACGGTTTCACATTCTGACTTCACATCACATGGAATATGGATGAATGATCTTCACCTGGACAGTCGCTTTAAAGGAAATGATCGATCGGTGTTGTTCAGTGTTGTTCAGCGCCTCGGTAAGTGAACTGCGTTTCCCCATGTAATCTAATTGGAATATTTAACTCCACGATTTAACATTTTTCCACTACTTATAAATCAAACTCAGTTTTGAAAATACGTTGAGAGATTAAAAAAAAAACAAAGGAACACCAATCTGGAAAAATCACATTTTCCTTCTCGAAAGGCTGCTCCTGGCTATTATAGAAATGTGCGAGATAGTGGGTTTTGCTGCAGTGTGTCACATAATAATATAATAATAATTGTATAAATAAAAAATATAAAAAATATAAAAATAATTTGTCAAGATCACAAATACTTTCTTCCATTTAATTAGTTTGTTTAGTGTAGTTATAGGAAAATGTTTATACATGATGTTTATTACAAGAAAAGTATTTTATTTTTTATTTGAAACTATATCTTGCCATTGTTATAACTTACCTTGTTGCATTAAAGTAAATCCTCATTCTCTGGGACGATAGATGCTGTCACAACATAAATTATGACATATTCATGTCGATTAACGATAGTATTGTAATTTAAGTAATTTTTTTTTACTTGGACATCTAGGTTTCCATGAAATACGAAAAACTTTGTGGTATTTATGCGGGAATTTTCCATTGGACGCATTATATTTTTCTGACGACTCGCTGGATCTTGAACACATCACCCAGTAACCCAGTCAGCGTTTTCGCACGATGCGCTGATGAATTTTTAAGGATTCATTTTTTAAATTTATTTTTCAATAATCCGGTAAAGTAATGTGGACCACGTATTTAAAATATAATCTGAACAGATCTACTGACATCTACGAGGTAAGAAACTATACACTGTACATATACACGTAAATTGATATTTTGGTAACTTCTAAAGAGTACAAAGTGACCAATTCCACGCCGCACGCCCTTGGTCCAACTGGACATTCTCATTGGAATATGTACATTTATAGTGAATTATATGATGACGTCATGTCTTACTGTAAATCTCACCTCGTTCATTTTAGAACGAGATGTGTGACGTGGCAGTTAACCAAGACAAACTGAATATTTTGGGTCAAAATCTGGTTGGTTTTTCGCGAATATCTACTCCATATGTAGAACGATTTGGATGAAACTTCTACCACAAGGTCTTTGTGACAGCACACTTCAAACAACATGTAAACCGCGTTCCTTTGTTATGCCAAAGTTGGTGTTCCAGATAGTTTTATGTTTCAAAATTTGGATATTTTTTTGACAATAAGGGGCTACCGAACATTACCAACAGGGTTCCATCCCTATGGGCTGGACCTTTAAATATAGCTGCAGGCAGCAACACATGCGGGTCCAGTTTATCCATTTTAGGTACGTGTTAGTTTTTTTGTTTTCTGTGAAATGCATCACAATTTACTAAACTTATAAACATCAAACATCGTGGAGTTACATCCATAGTACTGTTTTTTTATATTGTGACTGATCTTGAGGACTGGATTTTGGACAATGGCTTCTTTATTGTCTTAAGATTTTCTGCTATCTTCTGGCATCTAGAACAATAACAAAATCACACTTTGTAATTACTTAGCATAACAATAGTAATAAATACAATCTTGTTTTTTAAATAGAATAAATTAATGTTAGTTGTAACTACTTCATTGTATTTTTTCTGTTAATAATGCATAATTGGAAAATTGAGTTGAATAGATTACTTCAATTACACTCGATATTATAATGCAGACAACATTTATGGAACTTTAACATTAATTTGGCATTTGAATTATTACGGAAGAACTTGTCAATACTTAACACTTTCTGTCTTTTCATTTAAATCTGCAACGTTTAGGTGTAGGAAACTGTTTGTATATGAGGTTTCTTTAAAACAACCGTTTATTTTTTATCTTAAACCAAATCTTGTAATTGTTATAACTTACCCTGTTGTATATAAGTACAGTACATCTGGAGTCTCAGTAATAGTAAGTGACATTCTGACAGGTCTCGTGTGTGTCAATGATGACGTATTTACGTAGGTTTTCGTATTTATGGGGATTTGCGATAGTAGTCGAGGTTACCGAATTTTAGTGGTGACTTTTTTCCTTGGATTACATTTTCAATAAGTTACACAAATGCGTACGTTTCAACGACACCTCAACCGTGTTCATAGTTTATGTCATTGTTGTGTTGCACATACTTTAGCCGGGTTGGACATATTTTGGCGTGAACTTTATAAACTTTTGGGACTAAAATAAAATGTAGCTGCAAGCAAACTCCATGTGTGAGTACACATACACAGAACATATTTTGAACTGTCTTCGGTCCCTACAGTTTGTGTGTTACGATTGACTTGAATCTCGCAAAATAGGGAGGGACACAACATCGCATCTAACACCTGGTTAGATACGAACGGAATGCATTTATTTACAAAAAGGGCCAAAAAGATGAAATATAAAACTAAAAGCCCCGCCGACATCAAGCAGATAAGACAATATGCTCACACACACACACACACACACACACACACACACACACACACACACACACACACACACACACACACACACACACACACACACACACACACACACACACACACTCACACAAGCACGTGTGCCCGACCACTACAGACTGATGGAGTCTCCACCACGCTCAACAATTTAATTTCACTCCAGCACTGGAGCGATTATTATTGTTATTAGGGGTCCAGCCCCGCAGGCTGGACCCATTATAACAATAATAATAATAATAATAATGATGATGATGATGATGATGATGATGATGCCGATAATGATGATGATGACGATGATGATGATGATGATAATAATAATAATAATAATAATAATAATAATAATAATAAAATAATATAATAATAATACATATAGCTTCAGGTGCCAATACCTAGGGTCCAGGTTTTTTAGGGTCACTTTACTTATGAATTACAGTTTTCAGAGTTCCCATGAAATGCAGCATCCCTTCCTACTGACACCAATTAAAAATTTCCGAGATCACATGGAACGCAGCATGGACGTTCGTGCCACTTCTTCCTTATTGTCTTAGACTTCGGGCTTCTCTTTGGCATCTGGAACATGAAAACACACAAACAACATAAATATTTCATAACACAACTAATAACACAATAATTTCTAAACTCAGCAAAAACATATTATGAAATGAGAAAATATCTGGGGGAAAGAATCACGAATTGCGGTTATCCGAGTTCCATTTAATGCAGCATTACTTCCAAGTTTTCAGAGTTCCGTGAACGCACAATCACTTCCTGCGTTTGGAGCGCTTTCAACCGGAGAGCCGTGCGTCCACTCAGCTCCCACGTCTTCTACAGAGAACGAATCCACTAGTTTATTAGTGGTGAATGGCGTTGCTCTCTCGGATGGATGAAAGATAAAAATAAAAAATAATTTATTAAATGAAATTA
This sequence comes from Zeus faber, assembly GCF_960531495.2. NCBI lineage: Eukaryota > Metazoa > Chordata > Actinopteri > Zeiformes > Zeidae > Zeus > Zeus faber. The sequence continues at coordinate 18,060,776 of NC_137195.1, read as the reverse complement.
TTTTCTTATTCTTCACGTCGGTTGCCTAAACCAGACACTTTAACCCCGAAAAATACCACGGAGAAAATAATAATAAAAATCCAAACAAAAACAATAGCTAACAATAAACCTCACAAAACAATTTACTTCTTACATCATGTGTTTATATAATTGCTGCTTTCATCAGCTTGTGATGTGATGTCTACAAATCAGCAATCGCACCTTCATTCGTTTAATCAGAAAACCTTGTCTACCAAACCTTGTCTACATATGTCTGCCATGAGTTGGGATTCAAAATCGTGAAAACATGGCCGTCTGACACAAATTGGAATATGTAAGGAATGATCATGTCTGGGTCTCTAGGCAGAAAGGCCGCAATTTATTGCTGAAAATCAAAAGACAGGTTTGAAAAAAAAAACTTGGCATTTCTTCATAAACTCTCGCCGTGACAGGAAATCCATTTCTGTCGCATGCAATTACCAATGTGCTGATTCAGGGGAAAAAGACCCCTGGCTTATGCTATATATATATATATATATATATATATATATATATATATATATGCTAAGGCCGGCAAGGAGCTGAGGTGCCAGCCGGCAGTCACTGTGCTCAATAGCGTCCCCTAGAGAAAAGTAGCACACACAAGCAAACACACGTCAGGTATATCAGGTGTTTGGAATCGTGAGAGTATATAGAGTATTAAATATTTAAAACTGACCTGTAAATGCAAAAAAACAAAACTTTTGTGAAGAAACTAAATGTGTCCTAAGAATCCTGATTATCAGCTGGTGTACATTGGCGTACATACAGTAGTTATTTTTAAGCATATACACACACACACACACACACACACACACACACACACACACACACACACACACAAACACACACACACACACACACACACACACACACACACACACACACACACACATATGCGTGATGCAGCATTAGGAAACTTAAATACATCTACAATAAAAACACACTGTTTTTATTTGCTTGTTAGGAGAATCGATCGCTCAGATCTCTCTGACCTCTGCAGGGCTGCTCTGATCGTGGTGGTTGGGAACCACTGCTCTAGCCCAGTGATGCTAACACGCTCTAGGCTTTATAGAGCGTTAGGGAAGGGGCTATGCTAAGTATGGCTGCAGTGCCTCATCGAGTCACCATTTCAGACCGGCCCAAAGAAATCCTGAACACAAAAATTGTGAAAAACTGTCTAACTCCACAATTCAGTACTATATCGTTCAGTCTTTTCACATGTTTCCAGCAATGATTTTGTATATATATCCGCTGTATGTATAATGTGTTTAGAAAGAAATCACAAAATTTACTTTACTTTAGATTTAAATTTGCTTTATTTGACTTTCAGTCAGTACAAAAACTGAACAGCATACACTAAATGTATTCTTAAAAGAGAAAATCCTTCTCACAAAATCCACAAATTGAGGGTCAACTGACACTGAACGCTCAGCGATCCCCTCAATCCGACTGTAAGTGTGAGTGTTTTGGTTGAACCAGTATCTGCTTCTATTAGCGGATGAATTTGGGCAAAAAGAGTCAAATCCCCAAAGTCCCAAATCCCCAGGACTTTGGGGGAATTGTGGAGGTGGGAGGAAGACTTTATCACATGCTCTTCATCCTCTGAAGGACTCCTGCAACAATACCCAAAACACAGGAACCATTAGAGGACGAATGGACCAGAGAAACAGGGGGAGAGAAGGGCAAGAGAAGGAGCAGGGCAAAGGTAAATTGATTTTTAAGTCACCTTTAAATAAGGGAGAGTGTTGTGTAATGGGTAGATGGATAGCTTGACAGATTCACGGATGGAGAGATATATAGACAGATTTTTTCAGTAAGGCCCACATTTTTAACGTATAACACATCTCTGAGTACTTAAAAAAGTGCTACATCAAATAAATTTCTCTTTATTCTTCTTAATAATATTGTTGTTATACTGTAGCTAACCAATAATAAATGAAATACTTTCTACCATTAATGCGACTTCTGGTGCTGCACGGTTTTGAGGTTAAGCTTCATGCTGCGTTGAGGCTTCCATCAGTTCAACGTGAGCGTAGGCTGCTCTCAATGTTTCTCAGATGCCAGAAAGACTGCTCACATGCGTATGTAGAGCCAGACAGGGTCAATACGGCAATACTCACACGTTGCATTGTGTGGTTATTTGTCAAATACATATTGAAGTTTTTTCCATTTCCGTCCACTTGTGTTCAGCTGATTGGTGCGACTGGAGGCAGGGAGTTTTCTTAATGTTTGTCTGTCTTACAGAGGGGATCGGCGCACAGGCTCGTAAGCAGCGCAGCAGTGGAACGCCATTCCTCCTGCCCCCAAGAGGATCATTATTATCCACAATTATTACAATAATCCTCAGTGATGTATCTTATTGTGGCCTGCGTGCCGCGTATTGAAATGAACAATAAAACTCTTGCCATGTGGACGCACCACGGCCAGAAAGACTCCGTCTCCCTCCCTAAACCCTCACCTGTGGGCAGAGACTCCCACAAGTGGCTCCTGTGCAGAGACCCGGGAGGTGCAGGGCGCGGAGTAAAAGGCGCCCCGGAGTCTTTCTGTGGTCCGCAGCCGGTGCTTGACTACGCCCCTTTGTCCGCCACATTTATATTTTGAATTTTATTTTCAAAATTGTAATTTCTCTTACCTGTTTTACTTAAAAAATGACACAGAATAATTATTTATTACTTGTTAATTGTGATGAAAAATGATAGCTCATCAAAAGAGCCATAATTGGCTCGCGAGCCATAGGTTCCCGACCCCTGTTCTAGGTAATTGGGCTTCGGATCAGGGTGGCTGTACGCCTGTTTCACGTCAGAATAATTAAAGAGCAATTAACCCACCCCCACACACACATGAGGAGAGCCTCTGTCATGACAAGTTTCCATCTGCTCCTGGCTTGTAACATCTTGCCACTCTCTACAATAAACCGGTGCGTTTGCAACATCTCTGCCTGTGTCTCCGTGTCAGAGGGCCCTGAAAAGCCCACTCGGGGGGGCATGTGGTAGGCGGAACTGCCACAACATTATTCCTCGATTCCTGAGTTAAGCAGCCTTGATATGGAAGAGTTTTTTGACGTTACCAAATTAGTGATTGTGATTTGAACGCAGGGAAAGGTGAGTGAAGAGCTTTAATTTAGTCACGGAACAAAAATCTGAACCGCTTGATATCAATCACTCAAAAGGTATGGGTTATGGATGGAACGCCAAATATCCAAGGATATAAAATGTCGTCATCATTTGAAAACAGAGCCACCCACAGACACGGTGTCAGAGCTTGTTTCAGCGGCAGCGTTTTAATCAAAGTTCTGACAGCGTACAGGTCGTTTTTATTACTTCTTTCTAGCTGTATTATTAAAATGAAGCCTCTCTAATGTCTGTCTTCAATGTGAAGGGGCGTCCGGTGTGGAGATTACGAAGGGGGTTCCTATGAGGTGAGCGGGTTAGGGCGGACAGGTTAAAAGATAAAGCAGCTATTAGCGTCGGCTCTGACAGGATGACTCAATTCAGCCTGTTCTAGTCATATTAATTAAATATACATTTGTGTTTCTTTGGCAATTAGTTTCCTTTCATTTTTTTTTGTCGAAAATGCTCTCCACAAATTGAGTTGAGGCTTTATCCTTTATTATTAATTTGACACTTCAGGTGCACAGACGGCACTGAATGCAGACCGCTGGAGGAAATGCACCAAAATCCCCATCACTGTACACAGCGAAAGTCACAGTGGCATGGTATTTCTTAAAACAAAAACAGAAAAATCGATATGTATATATATATTTACAATATGGCTTATACAAAAGAACATCACCAATGAACAAGCGGAAATAGTACCTTGTATGCTTGCTGGCGATTATAACAGAACGTTTAAATTATTACATTATTTCGACAGGGTGAAAACTGTTTCACAATCATTACAATTTTATATGTAACATACATAAACATTCAATTTATGTAAAGTTAATGTCTATATGTTGAAATGTATAAACAGATAAATGATATGAAGTGATATTTATGGATTGAAAATTGTATTATAATAATTGAAATTTGTGACAGAGCGATTGGAACAAAAGTTGTCCTGCAACAACTATAGCAGTAAAGGAGGAGAAGACGTAAAAAGACGTAACGAGGAGGGTGTGTGTGTGTGTGTGTGTGTGTGTGTGTGTGTGTGTGTGTGTGTGCGTGTGTGCGTGTGTGCGTGTGTGTGTGTGTGTGCGTGTGCGCGCGTGCGTGTGTGTGTTTCACAGATTTTGTCACGTGAGATTTTTTTCCAAACCTGAGTTTGTGCTTTGCTTTGTTAACAAGTTTCTTTTCTTAGGCGGGAGTGGAAAAGTGGGGGAGAACGCGAAGCTCGTATTTAATTTATTTATTATTAGCCGCCTCTTCATGCGTGAAACATTCATAAAGTTTTAATTTGTATTCCTCTCTCAGCAGAAGTTGGTGAGGAATGATGTCATTCATTTTTAAACAGGACAAACTTTCCTATTTAACACAATTTTAAGTTTGAGCATGCATTACGCATTACGCCACATCACACATGCACATATCTTGAAAGGAAAACATTCAACTTTTTTTACGTATAGTAAAATGCCTCATTATGGACATAAAAATGGTCATAGTGTAGTGCAGGCGTTTTCAAACTACATGACAGTCTACCTGACAGGTACACAACATTTCTAATATTATTGTGACTAATATAGCAATATTTTATTTTTGATAAAACAAATGTTAAATAGGTTTAAAAAATATCATCAGTCCTATTTAATATATTTGGAGCTCTCTGTTCTGTGATATAATAAAAGTAGAATTACTTTAAAATGTGAATTGCAATACATCGATAAGCAAAAATTTGACTTTAAGAGAGGGTAGGGCGGTTGGGGGTGCACGGGCATAGAACGTAATATAATTTGGCAAATACGGTCTCCCGTTTATTATTTACAAGTCAAGTATTTACACAAAACATCCAGTTTTTTAACCAAATTAAGTACCATTGCATAGTTTCATGCAAGTAAGGGACTAAGGAAATAAAATAAATCGAAATCTTTCTCTATTAGATTCCATATATATGGCTATATTATAATCACAAGATTTGCATATAGAGCGGGGATGCGAGATCCAATCACAAGTGGTTATTCGACAGCTCTGAGCAGAGAGGTCGAGAGCATCCACCCCCTCTCTCCCGCTCTCCCTCTCCCTCTCCAGTTTCAGAATACAGTAAACTACACTTACACCGTTTCAACGCTCGGATTTTTCCTGGCGGATGAAAGATAAAATAAAGACGTCTGCCCCTTACCATAACCCTATCCCGATCAATGGAGTCGATCGCCGATTGATGATATAATTCTAAATCTGCCCAAGCCTAGTTCAATAATAATAATAATAATAATAATAATAATCATAATAGTAATAATAATAATAATCAAAGGAAAAGCAGATTTGTCAGATTTTCAAATTTAACAGATGTAAAAAATTGGGCTTGTGGGACTATCATTTTTTGTGGGTTGAATTTTATAGTAGAATGTCTGAAGGTTTAGGACTCACGTCGACTGTGGTGGTTTTTCCTCTGCTAAGCCATAATAATGTCATAATGAGACTACGGCCACTGGCAGATCTGAGACTGATGTAGAGGATATACTTGAGCTTTTACTTAGGGCGCTATTCCAGACGTATTAGGGATTAAATGTGTATATATTTTAAGGGGCACGTTCCGGGGAGATTTATGGATCACATCGTACTACATCTCCACACAAAGAGGATATACCGACGGGCTCCCATAAAACAACTCCCATCCAGAGTCGGAAAATTGAACGACACATTTTACTGAGTTACTCGTAAAGAGCCGAACCCCCAAAAAGGGCCAAACTTTTCATCGCTCGTCTTGAAGAATCATGAAATTAGTTTTTTCTTGACCAATGTCATGCAAAGCCAGACCACTCCAGTGATGCGAGACGAGCCAACGATTTGTTCGTTGCGAACAAATCTTTCACAATGAGTCAAGGAGTCGGGAGTCACTCCGGCCAAAGAGTCGTTCATTCGTTCATTTTGTTTGGTTTGTTCGACCCGGTTACAGCAGCCGGGAGCACAGGGCGTTCAGCTGAGACTCGACTTTCGATTTGCAGATGAAAAGAGCTGTGAGCAGCCGCTCGAGCAGGGGGACGGAATCGATTCGAGCGCATATCTTTTCACTGAGTCACTTGTCAAGAACCGATCCGATAAAAGAGCCGGACATTTTCATCTTTCAGCTCGTCCACAACACTCTCCATCGAATCTTGTTGAGACTAAAAGCTGGCTATACAGTACAAAGAACTGTGCAGATCAGTATTTAGCCAACAAAGGGATAGTGCTTATTGTTGAATGTCAAAAAAAATGTCTAATTACAGAGGCCAGAGGTCAATCGTCAGTTGAGCAGAGCAATGAAAAACTGACCCACCTTTGAGAAGATGACACAGCCCACACAAGCTCTTTCCTTTAAAGTGGACCAACGCCCAACATTATTTCTTCAATGTTATCCTAATGTCATTATTTACTTATAAATCCAACAAATTAGGACAAACACACTACAAAAACGTCCAGACTCCTGATTGGTGGAGAACTCACTGGCTGCTGGCCGAGCACACGGGAAAAAGCTCAAAATCCCATAATCACGCATAATGACAAATCAATATTTTATTGAATGTGGGCCGAGGAGGTTCGGTAATTGCATTTATTCGTACATATTTTTAAAATGGAAAGGCTTTTAGACCTTTTTCGAGGATTGTGGGGCACTGTGTAAATAGCGGAGCGATCATTCTTGTTTGTTAATGGAGATTTTCACACAGCCATGTAAATAGATGTGCGGTGGGCGGCTCAATTAGGGTGTGCCCAAAAAGAGAAAAGGCTCTTAGACTGTTTTATAAAAAATAATAAAAAATCGAATCAACAATTTAAAATTAGCTTCCAGAATACAGCTGAAGTCAAACTATTTCCCGTTTGATGGACATTTTTGCTGAAATTGTGTGTTTCATGTCGAACCCCTTTTCAACAGAAAATCTTTAAATGGACGATTTATTCTGTGCATTCTAAGGGACAAGAAACGAGTGCACATAATGCGCTTTTGTGATTTTACACGTGTCTTTGATGGAAATGTGGATCGAACTGTGCGATCTAGTGATGCCAGACTTGAAAACGATTTGTTCATATCGACTGAATCCTTCGCGTGAGTCCGGAGTAGGGAGTCCTTCTGGTGATGGAGTCGATCATTGGTTCAGTTCATATAATATATAATTTATAAACAAATGTAATCAACAGGACTATTTTCGAATCCTGGCAACCTTGACACCTGATCTGTGTGCAGAAGGTAGCACTTTTGCAATAGTAAGTCTAAATCCAAACACATCCTCTGAGCAACCCTGAGCCCCCATTTGGTAATTCTACCCAGCAGCACAATACATGCGCTACATGACAGGGGAGTTTTCTAATGTAATCCTCCATAACATATTCTGGGGTTTTTTTTCAAGATGTGCCCAATGTGAGAAATTGTATATTGGCGAAACAACTTGTACCCTTAGACACACAATCAGTGAGTGCAAGGATCCTCAAAACAACGGTAATTATCCTGTTTGGATATGATATTTGGTCTCATGGCCTCATTGCCTCTGGCAAAGCACAGGCCTTCCAGATCCAGTTTGATTTTTGTCTCTAACTGATGACGGTTAATGGCTTTCTGACTCCCTGTCATGGGCTTCAAGCCTGAGTGTGCTGCGCTTGGTAGATTATGAGGTTGTACATTGTCACTTTCTTTGTCGTGGATGACAATGAAAATGCCACAAGTTGAACCTTTGTTTTTTTTTGTATTTTTTTCTTTACCTCTACATTTCGTTTGCCGATGAAGCCAATCAGCTCAGATTGAGTTTTACGTTTGAGTTTCTTTCGGCTTTCCTCTTCTCCCCCCCTCGCTTCCCCTGGGAGACATGGATGAGCATGGATTTTTCCGTGGGTGAGCGTCTGCTGCGGCCGCTGCCAAATGTCTCGCTCATAAGCACTTCGCTGCACTTCCTGGCAGCGGGTGACCCCTTGTCATCACGGCAACATCAGAAATCCATTCAGCGGAGAGATTTGACACAAGTCAAGAGCCCAAATCAGAGTCTAGATGGAGCCATAATGGACAGTGGGAGTTGTTACGCCTTAGATTGGTGACATCATATCCAAGAAGCAATGCTGCAGTTGCTTTATCATAAGTATGTGAAATAATGTATTATATATTATTATTTTGGCTATTTCTGAATATTTGGCCATTTCTATTTTATTCTATCTTTATTTTTACTTTTCAGACTATTAAGCTATTTTTTTTTTTTTTTCATTTTTATGCTAATTGTTTGTACAGAAATGCACAAATCCCCAACATGACAAATTCCTCAGATTTGAAAATGTGCTTGTGATGTTCTGATGTGCAATCTCTAGTCAAGCTTCATGAAAAGGGGGAAAGCGTGGTTTTGCTGTAAATAAGCATGACGATGATCTGAGATTTGAGAAAAAAAAACATTTCCTTATTGATTCAAAGTGCATTGGGACAACTACGCTTTTATGAACAGGGCTGTTTAAAAGGAACCACAGTCCATTAGCTCCGGGCTCCAGTGAGTCCTTCCTACTCTGCAGGGATCTCTCCATGCCACGTGGGAGGATAATCCCAGTAATGGGATAGTGGGAGTTGCCCACTCACATCGGCGCAAACGTTAGCTGAAAAGCACTCGCTTCAAAAAAGGTACCTTTAGTCATGTACAGTAACAAAAGAACAAGATCCATTGTTGCTCTATACTCCGTGAACAATGGGAGGCTTTCAAACTTTAATGGTTGGGCCATTCCATTTCAACTATCAATTATTATTATGATTATTAATATAATTATTATTATTATTAGTAGTAGTAGTAGTAGTAGTAGTAGAAGTATTAGTATTATTTTCAGGGGTCCAGCCCGCAGGATTTTATTATACTTGTAATTTTGTGCTAAAACTGTACGGAACAGAACAGCCCCAGAAACTACCAAATCGATCCACACATAGAGCAGAAATGAGTGCAAAACCAACATAATCCGAATTCTTGCCGAACGCTTGCGCTTCATCGACATACCAACGTTCGAAAACCAATGGAACGAGATGAGTTTTAGGTGAAGGCGCTTTGTGACATCATCATCCAATTCAGTGTAAATGTGCAGATTATGGTTCTGAATGTTCATTTGCACCGTGCGCAGTGTAGAGTCAATCGCTCTTTAGTGGTTAGAGATAACAAAGTAGGCGTGTATGTGTCTGGTAGATGTATGTCTGTGGATCTGTTCATTGATATTTTATCTCTTTGGTCCCCGATAGTTTGCTGGATTCTTGAAAAAACACGAAAAAAATGAATCCGAGGAAACTCGTCACCATGTCGAGTCCAGTCCACTCAACTCGGGGAATGAATGATGCGTTCATGTACTAGGATCGCGTTGGAAAACTAGAGCCTGTGAAATTGTAATTAATCACGGAAATACGCCAACGTTTTTCATATTTCGGATATTAATCCACAGAAAGAAGTCACGAGTAAAATGACGTATTTGGGATTACCTTCGAAAACCTCCGTACAGAGTCATTTTTTACCCGCACAGACCAAACATCAACTTCCATCACTAAGACTATAGATCTACGAACACAAACAATAAGGTGAGTTAATTACAATGACAAGGTTTGGTTAAGAGTCGAAAATAGAGAGTTGTTTTCAAGAAACTTCATGTAAACGTTTCCTACAGCTAAACGTGGGGTCGAAATTACAATATAGACAAGTTATCTATTTAACTGAATTTTCCTGTTGTGGATTGTTAACTGTGATTGTTAAAACAGATAGCAAAATTATATCTATGAAAAAAATCTATGTAGATGGGAAGCCTCTAAATATAAGTGTTGAATCCCCATACATATCGGTCATAAGAGACTCATTTCATCAGGATTATTCAAAGTTTGGAGACCCCAGGAACAAGCTGCATCAGTTTAACAGCAATTCTTAGAAAAAAAGATCGATCATGTTTGAACATGGGCACAAAATACTAACTTAGACAATGTTTTGAGTAAAGGAACTTATCTTTATCAGGATATGAAAAAGTCTATTAGAATACAAGATAATGTTCCAGGAAGAGATTATATTGCAAGAAAGATTATATTCCAGTATAGATCAGTATAGACCAGCATAGACCAGTATAGTCACATTGGAACCGGGAATTTGCACAGGATCTGTTATATGTATCTAACACGACTTAACAGGACCCCAAGTATTTCTGCCTGCAGCTATATTTATTATTATTATTATTATTATTATTATTATTATTATTATTATTATTATTATTTATTTATTTATTTATTTATTTATTTATTTATTCTTAATTTTAGCTTATATCACTCACTTGAAAGCCATACATGCAAAATATTGCACTCCACATCCGCACCTTCGGCCTGTTTTATTTTGCATATAACGAGTTATAACGCATGATGAACATCTCACACAGTTGGCACAACACGGACAAATTCCTGCGATAAATCAAGTTCGGTGGAAAAATGTAGTGGAAAAAGTTATATATATATATATATATATATATATATATATATATATATATATATATATATATATATTCCTTTAGAGGAAGGCCAAGGTAGTTGTTTATTTTGCCTTTAAATCAAACGTCTGTCATCATCGTGAGGGCGAATAGTAATGAACTGAATCAAATGTCTTAATCAAGCTGAGGGATCGGCTGTTTTTTTAAAGGGCAAAGGGGTGAGTGGACAATAGATCTGTGTGTGTATGTGTGTGTGTGTGTGTGTGTGTGTGTGTGTGTGCGTGCGCGTGTGTGTGTGCGTGTGTGTGTGAGTGTGTGTGTGTGTGTGAGGAAAGCAAGCTCTGTATCTATCCCGGCACAATGACACTGAGAGGGCCTGACAGACTTGTCCTCTGTCAGCAGATGGAGGCATACATAATTCAGTCTGGAGGCAGTTTCATGCTGCTTCTCTTCCGATCTCATCACCGTTCCCCAAGACAAGACAATGAAGACACTACGGAGGCACACAAGGTACAAACAGAACCTAGACTACCTTCCTTGCACACCAATGTGGCTGTTTATGTGAACTAAGGACTAGAATGCTAAGGACACGGAAGTAAATCAACATGCAGACAGGCACAGATCATCCACAGAGACATAATAGTCACTCTGGCAAAAGACTAATTTGCTTGTTTTGTTCGCCATTAAGAAACCTCAGCCTGAAAAAACAAGCTGAAGGTTGATATTGTGAGTGGGCGAGCGAGAGAGACATAGTGAGAGAGAACGAGTTAATGAACGTTTGACTCGGTAGTCGAAGATTTGAAAATAATTACTGAGGATTAAATGATTGTGGAGAAAGAAAAAACTGAGGCATTTGGCATAATTCATATTGAATGTGACTGATTTACACTTTGCATTCCACCAATATAAATATTTGTTGATGGAATTAAATGATTCCTGTGAGCACTCCATTCACAATTCAGAGCTGAATTGACTTTTCTGACTCTCGTCCATCGCTCAAGTCCTGCCTCGCCCGTCCGTGCATTCTACCAACTGAATCAAGGGAACGAAGAGTCAGAAAATGCAACAAATCTTTTTACCCAGTGAATTGCCAAGAACCGAATCTCAAAGAAGAGTCAAACCTTTCATCATTAATGCAATAAGAATGGACACCGAAAATACTCCTGTGGACTGGACGTATAATAGGATTAATTAATTTTTTTCAGTATGCATAAAATGATCCTTTAATTTTAAACAATCTAAAGGCAGGAATTCTTTGCTTTTGTCTTCCTTTCATTTTTCTTCCCACCAGCCTTCCAACCAGCGTGGGGGTGTCAGGAGGTCACTCTGGTGTCAGATGGACTCTCCAAAATACAGTACAGACACAAACCCACAGGGAGGGTTTTTTTTTCTGCTAAAACAGCAGAATGGCAGTGGTAGAGCGGTGGGTGGGTCAAATGCATTTCAATGCAGTCCCCAGAACCACTTTGGGACCCCTCCTCCTCCACCCTCCGTCTCTCCACCCTCCACTTTCAAACCTGCGGCTCTTTTGTCAGTCGTTGTTTTTTGACAATTCTATTTATTGGGGTTTTCAAAAACTATAATTTTTTTCAATATAGTGGAGGAGATAAGCTTGTATATGGAAGGTATTGTGCATTTATTGACAAAAGCATAGAAATTTATCCAGTGTTTCTATAAACCATGACGTTTATTTTTAGAAGGGGAGGCATTTCAGATTTGACCTCTGGGACTAGGCAGAGGGCCAACAAATTTTAGGCTGTCAAATTAAAAAATCGCCACTTTTTTGCAGGCATAAAGGCTGGATACATCAATTCTGTTAAATTTTTACGCTCTTATTACACATAGACTGCACAGAACTGCTGTAAACAGAACACAGTAAAACACGCACAAAAACCCCCAAAAGGTGAACTTCGCACAAAGTAGGTTTAACATGTTAAATTTGACTGATCAACTTTGTTGTCATGTCAGCATCTCTTAACCCACCCTACGATGACATCATCTGTTCAGTATGGTCCTGTGTGTCCTTTCGAAGCCTAGCAGTCTCCTGAGCATAAGTAGAGGGCAGTAAACTTGATGGCAGCCTTTTTGCACATGCAGTGCGTAGTACCCCCTTTCTTGCGGCCACAATGGATACGTTTGTAGCAGCTCTGTGAGGCTTTTGGAAGGGTGGTCCACAGCGGCTGCCATCCCATTTCTTCCTTCACCCCGCCCCAATCGGAAGGCCTTGGCTGCTCATGGTCCGGTACTAAAGCATTGCTCCGGACATTGGCCTGATAGGTGGCCTGCTTAATGTGGTGCACTAGTGCAGCCTTCGATATCAATACAATATCAAGACAGCTTGTTTTCACAAGCTGGGATTTTGCATTCGGCACAAAGACACTGTCTGCATAGTCCTGGAAGTTCGTTGTCGTACCGGGATTCAGCATCTGGACAACTGCACCACCGAGGAACACAGCATCAACCACAGGAGCAGGCTGTGAGTGTCATCAGTCTTCGTGCAGTGCAAGAGGTCTGCTTTTGTACCAAGTTGCATCTTCCCTCCCTGAGACAAAGACAGTGGTACAGCCTGTTTTTTTTCACGTATTTGGCAAGACACATACAGCCCTGCGAAGAGATTGCAATCATACTTCAGTGATAATGGAATGTATCATGCGAACAGCTAGGCAACTCACAGGCCAGGACCAGGTTCCCTTTGAGTGTTCTGCATGATGCCAGAACCAGAAAACGGCCCAGTAGGATATCGGACACATCACACCCGGCTCACTGCCTCTTCTGGAAGCTTCTATCCGGCTGCAGGTTTGGCTCCATTGGCACCAAAACCACCAGACACCTGAACAGTTTTTTCCCTAAAAAGGCCATTAATCTCCTCAACAACACATCCTAGTTCCCCTATTCATCCCCAGACCGCCCACCAGGCACAGAGACCAATGCGCCCCCACCCCCTCTCACACATGACACACACACACACACACACACACACACACACACACACACACACACACACACACACAGACATGCAGTCGCACTTACACACACACACACACACACACACACACACACACACACACACACACACACACACAGACATGCAGTCGCACTTACACACATACACACACACACACACGCACACACACACACACACACACACGCACACACACACACACACACACACACAATGTAGCATAATGCAAAATTATTTCTGAACATAATTATTTACAATAATGCCAAATAGGATACAATGCTGCATAACCTAGTGTACTTTATTATTCTTAACTTGCATACAATTCTTGTATTCAACTTTTTAACTCAACCTTTCAACTTTTCTTGTTTCACTGCGCTGTATCACCAAGTCAAATTCCTGTGTACATTAGTGGTGGGCGGATCGATACTAAAAGTATCGATACTACCAATAGTACATATCGTTTAGAAAATCAATTCTAGCATCAATAGGATCAATACCAAAAATGGGATACGTTTCATATCATTCAACTTAAATTTAAATATATGTGTCCATATAGAGTTATGTAATTATTTATTAACCATAATATTTCATTAGTAGTGTGTTATTCTTGTTGTACAACTAGGATTTCACTGCATGTGTGTATGACCGTATGTATATGTATGTGACAAATAACCTCTTGAATCTTGAGTCTTGAATCTTGCAGAGTTATTCTTTAACCATCAATATGAAGACATTACCTTACATTATTTGAGGTTTTTATACCAAACATAATGTAAAAATATGATATTCTGGAAATTCTAAAGTTTAGTATAATTTTGTTGAATGATTTAAGTGATATATGTGCACACATACCAATCATAGGTCAAAACTGAAATTTTTGGGACCGAAAGAGCCAGCTGTTATTGCTGAGCTCAGCCAAGCGATCCATATAACTAGTGCAGCGTCACGCAACTTCACCCCACCCCCCGTAGTGGTATCGATATCGGTGATTCTGCGCTGGTGTTACTTGGTATCAAATCGAAACCAAATTCTGCAGTATCGCCCACCCCTAGTGTGCATTGTACATTTATTGCGAATGAAGCGATTCTGATTGAAGTTGAATCTTCTACTTTGACTGTTTTCACTTGCGCGTGGCTGAAGAGTGGGTGTTGTGCACCCAAGGACTCCAACCTTCCTCACTATGTCTGAAACTAATGAATTGAGAGTTACTGCAGATATGTATCGTAGCTACAATTCTATGATGGAGGCATAGCCCCCTTAGAGGCTTCTAATGGTATACATCTAACTGCATATGCGGACTGCTGAAAATTGATATATACACTCGCTTCAGCCAATCAGGATGGAGCAGCATAGCCATATAAGCCCCTGGTGCCTGCTACTCGTCTCCTGAAATCAAATCAGCAAGACTGATTGACTCCAGTGGGGTCAAACCCTAAGGGGCTATGCCTCTTTAGTTACATAACTGCAGTAACTCTCGATTATATATCAGGAGGGGCTCCACCCCTTAGGGGCTACGCTCCGAATGGTATACTAGGGACCCCCGATACTCTACCCTCCGCTGGACCCAAACACGCCCCAAGTCCGTAATGGTCCAGGGTGCAGGCTGAAGCAGCCAAAGCCGGCAGTGAACATAATCTACATACACAGTGACCCTGGTTATCCCTTGTGCCCCACTTAAAGATCCAATGGGAAGCAGCTAACACCAGACACATTATATCCACAGAGAGTGTTAGATGCCAAACACGGGCACACGTCAAAACTGAGTAGTCAGTGAATAAATATACCCTAACTCCGCTTGGCTGCAATGCCGAGCACCGACTAGGAAAGGGACCCTGCAGAAAGGTCACGCAGATAGTAACGGACAAATGGGGATAGCGACGACCAAGACGCCGCCGTACAAATGTCCTGGACCCCGATGCCCCTAAAGTGGGCAGTCGAAACTGCCACATCTCGAGTAGAGTGGGCACAGAGAGCGGTCGGGGGAGCCTGACCCGTCCACTCATAAGCCATCGCGAACCATTTGCATAGCCAATGAGAGAGGCGCTGTGCCAAGAGCAGCTGCCAAAGCGCCGCCGCTCCAGAGCACACAACCAGTTGTCGTGACAACCGAATTGGAGCTTTGTGGTGCACGAAGCATGCCAACGCACGCATGACACAGACAGTGAAGCGGGCAGTTCCTCCTCCCCACACTGGTGGGGAGGATAAAAAAAGACCTCGAGGGTAACCACCCTCGATCTGTACGAACTCGTCACAACCTTAGGCGTGATCGTCGGGTTAGGATGTAACACTGCACTGCTGAAATCGCCATTAATGGCTCAGAAGGCAGGTTGCACGGACAGAACTCATAGATCTCCGACACGCTTTGCAGAGGTCTGAACGGTGAGCAGCGGCGTCTTGAAAGACAGCAGCCTAAACAGGATCTGAGACACTGGTACGAAGGGCATGCTACAGAGCCCTTCCAACATCAGCCCCAAGTCCCACTGAGAGGCGACAACTCGGGTCACAGGACCCGTGCGTCGCAATCCCATTAAAAAGCGCTTCACGAGCAGGTGACCAAACACACCGTTAGCCAAACCCTTATGACAAGCCGAAATTGCAGCTGCGTACACTCTAATGGTGGACGCCGTGTGCTGAGGGACTGCAGGATTTCCAAAATATGAACAACACTGCAGTACAGGGGGTTGACCTCACTGACGACGCACCATCGTTTGAACACGTTCCACTTTGAGGCATAAAGTTGGGAAGTGGACTGTGCATGAGAGCCCACAATGGTGGAGATCACAGCATGTGACAGGCCACGCTGCTCAGGCCTGCGCCGTTCGGGCGCCAGTCCAGCAGCAGATGTTCGTGAACTGGTAATGATACTGGGTGTCTCTGGGTAGCCACGACACGACCCGCGCACACCGCTTGCCCCTAGGAGATGTAGAGAATTGCAGCAGATGCCTTGGAAACCTCCTCCGTCTCGGAAGCCGTCAGGGTTTCTCTGCCTCTGCCGTGAGGCGGAAGATGGATGCCGCCAGCATCGCCACATCGATGTAGCTGCCTCATACTGGGTTGCCATGACGTACTTCCTGTCATCAGGGCAGTGAACCGGTTCCTCGCTGACGTCAGCAGTTTTCTGGATTTCCAAGATCTCACTGAGGTCGGGAGGAAATGGTGAGCCAGCGTCTCATCGAGGCGTGGAGTGCCCGTCCACAGCGTCTTGAATCCTGTCACATTGAATCCTGCCTCGGTGGGGCTGGTCCAGGAGGCCCTGGAGCAGCGGTCGAGAGAGGGCACTGCAGGAACCATGGGTTCCACCACTCTCTCCTGATGCGCATACACTCCACCTACCATCAGATCCGCATCCATGACCGATGGTGGTGGAGAGAATGGACCAGCAGTTCCCTGTAGGTGAAGCGGGCCAACGCGATGGAGGTTCAGTCCTTGTCGGGAACCCTGCTGCCGGGGAAGATGTAGAGCCTGGGTAAAGAAAGTGGCCCAGAGAAGATGTCCTCGTCGTCAGCAGTGAGGTCATCTTCCTCTTCCTCGTCAGACTGTAATGGTGCAGTGTCCCGTACCTCCACGACCACCTGGTCCAGCAGAAAATGCTCCATAAAGTATCCACTACAGCGGCGGAGTCCTGGTAGGCCACAGCGGTACCTCCGCGAGCCCGGCGAGTACGTGCTCCCCTCCCAGACAGATGAAGCACCCGTCATGGAGGTCGCCTGCCACCGTCAGACCAACGCAGAGGCAAGGGACTCTAACAAGAGCCATTGCTGGATTAAACTCCATATGAGGACGCCGAGAGGAGTTGTCTCGATGACGATGTTCTCGAAGTTATCTTGAGGTGAAGTGTCAGAATATGATTTTCGTCAGTCAAACTGAATTGAATTGAAAAAGCAGACGAGTAGCGGGCACCGGGGGCTTATATGGCTATGGTGCTCCGTGCTGATTGGCTGAAGCAAGTGTTTGAATAAATAATCAGCTACACAGTTGGATGTATACCATTAGGAACCATGATATCTTTGGAGTCGAGCACCAGAGGATCCTTACTCTCTTCAAGAAACTGCTTCCCCATCTCTTGGATCACTGCTGTGAGGGACCAAACATGGTTCACAAAGGCTTCTTGCACTGCTGGTTACTGCTCATGGTGACGGTTTTCACTTTGGAGTATACATACTCTAATTCTGTAGTCATTCTAGCCTTTCTAGTCATTCTGCCATTATTGACCTGTTTTGCAGCTCCACAGGATTCTCTGTCAGGCCAACTACCCTCCCAGATCCTTTTGATAGTGCATTGTTCTGTTCATGGCAGTGGTCAGTTGCCATGGCCAAGAACTTGCTGCTTGTATTATGCGCAGCAAACTTTCCGGGACAGAATTCTTCCAGGATTGCTGGGTGTTTCTCAGAGAGGACCATCATGTGACCAACATGTAATGAGAGCCATCTGGAGTAGTGAGTGTGATAGTGTGTGAAGGGTAGGAGCTGAGTGAGGGTTTCCCCATCGGGGAAATGTTTGTCATCAGGTTGGTAATTTTGTATTCGACCAGGTAACGTTGCATAACAGTTGAAAGTTAGTATTGTCAGATTCATTTACCATAATCACATAATTTGAAATTAAATTAATTACATCTTTAGTGGTCTCCGTAATATTTGAAATATTCATAGATTGTTGTTCTATTTTTTGTCATTTGTAGTGAATATTAATTTATTATTAAATTATAATGTGTTTGTTGTGGTTCTTTATGATACACATTGTATTTGTTTTTTTTCAGTATTTTTACTATTCATAGATTTTTTGCATATCTTTATTTTCTAAAATATTTTAGGTTCAGTCATTATTAACAGTAAATGAGTTCTGATGTGTTTCTGATGGTGTAATGGAAAATTACTGAACTCACCATATTCCCGCTTGTAACCCCATATCTGCTTCACTAATAACAAGAACATTTTGTACTGCTGAACACAGTTGTAACTGTTCTAACCGCCTTGTGACCAAAGGAGAAGTTGTCTTTCACTTCTGACTTATCGCACCCCACCAGATGTTCTAGACAGCAACCCAGGCTACACCCTCTGCTAAACTGTCAATGTGACCTATGCAACATTCCCTTTTCAAAGTAGAGGTCCATGTAACGTAATTGATATAAACCCTCAAGCAACTTGGTTATGGGTAGATGCTCTTTGCTATTCTGTGTGACCTGCAAAGTGCTGCCCGCTCTTCTATAAAAGAAGAAACAGTCTTTATTCATCACGCAACACACCACACATGCTTGCACACACATGCTTTGATGGTGGCTGGTGAAATGGATCCTCTGCATTTGACCCATCCTGGCTTGTCCTTCCTCCGGGGGCACAGCCAGGAGCAGTGGGCAGCATACGTGGACGTGCCCGGGGACAAATGTCCATCGCTGGTCAGACAATGATGTGTGCATGTTGTTGGGGGTCCTTACTGACGTGAGGTGGAGGGAACCCCATGTGAGCACAGGGAGAACATGCAAACTCCACACAGAAAGGCTCCTATTTGGGAGATAACCCGCCGGAGCAGGAACCCAGGACCTTCTTGCTGTGAGGCAGCAGTGCAATGCACTGTGCCACCGTGCCACATATATTTAGAATAGGTGACAGTGTTGTATTTTCTGTTTAACCTGGACCGTCTCATCCCACGCATCGACCACCACCTGAGCGGCTAGAATTGCTATGATAATGGAATGCATGTATTTCGTCTACTGTTTTGCTCCTGGGTGTTTCACAATTTTCACTAATTTGGTGGTTGCTGTGTGTTAATAACATATGTCAGTAGTCCGGTGATTTCAAATCCTGGTTGAGTTTGGCAGAATTAAGTGTTTCTTATTGCAGAAATTGTGACAGACAGATTGTCAATTGATTGACAATAAATGTTGTTGTTGTAGTAAGCTACAGAACTAGTTGGTTTGTCATATTTAGTCAGACCTTGCGCATGTATAACCACAGATAGTTAATAAACATGCATCACCATTGTTTAGCAGTGAATTCTTAAGTGCTCTATCAATTGGCATAGCAATATTATACAACGCGGAGTCATAGTGATCTGCACCAATGCAGCCAGTCTCTCTTGGCTTAGCATATGTTATTTGGAATGTTGTATTAAACATTATTATTAGTTTGTCTTCTTGGCAATTATGTTATTGAAATGTATTTCTTTCTGGAACAATATCGTTAATTCTACCAGACTTTTTCATAAACTCATAAAGATTAGTTACTTTAAACCAAAAATTGTCTCAGCCATTCTGTGTCCATGTGTGAACATTCTGGAACTTGTTTTTAAGTACTGCTGTTAAACTGATAGCAGCATACTGCTTGTTCCTGTGCATCATCCTGATGAAATGAGCCTCTTAATACTGATGCATATGGGAAACACTTATATTCAAAGGCTTCTCATGTACATTATCTTTTTTTCATAGATAGAGT
Organism: Zeus faber; assembly: GCF_960531495.2. Lineage (NCBI taxonomy): Eukaryota > Metazoa > Chordata > Actinopteri > Zeiformes > Zeidae > Zeus > Zeus faber. The sequence continues at coordinate 18,040,830 of NC_137195.1, read as the reverse complement.
ATAATTTCAATATTTTTTCAATAATGTTTTTTTTCAGTTTTTTTCCTTTAATATTTTCTTTAAGAACAGTGTGATTGACCTCTAAGGCCGGATATTTGGACAATTGCTTTTTTATTGCCTTGGACCTAAGGCTATTTTTCACCATCTGGAACAATAATAAACACAAACTTTGTCATTATTTTATACAACAATCATCATAAATACATGTGTTTTCACAAACATAATAAATACATGTTTTTATTAGTACTTCATTGTATTTTTTCTAACAATCTACAATTGAAAGAAATTGTTGAGAGATTATTCAAGATTCAAGATTCAAGAGGTTATTTGTCACATACATATACATAATGGTCATAGATATATGCAGTGAAATGTCATGACACCCTGTGATTACGCACAATATGCTCTAAAAATACAAAAAATACTAAAATGTTACTTACCTAAGATCGAAGAGATAAAATATCAATCCAACAGCCCCGCAGACATCAACCAGGTAAGACGATACATAAACACAGACATACGTCTAGTTTGTAATCTAAACCACTACAACACAATGGATTCTACCATGCTCAGCACACGACGTGAATGGACATTCAGATTCACAACCTGCACAATTATATCGAATTGGACGATGGTGTCACAAAGCATCTTAGGCTTTTGAGTGTTGGCATGTCGGTGAAGCACAAAGCACAAGATTTCGGTCAAATTTAATTGTTTTTTCAAATTTTCTGCTCAATATGTGAATCGATTTGGATGCGTACCCTTTTAGCCCGATAAATCAAGAGTAAAATAAAAATCTGAACAATTACAATTACAATTGGGGATCCATCCCTGGTGGAAAATAATAACCTCACTCACCTCACTGCTCCCATTGAGCAGACGGGAGCAGCATGCTGTGATGAAGAAGACAGTATTACAGATCAAACATGGCGGCGCCCAGCTGCACGAACTAAAACACAGACATCTGCTCCAACTCAGACAAATAACAAAGTGAGTTGCATTATATATATAAAGAAAATAAACACTGCGTGAAACCAGAGTGGGGGACTTTGAGGATTATATAGACTATTATTATAATGAGTAAGTGATGGAAGAGGACCAGGACCAGAACAATCCCACGAAAAGGAAGAAGACAGACTCAGCAACCAATACCGATGATCTAATATCCAGCGCTGTAGGGGTAAGTGTTTTGGATGAGATTAATAAGAAGCTGGACATGCTTGATTCGCTTCTCCGAGACATTTCTGAGTTCAAGGCCAGCCTTGATTTTCTGCACCGCATGGTTGGTGAGATGCAAAAGGACAAGGTGAATCTAAAAACCTCTGTGAAGCGTCTCACAACAGGGATGGAGGTTTTAAAAAAAATAAAATAAAATAATGAAAGAGACTATCCTGGATATCCAATCCAGAAGTACGCGGGACAACCTCATCTTTTCTGGGATCCCAGAGAACAACATTAAGACACCAGAAAACATAGTAAAAGACTTCCTCCACACCGCCCTGAAACTCCCCATAGACACTGTGAAGCATATCACCTTCCAACGGGTTCACCGACTGGGACACCGCGTGGGGAACCGTCACCACTCCATCATTGCTGGGTTCGAACACTTAAAGCTCAAGGAGTTTGTTAAAAGCAAGCACTCTCATCATCTCACATTCCTAATCCCTCCCTCCCTACTTCTTTCATCACTCTCACCCTCTATCCACTATCTCACCATATGTATGTCTAACTCTGCAATGTTCTATGTTTATCTTTGTCTATTTGTCATTTGTTTGTCTACATATGTATGCCTACAAACTTCCTGCAATACGAGGACAGTAAAAAGGAATATAAAGGAGGAAGACTCAGACTTATCTATGGGAAAATATGGCACGGTAGATTAGCTATTGCCTTGGATGCACTGTGCTGCTGCAAGGGAAAACTACAAATCCACACCCATCACCCCCTTACTAACCTCAATGACATCCATTAAGTTTGTTAGTTGGGATGTAAGAGGCTTGTGCTCATCAGCTAAACGTAGCCAAATCCTTAGTCACCTCACGAGGATGAACCCCAGCTTCTGTCTACTGCAAGAAACTCACCTCACTGCATCCGAGCACCTCAAACTCAAAGTTAAATGGGTTAATCAGATGTTTTCTGCATCATAAAACTCAAAAAACAGGTGTTTTTATATTGCTAAATAAAAGTGTCCCATATCAGAATAAAAAGACAATATCAGACACAGAAGGGTGTTACATAAAGATTAACGGAATTTTAGGTAACATCAAATTAACCATTGCTAATATTATGGCCCTAATGAGGATGACCCAAATTTCTTTCACAATATATTTTCAAAACACTTAGAATTCTCTGACTCAATTATTATACTGTAAGGGGACTTTAACACAGTACTTGATCCAAGTTTAGATCGTTGACAAACCAGAAATAATCACAAGCCGATAAATGATGAATACACAAATGCAGGTGGCGGTTTAACACCTCACTTTTGAATGATAAAGAATTTAACCATTTCCTTCATTGAACTGAATGACTCTCCAGAAATATCACCATTTTACTCTGGGAAACAGCTAAAACAGTTCTGAGAGGTAGTATTATTTCATTCTCCACTCACAAGAAAAAGAAAGGACAAGAATACCAAAAAAAAACGGGAACAACAATTAAAAGACTTGCACTCCCAACAAGCCCACTCACCCACTGAGCAAATCCAAAATGAGATCTGGACAATTACATCTCAAATTGATAATATCACCCAACAAAAGACACAATTCCTCATGCAACAAACAAGAGGGAATTCATTTGAATTCAACGACAAATCAGGTACATTTCTTGCCAATCAATTAAAACGCGAGTGAGAAAACACTTATTACAACCATAAAATATCCACAGAGTAGGATAACATACACCCCACAAGAGGTCAATAATATCCACAGAGCAGGCTACCACATTAGATCAACCACTTACTCTAGAATAACTCAGGAAAGCTCTCTTCTCTATGCCCAACAATAAATCACCTGGATCAGATGGCTACCCAGTGGAATATTCTAAACACTTCTTAACACTTACAGTATATCCCCATTTTTCATCAGAATGGCTACAGAGATTAAGTCAACCTCCACCATGCCTCCGCACATGAATAATGCTGTCTTTTCGGTTTTGCTCAAAACCAATAAGGACCCAACCCTAACCTCCAGTTATAGACCCATAAGCCTAACAAATTGCGATTTAAAGATTATGAGTAAAACACCAACCAACAGAATTGGAAAAGTAATTCCATTTAAAATTCATCCAGAGACTTTTACTGGCCCTGGGCCTGGACATTTTTACCCCAATAAGGACTCGCACTGCCCCCATTTTTGACTGCAATTGCCAACAGCACAGATTAAGCACTGGTGTTTTCAGGGGTGGCAGGGCACTGGTGCGTTGGTGTGGGGGGCGTGTTTGGCCTGGGGGCGGCCGGGTGGGCCCCCTGCTGGCTGGGCTTGTGTCCTGGCGGCTTGTGCCTAGTGGTTCCTTGCATGCTGCGACCTGGCGGGGCTGTGGAGAGTGCCGCCGGGTGCCTTCCGGGGCCCCTCGGAGGCTGCTTGCTGTTGTGGGTGAGGGTTGGGACGCAGGGGGCGGCTGTCGGCCTCTGCTCCCGCTGCGTGGCTTCTCTGTGGCGGGTGCCCCGGGTGCCCCGGGTGCCAGGGGCGGTGGAGGGCCCATATATCTGGCAGCCTGTTGCCGTTGGCGGGGGGGGGGTGCAAATGTCTAGGTGCCCTCTGCTGAGCACACTCGGCTACATGGATGGGCACTCGGGGCTCGTGGCTGGGAGGGCCGTCTGGTTGGCTGTGGTAAGGCGGGCCTCGCTCTTGCTCAGGGCACGGGTGGGCATGGGGGTCCTGCCGGCTCACCTGCAGGTAAGGCAGTTCGGGCGGGTTGTCCGTCTGTTGGCGTGGGACTTTGCTCCGGGCCTATGGTCCGTGCCTGGCGCCCGCGGCCCGGGTTTTGTGCCTGCGGCCGCGTCTTGTGCCTGCTCATAGGGTGAGTTGTATGTGTGCGCCCCAAAGGTGCGCCTCATCCCTGCACTCCCTGGGACTAGGTTATACACCAGGACAAATTGGGATAAGTCCTGTGAACTCACCAGTGGACACGGGGATGGTAGCTCAGGCGGTAGAGCTGGTGGTCTAGTGATCTAAAGGTTGCTGGTTCGATCCCATGCTCCTCCTCCTAGCATGCTGTAGTGTCCTTGAGCAAGACACTTAACCCCTAATTGCTCCTGATGGCTGCGTCCGTCGGTGATTGAACAATTGTAAGTCGCTTTGGCTAAAAGCGTCTGTTAAATGTAATGTAATACAGGCAATCTCATCACAGGCACACACAACCCAACACCCTCCTGGTGACATCTCTCTCCTTTTCTTCCTCATTTACTGCCATAACTATGACTGGAAGAAGCCACATGCTCAATTGCTGTTCCAGTTTTCCTGGACCAAATTAACTCTGTTCTTTCGATACATGTTGTCGTCCGATGTTTGTTTTTCCATGTACATGTTGTTGTTTGTTTCTATGTTTATGTTCTTCCATGTACATGTTGTTGTTCGGTTCCATGTATATTTGTCTCACTCCTGGTGATTCTCTCCCTCTTTGAGTAGTGATTAGCTGTTTATGGACCCAAAAATAGGAAAATATTGGCGGTTCTGTACAACAACTGGTTATGGAGAGCGACCACCAACCCCCCTCTTTGGAGAACTATTTATCATGTTTGGATCTATAAACAACTGATCACTACTCCAAGAGGGGGAGAATCACCACGGTGAGACAAATAAACATAGAAACAAACACTATTTACACAAAAACAAAAATTGGAAAAACAACAAAAGAAAATTGGATGACAACATGTATTGAAAAACTGAATTAGGTCCAGGAAAACTGGAACTACAACTGGTCCCCTGGCCTCTTCCTGTCAAAGTTATGGCAGTAAATAAGGGAGGAAAGGAGAGGAAAGCACCCCCGGTTTCTGGGGTGCACTCCAAGCAGGGGTGCGTGTGTGCGTGTGTGCATGTGTGCGTGTGTGCGTACGTGGGTGTGCGTGTGTGTAAGATGTCCACCGGTGAGTGTACGTGACTTACATTGGTACTGGTGTAGAAGGTCGGTATTATGTTGTGGCGCCTCCAGGCAGCGCAAGGGGCCCCGAAGCCCCCCAAACTCCACAGCCCCGTGGAAAACCCCCAGCTGCAGGAGATCCCCGGGTACCCCGCCCTGTGGCCACGGAAGACCCCCGGGCCCCCAGAGAAGCCAGAGGGCCGTGGAGCAACTCCCGCGCACAGCCCGAGGAGCATGACAAGTCCCAGGGAGCACGAGGAGGCCCTGCGCCCCAGGGGCGCACACATACAACCAACCCCCGGGCGCAGGCACAAGATGCAGCGGCCGGCACACAACCCGGGCCACGGGCGCAAGGCACGGACTGCGGACCTGGATCACGGCCCCACGGTGACAGACTGACACCGACACCACAGACCGACACCCCATGGGCGGGCCGGCAAGACCCCCACGCCCACCCACGCCCCATACAAGGGAGGGTGCCCGCCCCACCGCAGCCAACCAGGCTCCCCGCCCGGCATGAGTGCCGATGTTACACCCCCCGGCGATGCTGGCAGGCTGCCAGGTATACAGGCCCTCCGCCACCCCTAGCACCCGGTGCGCCCGCCGCAGAGAAGCCCTGCTGCAGAAGCAAAAGGCCAACAGGGGGGTGCCTTCTGGGGCCCCCTAGGGGCCCCAGAAGGCACCCGGCGGTGCTCTCTGCATTGCAGCACATCACAAGCCAAGCCACCAGGCGCAAGCCGTCAGGACTCCAGGAGGAGGGGCCCACCCGACCACCCCCCGGCCAACCACACACCGACCCGCCAGCGACTGGCCACCCCGGAAAACCCGAGTGCTCAATGTGTGCTGTTGGTAACTGCAGTTAAAATTGCGAGGCTAGGGATGCGAGTCCTTCAGGCAAGTTAAACCCAAATCACTCGCACCTCTCCCCCTGGTTCGATGGAGTGTTGTTCGGAGTAGGATTGGTGTGCCAATGCGTGTGTGTTCGAAGCTAATGTGAGTGAGATTAAAATTTTGGGACGGACGAGAAGCACGCTTGGGCAGGAGTGTGACAGGCAAGATGGCAGCTGCCCGCCGCATCCCCACCCACATAGCCTGCACCCCGCCATCCCGCAAGCCCTTGGTCTATTGTGTGGTGTATGTGCTAAGTATGACTTTTGGCACTGGGAGAGATAGGCGAGTCGCGACCGGATCGATCCAGGTGCGCCGCAGGCCGGGGAGCTACCACGCAGACCCCCTCCTCCCCCCTCCTCCCCCCTCCTCCCCCTGGACCCAACCACGCCCCAGTGCGCCCACCTGGTGGCAGCCAACCCACAGCGATCAGCCAAGGGCACAGTGGTCAGCCCCCAGCCGCCGAGCATGTGGACTACAGAACAGAGGGCGGCAGACGGCACCCCCACCCACAGCCCACCCCCCAGCAACGAGGACCCGGCGCACCGAGAGCGTCAGTGGGCAGGTACCCCGGCCGCCCAGTGGGACGACAGGAGACCGCCACCCACGAAGGAGGCCACATGGTGAGCCCCGCGCCTAGCACAGCCAGCCAGGTTCAGGACTCAGGTTGACAGGCCCAGACGGAACGCCCGACCAGCCCCGGCACGACGGGCCACCCCCGCCCCCCCCATGGGATGCAGAGGGACACACAGGCCCAGCCACCCCACCCGTGGGGCGTGCGGCCCCCGCGGCGTGCCGACCCGCCGACCAAGGGGCCCGAGACCCGAACCAGCGACCCAAATGCCCCGCCCCCAGCCCGAGCCCCAGAACCCACAACAACAGCCGGAACCCACACACGGACGCCAGCTGCAGGTACTCCCTGGGAGCAAGTCTCTCCCCCACCACCCCCGGAGACAGGCCAGCTCAGCTCAGGCGAAGGAGCGGGCGCCACCCCCCAGACCACCCAACTCCCCCGTGGGGCCCCGGGATCCCCCAAGAACACCGGCCCACGGACCACGGATGTCCCCAGAGCCGCCCGGGCAGCCACCCAAACACGGAGCCCCGGCAGACCAGGAGGGCCCCCACATGCCCCAAAGCGCAACGACATTGCACCGACTTAGGAAGACTCAAATATTAAATGATGGAGTTATGTCAGTGATAAAAGTAGCCCATATCTCATTATATGAATCAACATGGTTTTGGGATATTGCCAATAGTTTTTCCATTGAGATGTAATCTATTAATAACTGCAACCATTGGGATGTGGTGAGATTATCTCTATTTTTCCAATTGAGTAATATAGTTTTCTTGGCCATTGTTAAGGCGATCAAAATGGGTTGGCGGTGTTTCAGTGGTGGGTCGACTGAGGAGAGGTCACCGAGAAGACATATAGACGGGGAGAATGGAATGCTGCGACCCAGAAGGGTTGATCGCTTCTTGGTGATGTTGGTCCAGAATGCTAGGATAGGTGGGCAGAGCCCAGAGTGTGTACATTTTAACTGTTACACACGGGCACGAAAGGATACTATCTCTCTTTGGAAGACGGGGAGTCACAGTGTTGACCTGATTGTTTCATGATTTCTGAGGAATGTGCTTTGCTTTGAGGCTCTCGGTGACAGGACTTGGCACGGGTTCGACTTAATCTCTTCGTCAGCTGTGTCCGGAACTGTCATGGTGGATGTGGAGCAGCTCAGTGTAGGAACCTAATGATGCTTTCATTATGCGCTGCGGAAAATATACAATTGATGTCATAAGCTGACTTACCAAGCAGGTGGTGTGGTTTATAACATAAACTCTGGCACCGTACATTACATCCAGTCTAATCCACCTCCGGACATCCAGCTCTCTCTCTGTCTGTCTCTCTCTCTCTCTCTCTCTCTCTCTCTCTCTCTCTCTCTCTCTCTCTCTTTCTCTCTCTCTCTCTGTTTGTCTCACTCTCTGCGTCTCTCTCTCACCCTCTCTCTCTCGCTGTCTTTCTACTCGCTCTCTTTTGTTTTCTGTTTTATTCATTTATTTTTTTAGATCTTTTATTTCATTAATTTATTCATTTTTCCCTTTGATTTATTTTTATATATATTTAATTTATTGATGTATTTAAATGTATATACAGTATTGATCTTAATTTGTGTATTGCTATACAACTATATTTCCATATCACTATGTATTTCTATACTACTCTACTTTTTTTTCCAATACATAGATAAATACAGATACACTGTATTTATAGTTTTCATTGAGACACTTTATGTTTATATTTTCAGCCTCTGGTCATCCCTGGAACTGCGTATCCCAGGGTGCTTTGCGGGGGCTTACGTAGTCATATGACCGTGTGGCTTGGAGCAGGTGGCTCAGCATCACACGTCATGTGATGTTGTTAGCTAGAGCCAAAGCTGAGGAGCTGAAGCTGCTGCTGCTGCTGCTGCACCATCTACACCGCCCTCTGCGCTGAAAGGTAAATGTGGAGCCGGCCGGCCGTGTGGGGCCTATTAACGAGACTGAACGATTAAGATGACGGTGGTGATGTTGATAGAAAGAGGGAGTAGAGGAGGGAGGAGAGAGGGGGGATGGGAGAGGAGAGGATGCAGGGAGGGATGAGAGGGGGATGGTAGGCCATGGGGGAGATGCTTTATCCTCTGTGTTCACACAACCAGGAAGCACTGATGAGAGCGTGTGTGTGTGTGTGTGTGTGTGTGTGTGTGTGTGTGTGTGTGTGTGTGTGTGTGTGTGTGTGTGTCGGGGGGGGGTCTGTGTTTGCATACCCTCCTCAAGTGTGTGTATGTACTGGAGTGTGGATTTCCTTCAGCCACTGGCTGTGAAGCGATGTGATTTATGTCTGTGTGCGTGTCATAATTTCAAATGCTTTGCGAAAACACACACTCATCTCTCTGAAACGCAAGCACATACGCTCCTTTGCTTCTATTCTTCCACCTCCTCCTCCTACTCCACCTCAGTTAATTAACTTAGCCAAAGGTCATGTTAGCCTATCAAGTCATTTCAAAGCCTGATGTGTTTACCTATTTCGTTCTCCCTGAATGAGAATGTCCACTTCAAATATTTGGCGGCATTCCTCACACAGATCAAATATAATACCGACTAAAAACGAATCCTTGCATTAATGAGTTCTGTGTTTATCTTTACTAGTGAATGAAGACTTTCTAAGCTATTTAATAGCACAGTTTAACAAAATGTCAGTGATTCAGTCCTGTGTTCCACAATGGCAGGTGAAACTGCCGGTTAAAGTCATCCACCGGGGAAAGACTCTTTGTGACTCAGTCTCCTCAGCCCTAAAGCACCACCCAGCAATACGCCCGCCAAGTGTGAAGTAGATCGGATGAACGGTTGTCGAGATAATTGAAGGACATACAGATAGAGATTCCTGCCTTTATAGTGAGATAAGATGGATCGTTAGATTCGTTACATTCGATCATATTAGATGGTTGAATATAGACTGTTTTGAGATATGAATGACGGGTTCTCTCTCAGATCCCTTCCCTTCTCCAATGTGTGAGAATGTTTTTTTAGGGGACTCGTTGCTAATGAAACCATCCCAGACGCAATGAGCAAGGATCCCCTACTGCCTCCACTAGTTTGCATTGGTTTAAGCTTATCGCTGTTTTAGACTCATCCATCACATAATGTGTAGGTAGACTGTCTTTTCTTCATACTGGATGGTCAGCTCCATCAGGAGCTCAGTCCAAGTAATACGATGCAAGTAATGGGGAACAAATGTACAATATGTGTTTGGTACAAAAACTCAGTCCACATTTAAAGCAAAGCCAATATGTTGCCACATAAGTCTGACTTTGCAAATTCAACGAGCCATTTTAAAAAATGACTGCTAAATTATAAGGGGTCCAGCCCTCAATTACTATTGTTTTTAGGGATATTTAAACTGAACGCCAGAAGCGGAACATGCAGTGACTGAAGTGTACTTTGATTGGTCGAGACGTACATCCACGGTGTTTGTGACTTTTGTAACCTGTGCTGTGTTTCATAGAACCCAGAACACTGTTATACGCACCTAAAACAACTAAACTGGACCCTGTGTATTTCTGCCTGCAGCTATTTTTATTATTATCATTGCTATATTTCTCTTTTGCTGTAGCTGTTTTCTCTGTTGCATTGTCCGTAATGTTATTACAGGTGTTACACCTAATTGTGTGACCTGCTGAACTGTGTGACACTGAAAATTGCTACTTTTAAAAAAGTGCAACAACAAACAAAAAAATACTTAATTTGAAATTGCCTAAATTTCTCTTGTTTTTGCATGAAAGCAGATAATCATTTTCAGCAAGTCCTTTCAAAATTAATTAATTGCCCTTTCATCTTGCATTCAACTTGCACTTGCAGCTCTTGATGGGAGGATGGCTTCCAGTAAATCATTTTATCTAAAAGGAGCAAGTTGGTTTTCCTTCAGCTCGATAGTCTTAGTTTTTATGACTTCAGAATTTGAGGCAGGGTGGTTATTCATTTTTCTGTTAATTGAGACAAGTGATTGTTTATAGTGACCCTTACACACAAATACACAGAGGGAAGAGTGGGCCACATAAATTCAAAATGATCCTTAAAATGAACATAGCGGTATTGTGCTATATATGTTATTTCTAAATTTGATTTCACATTTTGCTGATAAAGACATAGCATTTCTTTGTTGTGTCCAAATGGACGTGGACTGGTCTGCACCTTATATTTGAACTCCAGCATTTCCTGTAAGAGTGATAAACTGCGCTGTGTGAAATTTTGTCTCCCCCGAGCTAAAATAAATGATCACTCAAAGTGCTTCAAAGCGGCTCCCTTTCCGTTACCCTTCCAGTGCAAGAGGTGGATCTCAGAGCAATCAGGAACTCTGGGGAGCTGTAAACTGAGGTCAGCTTGGGTCAAAAACATTATCCCAAACTTTCCCCAAAGGTTCCCAAAGATTTACAGTAGAGGTTTACTCTGCTCAAGACAAAAGCTCCAGACTAAAGTGCTTTGGGGACTAAATATGAAGTGACAGAAATTAACTGCCAGTGTGATGCTCATTTGTAACACGGGAACTACAACCTCTATCTTTATTGCAGCTGGAGTTTAATTTGTCCAAATCAGTCTGAATCTCCATCTGCTGTGGACTCCGTCACAAATGCAAATTTTTCAGGAATGATCCTTTAGTATAGAGATATAGAAAAAAAGAAGACATATATATATATATATACATACACACACACACACACACACACACACACACACACACACACACACACACACACACATGCACGGTTCAGCCACAACATTAAAACCACCTGCCTAGCGCTGTGTAGCTCCCCCTCTTGCCTCCAAAACAGCTCTGACCCGTCAAGGCGTGGACTTAACAAGACCTCTGAAGGTGTGCTGTGGTACCTCGCACCAAGACGTTAGCAGCAGATCCTTTAAGTCCTGTAAGTTGCGAGCTCTCCCATGGATCTGGCTCGTTGTTCCAGCACACCCCACAAATGCTCAATCAGATTGAGATCTGGGGAATTTGGAGACTAACACCTTGAACTCTTTGTGATGTTACTCAAATCATTCCTGAACAATGTTTGAAGTGTGGCAGGGCGCATTATCCTGCTGAAAGACGCCATTGCCATCAGGGAATACTGTTAGAATGAAGGGGTTTACATGGTCTGCAACAATGTTTAAGTAGGTGGTAAACGTCAAAGTAACATCCACATAAATGCCAGGACCCAAGGTTTTCCAGAAGAACATTGCCCAGAGCATCACACTGCCTCCACCGGCTTGCCTTCTTCCCATCGTGCATCCTGGTGCCATCTCCTCCCCAGGTAAACAACGCACACACACGTGGCCATCCATATGGTGTAAATGAGACATGATTCATCAGACCAGGCCTCCTTCCATTGCTCCATGGTCCAGTTCTGACGATCACGGGCCCACTGTAGACACTTTCAACCGTGGACAGGGGTCAGCATGGTCACTCTGACTGTTGTGTGGCTACACAGCCACATACGCACCAAGCTGCAATGCACTGTGAGTTCTGACACCTTTCTATCATAGAAGCATTAACTATTTCAGCAATTTGTTCTACAGTAGCTCTTCTGTGGGATCAGACCCGACGGGCTAGACTTTGCTCACCACATGCATCAATGAGCCCATGACCTTGTTGCGGGTTCACCGGTTGTCCTTCCTTGGACCGCTTTTGGTAGGTACTAACCACTGCATACCAGGAACACCCCACAAGACCTGCCGTTTTGGAGATGCTCTGACTCAGTCGTCAAGCCCTTAAAATTTTTCCTCAATGATGCTCAGATCCTTACGTTTGCCATTTTTCCTCGTTCCAACCGTTCAACTTCTAGAGCTGACTGTTCACTTCCTGCCTAATATATCCCACTCCTTGACAAGTGCCATTGTAATGAGATGTTTGTCAAATGTTTTTCACTTCACCTGTTAGTGGTTTTAATTTTGGCTGATCGATGCATATTACCATATACTATGGAATTGAAATATTTTACTTAAATATTATATATAGGTACTACTCACTTAACGACCAAGTTCAGTTCCTAGGACCAGGTCGTTAAGCAAATTGGTCGATAAGCAAGGCCCCGTGTTATTTCACGGTAAGGTAGTTACCTACACTAGCGTGTAGTATTCACTACACGCTAGTGTAGTGAATACTGACATACTGCAGGAATGAGACTGAGAACAGTGATGAGATGTATATAGTGTATATACTATATAAAGGGTGATGCGCGATGAGATGCTTGACGCTGAGATGCCGCGCACACAGCGCGCACGCCGCGGTATTGTACGCAGCACGCAATTCAGACTGGTCAGAGAGCGTAAGTCAGAACAGTCGTTAAACAGGTAGGTCGTTAAGTGGGGAGTACCTGTATTACCCTTACTTAAATATACTTAAATATTAATATTGCCCTTTATTTTATTTATCTTTTACATTCTGTTTTATTTTTTAATTAGAATATTTTTACAATATAATATAAACAAAAATTTGGATATTAATTTGCAATGATTATTCCCCCTCCCTAACTCTTACAATTAAAAAAAACAAACAAAAAAAATGCCATCACTCTTATTGTTGCAGTAAAAAAAGTTAAATAGTTTTAAGTGAAATGAGATAGTAATGGGTCGGAAACGTCAAGAATGATGATGATGATGACAGTCGCTCCCCCTAGTGGGAAGACTGCATTACAAAGGAGAGAGAGAGAGAATCTGACAGAGGTATGGAACTTAGAGTAAAGCAGTCCTGACACAGTAGTTATTATTCAAACTAAAGAAATCATGAAAGAAAAAAAATCGTGTACTTTTCGATTTCTCAACTGTTCCCATGTTTCCTTACTGTCGACACCTGAAGCACAGCTCACAGTCATAAACACAGTATTCTGTACGTTGGAGTGGGTTTTGTTTGAGCCACTTTCCAGCCACTCTCTCATCCCACTGTCTCCAGCATTGAAAATCCCATTGATCATATCAGATTGGCTAAGTAATTGATTGTTACTGGTTATTAACCTCCCAGAACTCTGGACCTGCTCACCCAGCAGCCCAGAGCAGCCTGTAATCAGTCACGAGTGGCAGGCGCTAATGAAATTAGTTCCCGGTTCTGCCTCACAACTTTGTTTGTTTCGCAAAGTACCGGCAAGGGCAACGGAGACCCCCCCCCCGACACACACACACACACACACATACACACACACACACGGGAAAACGGAGTGATAGAACAAATGAATGCAAGATAATGAGCATGTGTGTGTGTGTGTTTTGGTGTCTCTGTGATTGCTCATTTGTCTGACCGAAAAATAATGAAGGGGAGAATGGGGGGGAAAAAAAAAAAAAAAAAATCTATATTCACAGTTGGTGTGATCAGTAATGTCAGAAATGTTCAAAATAGAAGCGGCGGTGGGAATGATCACGTCTTCCCATGAATCAAGACCTTTCATCTCTTGTCGTGCCCTTGGATGGGAAAAAAAAAATGCAGTTTTTCCATTTGTTCCTCATCTATTTATCTCCGTAGCTCGAATTGTAATTAATGTATTATCTGTTAACATTTTGTTTTGTTCACAGTGTTCCAGGGTTTACGCCTGTTGTGCTGGTGTGTAAGGTTTCTGTGTGCTGGTGTGGAAGGATTCTGTGTTTGTGTTTAAGGATGCCACAGCTGCGGGGCTCGGATTTGGGATTTAGGCATTTTTGGCATTTTGCCGTCGCGTGCAACGAGTGGTGGTTTGTTTATGCGAGAGTCATCTTTTGTCAAGGAGATTCTATCATGGAGCTGCAATGGTTCTGCCTCACGACGTGCGGTTTGAATATCATGGAGCCTAATTGGTCCTGCGTTACCCCGTTTCCAGTCTTACTGCTGTAGGCTAGAAGTTAGTGTGAGGGCGTAGGGGATGTCACTATAACATAAATCTGGTCATACAACCCAACACCAGTGAAATCACATGAGTCAAGAAACCTGATTCGATTCCACGCAGGGTCTGTTTCCCCATGACCAACTCGTGTAGCCATGGAGACTACTATGAGGGATTGTGGGAAAGCAATCTCCGGGAAGTCGCCACAGGCAAAGCATATGTGGCGGTAGAAGCGGCACCAGAAGGCCACAGTGTGGATGTCCAGTTGGCCATCTGTTCCATTCCGTCCCACCGCAAGGTCTGGGAAGCCCCCCCCCACACACACACACACACACACACATACACACACAAACCAAACCACTTTGAGGAAAATAAGGATAGTGTTTAATTGTATTATTTTTACAAATAACATACAGTGTTCTGTTTCCCCTCGGAAGGAGCCTCAGACGCTATCAATGGGACTTCCAGAAACCATCCCTTAATTGCTTTTGTTTTTGTCCAAGATGAGGGGTGCTGGATTGGAACAGACACAGCAGAACTCAGTCAGCCATTGGAAGGCAAAGGCCATTTATCTTCCTCCTCATCTTCACAGTCATCAGGCTTCTCCTAACATGGAACCATGACACTGGAGGCCTGTCCAAAAGCCACATGGAGATCTACTGCTGTTGGTATTTTACTACCACAGACATTTGACGCTCCTACACCCACACTAACTTTTATCCTTAGACCCTTCAGTAAACGCTTGGTTGCTTCTGTTGGATGGGTAATGGAGTAAAGGGTAATATGAGATGAAAAACATGGATCGTGCTTCTGCTCCGAGGGACTTTTCAAGCTCTGCGGTTTAGAGAAGGAATGCATGCACACACACACAAATGCACACACACATGCACGACTATGCATCTTCCCAGTGCAGAGGTCACAGTCTTGTCCCCCCCATGTTGACTCTCCTGTCTATATAATTCCCCTCTGTGACCTCCTGAAATTAAATTCCTCTGCCCGGTAGTTGTTGTGATATTGGCCCCCGGACCTTTCTCAGTATCTTCTTGTGTTTGAAACAAAAAAAAATGAAAAATTGGCCCCATTTGAGAAATGAGTAGTGTGTGTTGCAGCCTCACAAGTAAGCTGGCTTCCAGAAGCCTTTAGTCTTTAGCCTTGGGTTATTTTCTTGCTATTTTCCCATAGTCTCCATTCTAAAAATACAATCAGTGAAGATCGTCAGGATCGCCTGACTTGAAGAATTGCTGTAGGTGTTGCGAATGCTAGTTACACAACCACAGAGGTAGAACGATGCCCCCCCTTTTCTCGAAAAGGTCAAATGAAAAGTGGGTCAGATGAAGCCTATGCTATGCCCACTGTCCTTTAGAGAAAGGCCACTGCTAGATTTGGGGGAAAAGGGAAGGGACAAAGGAAGTGAAAAGGAAGAAGACGAAAGAGTTGAGCGCTATTCTCAAGCGCAGATAATCAAGAGGCGTTTGTGCCTCTTGATTATCTTGAGTAATGCATGTGACTGATGAACACTTACCCACCTCAGGGCTGGTACCTGCTCGTCGCCACATTCGCATGCACGCCAGGCAGAGAAGTACCGCAGGAAGCCCTCATCCTGCCATTGACAATTCAATCAGATAAGTGAGAGGAGGACAACCTTTTTAGTCCTTTCAAACAAATGAAAGCGGCATCGTGGCGTGGCCTTGCTGACAGAAGGTCACCCTTCACTAAGCATCTCCGCTGCTGTGGGATAGCTAGGCTCACTTTTTCTCTCTCTCTTTCTCTCCCTCCAAAGTGTTATTGATAATCGCACGGCCGATCCGTCTGTCGAGCCCCAGACACCTGCCTCGCTAATAAAGACACAGATGCTTCCTTTCAGACACAACAAAACCACCTAAATCACCCCTTTGGCTGTGGACTGAGTTTGGCAGTTACCTCTCGTTCAAAAGATGCGTCACAATCTTCTGCGATATATGAAGGCAATCCCTTTATATAACACCACTGATGCATTGCTTTTTTTTGAATTAACATGAATTTTAAGGACCATCTTTTTTGGCCATGAACCCTTCCCTCTGCCTGTTTAATGGAAAACCCTCACAGACTTGAAATTCAGTTGAGGCTAAAATGCAGAGATTGGGCTGAATCATGGTCAGTGAATAGACTTACGTACGCAAGGTTTGGGTGCTGCCATGTCAGTATAGGCCTTACAGCAATCAGCAGGCAGGGAAGTAGGTAGAGGCCACGTACTGGGAGACTGACAGGGAGACTGATCGACTAACTACAGAAAAAATCTGTTTAATAGTCCAAACAAGAATCCCCTTCAATAGACAAACAAGCACATGCATTTTAAATGTATCTCCTTGAATGAAGGAGCAAGACAATCCCTGTACAATTGATCCGAGTCTCACCCCTGGAGAGAAAGCCAGGTATAGTCCTGTTTAATTACCTTTTATCCCCCGCTCTCAAATGACCAGCCTTCTTAGTTATTGCTGCAATGTCTTCCGTGAGATTTAACAGAGGTGATTTGACATCATCAAATAAGTCAGTCTGCATCGGCTCTTTCCGGCGACTGCAAGGCTATTTAGTCCTCTGGTAAAGGTGTGTCCTTTCAGCCTATTAGTGCCTGAACAAAAGTCTCTGCCACTTGCTTCCAGAAGCCCAATTAAGGATGTTGTTCCAATTAAAGAGTGGAAGAATCGGGTGTAGGAGTGGGGGGGGTTGGAGGCCTCTGCCTCCCTTGATGGGGTGACCAACCGCATGCCAGTCCCTTAACATCCTGTGCGATTATATACTATTTTTTCGTCTCATTTCCAAGAAAAAGGACTTATCTCACCTTCTTGAGGCCAGTCAGGTCTTTGGCTGGACTGCATGCATGCTAACATGTGTGTGCATTGGCAACCCATTGGAGAAGAAATGGCCAAACTTTACTCCAGTAAGAGCTCCCCCCACTTCACACTGATTGAGCTAGTGACTTGTTGTACAGCTAGTTACTTGGCAAGGACAAGGTAGAATAGCATTACACTGTGCCAATGGCAATGGGTCTCAATATTTTTTCGGCTGAGTAGCCGCTTCACTGGCATTGAACAAAAGAAAATTAACAAATTATGTAGTGCATGTGTATCGTATGTGTTTTTTTTAAACATTATATATAACCAATATCTTATATATAACACCTTTTTTCTGACTACCCCAAAGGACCCCTAGCTCCCCCTATGAAACACTGCATTACGCAATTTATCTGACGTTTTGTCCAAAGTGGCTTACTATAAGTATATTTGTCATGAGAA
This sequence comes from Zeus faber, assembly GCF_960531495.2. NCBI lineage: Eukaryota > Metazoa > Chordata > Actinopteri > Zeiformes > Zeidae > Zeus > Zeus faber. The sequence continues at coordinate 18,023,222 of NC_137195.1, read as the reverse complement.
GTCGAACTGACTGTATTGGCAAAGCTTTCAATAGGAAAAAATATTTTTGATTACCTCTTTTTTGTTTTGTTCTGTTGAGGGTAAAGAGGTGATCAGTTTTAGGAGGTGGAGAGGCTGGTGAAAATCGTGTCCCGATCCCTCACTCCCACTTGAAGAGATAGGTCTTCGATTTGCGATGAAAGACGGATAACAACTCAGCCATCCTGACACTAGGTGGGAGCTCGTTCTGCCAGGGATGAGAGGAGGCGTGACTGGGATAAGACTCTTCTGAAACCCCATGGCGATGGCGGCGACCAGCAGTTGTGGAGGAGTGGAGCTAACAAGGCAGATTTTTGGAATCTGACCAATCATCGAAGACCAGTATGATGTACCGGCCTTGTAGGCGTTTTAAAAGTGTATGTTTAACGTGGTGCTTGTTTCAGAGTGTGGACAGTTTCAGAGTGTGGACAGTGGTTGCGTTATTCCTCAGCACCTAGAAAACAGGTTATCTTAAAAGACGTGCCCTGTATCTGGTAAGGCATTAGCTACCGATAGAGCTATTAGTTGAGCAGAGAGCAATGTGTGTGGTGTGTAGATTTGGCTCCACTTTTGTAAGAGGCCCAATAATGGCGATTATGCCTTTATTGAGCACATCAGCATGCAGTAAACACTAGTGTAAGGATGTTAAAATCTCATTAGAAATCCATTGCCTCGCAATACTGATCCGTGCCTCCTGTTCAAATGAGGTGTTGGTTTTTTCTTTTTTATACGTTCCTGGTTTGGTGGACTACAGAATGAGGTGTTATGTGCATCACAACATTATACCGAAGACGAAGGGTCAATTATGCCATCGGGTTTCATCAGTCATCATCAAAGAGATTTGTCAAAAAAATTATTTTACCGATGATACATGAGTGGTGGACTCATGTATCATTATGTCTGATGTTGAGCTCTGCTAAGTCCTTTCTGTTTTTGGCAAGTTTCCTTTGGAAAGTATTCTGAAGAGTTGTTTTTTTTCATTTTTTTTAGAAAGGATCATTTGGAATCTCACTGTAAAAGCCAGAACCCCTGTTTGGGGACCTGACTTGTATGAAAAAACTCATGCAGTGTGGGTGAGACCCACTCCCGCTAATTGTTTCAAACCTCACTTCCCAACTTTCTACACACACACACACACACACACACACACACACACACACACACACACACACACACACACACACACACACACAGAACCTATCCCAGCTTCATCCCATCACACCCACAAATGCAGCCTGGAATGTGATGGTTCAGCCGGGATGGCAGGTGCCAGTGAAGGGAGGCTCCGTTTATTTTTGGAATAGAATGGGGTGATTTATCTCAATAATAACTCTTTTTTTGGGAGTGACAAGGCAATTTCACTGCCCAAAGGTAGGAGGGTGTGTGTGTGTGTGTGTGTGTGTGTGTGTGTGTGTGTGTGTGTGTGTGTGTGTGTGTGTGTGTGTGTGTGTGTGTGTGTGTGTGTGTGTGTGTGTGTGTGTGTGTGTGTGTGTGTGTGTGTTTTTGCCTTGCCTTGTTCATTTATTTTCTCCCCATCAGGACAGGGTGCAAATCTTCGGGGTGGTTTTTTGAGGGAGAGGGACAGCCCAAAATGTGTGATGCTGGGAAGACTAGAAGCGATCAAGCAAAGCCCCCATCCCGCCCCCTCAAATAACGGACCTGGAAAGAGAGAGAGAGCGAAAGGACTTACAGAGAGTTCATCTTTCTTCTATAAGGTATAGACGTCGTTCCGGGTCAATAAGCAGGATCCCGTGTTTTGATCCTGTCGTCCAAGAAGAACTTACAGTCAAGCTGGTGGGGGAAAAAATCCCAAATCATCGGTTATCTGGAATTCTGAGTTCAATTTCAAATCTAAAGCATATTGCCTGCAGTATGAAGGAAATATTTTCTTACTCAGTGTTTAGAAGGTTTGACGCGTACCCTTAAGTCAGACGGTGGGATTCTCCAATTGTGGGCCTGATCCAAAAACCGACTTTGAGTGACTTGTGTAAACCCGAGGCTGTAGTTCACAATTTTGTGCCGGGAATACAGCTTTGTGTCTTCTATGCAGATGCAGTCGGATCAAATGAGAACAATTACTGCAAATTACGCGGCGGGCAGTAACGCCGACGGACAGTTCTAGGTTGGAGAATTAATTTTATATTACATTATTATATACAGTATAACGCAATCGGGCGCCCACTGACCTGATAGGGGCCACTTAATTGAAATCACATTATCTGAGATAATACTATGCGCGGGACGGATGTCGGATGAAACAGGACATCGTAATCGAAATGTCTGCCGACGATGCCAAAAGAAGCCCGTTTGTCAAGCCCGCATGGCGCTCGCTTATTAGGGTCAGTCCGAGGCCCGCAGATATAACATCCCTTCCACTGTAAGGTCATCACGTTGGTTCCACGACCGGATTCCAGGTCACGCACGGCAACGCTCTATTCTTCACACTAATGATAATCCGTTTTTCAGACTCTCGATTCTTTTAATTCAGTCAGTGTAATGAGAGTCAGAAGAGTCAGTTCGCCTCTGAGTTCTGACTGAAATCCTCACTATAATCGTTTAATTCTGTCAAATTATTTATTTTTGTGGAATGCGAACTGTAAATCAGTCACATTCAATATGAGATATGCCAAATGCCTTCGTCTTTTTTTTTTTCCACGCAAATTTAATCCTCAGTATTTATTTTCTGTTTAGGAAAAGAAGATTTCCAGATTCAGAGTCAAGTCTCAGTGAATGCCTGTGTTGCTGGCTGCGGTTACCAGGTCGCGAACAAATTACTCTTTTGGCAGAGTGGCTCTTGACTCATTTAAAATATTTATTCAGTACGAACGAATCGTTTGCGAGCCTTGCATCGCTACCCACGTGGAGCTTGTTGCCTCTTTCTCCTTAGGCCGTGGTGCCGTGCAAGTTTTTCTCTTAAGCAATCAGCTAGAAAACACGGTTCTCTGCTCTTTTCGGTCGGGAATCCGGAGTTGAGTCTCGGCGAACGCCTGGGCGCCTGGCTGTGAACCAAGTCGAGAACGAGCGACTCCTGAGTCATTTCGCTGATCTGCTTTTGCACCGGAGAAATCGTTTGTGCGTTTTGCATAACTACTAACTACTTCCATTCAGTCGAAAATATGATACAGTGGTGTTGGAAATATGATATTTCTTTACATATCCAGTGTTCAGACAGTCTGAGAAGACGCCCACATACTTCGGCAAATGCATACGCGTACGCCCTGTATAACTTGAATGTATCCACATAAGCACAAAAAAAACCAAATCGAAATAAGCATCTGTGTCTGCTAGAGCTCGCTGTCCTCGGCTCAGTCGCCTGAACTACATCTTGTATATTTTCCTCCCCGCTGAGACGGGCGGAGGGGTTGCAAGGGGGCGGTGTGGCTGAATGAATAACACAGTGAGATCCACTCACCACCGTTCTCATGGTGCGTCCTGGGTTGCCTCGTGGGGGGTTCGCGGACCACCTCCATCTTCTCCATCCACACAGTTTGGTGGCACAAGGCCATGAGCAATATAACCCCGGTAAGCAGCGGAGTATAAAAATTTAATTGAACGCTACGAGGTGGTTATGGGTTGTTTGGTCAAATGGCATACACCTCCTGTGAGTTATAGTTATATATATATATATCTTCTTCTCGTTCCTAAAGCACTCTGCATATTGACAGCATACTGTCAATATGCGCTTTTTGCATATACACACACAGATATATATGATTTCATTGCATTTAAGGCAGTTAAATTTAGTGTGCTGGCTGTACCTTCAGAGTTTATGCTCGTCTTACTTACTTAGTGTCATCAGAATGAAAACTCAAAACACTTCATATCATAAATGATTCAGATTTTATCCTTTATACGAAACACCTACACATTTTACCATATTCATCCATCGCTCTTCCAGAACTACACAACTCTGTCACTCCCTCAGCATTTATTTACATGGCCATCGATTAGCTATTTCCATTTCTGTCTCCGCTCGCCTGGGTATGGTAATTTGAGTGGCATGAACTATGTATTTATACAGTTGTTCTTGTTAGTAGCAGCACGTCTGCGGCTATAAAGCTGTATCTCCCGCGATGACGCCAGTGCAGAGGAGTTGAGAAGTGTTGGAGTCAGGGAGCAGGGCTAAAGAGCGCGAAAGACATCGCTAGGACATTTTGGGGGGGGGGGGTGACAAGGTGGGAGGGAGTACGTGGGGTGAGTCAGGAGAGACAGTGCAGAGAGTAACGACTCAGCTGGACACCTTCTTATGACTGCTATTATTTACTTGTGCCGGCAACCCCCGAAAAAAAGAGAGGCGTATAATTCCCTGCCGTGTTGAAGGGAAAGGTTATCCGAGTGAGTACGTGCACTAATGGACTCTGCCAAGGTGCGAGCAAGTGTGTTGAGGATACATATTTCACATATTTATCATGTTCGTAGCTGTCTGTCTAGGCCAGACATTCTCAAACTCTGGGTCGAGGCCCCACGTGGGATCACGTTGATATGCACACGGAGGTCCTGCGACGTTTCTAATATGTGATCATTTCTAGTCAATTTGGAGCTCCCCTCCGTGCTCGAGGATGTAGAGATATACAAATTCACCCATTCACGCATGAAATGAGTGGTGCTGGCTCCAACGTAATATATCAAAAATTATCAAAATTCTTCGAAAAAAAATCATAGCACAACAGATTATTGATCACATGTCCTCGAGAATCTCTTGAATCCTCTTGTATAGTTTATTTCAGAGCACTCCACTCCACTCCACTGGGACCGCGCTCACAACAGTGGTCAATGATCTTTTAACAATGGACGCCGACGCCTCATCTGTAGTGCTATTACAATTACTTAACTTAAGTGCAGCTTTCGACACTGTTGATCATAAGCTGCTGCTCGATCACCTCGACGCTTGCATTGGCGTAAGCGTTTTGGCACTTTCCTGGTTTTGGCCTCACCTATTTGCACGGACCCATCGTGTAATTCATGGCAATGTGGCCTCTCAGTATTGTAATGTCGCCTACCGTATGGGGTCCCGCAGGGGTCTGTACTTGGGTACTTTGTGTATTACATCACTTGGAGATATCAAACGCAAACATGGCATTAACTTTCATGTTTTGATGATGACACCCCAACCCTACACACAAACAAAAGAACGGGCCAAGACGTGTATTCCAGTAAATAATCCTTGCCATGCTGAAGGGGAAGTTTGGGCCAAGTGAGTTTGGGCGCCCACGGACTCTGTGTATGTGCATCCATTGTGTGCGTTTTGCATTTTGCATCCATGTGTCCACTTCAGAGAAGGACATGAAGCTTCCCAAATCATCCCACAGCGGAGATTGTTCATGGACAGCCAAGTGTAATTAATCCCCCCTCAACTCCGTGGAAATTAATCGGATTAAACATCCTCGTGGCCCAGTGAGTCCCTCTCTGTGTCCCTCTGTCTCTGACCCAGGATCTCCTCTTCCATCCTGCTCCTCCATTAAGCCCCAGCCCCGAAAACAAGACTTTTCATGGCGTGCGGTCAAGTGAGGCGCTGTTGACTCTTTTGTCCTTGAAACGCATCGGTCTGCCGCTACGTTTGGTTTTTGTTCCGGCATTTTAAAAATGCATGTTGTGACAAACGCAACAGGTGTTTCTGTGTGAAATACAAAAACGTTACCTCTCTCTCTCTTTGGAGATTTCCGCTGTGAAATATTGCCTTTTCATCTTGTGTTTATTCATTTAAGCATCATGAAGAGCCTGACTCAGAAATGCACGCTCGCAAGCAGGCATGCACACGCGCGCACACACACACACACACACACACACACACACACACACACACACACACACACACACGCAGAAATTACCGCATGCAGAATTTGGTGCATTGCCGCACAGACAATTACCATAAAAAAGGCTTAACAATCTGAATAAAAAGGCCAAATATACAAAAATAGCCCAAAATAAATAAACATAAACAATATATAAAGATATACAGAATACACAAAATATAAATAGTTATTTTGTTAATTGTTATTAAATTATTATAGCCTATATTGTTATTACAGTGTTATTTCAATATATTGCACGGTTATTGCACAAGTGTGTGTGTGTGTGTGTGTGTGTGTGTGTGAGTGTGTGTGTGTGTGTGTGTGTGTGTGTGTGTGTGTGTGTGTGTGTGTGTGTGTGTGTGTGAGTAAGTGAATGAATCAGTGAGTGAGAGTGAGTCAGCCAGCGAGTGGGTGGGTGAGCGAGTGAGTGAGTGTGAGTCTTCTGCCCTCACCACGCGTATCAGTACGACGGTAGGTAAGCCAACACGACGAGGGAGCCAATACGCATACGAAATGGTATTTCAGAAACTCCTTCCTCTGATCAAGAGGTTTCCTTCTTAGGAACCTGCACTTTTTGAGGGAGTGCGTCATTTTGTGGATGGGGCGTTGCTCGTCAGGTCCTCACAAAGCTGCAACGACCTCTGTGCTGGTGTGAGGAGGCGTTCTTTGGCACGAAAGGGTGCAGCCTCTTTGAGCGCTTCTGTTGTTGTTAATGCGGCCTCTCCTTCACCCTCCTCTATAAGAGCACGAAGGGGTGTAGCGGCTTAGGACGCTTCTCCTGCTGCTACTGCAGCCTCTGCCTTGCCCTCCCATTTAAGGGCTTTTAATAGCCTCAATGCGTGCTCTCTCCACTTTGGCTGTAGCCTCAATGCGTGCTCTTTCCATAGACGGGTGCTCTTTCCACTTCCGTATCGATTTGACGCTTTGCATTCAGCAGCCTCAGTACGTGCAACCACAGCTTTTGTGCGGGCGTCTGCTGCCGCCACACTGAAGTTGGACTTGTTGGACTTGATAGACTCCTCGGACTTGGTGGACGTGCCGGGGTGCATTGACGCAGATAATGTTGTGCTGTGTTCTGGTCCTTCCGCTAAGTCGTACTGATCACTGGGGCCTCGGCCATCCTACATCCTTGCTGTTGCTTAGTGGCAGTGATTCAGGATTTCCAGGCCATGTGATGGTCATGAGGTGAAGTGTATGCTTATGCGTACGTAGCTATGCAGTGAGCTCAATACTCTCCCAAAAGGTACCCGAGACAGGAGCTGACTTGCTTTGGTGTTTTCAACGGTAGCGGTGTGAAAACTGTGGAACAGCACAAAAGTATACAGATTAATGGTCAACCTCTATGCAAACGCAAATAACTTGATAATAAGTCGTCGTGTCTCTTACAATGTGTGCCTAAAACAATTGCCAGGAGAAATTCTGCTCTTTTTTTATTTATTATTTTTCCTGTCTATTTATGTGCCAGCCTCCGCCAGCTTCCGGTGCTCCGAATGCGCGTCGCATCGTGCAGGTAGAGCGGTAAAGACCTGTCTATCGCAGGGTCATTTGTCCCGGGACTGAAACCCGGGTGTTACCTTTCCCACTGATGACAAATGCGGGATGTTAGCGGGTGTTACCATTTTTTTGTTTTTTTTTTGCGCGGTGGGAAAGGGGTATAACAGATTCTGCTTCCTCAAGGGCAATAACGAGGCGAATGAAAGGAGATGCCACAATGCCGCCTTCCCCCAAATGTTCGCGTTTCCACCCAAAGTACCCGGAACTTTTTGTCTCAGGAATTTTTTTCAAGGAACTAAAAAGGTTCCTTCAGCCCGTTGTTGTCTGCGTTTCCACTGCGGTCTAAAGAACCGCGAAGATTAGGCAAATTAGTCCGCTGACGCATGAAAATCTGCTGGATTTCATCCTCAGCATAAATCATGCTTGTCAACATTGGGATTTGAAAATAAGGGAAATTTTCTGTCCCACGGGGGGCGGGGGGTAGGGGACACACAGGGCTTTTTTTTTGTCTACAGCTACATCTAAGTTTTTTTTTTTATTTGTTTGGAGAAACTGTTTTCGCTGAACCATCTCCGCCATCACAGCTCAGATAGCTCTGATCCCCAACTTTTTTTTAGTCTTAGAAAGGTTAAAATGACGGGGGATTTACGGGAAAATATTTGAACAGGAGGACAGCAAGGATGAGAAATGGTGGGTGAAATAAATTGTGGCGAGTACCCGAGCAATCTGAAATGTTCTGCGCTGCAAGCCCCACCCCCAAAGTTCCTGTGCTACCCCCCTAGCACTACCTCCCCCTCCCCACCCCCTTTTTGGGAGGTCAAATAATGTCCCCTGAACATAATTTAGACCCTGGTCCCTGCGGTGGAAACACACTGAGTTCCTCCAAAGGTTCCTGGTCCCTTGGGGAAAGTTTCTGAGGTAGAAACGCAGCCTCCGACTGGCCGATTTAGGATGTCACAGCATTACAATGTCACAATTCCAGTTGGAATGTCACAGGGCTGTGATGTCATAATGCCGATTGAGAGGGTCAGAACTTACGACGCATATAAACAGCCGGTAGGCGGAACCAAACTCCATTATTTATAAGGACTCTTGATTAAAAGCTAAACTGACGAGGAACAGTGAGTGAGTGAAGGTGACGCCCAAAACAAAAAGCTTTTCGAACAAATTTGAAAAAGAAAATGTACCAGATAGCTGATAACAACCAAGTGATGGATGGCAATTTTTGGCTCACCCTTCTTCCTCCCCCTCACCAGGAACCTGAAGCCCCCCCCCTCGCCCCCCTCCCCCCAGCAGGATGTCGTACGGCTCCATCGATGGAGGCTCTTTCGGGACCCGCAACCCCTTCGGAGGCCCCAGCAGGCAGGGCTACCAGCCAGTGGGTAAAGACACACACTCATTCATCCATGAAGGATACTTGTTGGTTTTTTTGGGATCAAAACCAAAGAATCCCAACCAAGGGGTCAACACTTGGGACAAATTGACATGACAAGACTGATATATTGATGTTTGGTTGATAAGATGACACTTTATTAATCCCCGGAGGGAAATTCAGGTTGTAATTTTAGGATGTAGGATATATTTGTACAGGATTATCTATATACAGATGTATCCTGTATATAGATAATTCTGTACAAATTTTCTAAAGAAAACAAGTTATTAAGGATTTGAAATACTAGTGCATGCCCGTTCAAAATGTAAGACATTTAAATTGCACAATTTAACAAAATGTCAATGATTGAGTCCGGTGTTCTATGGGAAGATGAAACTGCCGGTTAAAGTCATACGAACGCAAGACCTTCCGGGGGAGTGTCCGGGGAAAGACACCCTTTGTGACTCAGTGGCAGAACCCTGAATGGCCTAACCCATTTACATGGCTCACTTGTCCAAGTGTGAAGTGTTGTCGAGATAATCAGAGGACATACGTGTAGCGCCTACTGTACATACAGAGATTTCTTCCTTTGTAGTCAATTCGATTAGAAATTTGGAGCTCCCTCCATGTTCTGTGATCTAATATCATAACAAGTCCTGATCTGGTGGCTTATACAGTATGTACAAATGTGAGTTGTACCGCAGACAGCAATTAGCGGTGCTTGCTTCAAATCTATTTAAATATAAAAATGTAAAAAAAGAACATTTGTCACACATCCCAATTGCTGTTGCCGCAATGATTTTGCCACCCAAAGTAGGGGTCACTGGTCAAAATAGGTTGAAGAAAATCGGACTAGACCTTTTGAAAAGTTAACTTGTTTTTTTTACCCTACAACCTCCCCCATCCATGGGGAAAGCAAACAAGTGTGTGTGTGTGTGTTGGGGGGGGGGGGGGGGTTAGGCTATGGGAAAGATGAAAATGTTCATCGACTTGATCCCTCTCCAACGCCTCACTTCTGCATTATTATGGGATGGGAGCGAACAGGACCCCCAGCCGTGCGTGCGTGCGTGCGTGCGTGCGTGCGTGCGTGCGTGTGTTTGAGCCTGTGAGCGAGCGGAGGAGAAGGGCAGAAAAGAAAGCGAGAGAAACAGAGCTCGATTAAAAACAGACCGCTGTACAACAGAGGTAAAATATTGTTGTCATAAAAATGTATTTAATAGAAGATAGAAAGGGATGAGAAGTAAGAAACGAGTGAGAAATAAACAAGTAAAAAAAATAAAAATAGCATGTAAAAAAACAATTTCTCTGAAACCTTGTTCACATACTTGAAGCATTTATAGAATTAGACACAGAGAACATATCTATCTATATAAATATAAATTATATATATATATATGTGTGTGTTGTGTGTGTGTGTGTGTGTGTGTGTGTGTGTGTGTGTGTGTGTGTGTGTGTGTGTGCATATATATATACATGTGTGTGTGTATATATATGTATATATATATATATATATGTATATATATTCCCCGCTGATTTGGCACTGGAGGGAAGTTTTGCTGATAGGAGCCTGTATGCCGCGCTTCAGACCAACCTCTCCCAGAGTGGGAGAGGGAGGGAGGGGGAGCGGGGGTCGACATGACAGGCAGGAATAAAATAAAACAAACAAAAAAATAAAACATCACATAAGCTTTTTGTCGCCACGACTCCCACATATCGCACTCGTGTGCAGCAAAATGCTCCACTTCACTCAAAGTGACAGTCAGCCTCTCTCTCCCTCTCTCTCTCTCTCGCTGTTTTTTGGATGAGGCAAATGGGAGCCTCACTCATGGGGAAAGGGGGGGTTCTTTGATCACAGTGATGCCTGGGTTTATTGGGATGTGTGTGTATTTATCCGTGTGTGTGTATTTATCTGTGCGTGCGTGCGTGCGTCTTTTTTGTCGCGGCTGTCAGATTTCCGGTGTGCGCCTGTCGCCGTGGCGATGCCCGGGCTGGCGGCTCAGGGAAGTGATCAAAGCTGCAGGTTAAGTCTGGAACAGAACCGCCACTCAGGCTAATCTCTCTTCCCTCCTTCTCCTCCGTTTCCTCCTCTTTCTTCTCCTCCGTCAACCTCACGCCGCCGCCCGCCCCCCCCCCCCCCCCCCCCCCCCCGTCTCGAGACTTAACTCTGCTGAACGCCAAAATGTTATTATTATTTATATATTTATATTTTATGGGTATTTTCTGTACCAGTAGCCGACATTAAATTAACATTTTTTTTGCTTTCATTGTTAACTTTTTCAACTCAATTCTTCGCACAGAGGGGAGGGGGGAAAAAAGGTGTTCTCACGTGGAAAATAATAAAAAGATGGAGGAAAATTGGGATTAATTTTCCGGTAGTGTTAATTAGCACATTTTGTAATTATACACAAGAGGGAGGTAAAAAACTGTAAGTCTTGTGTAAGTCTTTCCTACTTGGGGGAGTAGGAGAACCTGAATGCATATAGATTTTGTCTTATTAATTATGTTTAAGTGTGTGTGTGTGTGTGTGTGTGTGTGTGTGTGTGTGTGTGTGTGTGTGTGTGTGTGTGTGTGTGTGTGTGTGTGTGTGTGTTCAGAAACCCTCTTCAGAGTATTTCCTTGAGCTGCCTTTTCCTTGAACTAGCTCCTTCCGCCTCGCCATAAAACACTGGGTTTTATTGTGAGAGATGCTTGAGTCCATCCCAACCTGCCCACAAAGTCCCATTATCTGCTCTTGCTTCTGTTTCTGCTACAAACAGTCACCAACACGCAACCTCAGTCATCCTTGGGTTTTTTTCATGTTCTTCTTCTTCTCAAACTCTTATTGTTTCGGTATGTTTTCATGTTTTGTATTTGCCTTTGCGCGGCTCCACCTTGAGGCTCTTTCTTCCATGGTTCTAACTTTGAAATAATTAAGCTTCCTGTAGTTTCAAGACATGATATACACAAGAGGAGTCGCTCAGAGGAGTATAAGTGCACCAAAGTAAGGCTGGAGATGATGCAAACAGAGTTCAGTGATCCATTTGTAGCCCAGGCGGCCCCATCCTGGCTACTGGGAAGAAATGGACCCCATCAGAAGCAACTGAGCAGGCAAAGCCGGCGCTCAAGCAGAGGGACATTGTGGGCCGAGTGTAGCAAGGGAGGGGTGTTCTTAGCCTTGGGGACAATGGGGGTTGCCTTGGGGACAATGGGAGTTAATGGGGGACAGAGAGGGGACAGCACTGAAGGGAAGGCAGCGTCCCTCAGCACCACAGGACCCCGCTGGTAGATACCTGCCCTCCCCCGGGCCGGTGGTAGGGGAACCATGCAGGAAAGACCAGGGACGTCTTGTGGCACAGGTGAGCTCGGCAGAGCCCCGGCCGCTGGCCTCCAGGCCACCGGGAGGGGCCGATGTCCTGCCGAGGTCCTGCAGAACCCCTCATGGGTCCTGGGAGATTCTCCTCTGGGGCTGGGGACAGGCTCAGGACCCGGAGAAGCCAGTGTGGGTCCTCCTGTTGGCTCGCCGTCGGCGGCGGCGGTGGTGGGATGGTTGTGGGTTGCATTGTGCTCTTGCACCTCTTCCTCTCCGTGGGGGTCCTGCCTCCTGGAGATGGCGGTGGCACTGTGATGGCGCCTCTGTGCGTCGGACCCTTGCAGGTGGTGCCCTGTGGGAGACGGAGGAGAGGGAAACCCCGTGCTAGGGGCCACGAGGGATCGGCTCATACTTCTTGGAGTTCACATGTGTTCCAACCAGCAGCAGAGAAAGTCGCACTTGTCCTTCAGCTTGGCGATGTGCTTCCACAGCCAGCGGTTCAGCTGCTGGGTGCCCCACATGTGGGCGTTTCTACCCACAGGTATGGGTTTAGGGAGGGAGTCTTTCTGGCACTGATGTGTCTTTATTAATAAATCAAATCACCGTCACCTCCAGCCCATAGCTTAACCACCCCCCTCGTCTGCCACAGAGACATTTAGACCGAGCTTCACCATCATGGCTGCCTATGATGTCCTGCGATCCTTCAAGAATTTCAGCCAGTGGTAACGGAGAAGATCCCACATGCTCCCTCTGCCCACACTAAAACACAAACTAGTGGGCTGCAAGACCAGCCTCACTCAAAGCTGATACACCCGGCAGTACATCCAGGTGTTACAGTGTCAGCAGCAATGTTGGAAGGTCGGCAACAGCATTTGTCCGGGAACGTGGGAGTCAGGCCAGACTCGCCACATCAAGACCAGACACTGGGCGACAAGGCGGGGCATGCGATTGGAAGATGATGGCAGACTTTAGCCAGAGGCTCTACTTCCCAGCTGAGATCGTGTCAACCAATCTCAGACCAGACCGTGTGGTATGGTCAGCCTCACTCCATCTCGTTTACATCATTGAGCTCACAGTGCTCTGGAAGGAGGCAGGTTCAAGCACAAAGAAGCTGAAGTAAGCTGAGCTTGCAGCCGATGCGCAACAATTTGGCTGGCAATCAAAGGTCCGACCGATAGAAGTAGGGGGGTTTGTGGCCACATCATTGTCAAGGCTACTCCGTGGAAATGGGAGTGCGAGGGAATGCCCACCGGCAAGCAGTCAAGGACCTCTTCAGAACTGATGAAAATGGTAGTCAGGAGCTCTGGATGAAGAGAAAGGTAAGTATATGGTGTTCTTCCAATATCTGTGAGCTACTTAGGGACCAGGCTCCCTCTCCATCTCTACCAGCTGGTAAGAGAGGAGAGGGTGAGTGGAGGGAAGCCAAGACAGAGTGGTGGGAGTGGTGTGCCGCAGTCATGGCCACCACTGTCTGTACCCCACTTCCTGTATGCTCCGAAGGAAGAAAACTGATTTGACCGATGGAAGTCTGTGGCGCCATCAAGTTGTCTGACGAACAGGCTCCACTAGCTACACATCATTTTTTATATACATTACATGTATATAGGGGATGTATATATCGGGAACACGTCAAACAAAAAAAAAGATTACAGCTACACTACACAGGATTTCTTTTTTTTATTTCAAAGAAAATTGAATTGCCACCCCCCTCGTCTGCCTGACGAGGGGGGCCACCACTGTCTGTACCCCACTTCCTGTATGCTCCGAAGGAAGAAAACTGATTTGACCGATGGAAGTCTGTGGCGCCATCAAGTTGTCTGACGAACAGGCTCCACTAGCTACACATCATTTTTTATATACAGTACATGTATATAGGGGATGTATATATCGGGAACACGTCAAACAAAAAAAAAGATTACAGCTACACTACACAGGATTTCTTTTTTTTATTTCAAAGAAAATTGAATTGCTTTTCTGTGTTCATGATGCAGAAAAAGACATTATTGTCGATCATTATACGCCATTATAAGTCCGGAAACTCCAGTCCATCAAAAAGTGAACTGTTCATTAAAAAAAATGAATTTGATCAGATGATTATTGGATAATTGGACGTCTCTTAACCAATCACAACTTTGGTCATTTTCTCTCACCAACATGGAGGATGGTGTCGTGCTCAGGGTGTCGGACCTGACAGCCAGATGCACCTTGTTAGCTTCACTGTGTGGGGACGCGGCCATTTGGCTGTAGGTCGGGCGGAGTTCAGGGGTGGTGAAGTGGTGAAGTGGAGTGCGAGCTCCACAGTCACACATGGATTAATGAGCCAAACAAAAACCGGCTTCATCTCCAATGGTCTGGAGCCACACAAACACTTACACAGCCAAAATTCCCAAGAGACAATCACCAAACATTGATAAAAGTGGTGTTCTGTATTTGTGTGTTGTTGTTATTTTTAAGGATTGATTAGGAACTAACTTTTCTTGGTTTTCAGAGAACTTGAATTCTGAGCTCTGTCACGGAACGAATTAAACTCGTAAGTCAAAGTACCACTGTACTTTGACTTTCAGTTAGTCCCCAACAATACAGAAGAGAGATCCTCCTGCTTGTAAAGAAGAAATTCGACTTTTGTGGCAGCCGCCTGACAACTCCAGACAATGCACAAAACAGCAGATCTGTCGATACTCGTGGATTACCTGCTTTTTTGTCAGTGCCTTATTATTGAGTATATTGTTTTTTTTCTTATTATTATTTTGTCGTCATTGTTTTATTTTTTGTTTGTATTTTTAACCAAAGAATTTGAACCAATGCACAATTTTTGAGCAAAAACTTTCAAAACAAGTTTGACGCCGACCACTTTACCCAGAGTCCCACTCCCGCATGTTATTACTTACATTTTCAACTTAACCTAGCCCAATTTTGTGATTCTTCACTGTCACAAATTTGCAGACGGCCCCTATCTCTCTCTCCTCGACCAGTGATGGCGGCAAGGGGCATTACCTTAGCAAAACTCCAGACAAATTGCCACATCTGAACAGCACTGCTGCACGTGTTCAAAGCACAGCGGAAAACATGAGTGTGCATTACGGCGATAATAAGCTAATGTGGATTCTGCCTTCCCACCGCACACCGCCTGTCCAGCTGCGAGGGATGTGATGGTCCATTAAAGGGAGCCGGGTGCCTCCAGGCAGGTGGGCAGGGACCCGGAGGGCTTCCCGCCATTAGACCAAGGTGAATCTTTCATGAAGTGTGGTGGTCTGGCCTCATTGAGTCTTTGCTATAAATTGTACCACCGAAAGGATTTAGGAGGTAATCCGTTCTACTGTTTTGTTCAATTCAGACGCCGTATTTGATATTCATCCCAACTTTATTTAGCGAGCATTTTTTATTAAACAGCCATTCAACGGGTTTGTGTCTCCTCCATACGCTGTTTCCATTGTTGGTGACTGGGTCCGCCTCCTCTTCCGTCAAGAAGGCAAAATTTTTCAATATAAATATTATATCACAAATTCACTGGGTAAATGGACGGTTTGGAAAGGTGAATGAAATTTGTTTTAACTACTTTTAACTTTTTTATAATAATATAAATATTATAATAAAAATTGTTGTTGCAAATATTGCTCTTAATATTATAATTTAGTTATTAACGAATAATTGAGGCGACAGAATTTTGTATGGTTATATTTGGTATATCTTGATGTAATTTTTCTCACATTTTTTGGAGGGTTTGGTGCAGAGCAGGAGGACAGCTGCTGCCCTAAAGGATAACAAGATGAGAGCTCCCGATTAAGATCCTTTCTGATTTCGAGAGCACAATTGAACACGAATGCAGAGAGCACATTTCTTCATATCGACAGGTCGTCTTGTCCGGGGCAAAGCTGTTAATTCGACACAGTTGCACTCAGGATTTCTTGCTCATTACAGTAGGAGAAATGGGGGACACTTTTGTATCCAATATCTGGCAGTTCTGCAGGGGTGCAAAAAAAGGGAATAAAGCAAGGTAATCTGAAAGCACTCCTAATCAGTTTGTTTGGCTCCAACCTCGAGAATTACAAATCTTCTAATTGATTTTCTATCCCCTGTTTTCTCTTGTCAATTTTTTTCTTCCACCTCTTCCGCCTCTTCCACCCAGTTATGTATAGTTTGGCTTGTTTTTGGAGATTCGGCGCTTTACCACCAACTCAGTAAAAAGAACAGTTTTTCATTTAGTATCACACTATGAGGGTCGGAAGACTCGGTTCAACTCCGAGTTGTGAATAGAATTCTCAGAAGAATCACTGATTTATGTCAAAATTATTCTGAGTGCAAATCGGTCACATTCAATTCATCCGCAAATCAAGAGTCGAGCCTCAGTGCAGCCGGGCCAAAGTGCCCGGCTGCAGTTACAGATCCACGAATGGCTCTTTTGACACAGCGACTCCCGACTCCCGAGCCATTCAAAAGATTAGTTCGCTACGGATGAATTGTTTGCGAATCGAGAGTCGCGAGTCGCTGGATCCCTGTGTGCCTGGTTGCAGTTACAGCCGTGATTGAACAACCCTTTTGGCGGAGTGACTCCAGAATCCTGAATCATTGTAGAGATTTGTTCGCTTTGACCGAAGTGGGCCTTGCATCATAACTTTTGAATTGCTGTTATCACACTCGCCCATTATGGCTCCGGCTGTAATCACCTCGAAGGGGACTCGGGACACCTGAGTAATCACTATGTCAGATACACTCTG